>NW_027362772.1:307678773-308393400 GCF_046119375.1 Phyllobates terribilis
ATAATGCTGCTACGCCGCCTCCTTATAATGCAGCTACGCCGCCTCCTTATAATGCTGCTACGCCGCCTCCTTATAATGCTGCTACGCCGTCTCC
This sequence comes from Phyllobates terribilis, assembly GCF_046119375.1. Lineage (NCBI taxonomy): Eukaryota > Metazoa > Chordata > Amphibia > Anura > Dendrobatidae > Phyllobates > Phyllobates terribilis. The sequence goes on from NW_027362772.1 coordinate 307,678,868, forward strand.
TTATAATGCTGCTACACTGTCTCCTTATGCTGCTACGCCGCCTCCTTATAATGCTGCTACGCCGCCTCCTTATAATGCAGCTACGCCGCCTCCTTATAATGCAGCTACGCCGCCTCCTTATAATGCTGCTACGCCGCCTCCTTATAATGCTGCTACGCCGCCTCCTTATAATGCTGCTACGCCGCCTCCTTATAATGCAGCTACGCCGCCTCCTTATAATGCAGCTACGCCGCCTCCTTATAATGCAGCTACGCCGCCTCCTTATAATGCTGCTACGCCGCCTCCTTATAATGCTGCTACGCCGCCTCCTTATAATGCTGCTACACTGTCTCCTTATGCTGCTACGCCGCCTCCTTATAATGCTGCTACGCCGCCTCCTTATAATGCAGCTACGCCGCCTCCTTATAATGCAGCTACGCCGCCTCCTTATAATGCTGCTACGCCGCCTCCTTATAATGCTGCTACGCCGCCTCCTTATAATGCAGCTACGTCGCCTCCTTATAATGCAGCTACGCCGCCTCCTTATAATGCTGCTACGCCGCCTCCTTATAATGCTGCTACGCCGCCTCCTTATAATGCAGCTACGCCGCCTCCTTATAATGCTGCTACGCCGCCTCCTTATAATGCAGCTACGCCGCCTCCTTATAATGCAGCTACGCCGCCTCCTTATAATGCAGCTACGCCGCCTCCTTATAATGCTGCTACGCCGCCTCCTTATAATGCTGCTACGCCGCCTCCTTATAATGCAGCTACGCCGCCTCCTTATAATGCAGCTACGCCGCCTCCTTATAATGCAGCTACGCCGCCTCCTTATAATGCTGCTACGCCGCCTCCTTATAATGCTGCTACGCCGCCTCCTTATAATGCTGCTACACTGTCTCCTTATGCTGCTACGCCGCCTCCTTATAATGCTGCTACGCCGCCTCCTTATAATGCAGCTACGCCGCCTCCTTATAATGCAGCTACGCCGCCTCCTTATAATGCTGCTACGCCGCCTCCTTATAATGCTGCTACACCGCCTCCTTATAATGCAGCTACGCCGCCTCCTTATAATGCAGCTACGCCGCCTCCTTATAATGCTGCTACGCCGCCTCCTTATAATGCTGCTACGCCGCCTCCTTATAATGCTGCTACGCCGCCTCCTTATAATGCTGCTACGCCGCCTCCTTATAATGCTGCTACGCCGCCTCCTTATAATGCTGCTACGCCGACTCCTTATAATGCAGCTACGCCGCCTACTTATAATGCTGCTACGCCGCCTCTTTATAATGCTGCTACGCCGCCTCCTTATAATGCTGCTACGCCGCCTCCTTATAATGCTGCTACGCCGCCTCCTTATAATGCAGCTACGCCGCCTCCTTATAATGCTGCTACGCCGCCTCCTTATAATGCAGCTACGTCGCCTCCTTATAATGCTGCTACGCCGCCTCCTTATAATGCTGCTACGCCGCCTCCTTATAATGCAGCTACGCCGCCTTCTTATAATGCAGCTACGCCGCCTCCTTATAATGCTGCTACGCCGCCTCCTTATAATGCTGCTACGCCGCCTCTTTATAATGCTGCTACGCCGCCTCCTTATAATGCAGCTACGCCGCCTCCTTATAATGCTGCTGCGCCGCCTCCTTATAATGCTGCTACGCCGCCTCCTTATAATGCTGCTACGCCGCCTCCTTATAATGCTGCTGCGCCGTCTCCTTATAATGCTGCTGCGCCGCCTCCTTATAATGCTGCTGCGCCGCCTCCTTATAATGCTGCTGCGCCGCCTCCTTATAATGCTGCTGCGCCGCCTCCTTATAATGCTGCTACGCCGCCTCCTTATAATGCTGCTACGCCGCCTCCTTATAATGCAGCTACAGCGCCTCCTTATAATGCAGCTACGCCGGCTCCTTATAATGCTGCTACGCCGCCTCCTTATAATGCAGCTACGCCGCCTCCTTATAATGCTGCTACGCCGCCTCCTTATAATGCTGCTACGCCGCCTCCTTATAATGCAGCTACGCCGCCTCCTTATAATGCTGCTACGCCGCCTCCTTATAATGCTGCTACGCCGCCTCCTTATAATGCTGCTACGCCGCCTCCTTATAATGCTGCTACGCCGCCTCCTTATAATGCAGCTACGCCGCCTCCTTATAATGCTGCTACGCCGCCTCCTTATAATGCAGCTACGCCGCCTCCTTATAATGCTGCTACGCCGCCTCCTTATAATGCTGCTACGCCGCCTCCTTATAATGCAGCTACGCCGCCTCCTTATAATGCAGCTACGCCGCCTCCTTATAATGCTGCTACGCCGCCTCCTTATAATGCTGCTACGCCGCCTCCTTATAATGCAGCTACGCCGCCTCCTTATAATGCTGCTACGCCGCCTCCTTATAATGCTGCTACGCCGCCTCCTTATAATGCTGCTACGCCGCCTCCTTATAATGCTGCTACGCCGCCTCCTTATAATGCAGCTACGCCGCCTCCTTATAATGCTGCTACGCCGCCTCCTTATAATGCTGCTACGCCGTCTCCTTATAATGCTGCTACGCTGTCTCCTTATGCTCCTACGCCGCCTCCTTATAATGCTGCTACGCCGCCTCCTTATAATGCAGCTACGCCGCCTCCTTATAATGCAGCTACGCCGCCTCCTTATAATGCTGCTACGCCGCCTCCTTATAATGCTGCTACGCCGCCTCCTTATAATGCTGCTACGCCGCCTCCTTATAATGCAGCTACGCCGCCTCCTTATAATGCAGCTACGCCGCCTCCTTATAATGCAGCTACGCCGCCTCCTTATAATGCTGCTACGCCGCCTCCTTATAATGCTGCTACGCCGCCTCCTTATAATGCTGCTACACCGTCTCCTTATGCTGCTACGCCGCCTCCTTATAATGCTGCTACGCCGCCTCCTTATAATGCAGCTACGCCGCCTCCTTATAATGCAGCTACGCCGCCTCCTTATAATGCTGCTACGCCGCCTCCTTATAATGCTGCTACACCGCCTCCTTATAATGCAGCTACGCCGCCTCCTTATAATGCAGCTACGCCGCCTCCTTATAATGCTGCTACGCCGCCTCCTTATAATGCTGCTACGCCGCCTCCTTATAATGCAGCTACGCCGCCTCCTTATAATGCTGCTACGCCGCCTCCTTATAATGCTGCTACGCCGCCTCCTTATAATGCTGCTACGCCGACTCCTTATAATGCAGCTACGCCGCCTCCTTATAATGCTGCTACGCCGCCTCTTTATAATGCTGCTACGCCGCCTCCTTATAATGCTGCTACGCCGCCTCCTTATAATGCTGCTACGCCGCCTCCTTATAATGCTGCTACGCCGCCTCCTTATAATGCTGCTACGCCGCCTCCTTATAATGCTGCTACGCCGCCTCCTTATAATGCTGCTACGCCGCCTCCTTATAATGCTGCTACGCAGCCTCCTTATAATGCTGCTACGCCGCCTCCTTATAATGCTGCTACGCCGCCTCCTTATAATGCAGCTACGCCGCCTCCTTATAATGCAGCTACGCCGCCTCCTTATAATGCTGCTACGCCGCCTCCTTATAATGCTGCTACGCCGCCTCCTTATAATGCTGCTACGCCGCCTCCTTATAATGCAGCTACGCCGCCTCCTTATAATGCAGCTACGCCGCCTCCTTATAATGCAGCTACGCCGCCTCCTTATAATGCTGCTACGCCGCCTCCTTATAATGCTGCTACGCCGCCTCCTTATAATGCTGCTACGCCGACTCCTTATAATGCAGCTACGCCGCCTCCTTATAATGCTGCTACGCCGCCTCTTTATAATGCTGCTACGCCGCCTCCTTATAATGCTGCTACGCCACCTCCTTATAATGCTGCTACGCCGCCTCCTTATAATGCTGATACGCCGCCTCCTTATAATGCTGCTACACCGCCTCCTTATAATGCTGCTACGCCGCCTCCTTATAATGCTGCTACGCCGCCTCCTTATAATGCTGCTACGCCGCCTCCTTATAATGCTGCTACGCCGCCTCCTTATAATGCTGCTACGCCGCCTCCTTATAATGCAGCTACGCCGCCTCCTTATAATGCTGCTACGCCGCCTCCTTATAATGCTGCTACGCCGTCTCCTTATAATGCTGCTACACTGTCTCCTTATGCTGCTACGCCGCCTCCTTATAATGCTGCTACGCCGCCTCCTTATAATGCAGCTACGCCGCCTCCTTATAATGCAGCTACGCCGCCTCCTTATAATGCTGCTACGCCGCCTCCTTATAATGCTGCCACGCCGCCTCCTTATAATGCTGCTACGCCGCCTCCTTATAATGCAGCTACGCCGCCTCCTTATAATGCAGCTACGCCGCCTCCTTATAATGCTGCTACGCCGCCTCCTTATAATGCTGCTACGCCGCCTCCTTATAATGCTGCTACACTGTCTCCTTATGCTGCTACGCCGCCTCCTTATAATGCTGCTACGCCGCCTCCTTATAATGCAGCTACGCCGCCTCCTTATAATGCAGCTACGCCGCCTCCTTATAATGCTGCTACGCCGCCTCCTTATAATGCTGCTACGCCGCCTCCTTATAATGCAGCTACGTCGCCTCCTTATAATGCAGCTACGCCGCCTCCTTATAATGCTGCTACGCCGCCTCCTTATAATGCTGCTACGCCGCCTCCTTATAATGCAGCTACGCCGCCTAATTATAATGCTGCTACGCCGCCTCCTTATAATGCAGCTACGCCGCCTCCTTATAATGCTGCTACGCCGCCTCCTTATAATGCTGCTACGCCGTCTCCTTATAATGCTGCTACACCGTCTCCTTATGCTCCTACGCCGCCTCCTTATAATGCTGCTACGCCGCCTCCTTATAATGCAGCTACGCCGCCTCCTTATAATGCTGCTACGCCGCCTCCTTATAATGCTGCTACGCCGCCTCCTTATAATGCTGCTACGCCGCCTCCTTATAATGCAGCTACGCCGCCTCCTTATAATGCAGCTACGCCGCCTCCTTATAATGCAGCTACGCCGCCTCCTTATAATGCTGCTACGCCGCCTCCTTATAATGCTGCTACGCCGCCTCCTTATAATGCTGCTACACTGTCTCCTTATGCTGCTACGCCGCCTCCTTATAATGCTGCTAGGCCGCCTCCTTATAATGCAGCTACGCCGCCTCCTTATAATGCAGCTACGCCGCCTCCTTATAATGCTGCTACGCCGCCTCCTTATAATGCTGCTACGCCGCCTCCTTATAATGCAGCTACGCCGCCTCCTTATAATGCAGCTACGCCGCCTCCTTATAATGCTGCTACGCCGCCTCCTTATAATGCTGCTACGCCGCCTCCTTATAATGCTGCTACGCCGCCTCCTTATAATGCAGCTACGCCGCCTCCTTATAATGCTGCTACGCCGCCTCCTTATAATGCTGCTACGCCGCCTCCTTATAATGCTGCTACGCCGACTCCTTATAATGCAGCTACGCCGCCTACTTATAATGCTGCTACGCCGCCTCTTTATAATGCTGCTACGCCGCCTCCTTATAATGCTGCTACGCCGCCTCCTTATAATGCTGCTACGCCGCCTCCTTATAATGCAGCTACGCCGCCTCCTTATAATGCTGCTACGCCGCCTCCTTATAATGCAGCTACGTCGCCTCCTTATAATGCTGCTACGCCGCCTCCTTATAATGCTGCTACGCCGCCTCCTTATAATGCAGCTACGCCGCCTTCTTATAATGCAGCTACGCCGCCTCCTTATAATGCTGCTACGCCGCCTCCTTATAATGCTGCTACGCCGCCTCTTTATAATGCTGCTACGCCGCCTCCTTATAATGCAGCTACGCCGCCTCCTTATAATGCTGCTGCGCCGCCTCCTTATAATGCTGCTACGCCGCCTCCTTATAATGCTGCTACGCCGCCTCCTTATAATGCTGCTGCGCCGTCTCCTTATAATGCTGCTGCGCCGCCTCCTTATAATGCTGCTGCGCCGCCTCCTTATAATGCTGCTGCGCCGCCTCCTTATAATGCTGCTACGCCGCCTCCTTATAATGCTGCTACGCCGCCTCCTTATAATGCAGCTACAGCGCCTCCTTATAATGCAGCTACGCCGGCTCCTTATAATGCTGCTACGCCGCCTCCTTATAATGCTGCTACGCCGCCTCCTTATAATGCAGCTACGCCGCCTCCTTATAATGCTGCTACGCCGCCTCCTTATAATGCTGCTACGCCGCCTCCTTATAATGCAGCTACGCCGCCTCCTTATAATGTTGCTACGCCGCCTCCTTATAATGCTGCTACGCCGCCTCCTTATAATGCAGCTACGCCGCCTCCTTATAATGCTGCTACGCCGCCTCCTTATAATGCTGCCACGCCGCCTCCTTATAATGCTGCTACGCCGCCTCCTTATAATGCTGCTACGCCGCCTCCTTATAATGCTGCTACGCCGCCTCCTTATAATGCAGCTACGCCGCCTCCTTATAATGCTGCTACGCCGCCTCCTTATAATGCTGCTACGCCGCCTCCTTATAATGCAGCTACGCCGCCTCCTTATAATGCAGCTACGCCGCCTCCTTATAATGCTGCTACGCCGCCTCCTTATAATGCTGCTACGCCGCCTCCTTATAATGCAGCTACGCCGCCTCCTTATAATGCTGCTACGCCGCCTCCTTATAATGCTGCTACGCCGCCTCCTTATAATGCTGCTACGCCGCCTCCTTATAATGCTGCTACGCCGCCTCCTTATAATGCAGCTACGCCGCCTCCTTATAATGCTGCTACGCCGCCTCCTTATAATGCTGCTACGCCGTCTCCTTATAATGCTGCTACGCTGTCTCCTTATGCTCCTACGCCGCCTCCTTATAATGCTGCTACGCCGCCTCCTTATAATGCAGCTACGCCGCCTCCTTATAATGCAGCTACGCCGCCTCCTTATAATGCTGCTACGCCGCCTCCTTATAATGCAGCTACGCCGCCTCCTTATAATGCAGCTACGCCGCCTCCTTATAATGCAGCTACGCCGCCTCCTTATAATGCTGCTACGCCGCCTCCTTATAATGCTGCTACGCCGCCTCCTTATAATGCTGCTACACCGTCTCCTTATGCTGCTACGCCGCCTCCTTATAATGCTGCTACGCCGCCTCCTTATAATGCAGCTACGCCGCCTCCTTATAATGCAGCTACGCCGCCTCCTTATAATGCTGCTACGCCGCCTCCTTATAATGCTGCTACACCGCCTCCTTATAATGCAGCTACGCCGCCTCCTTATAATGCAGCTACGCCGCCTCCTTATAATGCTGCTACGCCGCCTCTTTATAATGCTGCTACGCCGCCTCCTTATAATGCAGCTACGCCGCCTCCTTATAATGCTGCTACGCCGCCTCCTTATAATGCTGCTACGCCGCCTCCTTATAATGCTGCTACGCCGACTCCTTATAATGCAGCTACGCCGCCTCCTTATAATGCTGCTACGCCGCCTCTTTATAATGCTGCTACGCCGCCTCCTTATAATGCTGCTACGCCGCCTCCTTATAATGCTGCTACGCCGCCTCCTTATAATGCTGCTACGCCGCCTCCTTATAATGCTGCTACGCCGCCTCCTTATAATGCTGCTACGCCGCCTCCTTATAATGCTGCTACGCCGCCTCCTTATAATGCTGCTACGCCGCCTCCTTATAATGCTGCTACGCAGCCTCCTTATAATGCTGCTACGCCGCCTCCTTATAATGCTGCTACGCCGCCTCCTTATAATGCAGCTACGCCGCCTCCTTATAATGCAGCTACGCCGCCTCCTTATAATGCTGCTACGCCGCCTCCTTATAATGCTGCTACGCCGCCTCCTTATAATGCTGCTACGCCGCCTCCTTATAATGCAGCTACGCCGCCTCCTTATAATGCAGCTACGCCGCCTCCTTATAATGCAGCTACGCCGCCTCCTTATAATGCAGCTACGCCGCCTCCTTATAATGCTGCTACGCCGCCTCCTTATAATGCTGCTACGCCGCCTCCTTATAATGCTGCTACGCCGCCTCCTTATAATGCTGCTACGCCGCCTCCTTATAATGCAGCTACGCCGCCTCCTTATAATGCTGCTACGCCGCCTCCTTATAATGCTGCTACGCCGTCTCCTTATAATGCTGCTACACTGTCTCCTTATGCTCCTACGCCGCCTCCTTATAATGCTGCTACGCCGCCTCCTTATAATGCAGCTACGCCGCCTCCTTATAATGCAGCTACGCCGCCTCCTTATAATGCTGCTACGCCGCCTCCTTATAATGCTGCTACGCCGCCTCCTTATAATGCTGCTACGCCGCCTCCTTATAATGCAGCTACGCCGCCTCCTTATAATGCAGCTACGCCGCCTCCTTATAATGCAGCTACGCCGCCTCCTTATAATGCAGCTACGCCGCCTCCTTATAATGCTGCTACGCCGCCTCCTTATAATGCTGCTACGCCGCCTCCTTATAATGCTGCTACACTGTCTCCTTATGCTGCTACGCCGCCTCCTTATAATGCTGCTACGCCGCCTCCTTATAATGCAGCTACGCCGCCTCCTTATAATGCAGCTACGCCGCCTCCTTATAATGCTGCTACGCCGCCTCCTTATAATGCTGCTACGCCGCCTCCTTATAATGCAGCTACGCCGCCTCCTTATAATGCAGCTACGCCGCCTCCTTATAATGCTGCTACGCCGCCTCCTTATAATGCTGCTACGCCGCCTCCTTATAATGCTGCTACGACGCCTCCTTATAATGCAGCTACGCCGCCTCCTTATAATGCTGCTACGCCGCCTCCTTATAATGCTGCTACGCCGCCTCCTTATAATGCTGCTACGCCGACTCCTTATAATGCAGCTACGCCGCCTCCTTATAATGCTGCTACGCCGCCTCTTTATAATGCTGCTACGCCGCCTCCTTATAATGCTGCTACGCCGCCTCCTTATAATGCAGCTACGCCGCCTCCTTATAATGCTGCTACGCCGCCTCCTTATAATGCAGCTACGCCGCCTCCTTATAATGCTGCTACGCCGCCTCCTTATAATGCTGCTACGTCGCCTCTTTATAATGCTGCTACGCCGCCTCCTTATAATGCAGCTACGCCGCCTCCTTATAATGCTGCTGCGCCGCCTCCTTATAATGCTGCTACGCCGCCTCCTTATAATGCTGCTACGCCGCCTCCTTATAATGCTGCTGCGCCGTCTCCTTATAATGCTGCTGCGCCGCCTCCTTATAATGCTGCTGCGCCGCCTCCTTATAATGCTGCTGCGCCGCCTCCTTATAATGCTGCTACGCCGCCTCCTTATAATGCTGCTACGCCGCCTCCTTATAATGCAGCTACGCCGCCTCCTTATAATGCTGCTACGCCGCCTCCTTATAATGCTGCTACGCCGCCTCCTTATAATGCTGCTACACTGTCTCCTTATGCTGCTACGCCGCCTCCTTATAATGCTGCTACGCCGCCTCCTTATAATGCAGCTACGCCGCCTCCTTATAATGCAGCTACGCCGCCTCCTTATAATGCTGCTACGCCGCCTCCTTATAATGCTGCTACACCGCCTCCTTATAATGCAGCTACGCCGCCTCCTTATAATGCAGCTACGCCGCCTCCTTATAATGCTGCTACGCCGCCTCCTTATAATGCTGCTACGCCGCCTCCTTATAATGCTGCTACGCCGCCTCCTTATAATGCAGCTACGCCGCCTCCTTATAATGCTGCTACGCCGCCTCCTTATAATGCTGCTACGCCGCCTCCTTATAATGCTGCTACGCCGACTCCTTATAATGCAGCTACGCCGCCTCCTTATAATGCTGCTACGCCGCCTCTTTATAATGCTGCTACGCCGCCTCCTTATAATGCTGCTACGCCGCCTCCTTATAATGCTGCTACGCCGCCTCCTTATAATGCAGCTACGCCGCCTCCTTATAATGCTGCTACGCCGCCTCCTTATAATGCAGCTACGCCGCCTCCTTATAATGCTGCTACGCCGCCTCCTTATAATGCTGCTACGCCGCCTCCTTATAATGCTGCTACGCCGCCTCCTTATAATGCAGCTACGCCGCCTTCTTATAATGCAGCTACGCCGCCTCCTTATAATGCTGCAACGCCGCCTCCTTATAATGCTGCTACGTCGCCTCTTTATAATGCTGCTACGCCGCCTCCTTATAATGCAGCTACGCCGCCTCCTTATAATGCTGCTGCGCCGCCTCCTTATAATGCTGCTACGCCGCCTCCTTATAATGCTGCTACGCCGCCTCCTTATAATGCTGCTGCGCCGCCTCCTTATAATGCTGCTGCGCCGCCTCCTTATAATGCTGCTGCGCCGCCTCCTTATAATGCTGCTGCGCCGCCTCCTTATAATGCTGCTGCGCCGCCTCCTTATAATGCTGCTACGCCGCCTCCTTATAATGCTGCTACGCCGCCTCCTTATAATGCAGCTACAGTGCCTCCTTATAATGCAGCTACGCCGCCTCCTTATAATGCTGCTACGCCGCCTCCTTATAATGCTGCTACGCCGCCTCCTTATAATGCAGCTACGCCGCCTCCTTATAATGCTGCTACGCCGCCTCCTTATAATGCTGCTACGCCGCCTCCTTATAATGCTGCTACGCCGCCTCCTTATAATGCAGCTACGCCGCCTCCTTATAATGCTGCTACGCCGCCTCCTTATAATGCTGCTACGCCGCCTCCTTATAATGCAGCTACGCCGCCTCCTTATAATGCTGCTACGCCGCCTCCTTATAATGCTGCTACGCCGCCTCCTTATAATGCTGCTACGCCGCCTCCTTATAATGCAGCTACGCCGCCTCCTTATAATGCAGCTACGCCGCCTCCTTATAATGCTGCTACGCCGCCTCCTTATAATGCTGCTACGCCGCCTCCTTATAATGCTGCTACACTGTCTCCTTATGCTGCTACGCCGCCTCCTTATAATGCTGCTACGCCGCCTCCTTATAATGCAGCTACGCCGCCTCCTTATAATGCAGCTACGCCGCCTCCTTATAATGCTGCTACGCCGCCTCCTTATAATGCTGCTACGCCGCCTCCTTATAATGCTGCTACGCCGCCTCCTTATAATGCAGCTACGCCGCCTCCTTATAATGCAGCTACGCCGCCTCCTTATAATGCTGCTACGCCGCCTCCTTATAATGCTGCTACGCCGCCTCCTTATAATGCTGCTACGCCGCCTCCTTATAATGATGCTACGCCGCCTCCTTATAATGCAGCTACGCCGCCTCCTTATAATGCTGCTACGCCGCCTCCTTATAATGCTGCTACGCCGTCTCCTTATGCTCCTACGCCGCCTCCTTATAATGCTGCTACGCCGCCTCCTTATAATGCAGCTACGCCGCCTCCTTATAATGCAGCTACGCCGCCTCCTTATAATGCAGCTACGCCGCCTCCTTATAATGCTGCTACGCCGCCTCCTTATAATGCTGCTACGCCGCCTCCTTATAATGCTGCTACGCCGCCTCCTTATAATGCAGCTACGCCGCCTCCTTATAATGCAGCTACGCCGCCTCCTTATAATGCAGCTACGCCGCCTCCTTATAATGCTGCTACGCCGCCTCCTTATAATGCTGCTACGCCGCCTCCTTATAATGCTGCTACACTGTCTCCTTATGCTGCTACGCCGCCTCCTTATAATGCTGCTACGCCGCCTCCTTATAATGCAGCTACGCCGCCTCCTTATAATGCTGCTACGCCGCCTCCTTATAATGCTGCTACGCCGCCTCCTTATAATGCTGCTACGCCGCCTCCTTATAATGCAGCTACGCCGCCTCCTTATAATGCTGCTACGCCGCCTCCTTATAATGCTGCTACGCCGACTCCTTATAATGCAGCTACGCCGCCTCCTTATAATGCTGCTACGCCGCCTCTTTATAATGCTGCTACGCCGCCTCCTTATAATGCTGCTACGCCGCCTCCTTATAATGCTGCTACGCCGCCTCCTTATAATGCAGCTACGCCGCCTCCTTATAATGCTGCTACGCCGCCTCCTTATAATGCAGCTACGCCGCCTCCTTATAATGCTGCTACGCCGCCTCCTTATAATGCTGCTACGCCGCCTCCTTATAATGCTTCTACGCCGCCTCCTTATAATGCAGCTACGCCGCCTTCTTATAATGCAGCTACGCCGCCTCCTTATAATGCTGCTACGCCGCCTCCTTATAATGCAGCTACGCCGCCTCCTTATAATGCTGCTACGCCGCCTCCTTATAATGCTTCTACGCCGCCTCCTTATAATGCAGCTACGCCGCCTCCTTATAATGCTGCTACGCCGCCTCCTTATAATGCTTCTACGCCGCCTCCTTATAATGCTTCTACGCCGCCTCCTTATAATGCAGCTACGCCGCCTTCTTATAATGCAGCTACGCCGCCTTCTTATAATGCAGCTACGCCGCCTCCTTATAATGCTGCTACGCCGCCTCCTTATAATGCTGCTACGCCGCCTCCTTATAATGCAGCTACGCCGCCTCCTTACAATGCAGCTACGCCGCCTCCTTATAATGCTGCTACGCCGCCTCCTTATAATGCTGCTACGCCGCCTCCTTATAATGCAGCTACGCCGCCTCCTTATAATGCTGCTACGCCGCCTCCTTATAATGCTGCTACGCCGCCTCCTTATAATGCTGCTACGCCGACTCCTTATAATGCAGCTACGCCGCCTCCTTATAATGCTGCTACGCCGCCTCTTTATAATGCTGCTACGCCGCCTCCTTATAATGCTGCTACGCCGCCTCCTTATAATGCTGCTACGCCGCCTCCTTATAATGCAGCTACGCCGCCTCCTTATAATGCTGCTACGCCGCCTCCTTATAATGCAGCTACGCCGCCTCCTTATAATGCTGCTACGCCGCCTCCTTATAATGCTTCTACGCCGCCTCCTTATAATGCAGCTACGCCGCCTTCTTATAATGCAGCTACGCCGCCTCCTTATAATGCTGCTACGCCGCCTCCTTATAATGCTGCTACGCCGCCTCCTTATAATGCTGCTACGCCGCCTCCTTATAATGCTGCTGCGCCGCCTCCTCATAATGCTGCTACGCCGCCTCCTTATAATGCTGCTACGCCGCCTCCTTATAATGCTGCTGCGCCGTCTCCTTATAATGCTGCTGCGCCGCCTCCTTATAATGCTGCTGCGCCGCCTCCTTATAATGCTGCTGCGCCGCCTCCTTATAATGCTGCTGCGCCGCCTCCTTATAATGCTGCTACGCCGCCTCCTTATAATGCAGCTACAGCGCCTCCTTATAATGCAGCTACGCCGCCTCCTTATAATGCTGCTACGCCGCCTCCTTATAATGCTGCTACGCCGCCTCCTTATAATGCAGCTACGCCGCCTCCTTATAATGCTGCTACGCCGCCTCCTTATAATGCTGCTACGCCGCCTCCTTATAATGCTGCTACGCCGCCTCCTTATAATGCAGCTACGCCGCCTCCTTATAATGCTGCTACGCCGCCTCCTTATAATGCTGCTACGCCGCCTCCTTATAATGCAGCTACGCCGCCTCCTTATAATGCTGCTACGCCGCCTCCTTATAATGCTGCTACGCCGCCTCCTTATAATGCTGCTACGCCGCCTCCTTATAATGCAGCTACGCCGCCTCCTTATAATGCTGCTACGCCGCCTCCTTATAATGCAGCTACGCCGCCTCCTTATAATGCTGCTACGCCGCCTCCTTATAATGCAGCTACGCCGCCTCCTTATAATGCTGCTACGCCGCCTCCTTATAATGCTTCTACGCCGCCTCCTTATAATGCAGCTACGCCGCCTCCTTATAATGCAGCTACGCCGCCTCCTTATAATGCTGCTACGCCGCCTCCTTATAATGCTGCTACGCCGCCTCCTTATAATGCTGCTGCGCCGCCTCCTTATAATGCTGCTACGCCGCCTCCTTATAATGCTGCTACGCCGCCTCCTTATAATGCTTCTGCGCCGTCTCCTTATAATGCTGCTGCGCCGCCTCCTTATAATGCTGCTGCGCCGCCTCCTTATAATGCTGCTGCGTCGCCTCCTTATAATGCTGCTGCGCCGCCTCCTTATAATGCTGCTACGCCGCCTCCTTATAATGCTGCTACGCCGCCTCCTTATAATGCAGCTACAGCGCCTCCTTATAATGCAGCTACGCCGCCTCCTTATAATGCTGCTACGCCGCCTCCTTATAATGCTGCTACGCCGCCTCCTTATAATGCAGCTACGCCGCCTCCTTATAATGCTGCTACGTCGCCTCCTTATAATGCTGCTACGCCTCCTCCTTATAATGCTGCTACGCCGCCTCCTTATAATGCAGCTACGCCGCCTCCTTATAATGCTGCTACGCCGCCTCCTTATAATGCTGCTACGCCGCCTCCTTATAATGCAGCTACGCCGCCTCCTTATAATGCTGCTACGCCGCCTCCTTATAATGCTGCTACGCCGCCTCCTTATAATGCTGCTACGCCGCCTCCTTATAATGCTGCTACGCCGCCTCCTTATAATGCTGCTACGCCGCCTCCTTATAATGCAGCTACGCCGCCTCCTTATAATGCTGCTACGCCGCCTCCTTATAATGCTGCTACGCCGCCTCCTTATAATGCTGCTACGCCGCCTCCTTATAATGCTGCTACGCCGCCTCCTTATAATGCAGCTACGCCGCCTCCTTATAATGCTGCTACGCCGCCTCCTTATAATGCAGCTACGCCGCCTCCTTATAATGCTGCTACGCCGCCTCCTTATAATGCTGCTACGCCGCCTCCTTATAATGCTGCTACGCCGCCTCCTTATAATGCAGCTACGCCGCCTCCTTATAATGCTGCTACGCCGCCTCCTTATAATGCTGCTACGCCGCCTCCTTATAATGCTGCTACGCCGCCTCCTTATAATGCAGCTACGCCGCCTCCTTATAATGCTGCTACGCCGCCTCCTTATAATGCAGCTACGCCGCCTCCTTATAATGCTGCTACGGCGCCTCCTTATAATGCAGCTACGCCGCCTCCTTATAATGCTGCTACGCCGCCTCCTTATAATGCTGCTACGCCGCCTCCTTATAATGCAGCTACGCCGCCTCCTTATAATGCTGCTGCGCCGCCTCCTTATAATGCTGCTGCGCCGCCTCCTTATAATGCTGCTGCGCCGCCTCCTTATAATGCTGCTGCGCCGCCTCCTTATAATGCTGCTGCGCCGCCTCCTTATAATGCTGCTACGCCGCCTCCTTATAATGCAGCTACAGCGCCTCCTTATAATGCTGCTACGCCGCCTCCTTATAATGCTGCTACGCCGCCTCCTTATAATGCTGCTACGCCGCCTCCTTATAATGCTGCTACGCTGTCTCCTTATGCTGCTACGCCGCCTCCTTATAATGCTGCTACGCCGCCTCCTTATAATGCTGCTACGCCGCCTCCTTATAATGCAGCTACGCCGCCTCCTTATAATGCAGCTACGCCGCCTCCTTATGCTGCTACACCGCCTCCTTATAATGCTGCTACGCCGCCTCCTTATAATGCTGCTACACTGTCTCCTTATGCTGCTACGCCGCCTCCTTATAATGCTGCTACGCCGCCTCCTTATAATGCTGCTACGCCGCCTCCTTATAATGCAGCTACGCCGCCTCCTTATAATGCAGCTACGCCGCCTCCTTATAATGCTGCTACGCCGCCTCCTTATAATGCTGCTACGCCGCCTCTTTATAATGCTGCTACGCCGCCTCCTTATAATGCAGCTGCGCCGCCTCCTTATAATGCTGCTGCGCCGCCTCCTTATAATGCTGCTACGCCGCCTCCTTATAATGCTGCTGCGCCGTCTCCTTATAATGCTGCTGCGCCGCCTCCTTATAATGCTGCTGCGCCGCCTCCTTATAATGCTGCTGCGCCGCCTCCTTATAATGCTGCTACGCCGCCTCCTTATAATGCTGCTACGCCGCCTCCTTATAATGCAGCTACAGCGCCTCCTTATAATGCAGCTACGCCGCCTCCTTATAATGCTGCTACGCCGCCTCCTTATAATGCTGCTACGCCGCCTCCTTATAATGCTGCTACGCCGCCTCCTTATAATGCAGCTACGCCGCCTCCTTATAATGCTGCTACGCCGCCTCCTTATAATGCTGCTACGCCGCCTCCTTATAATGCTGCTACGCCGCCTCCTTATAATGCAGCTACGCCGCCTCCTTATAATGCTGCTACGCCGCCTCCTTATAATGCTGCTACGCCGCCTCCTTATAATGCAGCTACGCCGCCTCCTTATAATGCTGCTACGCCGCCTCCTTATAATGCTGCTACGCCGCCTCCTTATAATGCAGCTACGCCGCCTCCTTATAATGCAGCTACGCCGCCTCCTTATAATGCTGCTACGCCGCCTCCTTATAATGCTGCTACGCCGCCTCCTTATAATGCTGCTACGCCGCCTCCTTATAATGCAGCTACGCCGCCTCCTTATAATGCTGCTACGCCGCCTCCTTATAATGCTGCTACGCCGCCTCCTTATAATGCTGCTACGCCGCCTCCTTATAATGCAGCTACGCCGCCTCCTTATAATGCTGCTACGCCGCCTCCTTATAATGCTGCTACGCCGCCTCCTTATAATGCTGCTACGCCGCCTCCTTATAATGCTGCTACGGCGCCTCCTTATAATGCAGCTACGCCGCCTCCTTATAATGCAGCTACGCCGCCTCCTTATAATGCTGCTACGCCGCCTCCTTATAATGCTGCTACGCCGCCTCCTTATAATGCAGCTACGCCGCCTCCTTATAATGCTGCTGCGCCGCCTCCTTATAATGCTGCTGCGCCGCCTCCTTATAATGCTGCTGCGCCGCCTCCTTATAATGCTGCTGCGCCGCCTCCTTATAATGCTGCTGCGCCGCCTCCTTATAATGCTGCTACGCCGCCTCCTTATAATGCAGCTACAGCGCCTCCTTATAATGCTGCTACGCCGCCTCCTTATAATGCTGCTACGCCGCCTCCTTATAATGCTGCTACGCCGCCTCCTTATAATGCTGCTACGCTGTCTCCTTATGCTGCTACGCCGCTTCCTTATAATGCTGCTACGCCGCCTCCTTATAATGCTGCTACGCCGCCTCCTTATAATGCAGCTACGCCGCCTCCTTATGCTGCTACACCGCCTCCTTATAATGCTGCTACGCCGCCTCCTTATAATGCTGCTACAGTGTCTCCTTATGCTGCTACGCCGCCTCCTTATAATGCTGCTACGCCGCCTCCTTATAATGCTGCTACGCTGTCTCCTTATGCTGCTACGCCGCTTCCTTATAATGCTGCTACGCCGCCTCCTTATAATGCTGCTACGCCGCCTCCTTATAATGCAGCTACGCCGCCTCCTTATGCTGCTACACCGCCTCCTTATAATGCAGCTACAGCGCCTCCTTATAATGCTGCTACGCCGCCTCCTTATAATGCTGCTACGCCGCCTCCTTATAATGCTGCTACGCTGTCTCCTTATGCTGCTACGCCGCTTCCTTATAATGCTGCTACGCCGCCTCCTTATAATGCTGCTACGCCGCCTCCTTATAATGCAGCTACGCCGCCTCCTTATGCTGCTACACCGCCTCCTTATAATGCTGCTACGCCGCCTCCTTATAATGCTGCTACACTGTCTCCTTATGCTGCTACGCCGCCTCCTTATAATGCTGCTACGCCGCCTCCTTATAATGCTGCTACGCCGCCTCCTTATAATGCAGCTACGCCGTCTCCTTATAATGCTGCTACGCCGCCTCCTTATAATGCTGCTGCGCCGCCTCCTTATAATGCAGCTACGCCGCCTCCTTATAATGCAGCTACGGCGCCTCCTTATAATGCTGCTACGCCGCCTCCTTATAATGCTGCTACGCCGCCTCCTTATAATGCTGCTACGCCGCCTCCTTATAATGCAGCTACGCCGCCTCCTTATAATGCTGCTACGCCGCCTCCTTATAATGCAGCTACGCCGCCTCTTTATAATGCTGCTACGCCGCCTCCTTATAATGCTGCTACGCCGCCTCCTTATAATGCTGCTACGCCGCCTCCTTATAATGCAGCTACGCCGCCTCCTTATAATGCTGCTACGCCGCCTCCTTATAATGCTGCTACGCCGCCTCCTTATAATGCTGCTACGCCGCCTCCTTATAATGCAGCTACGCCGCCTCCTTATAATGCTGCTACGCCGCCTCCTTATAATGCTGCTACGCCGCCTCCTTATAATGCTGCTACGCCGCCTCCTTATAATGCTGCTACGGCGCCTCCTTATAATGCAGCTACGCCGCCTCCTTATAATGCAGCTACGCCGCCTCCTTATAATGCTGCTACGCCGCCTGCTTATAATGCTGCTACGCCGCCTCCTTATAATGCAGCTACGCCGCCTCCTTATAATGCTGCTGCGCCGCCTCCTTATAATGCTGCTGCGCCGCCTCCTTATAATGCTGCTGCGCCGCCTCCTTATAATGCTGCTGCGCCGCCTCCTTATAATGCTGCTGCGCCGCCTCCTTATAATGCTGCTACGCCGCCTCCTTATAATGCAGCTACAGCGCCTCCTTATAATGCTGCTACGCCGCCTCCTTATAATGCTGCTACGCCGCCTCCTTATAATGCTGCTACGCCGCCTCCTTATAATGCTGCTACGCTGTCTCCTTATGCTGCTACGCCGCTTCCTTATAATGCTGCTACGCCGCCTCCTTATAATGCAGCTACGCCGCCTCCTTATGCTGCTACACCGCCTCCTTATAATGCTGCTACGCCGCCTCCTTATAATGCTGCTACACTGTCTCCTTATGCTGCTACGCCGCCTCCTTATAATGCTGCTACGCCGCCTCCTTATAATGCTGCTACGCTGTCTCCTTATGCTGCTACGCCGCTTCCTTATAATGCTGCTACGCCGCCTCCTTATAATGCTGCTACGCCGCCTCCTTATAATGCAGCTACGCCGCCTCCTTATGCTGCTACACCGCCTCCTTATAATGCAGCTACAGCGCCTCCTTATAATGCTGCTACGCCGCCTCCTTATAATGCTGCTACGCCGCCTCCTTATAATGCTGCTACGCTGTCTCCTTATGCTGCTACGCCGCTTCCTTATAATGCTGCTACGCCGCCTCCTTATAATGCTGCTACGCCGCCTCCTTATAATGCAGCTACGCCGCCTCCTTATGCTGCTACACCGCCTCCTTATAATGCTGCTACGCCGCCTCCTTATAATGCTGCTACACTGTCTCCTTATGCTGCTACGCCGCCTCCTTATAATGCTGCTACGCCGCCTCCTTATAATGCTGCTACGCCGCCTCCTTATAATGCAGCTACGCCGTCTCCTTATAATGCTGCTACGCCGCCTCCTTATAATGCTGCTGCGCCGCCTCCTTATAATGCAGCTACGCCGCCTCCTTATAATGCAGCTACGGCGCCTCCTTATAATGCTGCTACGCCGCCTCCTTATAATGCTGCTACGCCGCCTCCTTATAATGCTGCTACGCCGCCTCCTTATAATGCAGCTACGCCGCCTCCTTATAATGCTGCTACGCCGCCTCCTTATAATGCAGCTACGCCGCCTCCTTATAATGCTGCTACGCCGCCTCCTTATAATGCTGCTTTACTTTATGTGAAGGCTCCTCGGATCCCCCCAGGCACTAGGGGCCTTATGGGCGGTTGCAATCTCTGAACCCTGTATAGTCACGGCCCACGAAGATCCCTCCGTGGAGTATTCCTTTCTATCTACTGATTAACAAAGTACAAAGATATTTCTCCTGTACCCATGAATATGTCCGGCTTCGTGCTCTTCTCTAGTTACATTCAAATCTGCATTTTAGAGGCACTGGGAGCTCATTGTATAAGACACATATATTATATATAGGGTGAATTTCCACACTGCAGATTCTTATACGGAATTTTTTCTCAACCTAATATCAGTTTCATTCACGTGAATGAGGCTGTTTCTAGCTGAAAAACAGCTACAGCAAATATGCACTGTGTGAACTTGACCTTAATAGATTGACTTGGCTGTGTGCCCACGTAGCATTTTTCAAGCGTATATGCTGCGGAATTTCCGCAGCGTAAACGCTTGAAAAACGCATGTATATCCGCACCCCATGGTCCCCAATGGGATTCCGCAAGTTCTATGCACATGCTGCGGATTTTTCCGCAGCGTTTATGCCGCGTTCAAAAATCCGCAGCATGTCATTTAATTTTGCGTTTCCGCAAGCGGAATTGCCTTTGTCCAATGCATAAAAAACGCAAGGCAATTCCGCATGTGGAAAACGCGTGATAAACGCGCGAAAAATGCGCGATAAACGCGTGCGGAATTCCGCATGCGTTTTTCCGGGAGAGGACTTGCATTTATGCAGCAGAAATTTTCTGCTTCATAAATGCAACGTGGGCACATAGCCATATATGCTGCCAGATTCTTAAAAAGTTATGAAAAAGTAAGCTGTGTAGTAGGAAGTGCAATAATGTGATACAGCAGGTGTGCAGGGATTCCAGTGCCAGTGCCAGTGGTGTTTATTGATCGCCCTCTAGTGGTCATCAGCAGCAGTGCTCCTGTGCATACACTAACTTCTCTAACTGTAATTCTTATTGGTGCTATTTTGGGGAACATACAACTTTTTGTTCCAATTTTTTTTGGGGGGGTGAGGTGGTTGCAAAAAAACATTAATATGGGTACTTTTGATTTCAATTTTTTTAAGTCATTCAACATGCAGGATAAATAGTGTTAGATCGCACAAGTTCGGATATTTAAAGGGGTTGTTATGAAAACACGTTATCACTTATCCACAGGATAGGTGGAAACATACTGTTTGGTGGGGGTCTGACCAATGGGACCACCATAGATTGACAGAACAGGACGTTTATCCCTGTTAAAATAAAACTGCAGGTCAATTGCTTTACTGCTGCTCCATTCACTCTCTATGGGCCTGCCTGAAAAAGCGGTGGTCGGGCATCCACCCTGCCACTGTTCTAACAGGGATAAAAGTGCTGCCTATCAGTGCAGGTCCCGGCGGTCGGACCCCCACTGATCAGCAAGTTATCATCCATCATGGCGGCCGGACCCCCCACAATACGGTATCATATTGTGTGGGGGCATCGTACTGTGGGGGGACACCATACTGTGTGTGGGGGCATCGTACTGTGTGGGAGGGTATCATACTGTGTGCGGGGGCATCGTAATGTGTGGGAGGGTATCATACTCTGTGTGGGGGCATTGTATTGTGGGGGGACACCATACTGTGTGCGGGGTCATCGTACTGCGTGGGAGGGTATCATATTGTGTGCGGGGGCATCGTAATGTGTGGGAGGGTTTCATATTGTGTGCGGGGGCATCGTACTGTGTGGGAGGGTATCATATTGTGCGGGGGCATCATACTGTGTGGAGGACACCATACTGTGTGTGAGGGCATCGTACTGTGGGGGAGGGGCACCATACTGTGTGCGGGGGCATCGTACTGTGCCGAAGGGTATCATATTGTGCAGGGGCATCATACTGTGTGGAGGACACCATACTGTGTGCGAGGGCATCGTACTGTGGGGGGGCACCATACTGTGAGCTGGGGCATCGTGCTGTGTGGGGGTATCGTATTGTGTGTGTGGCACCGTACTGTGTGTAAGGGCATCGTACTGTGGGGGGGGGCACCACACTGTGTGCGAGGGCATCGTACTGTGGGGGGGCACCATACTGTGTGCAGTGGCAGCGTACTGTGTGGGGGGTATCATATTGTGTGGAGGCATCGTACTGTGTGGGGGGCATTGTACTGTGCGGGGGCACAGAACTTTGTGGGGGGCATCGTATTGTGGGGAGGCATCGTACTGCGCAGGGGGACGTCGTATTGTGCGGGGGTACCGTATTGTGCGGGGGGCATCGTATTGTGTGGGGGGTGTCGTACTCTGCGGGCGGCATCGTACTGTGCGGGGGCCCATCGTATTGTGCAGGGGGGCATCATACTGTGTGGGGGCCATCGTATTGTGCGGGGGGCATCGTATTGTGCAGGGGGCATCGTACTGTGCGGGGGGGCATCGTACTGTGCGGGGGGCCATCGTATTGTGTTGTGTGGGGGCCATCTTATTGTGAAGGGGTCATTGTATTGTGTGAGGGCATCGTATTGTGCGGGGGGGCATCGTATTATGCGGGGGGCATCGTATTGTGCAGGCTGCCATCGTATTGTGCGGGGGGCCGTCATATTGTGAAGGGGCCATCGTATTGTGCGGGGGGCCATCGTATTGTGAGGGGGACCATCATATTGTGCGGGGGGCATCGTATTGTGCGGGGGGGGCCATCGTATTGTGCGGGGGGCATCGTATTGTGCGGAGGGCCATCGTATTGTGAAGGGGCCATCGTATTGTGCGGGAGGCATCGTATTGTGAAGGGGCGATCGTATTGTGCGGGGGGCCATCGTATTGTGAAGGGGCCATCGTATTGTGCGGGGGCCATTGTATTGTGCGGGGGGCCATAGTATTGTGTGGGGGGCATCGTATTGTGCGGGGGGCACCGTACTGTGTGGGGGTCATTGTATTGTGCGGGGGGGGTCATAGTATTGTGTGGGGGGCATCGTATTGTGTGGGAGGCATCGTATTGTGCGGGGGCACCGTACTGTATGGGGGCCATAATATTGTGAAGGGGCCATCATATTGTGCGGGGGGGCATCGTATTGTGCGAGGAGGGGCTATCGTATTCTGTGGGGGGCATCGTATTGTGCGGGGGGCCATCGTATTGTGAAGGGGCCATCGTACTGTGTGGGTGCCATTGTATTGTGCGGGGGGCCATAGTATTGTGTGGGGGGCATCGTATTGTGCGGGGGCACCGTACTGTGTGGGGGTCATTGTATTGTGCGGGGGGCCATAGTATTGTGTAAGGGGCATCGTATTGTGTGGGGGGCATCGTATTGTGTGGGGGCCATTGTATTGTGAAGGGGCCATCGTATTGTGCGGGGGCCATTGTATTGTGAAGGGGCCATCGTATTGTGTGGGGGCCATCGTATTGTGCGGGGGGCCATCGTATTGTGTGGGGGCCATCGTATTGTGAAGGGGCCATCGTATTGTGTGGGGGCCATCGTATTGTGCGGGGGGCCATCGTATTGTGCGGGGGGCCATTGTACTGTGCGGGGGCGTCGTATTGTGCAGAGGGGGGGCACTGTATTGTGTGTGGGGGCTTCTGGCTGGACTCTTCCTTTTGTTATTACAGGTGAGCTCTGCACTAGTCTGTGCTCAGTGGACTCTGCGGTCGCAGTGATTATAGCCGCGGTGTCTGTACACGGGCAGTCTGCGGTTTCTTGCTGTTCTTGGAGCTGACCCTCGTGTTCTCAGTACACACAGTGATGGAGTCTATAGACACATAGCGGCAGCCTGAGCTCCGTCCTCCCTCCTCACCCACCATCCTGCGAATGCGGAGCCCTCGAGGCCTGAGCGACCACAGCAAACCAGGGTTACTAAGGAAACGCGCCTCAGCCAACCGCAGAGTGAGGACGTGATGAGACGGCGCCTGTGATTGGACAGACGGCGGGAGTTCTCATGTGACGTCAGTTTAGATTGGCTATCCATCCACCAGCGTCCCAAGTTCTTTATTACCCTGCCTGCAACAGCCAGAGCGGCAGCTGATCCCGGGGAGCGGGTGAGTGGTGCTGCGGTGTCCCGGGAGGGGTCCTGATCCGGGGGTAACATGGAGACTACAGCTCTGTGATATCGTGCACTGAAAGGAATGCAAACAGCGCGGTTACCCATAGCAACCGACATTCTTCTTTTGCAGGATGGAAATCGGTGGTTGCTGCCATGTTGGTTGCTATGGAAACACTTCCCCTCCCTCCCCACTCCCCTTAATGTACTAAGAAACACTTTTGGTCAGTGGCAGGCCATGGTCTGGAGGTGGCGCTGTAATGTGACACGCCAGTAACATGCCATAGTGTCAGTGTCCGGTGCAGCGCGGCATCGAATAATGGGGGATCTACTGAGAATCATTACATGTGTGACACTGTGCAGCGGCGGCTGAACTCTGCGCCTGGTCTGTGCTCAGTGGCACATTCACGTATCCGTGTAGCGGTCGAATTTTACGCTTCATGTCAAAGTCACATTTCCCTGCCCCCATGGCACGTCCACTGCCCCGAACGGCTTTATATATCCCTATAAGACAGGTCAGGTCTGGAGCCGTGCGGGCCGGGATGGGAGAAGTAACACGGACAATGGAAGCTGCATTTATACAAATGATTGATAATGATGGGAGTGATGGTCCTGCTGCAGAGTAATCTCACATCTGTGCTCTCTCCATAGGATGGCCTCCACAGTCCTCGGGGTGGGCACTGGGGTGTTTGTGATCGCTGTGATCTGGGTGGTCACCCTGCTGATGTGCATCCTTCTGTCGCGAGCGTCCGGCGCAGCGCGGTAAGATCCACAGCACTCGCTGATAAGAGTCTTGTGTTACTGAAGCAATCGTCATCTGTTTCTGGATGTACGCGCCAAATAAAGATGGTGCAGCTACGTCAGACGGTAGCCCTGCGACCCACATCCATCTTCTGATTAGCCAGCACGGTGCGGCGTCACACGTGTATCCCGCCGTATCAATGATATCGCACCAGGCCGGCTAATCACAAGAGGAGCCAAGGATGCCGGCAAGGAGGAGGCTAATCAGAAGAGGAGGCAAGGAGGAGGCTAATCACAAGAGGAGCCAAGGATGCCGGCAAGGAGGAGGCTAATCACAAGAGGAGCCAAGGATGCCGGCAAGGAGGAGGCTAATCACAAGAGGAGCCAAGAATGCCGGCAAGGAGGAGGCTAATCAGAAGAGGAGCCAAGAATGCCGGCAAGGAGGAGGCTAATCACAAGAGGAGCCAAGAATGCCAGCAAGGAGGAGGCTAATCAGAAGAGGAGCCAAGGAGGAGGCTAATCAAAAGAGGAGCCAAGGATGCCGGCAAGGAGGAGGCTAATCACAAGAGAAGCCAAGGATGCCGGCAAGGAGGAGGCTAATCACAAGAGGAGCCAAGGATGCCGGCAAGGAGGAGGCTAATCACAAGAGGAGCCAAGGATGCCGGCAAGGAGGAGGCTAATCACAAGAGGAGCCAAGGATGCCGGCAAGGAGGAGGCTAATCACAAGAGGAGCCAAGGATGCCGGCAAGGAGGAGGCTAATCACAAGAAGAGCCAAGGATGCCGGCAAGGAGGAGGCTAATCACAAGAAGAGCCAAGGATGCCGGCAAGGAGGAGGCTCTTCTCTGGACTCGTGTCCTGTGGGTTCTGGGAATTGATTTTCACCTTCTCAACTGCTAAATGACACCAATGTAGGCGAACAATTGAAGCTCACCTTTCCCCCAAAACCTGAACATAAAGCCTTAATTAGAGCTCAGCACAATGTCACCTGGAGTCCAGGAAGCTGAGATCGGGGCTGCTGGGAGTCCTTCCACTCTTTTATTTGGAGCCTCTCCAGTGTGAGCTCTGCATACAGCTGCCCTCATCTCAACTTCAGGGAGGTTGGAATTAATGTTCTGTCGGTGTAGAATAAGACAAATCTGGCAATAAAGACGCCCTCCAAGGACCGGACAAAATCTTGGAAAAGATGCTCTCTTCTTATGTCCTTTTGCTAATATCGTTGCTGTCTTCCAGGTTTTCAAGCCTTGCGCTGTTCCTCCTGGCAGTGATCGTCACTCTTATTCTGGTATTTTTTCCCCGAGCGAGCGAAACACCCTCTCCAGAAAAAGAAGTTCAGGTATTTCATCTGATCTTGCTCTGACGTTACATATGTTTTTTTCCCCATTGCAAACAACGAGACCCTGAAATGTACACAGATATCGCTCTTTATTATTTAGTCCGGTCTTCTGAGGAGGCTGGAAATAAGGAGACGTGCATTACCAGTTAAGATCAGTCCATGTATAAAAACAGCGTTTACCTCTAAAATTAAATATACTCAGACTGTCCCTTTCTGGTTTTACATTATTAGCTGGTTCTAGCAGAGCTCAATCCTCCACAATGGAGATAGTAATCACTTGGCAGTGCAGAGCTGAGCCGTGCTGCTTGCCTGCTGCTGACAGATCAGTGATGGGAAACTGCAGATGTTGCTCTCTTGATGCTTATGGCAGAGGATTATCATCTACCAGAGCGTGCACAGAGGCAAAGACTGTATTCTAAAGGTAGGTTACCCCCTGTCAGTGCCGGAGGCAGAGCGGTGCTGGCGGGAAGCTGAGAGCAGATCCACCAAGAGCACCAGAGGGTATATGGGGCCTGGAGGAGCATCCTGGGGGGGGGGGTGATATGTGCAAGATGAGGCCGATATAAACATGGGTTATACTGGCAAAAAATGAATAAATATGTGCACTTTATTATAAGAATACATTGTGATATTGACCTAGTATTGAAAAACTGAAGGGAAATTCTGCATTCCACAAGGTTTTGTTCTATATTTCTGTAGGGAACTAACGACGGGTGATAGATGCCGTAACGTGCCGCTTCTGGGATCCAGGAGCCATATTGATTTCCTGCTACTCTCTTAGTAATAATATTATACGGCTTAAAGTTAGGATTTGATAGAAGCATTAGTATTATGTGATTCTCCTCTTGCGGATGATAAGTTTCCCACATTTCCTTCACAAAACAAATGGCCAGAATCCACAGCAAAATATGCCGAATTGCTGGTTATGTAAATCCGGGGCGCCGCAGGTCACTGGATCAGAAATAAACCGAAACTGAACGCAGGTATCTGCGGCTGATTTATCTCCCGGTGACCGGCCGCACTCGTCTGAGAACTAATTATAAGATTTGTGTTCCTCCCATCCCCCACCCCCTTTTCCATCTCGCAGCACTAGGGCTCTATCAATAATACATGACTAGGGCTTTATGCACTGAAGGTCCACTAATTGGCTAATTAAAAAGCGAAACGCGTTGCCCAGACAAACATGTCATCCACAAGAGACTTGTTCTGTGCCGAAGCCAAGGTCAGGCGTAATATGGACTCCTCAGAATGACCTTTCGTGTTACAGCAGCGTGTTGGCCCGGTCCCTGGAGCCGGTTTACAGCTAAGGATCGCTCGGGAGATCACCTCTTATGTGTTCACACTTGTTTCATGGCCGGCAGCTTAGAAATAACTCTTATTAGGCTTCTGTTGACTTTCTTTCATCATTGTCCTGCTAGGGGCGGGAAGGGTCTATTCGCTGTATCGGGGGAGGTTAGGCCATACTGACCTCAAGAATATTAGTAGTGAGGAGGGGACGGTCATTGGGTACACCGCCACCGCTATAAAGAGCGTACAGTTATCAGGTACACCGCCACCGCGATGAAGAGCGTACAGTTATCAGGCACACCGCCACCGCTATGAAGAGCGTACAGTGATTAGGCACATTGTCACTGGTTATGAGGAGCGTACAGTTATCAGGTACACCGTCACTGGTTATGAGGAGTGTACAGTGATTAGGTACCTCGTCACTGGTTATGAGGAGTGTACAGTGATTAGGCACATCGTCACTGGTTATGAGGAGCGTACAGTGATTAGGCACATCGTCACTGGTTATGAGGAGCGTACAGTGACAAAGTACACCGCCACGGGTATGAGGAGCGTACAGTGATTAAGTACACCTCCACCGATATGAGGAGCGTACAGTGACTAAGTACACCACCACCAGTATGAGGAGCGTACAGTGACTAAGTACACCTCCACCGGTATGAGGAGCGTACATTGACTAAGTACACCGCCACGGGTATGAGGAGCGTGCAGTGACTAAGTACACCTCCACCGGTATGAGGAGCGTACAGTGACTAAGTACACCTCCACCGGTATGAGGAGCGTACAGTGACTAAGTACACCTCCACCGGTATGAGGAGTGTACAGTGACTAAGTACACCGCCACCGGTATGAGGAGCGTACAGTGACTAAGTACACCTCCACCGGTATGAGGAGCGTACAGTGACTAAGTACACCTCCACCGGTATGAGGAGCGTACAGTGACTAAGTACACCTCCACCGGTATGAGGAGCGTACAGTGACTAAGTACACCTCCACCGGTATGAGGAGTGTACAGTGACTAAGTACACCGCCACCGGTATGAGGAGCGTACAGTGACTAAGTACACCTCGACCGGTGTGAGGAGCGTACAGTGACTAAGTACACCTCCACCGGTATGAGGAGCGTACAGTGACTAAGTACACCTCCACCGGTGTGAGGAGTCTTTCATGAGACGGATCTGGCACTGCCTTAGTTTTCCTCTGTTCCTATGACATCAGAGCATTGGCGAGGAAGATTGCATTCATGAAGCATCTCTCCTTGACGATACTCAGGTGAAACTTCTTGTCCCCAGGGGATGTTTGGCTTGAAAAAGTTGATAAATCCGGCTCCATGCTGTGAATGCATTACTATACATCTGTGCTTCTCCTGACCATGGCTCGTGCACTGACCTTAGGATGTTCTCTGTCTTGTAGATTGTCGACTCCTTCTTCATTGGCCGCTATGTCCTCCTGTCCATAATCAGTGTCATCTTCCTGGGAAGCGTCTTCCTGGCTGTCAGCTCCTGGGTCCTAGAGCCAGTCTACGCCAAACCTCTGCGGTTTCGGTGACATTCAGGGTGTGATGAAACGGCTTTTTGTGTCATTGTACCTTTTATAATATTTATATTTGATACTTGTTTGTAAAACATTTACCTGGAATAAATATTTTTTTTTTCAGACAGTAGATTCATTTGTTTTTCAGTATTTGAGCACCGTGGGGTGAAGTTTTGTTTCCTAGCAGCACATAAAACTGTGCCGATATCTTATTATCTCTGTCTGTGATGGTTGGATCAGCATAATCTTGTAGGTTAATATTAAGTATATTTAATTCTTTTTTTTGCATTGCTAAACTCCTGAGGCAGTCCTAAAGAAAACAGATTAGTATGCTAGTATAAACTTTACGCTTTCCACAGAAAGAAGAACTCGTGTAGTTCATTTTACAGTCAATAGATATCAATAAGAACTAGAAAATGGTATATGAATTGGTCTTAGGTTCAAAATTCACTGCTGATTATTATAAACATATAAATATATAAAATTAATCAGAGTTCTAGTTTCTTGTTAGAAAGATCTAATTCCTTGTATATACAGATCAATGACATAATATTCTATCTACCTGCAGCCACCACTAGGGGGAGCTCCCTGTATATAGAGATACATAATAGGATTCAGTCTGCAGCCACCACTAGGGGGAGCTCCTTGTATACAGAGATACATGATAAGATCCTGTCTGCAGCCACCACTAGGGGGAGCTCCCTGTATACAGAGATACATGATAAGATCCTGTCTGCAGCCACCACTAGGGGGAGCTCCCTGTATACACAGATACATGATAAGATCCTGTCTGCAGCCACCACTAGGGGGAGCTCCCTGTATACAGAGATACATGATAAGATTTTGTCTGCAGTCACCACTAGGGGGAGCTCCTTGTATACAGAGATACGTGATAAGATTCAGTCTGCAGCCACCACTAGGGGGAGCTCCTTGTATACAGAGATACATGATAAGATCCTGTCTGCAGCCACCACTAGGGGGAGCTCCCTGTATACAGAGATACATGATAAGATCCTGTCTGCAGCCACCACTAGGGGGAGCTCCCTGTATACACAGATACATGATAAGATCCTGTCTGCAGCCACCACTAGGGGGAGCTCCCTGTATACAGAGATACGTGATAAGATTTTGTCTGCAGTCACCACTAGGGGGAGCTCCTTGTATACAGAGATACGTGATAAGATTCTGTCTGCAGTCACCACTAGGGGGAGCTCCTTGTATACAGAGATACATGATAAGATCCTGTCTGCAGTCACCACTAGGGGGAGCTCCCTATATACAGAGATACATGAAAGATTCTGTCTGCAGCCACCACTAGGGGGAGCCCCCTGTATACAGAGATACATGAAAGATTCTGTCTGCAGCCACCACTAGGGGGAGCCCCCTGTATACAGAGATACATGATAAGATCCTGTCTGCAGTCACCACTAGGGGGAGCTCACTGTATACAGAGATACATGATGAGATCCTGTCTGCAGTCACCACTAGGGGGAGCTCCCTGTATACAGAGATACATGATAAGATCCTGTCTGCAGCCACCACTAGGGGGAGCTCCCTGTATACAGAGATACATGATAACATTCTGTCTGCAGCCCCCACTAGGGGGAGCTCCCTGTATACAGAGATACATGATAAGATTCTGTCTGCAGTCACCACTAGAGGGAGCTCCCTGTATACAGAGATACATGATAAGATTCTGTCTGCAGTCACCACTAGGGGGAGCTCCCTGTATACAGAGATACATGATAAGATCCTGTCTGCAGCCACCACTAGGGGGAGCTCCCTGTATACAGAGATACATGATAAGATCCTGTCTGCAGCCTCCACTAGGGGGAGCTCCCTGTATACAGAGATACATGATAAGATTCTGTCTGCAGCCCCCACTAGGGGGAGCTCCCTGTATACAGAGATACATGATAAGATCCTGTCTGCAGCCACCACTAGGGGGAGCTCCCTGTATACAGAGATACATGATGAGATCCTGTCTGCAATCACCACTAGGGGGAGCTCACTGTATACAGAGATACATGAGGAGATCCTGTCTGCAGCCACCACTAGGGGGAGCTCCCTGTATACAGAGATACATGATAAGATTCTGTCTGCAGTCACCACTAGGGGGAGCTCCCTGTATACAGAGATACATGATAAGATCCTGTCTGCAGCCACCACTAGGGGGAGCTCCCTGTATACAGAGATACATGATAAGATTCTGTCTGCAGTCACCACTAGGGGGAGCTCCCTGTATACAGAGATACATGATAAGATTCTGTCTGCAGTCACCACTAGAGGGAGCTCCCTGTATACAGAGATACATGATAAGATTCTGTCTGCAGTCACCACTAGGGGGAGCTCCCTGTATACAGAGATACATGATAAGATCCTGTCTGCAGCCACCACTAGGGGGAGCTCCCTGTATACAGAGATACATGATAAGATCCTGTCTGCAGCCTCCACTAGGGGGAGCTCCCTGTATACAGAGATACATGATAAGATTCTGTCTGCAGCCCCCACTAGGGGGAGCTCCCTGTATACAGAGATACATGATAAGATCCTGTCTGCAGCCACCACTAGGGGGAGCTCCCTGTATACAGAGATACATGATGAGATCCTGTCTGCAATCACCACTAGGGGGAGCTCACTGTATACAGAGATACATGAGGAGATCCTGTCTGCAGCCACCACTAGGGGGAGCTCCCTGTATACAGAGATACATGATAAGATTCTGTCTGCAGTCACCACTAGGGGGAGCTCCCTGTATACAGAGATACATGATAAGATCCTGTCTGCAGCCACCACTAGGGGGAGCTCCCTGTATACAGAGATACATGATAAGATCCTGTCTGCAGCCTCCACTAGGGGGAGCTCCCTGCATACAGAGATACGTGATAAGATTCTGTCTGCAGTCACCACTAGGGGGAGCTCCCTGTATACAGAGATACATGATAAGATTCTGTCTGCAGCCCCCACTAGGGGGAGCTCCCTATATACAGAGATACGTGATAAGATTCTGTCTACAGCCACCACTAGGGGGAGCTCCCTGTATACAGAGATACATGATGAGATCCTGTCTGCAGCCACCACTAGGGGGAGGTCCCTGTATACAGAGATACATGATAAGATCCTGTCTGCAGCCTCCACTAGGGGGAGCTCCCTCTATACAGAGATACATGATAAGATTCTGTCTGCAGCCCCCACTAGGGGGAGCTCCCTATATACAGAGATGCATGATAAGATTCTGTCTGCAGCCACCACTAGGGGGAGCTCCCTGTATACAGAGATACATGATAAGATCCTGTCTGCAATCACCACTAGGGGGAGCTCACTGTATACAGAGATACATGATAAGATCCTGTCTGCAACCAGCACTAGGGGGAGCTCCCTGAATAAAGAGATACATGATAAGATCCTGTCTGCAATCACTACTAGGGGGAGCTCCCTGTATACAGAGATACATGATAATATCCTGTCTGCAGCCACCACTAGGGAGAGCTCCCTGTATACAGAGATACATGATAAGATTCTGTCTGCAGTCACCACTAGGGGGAGCTCCCTGTATACAGAGATACATGATCAGATCCTGTCTGCAGCCACCACTAGGGGGAGCTCCCTGTATACAGAGATACATGATAAGATCCTGTCTGCATCCACCACTAGGGGGAGCTCCCTGTATACAGAGATACATGATAAGGTCCTGTCTGCAGTCACCACTAGGGGTAGCTCCCTGTATACAGAGACACATGATAAGATCCTGTCTGCAGTCACCACTTGGGGGAGCTCCTGTATACAGAGATACATGATAAGATCCTGTCTGCAGTCACCACTAGGGGGAGCTCCCTGTATACAGAGATACATGATAAGATCCTGTCTGCAGCCACCACTAGGGGGAGCTCCCTGTATACAGAGATACATGATAAGATTCTGTCTGCAGCCCCCACTAGGGGGAGCTCCCTGTATACAGAGATACATGATAAGATTCTGTCTGCAGTCACCACTAGAGGGAGCTACCTGTATACAGAGATACATGATAAGATCCTGTCTGCAGCCACCACTAGGGGGAGCTCCCTGTATACAGAGATACATGATAAGATCCTGTCTGCAGCCTCCACTAGGGGGAGCTCCCTGTATACAGAGATACATGATAAGATTCTGTCTGCAGCCCCCAATAGGGGGAGCTCCCTGTATACAGAGATACATGATAATATTCTGTCTGCAGCCCCCACTAGGGGGAGCTCCCTGTATACAGAGATACATGATAAGATCCTGTCTGCAGCCACCACTAGGGGGAGCTCCCTGTATACAGAGATACATGATGAGATCCTGTCTGCAATCACCACTAGGGGGAGCTCACTGTATACAGAGATACATGAGGAGATCCTGTCTGCAGCCACCACTAGGGGGAGCTCCCTGTATACAGAGATACATGATAAGATT
Organism: Phyllobates terribilis; assembly: GCF_046119375.1. Taxonomy (NCBI): domain Eukaryota; kingdom Metazoa; phylum Chordata; class Amphibia; order Anura; family Dendrobatidae; genus Phyllobates; species Phyllobates terribilis. The sequence goes on from NW_027362772.1 coordinate 307,711,689, forward strand.
CTGTCTGCAGTCACCACTAGGGGGAGCTCCCTGTATACAGAGACACATGATAAGATCCTGTCTGCAGTCACCACTAGGGGGAGCTCCTGTATACAGAGATACATGATAAGATCCTGTCTGCAGTCACCACTAGGGGGAGCTCCCTGTATACAGAGATACATGATAAGATCCTGTCTGCAGCCACCACTAGGGGGAGCTCCCTGTATACAGAGATACATGATAAGATTCTGTCTGCAGCCCCCACTAGGGGGAGCTCCCTGTATACAGAGATACATGATAATATTCTGTCTGCAGTCACCACTAGGGGGAGCTCCCTGTATACAGAGATACATGATAAGATTCTGTCTGCAGTCACCACTAGGGGGAGCTCCCTGTATACAGAGATACATGATAAGATCCTGTCTGCAGCCACCACTAGGGGGAGCTCCCTGTATACAGAGATACATGATGAGATCCTGTCTGCATCCACCACCAGGGGGAGCTCCCTGTATACAGAGATACATGATAAGATCCTGTCTGCAATCACCACTAGGGGGAGCTCACTGTATACAGAGATACATGATAAGATCCTGTCTGCAGCCACCACTAGGGGGAGCTCCCTGTATACACAGATACAGGATAAGATTCTGTCTGCAGCCACCACTAGGGGGAGCTCCCTGTATACAGAGATACATGATAAGATCCTGTCTGCAGCCACCACTAGGGGGAGCTCGCTGTATACAGAGATACATGATGAGATCCTGTCTGCAATCACCACTAGGGGGAGCTCACTGTATACAGAGATACATGAGGAGATCCTGTCTGCAGCCACCACTAGGGGGAGCTCCCTGTATACAGAGATACATGATAAGATTCTGTCTGCAGTCACCACTAGGGGGAGCTCCCTGTATACAGAGATACATGATAAGATCCTGTCTGCAGCCACCACTAGGGGGAGCTCCCTGTATACAGAGATACATGATAAGATCCTGTCTGCAGCCTCCACTAGGGGGAGCTCCCTGCATACAGAGATACGTGATAAGATTCTGTCTGCAGTCACCACTAGGGGGAGCTCCCTGTATACAGAGATACATGATAAGATTCTGTCTGCAGCCCCCACTAGGGGGAGCTCCCTATATACAGAGATACGTGATAAGATTCTGTCTACAGCCACCACTAGGGGGAGCTCCCTGTATACAGAGATACATGATGAGATCCTGTCTGCAGCCACCACTAGGGGGAGGTCCCTGTATACAGAGATACATGATAAGATCCTGTCTGCAGCCTCCACTAGGGGGAGCTCCCTCTATACAGAGATACATGATAAGATTCTGTCTGCAGCCCCCACTAGGGGGAGCTCCCTATATACAGAGATGCATGATAAGATTCTGTCTGCAGCCACCACTAGGGGGAGCTCCCTGTATACAGAGATACATGATAAGATCCTGTCTGCAATCACCACTAGGGGGAGCTCACTGTATACAGAGATACATGATAAGATCCTGTCTGCAACCAGCACTAGGGGGAGCTCCCTGAATAAAGAGATACATGATAAGATCCTGTCTGCAATCACTACTAGGGGGAGCTCCCTGTATACAGAGATACATGATAATATCCTGTCTGCAGCCACCACTAGGGGGAGCTCCCTGTATACAGAGATACATGATAAGATTCTGTCTGCAGTCACCACTAGGGGGAGCTCCCTGTATACAGAGATACATGATCAGATCCTGTCTGCAGCCACCACTAGGGGGAGCTCCCTGTATACAGAGATACATGATAAGATCCTGTCTGCATCCACCACTAGGGGGAGCTCCCTGTATACAGAGATACATGATAAGGTCCTGTCTGCAGTCACCACTAGGGGTAGCTCCCTGTATACAGAGACACATGATAAGATCCTGTCTGCAGTCACCACTTGGGGGAGCTCCTGTATACAGAGATACATGATAAGATCCTGTCTGCAGCCACCACTAGGGGGAGCTCCCTGTATACAGAGATACATGATAAGATTCTGTCTGCAGCCCCCACTAGGGGGAGCTCCCTGTATACAGAGATACATGATAAGATTCTGTCTGCAGTCACCACTAGAGGGAGCTACCTGTATACAGAGATACATGATAAGATCCTGTCTGCAGCCACCACTAGGGGGAGCTCCCTGTATACAGAGATACATGATAAGATCCTGTCTGCAGCCTCCACTAGGGGGAGCTCCCTGTATACAGAGATACATGATAAGATTCTGTCTGCAGCCCCCAATAGGGGGAGCTCCCTGTATACAGAGATACATGATAAGATTCTGTCTGCAGCCCCCACTAGGGGGAGCTCCCTGTATACAGAGATACATGATAAGATCCTGTCTGCAGCCACCACTAGGGGGAGCTCCCTGTATACAGAGATACATGATGAGATCCTGTCTGCAATCACCACTAGGGGGAGCTCACTGTATACAGAGATACATGAGGAGATCCTGTCTGCAGCCACCACTAGGGGGAGCTCCCTGTATACAGAGATACATGATAAGATTCTGTCTGCAGTCACCACTAGGGGGAGCTCCCTGTATACAGAGACACATGATAAGATCCTGTCTGCAGTCACCACTAGGGGGAGCTCCTGTATACAGAGATACATGATAAGATCCTGTCTGCAGTCACCACTAGGGGGAGCTCCCTGTATACAGAGATACATGATAAGATCCTGTCTGCAGCCACCACTAGGGGGAGCTCCCTGTATACAGAGATACATGATAAGATTCTGTCTGCAGCCCCCACTAGGGGGAGCTCCCTGTATACAGAGATACATGATAATATTCTGTCTGCAGTCACCACTAGGGGGAGCTCCCTGTATACAGAGATACATGATAAGATTCTGTCTGCAGTCACCACTAGGGGGAGCTCCCTGTATACAGAGATACATGATAAGATCCTGTCTGCAGCCACCACTAGGGGGAGCTCCCTGTATACAGAGATACATGATGAGATCCTGTCTGCATCCACCACCAGGGGGAGCTCCCTGTATACAGAGATACATGATAAGATCCTGTCTGCAATCACCACTAGGGGGAGCTCACTGTATACAGAGATACATGATAAGATCCTGTCTGCAGCCACCACTAGGGGGAGCTCCCTGTATACACAGATACAGGATAAGATTCTGTCTGCAGCCACCACTAGGGGGAGCTCCCTGTATACAGAGATACATGATAAGATCCTGTCTGCAGCCACCACTAGGGGGAGCTCGCTGTATACAGAGATACATGATGAGATCCTGTCTGCAATCACCACTAGGGGGAGCTCACTGTATACAGAGATACATGAGGAGATCCTGTCTGCAGCCACCACTAGGGGGAGCTCCCTGTATACAGAGATAGATGATAAGATCCTGTCTGCAATCACCACTAGGGGGAGCTCACTGTATACAGAGATACATGAGGAGATCCTGTCTGCATCCACCACCAGGGGGAGCTCCCTGTATACAGAGATACATGATGAGATCCTGTCTGCAGCCACCACTAGGGGGAGCTCCCTGTATACAGAGATACATGATAAGATTCTGTCTGCAGTCACCACTAGGGGGAGCTCCCTGTATACAGAGACACATGATAAGATCCTGTCTGCAGTCACCACTAGGGGGAGCTCCTGTATACAGAGATACATGATAAGATCCTGTCTGCAGTCACCACTAGGGGGAGCTCCCTGTATACAGAGATACATGATAAGATCCTGTCTGCAGCCACCCCTAGGGGGAGCTCCCTGTATACAGAGATACATGATAAGATTCTGTCTGCAGTCACCACTAGAGGGAGCTCCCTGTATACAGAGATACATGATAAGATTCTGTCTGCAGTCACCACTAGGGGGAGCTCCCTGTATACAGAGATACATGATAAGATCCTGTCTGCAGCCATCACTAGGGGGGGCTCCCTGTATACAGAGATACATGATAAGATTCTGTCTGCAGCCCCCACTAGGGGGAGCTCCCTATATACAGAGATACGTGATAAGATTCTGTCTACAGCCACCACTAGGGGGAGCTCCCTGTATACAGAGATACATGATGAGATCCTGTCTGCAGCCACCACTAGGGGGAGGTCCCTGTATACAGAGATACATGATAAGATCCTGTCTGCAGCCTCCACTAGGGGGAGCTCCCTCTATACAGAGATACATGATAAGATTCTGTCTGCAGCCCCCACTAGGGGGAGCTCCCTATATACAGAGATGCATGATAAGATTCTGTCTGCAGCCACCACTAGGGGGAGCTCCCTGTATACAGAGATACATGATAATATCCTGTCTGCAGCCTCCACTAGGGGGAGCTCCCTCTATACAGAGATACATGATAAGATTCTGTCTGCAGCCCCCACTAGGGAGAGCTCCCTATATACAGAGATGCATGATAAGATTCTGTCTGCAGCCACCACTAGGGGGAGCTCCCTGTATACAGAGATACATGATAAGATCCTGTCTGCAATCACCACTAGGGGGAGCTCACTGTATACAGAGATACATGATAAGATCCTGTCTGCAACCACCACTAGGGGGAGCTCCCTGTATACAGAGATACATGATAAGATCCTGTCTGCAATCACTACTAGGGGGAGCTCCCTGTATACAGAGATACATGATGATATCCTGTCTGCAGCCACCACTAGGCGGAGCTCCCTGTATACAGAGATACATGATAAGATTCTGTCTGCAGTCACCACTAGGGGGAGCTCCCTGTATACAGAGATACATGATCAGATCCTGTCTGCAGCCACCACTAGGGGGAGCTCCCTGTATACAGAGATACATGATAAGATCCTGTCTGCATCCACCACTAGGGGGAGCTCCCTGTATACAGAGATACATGATCAGATCCTGTCTGCAGCCACCACTAGGGGGAGCTCCCTGTATACAGAGATACATGATAAGATCCTGTCTGCATCCACCACTAGGGGGAGCTCCCTGTATACAGAGATACATGATCAGATCCTGTCTGCAGCCACCACTAGGGGGAGCTCCCTGTATACAGAGATACATGATAAGATCCTGTCTGCATCCACCAGTAGGGGGAGCTCCCTGTATACAGAGATACATGATAAGATTCTGTCTGCAGTCACCACTAGGGGGAGCTCCCTGTATACAGAGATACATGATCAGATCCTGTCTGCAGCCACCACTAGGGGGAGCTCCCTGTATACAGAGATACATGATGAGATCCTGTCTGCAATCACCACTAGGGGGAGCTCACTGTATACAGAGATACATGAGGAGATCCTGTCTGCAGCCACCACTAGGGGGAGCTCCCTGTATACAGAGATACATGATAAGATTCTGTCTGCAGTCATCACTAGGGGGAGCTCCCTGTATACAGAGACACATGATAAAATCCTGTCTGCAGTCACCACTAGGGGGAGCTCCTGTATACAGAGATACATGATAAGATCCTGTCTACAGTCACCACTAGGGGGAGCTCCCTGTATACAGAGATACATGATAAGATCCTGTCTGCAGCCACCACTAGGGGGAGCTCCCTGTATACAGAGATACATGATAAGATTCTGTCTGCAGCCCCCACTAGGGGGAGCTCCCTGTATACAGAGATACGTGATAAGATTCTGTCTACAGCCACCACTAGGGGGAGCTCCCTGTATACAGAGATACATGATGAGATCCTGTCTGCAGCCACCACTAGGGGGAGGTCACTGTATACAGAGATACATGATAAGATCCTGTCTGCAGCCTCCACTAGGGGGAGCTCCCTCTATACAGAGATACATGATAAGATTCTGTCTGCAGCCCCCACTAGGGGGAGCTCCCTATATACAGAGATGCATGATAAGATTCTGTCTGCAGCCACCACTAGGGGGAGCTCCCTGTATACAGAGATACATGATAATATCCTGTCTGCAGCCTCCACTAGGGGGAGCTCCCTCTATACAGAGATACATGATAAGATTCTGTCTGCAGCCCCCACTAGGGGGAGCTCCCTATATACAGAGATGCATGATAAGATTCTGTCTGCAGCCACCACTAGGGGGAGCTCCCTGTATACAGAGATACATGATAAGATCCTGTCTGCAATCACCACTAGGGGGAGCTCACTGTATACAGAGATACATGATAAGATCCTGTCTGCAACCACCACTAGGGGGAGCTCCCTGTATACAGAGATACATGATAAGATCCTGTCTGCAATCACTACTAGGGGGAGCTCCCTGTATACAGAGATACATGATAATATCCTGTCTGCAGCCACCACTAGGGGGAGCTCCCTGTATACAGAGATACATGATAAGATTCTGTCTGCAGTCACCACTAGGGGGAGCTCCCTGTATACAGAGATACATGATCAGATCCTGTCTGCAGCCACCACTAGGGGGAGCTCCCTGTATACAGAGATACATGATAAGATCCTGTCTGCATCCACCACTAGGGGGAGCTCCCTGTATACAGAGATACATGATCAGATCCTGTCTGCAGCCACCACTAGGGGGAGCTCCCTGTATACAGAGATACATGATAAGATCCTGTCTGCATCCACCACTAGGGGGAGCTCCCTGTATACAGAGATACATGATCAGATCCTGTCTGCAGCCACCACTAGGGGGAGCTCCCTGTATACAGAGATACATGATAAGATCCTGTCTGCATCCACCACTAGGGGGAGCTCCCTGTATACAAAGATACATGATAAGATTCTGTCTGCAGTCACCACTAGGGGGAGCTCACTGTATACAGAGATACATGATAAGATTCTGTCTGCAGTCACCACTAGGGGGAGCTCCCTATATACAGAGATGCATGATAAGATTCTGTCTGCAGCCCCCACTAGGGGGAGCTCCCTGTATACAGAGATACATGATAAGATTCTGTCTGCAGTCACCACTAGAGGGAGCTCCCTGTATACAGAGATACATGATAAGATTCTGTCTGCAGTCACCACTAGGGGGAGTTCCCTGTATACAGAGATACATGATAAGATCCTGTCTGCAGCCACCACTAGGGGGAGCTCCCTGTATACAGAGATACATGATAAGATCCTGTCTGCAGCCTCCACTAGGGGGAGCTCCCTGCATACAGAGATACGTGATAAGATTCTGTCTGTAGTCACCACTAGGGGGAGCTCCCTGTATACAGAGATACATGATAAGATTCTCTCTGCAGCCCCCACTAGGGGGAGCTCCCTATATACAGAGATACGTGATAAGATTCTGTCTACAGCCACCACTAGGGGGAGCTCCCTGTATACAGAGATACATGATGAGATCCTGTCTGCAGCCACCACTAGGGGGAGGTCCCTGTATACAGAGATACATGATAAGATCCTGTCTGCAGCCTCCACTAGGGGGAGCTCCCTCTATACAGAGATACATGATAAGATTCTGTCTGCAGCCCCCACTAGGGGGAGCTCCCTATATACAGAGATGCATGATAAGATTCTGTCTGCAGCCACCACTAGGGGGAGCTCCCTGTATACAGAGATACATGATAAGATCCTGTCTGCAATCACCACTAGGGGGAGCTCCCTGTATACAGAGATACATGATAAGATCCTGTCTGCAACCAGCACTAGGGGGAGCTCCCTGAATAAAGAGATACATGATAAGATCCTGTCTGCAATCACCACTAGGGGGAGCTCACTGTATACAGAGATACATGATAAGATTCTGTCTGCAGCCCCCACTAGGGGGAGCTCCCTATATACAGAGATGCATGATAATATCCTGTCTGCAGCCATCACTAGGGGGAGCTCCCTGTATACAGAGATACATGATCAGATCCTGTCTGCAGCCACCACTAGGGGGAGCTCCCTGTATACAGAGATACATGATAAGATCCTGTCTGCATCCACCACTAGGGGGAGCTCCCTGTATACAGAGATACATGATAAGGTCCTGTCTGCAGCCACCACTAGGGGGAGCTCCCTGTATGCAGAGATACATAACCAGAGCCTAATTATAGCCGCATCTGTGCTGCTTGGTTTTGGGCTGCACCTGTACCTGGCAGTTCTGGGGCTGTGAATATTAGAGATGATGGTGTAATATAGAACTAGTTTTGTGTTGGTTATATTGAGGATTTTTGGCTGTATGTTTTTTGTGGACTGCCCACTCCATGACCTTTTGCTTTTCCTAAGTTGCAAGTATGGAAAGTGTCCGAGTGACTCAGTTCACAGCATTCCACGATAATGCAAACTCATTTATTCTGGCTCACGAAACAGGAACGAAGGGTGAACACAGATGATTTATGTGTGCGGAGAAACGCTGAAGGTGCGCGTGTGGACCGGGCCAGCTGGCCGCGCCGCCTCAATCATAACAACTGGTTAACGTTTCATGCACCCGAGGGGCAAATTCACACAAATCAAATGGTCATTATCACTTGTTTGCAGCTACATCAAGAATGTCTAGAGGTGATCCCGGGAAAACACGGGCTTCAGTGCAAAAATACCGCCATACCAACACTTTGCTTTGGAAACTGATGGCCGTATATAGGACTCAACCATGTGGCGGTTCATCCAAATGTTGAACCCCAGTGATGGGTCTAGAAGGGAAACCTTTATACAGAAGATGACCGGTCCTGTCCGTAGCCGATATACCTGGCAGTCTAATGATAAGGACGTGGTGAAGCGTCTCCCGAGTCTTATAGAGTTGATTTTCCTGCAGCCTAGAAGAAATGAGAGAGCTGACCTCAGGGCACGGACTTCTTAAAGGGGTTTTCCATGCTCCTAGTATTAATGACCACGAATATGTTGGCTATTCCCGAGACGTCTGTACACCGTGTCTCTATACACCGTGTAGTGGTCCGTTCTCAGTACTGCAGCTCAGCTCCTATTGAAGGGAATGTGATCCAAGCTGCAGTACTGAGAACTGCCACTACATGGCGTATGGGTCTGTGCTGAAGTCTCTGCTTTATCCCTCCCTTATTCTTTACACTGCAGCTCTGCTTTTCTTGATTGACTCCTGTGCCTAGGCAGAAGCTCAACAATGAATGAAACCAGCAAGGACAGAATATAATAAACTTCAAGTAACTGAACTGTCAGCAAGAGAAGAAAAATGATAAAGGTAATTGATTGATTTATGGAGGGAGAAGCCAAAATTAGCAGGAGGAGCCCAGAGGTAAAAAAAAAAATAAATAAAACCCCTTCATTTTGGTTTCTTGATTATATTAGGGAATTCTATGCTAGACATAATTCCCACTTCCTTGGGAATGACTGTAATAAATCTTCAATCTGGAAATCCAACATCAAGCCCTATGCATATGGCTTATGTTAATCCTGCAATTTATGGTCTAGAAATTCTGGTATTTTGGCCAAAAACTAAAATATTCTCCTGCTGGACTAGTAAAGAAATCACTTGGGTTTAGGTTGCTACGGCCGTGTCCAGAATCATCCGTCCAGTCGGCTTTCCTACTCTGTATTCTGGTCATCTGGGATTTCCGATAATCCGGGAGAATGAGGATCCGGACTATCAGAATTTGACAGTGTATTTTCAGTATTGTTTGAACGTCATTGATGCGGTTTTTCCTCCTTGGAGGTGCCGTCTCTTTGCCTCTTATTACTCTTTCATATTTGGCCTCTTCCCGAACACTCGGGACTCTTCTGGTTAATCAGCGGAGCTCTGTCTGAGGGGGAAGCTGTGATATTGATTTAACCTTGGAAGCCGTGAAGAATAATGGTGAGAAGGACCAGCGGCCATTACTGCGAGGAGTTGATCCCGGTGACGCTGCGCCTGTTTTATCCTTGTGTTTTCGTATTGTCGCTCCGGCCGGGACATTATATAGACTCAGTTTTCCTGATCTCCATTTCATTTCCGGGTCTCTATTGTTTCCAGCATTTAATGGAGCTGAAGTCTTTCCTGAATGATAACCCGTCTTTCAGCTATTTTCCTACTTTCTTAATTGGCACCGGCGCCTTGTGCCCACAATCCTCAGAGGGCGGCGATGATTCAATTGTGCCACAGCTGAACGACTGGTGGTTATGGGGTGGTGGGGAAATGAGGACAATCAAGAAACTTTTACTTTTGCATTCTGGTTGTTGTCGTGTAGTCTCTTTGCCACTTGCATTTTCCTTGGCAGGTTGGCGTGTCGGAGTCTTTGGAGTCTCTCCATCTGGCACTTTGTGGCCCATTGACTGTGATAGTCTGAATGTGGCTCAAGCTTCCTGCTGTGGGCGTTTGTCAGACCACACAAGTGAAAGGGCAGAATAGTCCTCTTGCCCCAAGGTCATTCACAGAAGAAAGCGCCGGTAAACCAAGCGGGCACTCTGTGTAGTACTGTCGGTAAACCAAGCGGGCACTCTGTGTAATACTATCGGTAAACCAAGCAGGCACTCTGTGTAGTACTATCGGTAAACCAAGCAGGCACTCTGTGTAGTACTATCGGTAAACCAAGCGGGCACTCTGTGTAGTACTATTGGTAAACCAAGCGGGCACTCTGTGTAGTACTGTCGGTAAACCAAGCGGGCACTCTGTGTAATACTATCGGTAAACCAAGCGGGCACTCTGTGTAGTACTGTCGGTAAACCAAGTGGGTACTCTGTGTAATACTATCGGTAAACCAAGCGGGCACTCTGTGTAGTACTATCGGTAAACCAAGCAGGCACTTTGTGTAGTACTATCGGTAAACCAAGCAGGCACTTTGTGTAGTACTATCGGTAAACCAAGTGGGCACTCTGTGTAATACTATCGGTAAACCAAGCTGGCACTCTGTGTAGTACTATATACAGCACTAATACTGGTCTGTTTTTATGAGAACTACATATTTATTCTGGACAATTTCCATATTTTTTTTCCCATTGTTCCAAAATAGAAAAACAAATATGGAAATGTCTCTTCATCAAAAATGTCAATTTTTTGCAAATACAATACTGGTGCAAAAGAAATAAGTAAAGTGATCAGATCAGATCCCATGTCTCAAGGCTCATGCTGACATCCATGCCAATCGGCCCGAGCACGGACTGGCCACCGGTCTCCTAAGTGTGATGTCCAGGTCGGGAGACCCTCGGCCAGTCCATGCATTATAGTCCGAGATCTACAGACATGAATGAGCCCAGAGTGTGCAAAATAAATAGTTACTTTTCTTTGCACCGTTTTTTATATATTTCCCCTTAAATACGCAGCAATTCTTATAAGCAGAAAGTGATTGCAACTTTTACTCTTTTTATAGCTCAAAATTATGGAAATATTCCGGATGCGTTCCCTAGTTTTTCTGGATTTTTTTTTTCTGTGAAAATTTTGCAATTTTTTTTGTGGTTTCTACCATTTTTGACTTTAATGAAGAGCCTGAAAAACGATTGTAAAAAAATGCCATTATGTTTTTACGGGCCAAATCCCAGCATTTCTGCACTGAAACCGCATCCAAAAAAACACAATGAGAGCGGATTGCTATTACGTACAGTGGTGCGGAAACCATGCAGCGACTGCCCACGTGAGACCTCGGCCCCCGGAGACCACCGCAGCTCGTATCCATCATGGATTGACCACAGGCTTTTTTTTTTTTTTAAAACTCTGGGTTGTGGGATCCTATTTTTGTGCACGGAAAAAAATAATGACAATGTGAACAGTTAGAACAATACAATATTTTATTACGGCCTGTGAGAGGCGCTACATCTATGACTCCTGGCATAGCCCTGTAATGTACCACCCTGTGCCATCTATAATATGAAGGGAACGCGGGATATTGGGGGCCGCAGATCCAGGCCCGGAGAAGGCGCGTCTTCATTCAGAAATCGCGGTGATCTATCAGCTCTGAGGGGCTGCCAAGATCTGTTATTGTAACCTGGAGTCTGAGCATTGAACAGGGCTAATCCTTATTTAATGACTCCCCCCAAATGCCGAGTCCAAGAAGCCGAGCGCTGCCCCCCTGCTGTTTAAAGGCGCACAACTGGCAAGAAAAAGGAGACTTTGAACGCAACATCAATTACGTGTTTAAGAAAACAGCGCGAGCGCCAGAACAAGCCGGAGAGGTCGGAGCCGAGCAATATTCATCATCGCCTCACTCCTAACTGATCACGCCGGGGGGCTCCGGGACGCAACGGCCAGGTTTACACTTTTTATTACACATGGAAAAGTAAATTATACACAGCTACAAAGTTTCTACGTTTCGCTTCACTTTGCCTGCGCCAGACAGGATCTCGGCCTTTTTATGCTGGACCTGCGGAGGAAGAAAAAAAAAAAAAAAAAATGATATTATTTTGTGTGCGTGAAAAACAATTTCCGATGGAGAAGCTTTCACGGTCCATTACTGGGAGGACATCGCAACGCGTCGCCAAACACGAGCCCATTTCAAAACTTATTTGCCATGAAGGTGCTTTAACAAGTACACTGCCCCCTGCTGGCTTTACTGGCGGCAGCGCTGACGGCTCTCCTGCTGTGACGTCTGCGGTTATTTCCCAGACTGACTGATAGATTACACGGATGGGATGTGAGTGCCGGCGCTCTAAAAAGGAACAGTTACCTATACTGGAGACCAGAAAAGGTGACTATAACTTTGGTCCATTAGATGAGAGAATATGTCTCGGCTACATTGTCACTTGGCGCATGTGGTAGTCTGAAATCCATCTCCTGTCTCAGGCTGCAGTTCCATCTTGCCACCATGCTTTATACTGCAGCTGCTATCCCTTCCTCCATTACACAGCTGCGCAGATATGATCAGTGTCACCAGCTTGGCTTCACTTGTTGGTTGCCCTCTGCTGAGAAATGCACGTATATGGAGGAGTAAAAGGAGATGGACGTTTCTGGTTGACCGCGCTGCTGGAAAAGTAGTCGTTCCACGCTGTGGTAGTAGTAATCGCTTTATTACTGTCATTTACAGGCACATTGGAGAAGATATATCACATACTGGGTTTGGCAGTCCACATGCGTTTTGATAGGGAAAACCTGTCCTGTGTGAACAGACTGGAAGCTGGGAGGGATACATTATTAAAGCACAGACATTTCTTTGCCCGACACTTTGGCTCCACAAAAAGTTTGAGCTACAAGTAGATTTTGCTGAGTCAGTCAATACTTTTTTGAGGTGGCCTGGGGCTAAAATATTTCTGAGTTTGTGCTCGTCAGAAGGTATGTTTAGGAATAATTGTAGTGAGCATGGGATCATACAGTTGTATATGGCAGAGATTTCCGGATCAGCTGGTGCGCACACTTGTAGGTACAGTAGTTACACAGGTGCACTGGTATTCAGCTTCTGTAGGTTGTTCTTTGGGTTTAGAGAAAACCACTTGCTGTTGGGAAAGTATTTTCGTTCTCCGGAAAGCTGGTTTAACCAACATCTGGGATCAGTTTGTCTACTAAAACGCTCCTGGAGGATCCCAGCTTGTGCAGTAAAATCCTCATCTCTGCTACAATTTCGTCTGATAGGTTGATAATGGTTGTAGGGGATGTTTTTCAACCATTTAGCATATTGCCCACTAGTGAAGTGGATATAACGGTTTGCATCTACGTTTTTTTTTGTGATGATACGGTTTTCATGAGTAATCATTAAATTAAAAAAAGTCAATAGTGGGTGTAAAGAAGATCACCCATGGGTTCAACTTCAGTTCCTGTACATAGTTCGTCAGGTCATCACGACTCCCCTTCCATATAATAAATAAATCGTCAATGAAGCGTTTATAGATTAGTATCTTGTTGTTATATTGTGACTGGTAAATATATTTATGCTGAAGTATCCCCATAAAAAGTTAGCATAACTAGGTGCCATTCTTGTACCCATTGCGGTTCCACATTGTTGGTGGTATAGATCTTTTTGGCATGTAAAATAGTTATGTAATATTAATTCCAACCCTGCTAAAATAAAGGATCTGTGCTGTACATTCAGTCTGCTATCTCTTACAAGAAAGAAACCTATACATGGATTACAATGGTTTTTTCTAAACCCAAAGAATTAGCAGTGCAATTGTGTAACTACCTACAGCTGTGCGCATCACCTTATCCGTAAATCTCAGTGCGAACGATGGCATATACTATGGAAAGATCCCATGCTCAATACAATTATTCCGAAACAGCCAAAACTTACCTTCTGACGAGCACCAACTCTCAGAAATATTCCGGCCCCGGCCCCCTCTAAAACCCATTGACTAACTCAGCACAATCCACAAAACGTTTCTGAGCTACAAGAGTTGGGCAAAGAAATGTCTGTGCTGTAAATGTATCACACGGAGCACAAAGCTTCCAGTCTGTTCACACAGGACAGGTTTTCCCAATTAAGATGCTGCCAAACCCAGTATGTGACTACTGTATACTGAGCAGCTGTATACTCTACGGGCATACAGTGGGGCTGTGACATGCATACGGGCATACAGTGGGGCTGTGACATGCATACGGGCATACAGTGGGGCTGTGACATGCATACGGGCATACAGTGGGGCTGTGACATGCATACGGGCATACAGTGGGGCTGTGACATGCATACGGGCATACAATGGGGCTGTGACATGCATACGGGCATACAGTGGGGCTGTGACATGCATACGGGCATACAGTGGGGCTGTGACATGCATACGGGCATACAATGGGGCTGTGACATGCATACGGGCATACAATGGGGCTGTGACATGCATACGGGCATACAATGGGGCTGTGACATGCATACGAGCATACAATGGGGCTGTGACATGCATACGGGCATACAATGGGGCTGTGACATGCATACGGGCATACAATGGGGCTGTGACATGCATACGGGGATACAGTGGGGCTGTGACATGCATACGAGCATACAGTGGGGCTGTGACATGCATACGGGCATACAGTGGGGCTGTGACATGCATACGGGCATACAATGGGGCTGTGACATGCATACGGGCATACAATGGGGCTGTGACATGCATACGGGCATACAATGGGGCTGTGACATGCATACGGGCATACAATGGGGCTGTGACATGCATACGAGCATACAATGGGGCTGTGACATGCATACGGGCATACAGTGGGGCTGTGACATGCATACGGGCATACAGTGGGGCTGTGACATGCATACGGGCATACAGTGGGGCTGTGACATGCATACGGGCATACAGTGGGGCTGTGACATGCATACGAGCATACAGTGGGGCTGTGACATGCATACGGGCATACAGTGGGGCTGTGACATGCATACGGGCATACAGTGGGGCTGTGACATGCATACGGGCATACAGTGGGGCTGTGACATGCATACGGGCATACAGTGGGGCTGTGACATGCATACGGGCATACAGTGGGGCTGTGACATGCATACGGGCATACAGTGGGGCTGTGACATGCATACGGGCATACAATGGGGCTGTGACATGCATACGGGCATACAATGGGACTGTGACATGCATACGGGCATACAATGGGACTGTGACATGCATACGGGCATACAGTGGGGCTGTGACATGCATACGGGCATACAATGGGGCTGTGACATGCATACGGGCATACAATGGGACTGTGACATGCATACGGGCATACAATGGGACTGTGACATGCATACGGGCATACAATGGGGCTGTGACATGCATACGGGCATACAATGGGGCTGTGACATGAATACGGGCATACAATGGGGCTGTGACATGCATACGGGCATACAGTGGGGCTGTGACATGCATACGGGCATACAGTGGGGCTGTGACATGCATACGGGCATACAATGGGACTGTGACATGCATACGGGCATACAATGGGACTGTGACATGAATACGGGCATACAATGGGGCTGTGACATGCATATGGAAAAACAATGGGGCTGTGACATGCATACGGGCATACAGTGGGGCTGTGACATGCATACGGGCATACAATGGGGCTGTGACATGAATACGGGCATACAATGGGGCTGTGACATGCATATGGAAAAACAATGGGGCAGTGACATGCATACGGGCATTCAATGCGGCTGCGGAGGAGGTCCGGGGAGCATCCCCCTCACCTCCTCCACCCTATACAGTATCACCGTGTCGCATGTCTCTCTCTTCTCTTATAAGTGCATGTAGGCAGAGACCAGTCACGCCACAATGGACAAACTCTGACCCTGTGTTTTGTATTAATGCATCTAATGAGCGAGTGCAAAGGTCATTGTGAAGGGAGGAGGTGAGCTGTGATATCACCTATGGTGTATCCTGTGTTATCTACTGTATATAGAGGTGTTATCAGTCATTGTACAGGAGGAGGAGGAGGTGAGCTGTGACATTACCTATTGTGAATGATGGATCCTGTGTTATCTACTGTATATAGAGGTGTTATCAGTCATTGTATAGAAGGAGGAGGTGAGCTGTGACATCACCTATTGTGAATGATGGATTCTGTGTTATCGACTGTATATAGAGGTGTTATCAGTCATTGTACAGGAGGAGGAGGTGAGCTGTGACATCACCTATTGTGAATGATGGATCCTGTGTTATCTACTGTATATAGAGGTGTTATCAGTCATTGTACAGGAGGAGGAGGAGGTGAGCTGTGACATCACCTATTGTGAATGGTGGATCCTGTGTTATCAGCTGTATATAGAGGTGTTATCAGTCATTGTACAGGAGGAGGAGGTGAGCTGTGACATCACCTATTATAAATGTAAACCCTTTTTTTCTGGCTGTTTACAGGGTTGTTAAAAATGGCAAGATTAGTAATTTTGTTATTTAATAATAATTGGAATATGAGAACAACAACAACAACAAAAAAAGATTGCCAACATTTTTTAAAAAGTCCATGGAACGCAAAAACCTTATTTAAACATTGGTCATTTTCTGATGACACATTCCTATCGTGGGCCACGTTCACACTTTCAGTATTTGGTCAGTATTTTACATCAGTATTTGTAAGTCAAAACCAGGAGTGGGTGATAAATGCAGAAGTGGTGACGTGTCTCTATTATACTTTTCCTCTGATTTTGGTTTACAAATACTGATGTAAAATACTGACCAAATACTGAACGTGTGAACGTGGCCTTAAAGCTGCAGTGTAAAGAATGGGGAATTGTATCTCGTCATATTTGCGCACAGATTCAATACTGAAGTCATCCCTTCTAATATCTCAGAACTGTACGTCTAAGTCTAGGGCCATATCCGATATGTGACCAGAGAGACGATCACGGATCAGGTCCTGCACATATAATGAGGGCAATCTGGCCATAGACACCCCGGAGCCCCGGGCCCCCTGGAGGCCCGAGGCCCTGGGCGGTAGCCCGGATTTCCCTCATTATAATCCGCCTATGGATCAGGATCTGCTCGTGTTCAGTCGTATGGAATATGCAGATCTCTGTAAGTCCATGTTGTCACGTAGCACCGACACTGCGGCTATCATTGTGAGGAAGGATCGGGGGGAGCCGGATTCTTCGTCCTCTACATTGTAGAGTAAAGTTCGCACCTTTGTCTGCAGCATCAATTGACCTGTTGCAGATCTCACGCCCTATGCTGCGGATATATATTTTGCAGCATGTGCGTGACATTTCTTAACATATTGTGCAATACTCTGCAAGCAAATGTGCAGCAGAAAATCAATTGAGTTTTGGCTCCATGGGAACTAAACCCAAGAGAAGAAAACCTCAATATCCCACCAATAAGTGTCTGACAATGTGATAAGAGAGCAGATGGCGCCATCTAGTGCGAGTCCAGAGGAAATACACATGCAGCTTCTATCTTCTGTAGGCAAGTAAAACAGCGCCCCCTGTGGGCTGCACCATGACTAGTCCTGTCCTGAACGATGCCTGTTGCTGTAACGGTTTTTATTTTTAATCAATAATGATCATTTTATTGCCCTTTTTGTAATTTACACCCGACTCACCTCTGCCATCGCCTCTTCCAGCTGCATGAGCTCCTCGTAGTGATCCCGTGCCTCCTGTAGAGGGCGCACCATCACCTCTTCTATCTGCGGGAAGAGCTGCAACACAGGTCCAGTTACTGACAAGTGGGAATATGGGTAAATCTGGACAAAGCGTCGTATATTCTGCAGGAACAGCCGTATACAATGAACACGCCGAGATCTAAGACCATGAACCGGCTGCCAGTACAGTCTCTGGTCAGACCGCCATGTCTTCTCTCGCTTTGTCCTGACCGCTGGGGACGCCTCTTAGTACGTTTTTCTGACGTAAGATCTCGTACCTTCATGACCGTCTCAAACATCGGAATCAGGACGAATTTAATGAATCCGATCTGGGCTTTGGGTTTGGTGACTTTATCTCGATCCATAAATGGGGTGACCGGGAGACCCTCGGATTTTTCCCGATCGCTCTGTGAAGGAAAACATTTGCGTTAGCGGCTCCCACAGGTGCCGTGATTACACCGCTATAATCAGGCCATATGAAATCTGAGTAACTGCGACCCCCCCCCAACCCCAGACTCATGGGATTGCACCGATATGCAACACCAGCAGCAATCTCCACTGGTCTGTGTGCAGATAATAGGGTATTGCTAAACACAGCAGCATGTCTGACAGTTTGTTACAATGTATCAGTCAAATGCATCATTCTGGAGTCCAGGCTGCTTGTCTAGACTGGATACAACTGTATCAGCTGTGGATAGTAGTAGTTTAAAGGGGTCTTCAGGAGTGCACCGCTCCTCTGCCTCCTGGCTCCCTGCGGGAAGCGGTGCGCTCCTGAGGATTGCAGTTCGGATCCACGGCATGGTCGCACCGCTGGTCCAAACTGTGCCCTCTCCGATGCTGCAAAACAAAGGCAGCTTTACCCTGGAGCACAGGGAGACTGAAGATGGCCGGGTCCACAGCAGCGCCTGCAGATTCTATGGCAAACAGCTAGAAAGTGCTGGCTCCTTACCTAGAAGAAAGCCTGTAATCCAGAAAATAATTCCAATATAGATAAGAGCGCACAGAAAACTCTCAGACGACGCAGTATCGAAACGCGCGTTGGGGGTCTGAGGTGAAGGCTGACGTGGTGACACATTCGATTATTATTTTTTGGGGTATGTCTTATTTATAATGCACCTTTATCTTTTCACTATCGATTTTATTTTCGTGTATTAACATTGCACCAAATCTCTATATATCTTAACTCGCAGAATTGCATTGTAATTCATTTTGTGCCGATACGATTTATCATCACTCCTTGGTAGTATTCTGCCATCTTGTGGCTACTCTTTGCATTGCTTTCTTTATTTTTAGTATTATACCTGAGGAAGGCGCTAGACCAGCTCTGAAATGCGTAGCTTGAATAAATAAAATACTTGTATGTAGCCTTTCCATCTCCAATTCTTGGCAGCGCTACATTGGAGCCCTGAACATTCATTTTTTTCGTCTGCTGTATTTCATCTGGATTCCCGGTCCGTGGGACCCAGCGGGCGCAGCTGCAGCCAGTGGAGAGGAGTTTCCTGCGATCATCAGTGTTGTGCCTGACGCCGCACAACCAGTTCAGGTGAGCACCGACATTCACCACTATTTACCCCGTTGACCTGCACAAGGAGCGCTTTCTCTATATAATTTTTTCTCAGATTTCTACCATTGTGTGTCTCCCATTGGCCTCCCCTTGCGTTTATTGTTTTTACTATTAACTTTTACATTATTATTTTTATTGTGTAGTTGTGTATCAATAACATTTTTATTGTATATATATACACATTTGTCTGATTTTTGATTACATTGGAGTAACACTTATATGATATTTTATTCCTCTGATCGGTTACCCATCACCGCGGCCGTCGAAGCAACGAGCAGTAAATTATAAAATTGACAATCCCACCTCTCTTGAGAACGGAGGGCATTTTTAATAAGAGCTGACTTGTTTTTACAGTCACTTTGCAATCTTGCCCATTTAAAAAGGAGGAGACGAACCCTTTGGGATGGGTTGTCGGTCTGTGGATTTAGGCTAGAATATTCCCTTTCACTGACAGCAAGCAGAGGTTATGAAAATGCCTTGCTGTTCAGGGAGAAAGGAATAGTCATGATGGATGTAAACTTTTTTGATGCTTTGCTCACTTGGGACATAATAAGATTATGGGGGTGAGGTTGTATCTAGCAGGGTCTGTCCGGCTCCCGGTTCTCCTGTTCTTCGCCGTTACATCCTACAAGGCCGCCATGTAGAACGACAGTGGTGTATACGGACCTGCATGAAATACTCCTCGAGCAGACAGTCCACCCAGGGCTCGGCCACCTCTGTGGGACGCACTTCATTAGAGATGTCGCAGCACTTTATCAGCAACATCTGCAGCTGAGAGACAGAACATGTCGGGTCAGTGCAAGAACTGCCCGGAGTCAGCAGGCGGCGTGGCCATCGCTCTAGGGGGCACAGATGACCACCCTCGGGCCTGATTTCTGCAGGACGGACTGTAACGTGAATAAATCTTTAGACATTATTAGGAGAGGAGAATGTGATGGTGCTGGGTCATTAGAAAGCTGGGTGACCCCGGAGCGTTTCCCGTTCTGGGGTCTCGTAGTAAGACTTACGGTTTTCACATGTTCCTCGTTACAGAAGTCAAAGTCAGAAACAACTTGTTTAAAAGACTCCAGTATATCCCCATGCCGGGCCATGTCCGTCGCTAGAATCAGGCGGATGATGGACTGTAAGGTAAATATTTAAAAAAAAAAAAAAAAATACCCCAAAATGAGCAATCGCCAGCCGTACAGACCACCTGCGACTGCTACAGTCATCGGTGACGATTCATTAGGTATATACGTATATACTCTACCTGCCGGATCTGCTTGAAGAGCTCGGGGGAAACATTAGAGAAGATGTTGTTTTCCGGCTGCGCCAGGATTTGGAACGCCACCGCGCAGTGATGGTTCTCCAGGGGCGAGATGTCATTGTAACGAATCGCCAGCTCTGTGCGCGCGTTGATCTGGTACCTGAAATCGCATCATTATCATCATTTCATATTCAGAAACTTACACAAGAGCTTTCAATCTAGTGAGAGGCAGAGCTATACCTCTTATTGTGTCTTACTACAATAGTTCTAGGGGCTCGAGGGAAGAAGCACTTACGTGTTGTTGTATCCTGGGTGGTCCAGATCGTGACACACCGCGGCCGTCATAAGAACCCCCAACTCCAGAAGTGACAACCGGCCCTGAGCGAGGGTTACAAGGTTACAAGTGAGGACACTACACTGGACGGCGTGGAAAGAGATAAATGTCCGTCCTACAGTTTTTTTAATCCCGACGCCTCCTGGGAAAGCTGGGTGACCTCCAACATGTCTGCCATTACAGCTGCCACAGTGGCTCACCGCTAATATCTGAAGTGACGGCGGACATATTGGTGTCACCGGGCTTTGCCAGCGTCGGGTAATCAGACCTGGAGATCGCAGAGGTGAATCATCCCGTACATCATCTGCGTCACACAGAAGCAATGGCGGAAGTTGTGGAACGGGTTGGTTCTGTAATTTTCTTGGATGCACAACTGTGAGAGGAAAAGACAGAAACACCAGCGAGTGATTGACTGTCTGCGTCCTAATGCACGGCGCAACAATCGGCCCTAGATTGGATTTCAGGCACCTTGCCAGTCCTGACGGGGGCGCCGCACCGCTGCACGTTGTGTGATGGACGCCTCCATGTGCACTCGGGTCGGTGTTTAGGGCACATGAATGGTAACTGCCTCAATTCTCTGTGTCCCCCATTGCCTCAGTAGTCAGGGAGCTGTAAGGCGGCCATATTGCTTGTCCTGAGGGATACTGGTGTTTGGACCGGGGCTTGGTGGGTATGGGATTCTTTTCTATGTGATGTGTTTCCATATTGGTTGTCCTGCAGGATACTAGTGTTTGGACCGGGGGTCGGTGAGTATGGCTCCTTTTTTATGTGATGCGTTTCCATATTGGTTGTTCTGCAGGATACTGGTGATTGGGCCAGGGATTGGTGAGTATGGCATCATTTTTATGTGATGTGTTTCCATATTGGTTGTCCTGCAGGATACTGGTATTTGGACCAGGGGTCGGTGAGTATGGCACCATTTTTATATGATGTGTTTCCGTATTGGTTTTTATGCAGGATACTGGTGTTTGGACTGGGGATTGGTGAGTATGGGATCATTTTTATGCGATGTGTTTCCATATTGGTTTTTCTGCAGGATACTGGTGTTTGGACTGGGGATTGGTGAGTATGGATTCATTTTTATATGATGTGTTTCCATATTGGTTTTTCTGCAGGATACTGGTGTTTGGACCAGGCGTTGGTGAGTATGGAATCCTTTTTTTATGTGATGTGTTTCCATATTGTTTGTTCTGCAGGATACTGGTGTTTGGACCTGTGGTCGGTGAGTATGGGACCATTTTGTATGTGATGTGCTGTCATTCCCGGATCCTTGCAGCGGTTGGGACTTATTTGGGTACATACCAGCCAGCGCTTCAGGATACTAGTGTTTGGACCGGGGGTCGGTGAGTATGTCTCTTTTTTTATGTGATGCGTTTCCATATTGGTTGTTCTGCAGGATACTGGTGATTGGGCCAGGGATTGGTGAGTATGGCTTCATTTTTATGTGATGTGTTTCCATATTCGTTGTTCTGCAGGATACTGGTGTTTGGACCTGGGGTCGGTGAGTATGGCACCATTTTGTATGTGATGTGCCGTCATTCCCGGATCCTTGCAGCGGTTGGGACTTATTTGGGTACATACCAGCCAGCGCTTCAGGATACTAGTGTTTGGACCGGGGGTCGGTGAGTATGGCTCTTTTTTTATGTGATGCGTTTCCATATTGGTTGTTCTGCAGAATACTGGTGTTTGGACTGGGGATTGGGGAGTATGGCATCATTTTTATATGATGTGTTTCCATATTGGTTGTTCTGCAGGATACTGGTGTTCGGACCGGGGGTCGGTGAGTATGGCACCATTTTGTATGTGATGTGCAGTCATTCCCGGATCCTTGCAGCGGTTGGGACTTATTTGGGTACATACCAGCCAGCGCTTCAGGGTAATGGGGTTCATGTTGAATTCCCGCACAAGTCCCAGGTCGTGATACATGAACTCCAGACAGCTCAGCATCTGTACGGAGACAAGGAGACATGAGCGGCCATTTGTGTGCGGACGCCCGAACATTACACCTCAGCCTATACCCTGCGGAGTTTCCTCTCCCACCCTCCTGGCTTAGAGGAGATCGGGGGCAACACAGAGCGGCCAAGTGATCCATAGAGCTAGCACTCTGCTCCTCTGTAAGGACTACAACACCCAGCGTGTAATTCAGCTAAATTCTGGCTTCCTCTACAGGTCACTGCCCTCCTGAAATACTCTGCGGTGCTGGCTCCCTACGTTATCACCACACACCTAAAATCCTCTGTGCTGCTGTGCCATCCAGTCTCTGATCCCATATCTTGCCTTCCGGAAAACAAACCTCATTGTATTCCCAGTGCCAGACATCGAAGGTGGGCTTCTTCAAGGTCTCGATGGTCTCCGAAGACAAGGTGTACTGTGGAGGCAAAGACCCCACAAGATCAATGATGGGCCGTGTACAAACAGTGTCATCATTGTACTGACTGTAGGACATCGGTTGTCATCATGTGCTGTGACCCCAATCACATCGGTCTCTAAACGGGACCCTCCTGGGTCATAGAAGGAGGAGGACGACTGCCAGGTATTGGTCATTGATTTACCTTTGGGTAATTGGGAACATCCCTGCAGGGGTTTATCCGGATTATGTCACCAGAGCGGTAATATCTACAGGGACAGCTGAGGCTGCTGGAAAAGACAGAAATGGAAAGAGGCTCAATAGGTTATTCCCATCCTATTAAATGGTAAAACTGCATCCTGCTTATTATAAATCCTCTGATACAGCAGAGACAAACCTTCCTCTGCTCTCTGCATTAGGGAGAGTGCAGGGATCGGGCAGCGGCGACTCTGCTCCCTACTGTCAATCAAGCAGGAGCCGTGCGATTCTGACCAAAGCCCAGGAGACAATCACTTTTTTTTTTTTAAATCCAGAACTGTTTAAGAGTTTTAGGCCGGTGAAAAAGTGCTGCAGAGAAGAAGCTTCCAAAAATAGAAGAGTTAAGAGTTTACTTTTATCGAGCAACAAAATGCAAAGTGAATGAAGAAAAGAGAAATGTAAATTCCATCATCAGTATCTGGTGACCGCCCGTCACCTCCATCATCAGTATCTGACGACCACCCGTCACCTCCAGCATCAGTATCTGGTGACCGCCCGTCACCTCCATCGTTCAGTATCTATTGACCGCCCGTCACCTCCAGCATCAGTATCTGGTGACCGCCCGTCACCTCCATCGTTCAGTATCTGGTGACCGCCCGTCACCTCCAGCATCAGTATGTGGTGACCGCCCGTCACCTCCAGCATCAGTATGTGGTGACCGCCCGTCACCTCATAGAATCATAGAATCATAGAATGGTAGAGTTGGAAGGGACCTCCTGGGTCATCTGGTCCAACCCCCTGCTCAAAGCAGGATTCACTAGATCATCTCAGACAGATGTCTGTCCAGCCTCTGTTTGAAGACGTCCATTGAAGGAGAACTCACCACCTCTCGTGGCAGCCTGTTCCACTCATTAATCACCCTAACTGTCAAAAAGTTTTTTCTAATATCTAATCTGTGTCTCCTCCCATTTAGTTTCATCCCATTGCTTCTAGTCTTTCCTTGTGCAAATGAGAATAAAGATGATCCTTCTACAATGTGACAGCCCTTGACATATTTGTAGACAGCTATTAAGTCTCCTCTCAGTCTTCTTTTTTGCAAGCTAAACATTCCCAAATCCTGCAACCGTTCCTCATAGGACATGGTTTGCAGACCGGTCACCATTCTGGTCGCTCTTCTCTGAACTTGCTCCAGCATCAGTATGTGGTGACAGCCCGTCACCTCCAGCATCAGTATCTGGTGTCCGCCCGTCACCTCCAGCATCAGTATCTGGTGACCGCCTGTCGCCTCCATCATCAGTATCTGGTGACCGCCCGTCGCCTCCATCATCAGTATCTGGTGACCACCCGTCACCTCCAGCATCAGTATCTGGTGACCACCCGCCGCCTCCATCATCAGTATCTGGTGACCGCCCGTCACCTCCAGCATCAGTATCTGGTGACCGCCATTCTGATACGAATTTTCTCAGCAAGTACACCAGCCTCATCAGGGATAAGAGATTTAATAATCTATGCATTTTTGGGGGAGGGAAATCTGGTGACAGATCAGCTTTAGTTTTGCTGATCTGTGACTCTGGCAGAGCTGGGTGTCACTGACCTGCTACTTCTTTCCTCCAGTTCCTCCCGCAGCTGCTTCAGTTCCCGCTTACACTTGTCAATATCAATTGCTTTCCGACCTTCCGCTAGAAGACAAGGAGCGGAGATATCAGGTACAGGGGACGTCGGGCACAGGGTGAAGCTTCTTGTGTTCTTACACGACATTGTTGAGTAGTAGGAGAGTGATCGCTGTGACAAATTGGCAGTGGCGCTGGGCACAGTGTTTCCCATCAGCTCTGCTCTGCTTTTTTCGGGTGCTGCTATGGACAGCCGTGACAGTCATGGCTCATCCATGTATAAAAACTAAATTAATGAGGACTGTGAACAGCATAGTGGCCTCGGCCAGGTACTGCACATCCAGGCCGCGGCCGTTATGCTGCTGACAGCTGTGATATGCAGCTCCGCAACTCAGCACATCTGGACGCCACCAGCACGGGAACAGCTGGGGGTCCAGGGTGTCGCAACCCCACAGGTCAGATATTGATGACCTATGGATAAGCCATCAATATAAAAAGTTCCAGACAACACCTTTAAGTTACGTTAGAAATTTTGTGTTCACAATTTTACTCTGCTGAATATAAATCTGAGTCTGCTGGTTTATATCTGGAACATTTACTCAATTTTGTTCTTATAAAATAATTTCCAAAAATGAAATGAAGAATAGAATAATCTTAGAGAGAATCTTGTCTTGTGGGGTTATGAGGATACAATATCTCACCTTCCACCCTGCGCTCTAATGTTGTGAGACGCTCATAGACTTCTCTCTTCAGCTCACTAATTCTGAAAGCTCTGAAAGAAAGAAAAAAACTACTACGGGCACTAACTACATACAGATTTGTACAGCCACCACTAGGGGGAGCTCAGTACATACAGATTTATACAGCCACCACTAGAGGGAGCTCAGTACATACAGATTTATACAGCCATCACTAGGGGGAGCTCACTACATACAGATTTATACAGCCACCACTAGGGGGAGCTCAGTACATACAGATTTACACAGCCACCACTAGGGGGAGCTCACTACATACAGATTTATACAGCCACCACTAGGGGGAGCTCAGTACATACAGATTTATACAGCGACCACTAGAGGGAACTCAGTACATACAGATTTATACAGTCATCACTAGGGGGAGCTGACTACATACAGATTTACACAGCCACCACTAGGGGGAGCTCAGTACATACAGATTTATACTGCCACCACTAGGGGGAGCTCAGTACATACAGATTTATACAGCCATCACTAGGGGGAGCTCACTACATACAGATTTACACAGCCACCACTAGGGGGAGCTCAGTACATACAGATTTATACAGCCACCACTAGGGGGAGCTCAGTACATACAGATTTATACAGCCACCCCTAGGGGGAGCTCAGTATATAAAGATTTATACAGCCACCACTAGGGGGAGCTCAGTACATAAAGATTTATACAGCCACCACTAGGGGGAGCTCACTACATACAGATTTATACAGTCACCACTAGGGGAAGCACACTACATACAGATTTATACAGCCACCACTAGGGGGAGCTCACTACATACTGAATTATACAGCCACCACTAGGGGAAGCACACTACATACAGATTTATACAGCCACCACTAGGGGGAGCTCACTACATACAGATTTATACAGTCACCACTACTGGGAGCTCACTACATACAGATTTATACAGCCACCACTAGGGGGAGCTCACTACATACAGATTTATACAGCCACCACTAGGGGGAGCTCACTACATACAGATTTATACAGCCACCACTAGGGGGAGCTCACTACATACAGATTTATAGAGACACCACTAGAGGGAGCTCACTACATACAGATTTATACAGCCACCACTAGGGGGAGCTCAGTAAATACAGATTTATAGAGACACCACTAGAGGGAGCTCACTACATACAGATTTATACAGCCACCACTAGGGGGAGCTCAGTACATACAGATTTATAGAGCGACCACTGGAGGGAGCTCACTGTATACGGATTTATACAGCCACCAATAGGGGGAGCTCACTACATACATACAGGTGCATCTCACTAAATTAGAATATCATCAAAAAGTTAATTTATTTCAGTTCTTCAATACAAAAAGTGAAACTCATATATTATATAGAGTCATTACACACAGAGGGATCTATTATATAGAGTCATTACACACAGAGGGATCTATTATATAGAGTCATTACACACAGAGGGATCTATTATATAGAGTCATTACACACAGAGGGGTCTATTATATAGAGTCATTACACACAGAGGGGTCTATTATATAGAGTCATTACACACAGAGGGATCTATTATAGAGTCATTACACACAGAGGGATCTATTATATAGAGTCATTACACACAGAGGGGTCTATTATATAGAGTCATTACACACAGAGGGATCTATTATATAGAGTCATTACACACAGAGCGATCTATTATATAGAGTCATTACACACAGAGGGATCTATTATAGAGTCATTACACACAGAGGGATCTATTATATAGAGTCATTACACACAGAGGGATCTATTATATAGAGTCATTACACACAGAGGGGTCTATTATATAGAGTCATTACACGCAGAGCGATCTATTATATAGAGTCATTACACGCAGAGGGATCTATTATATAGAGTCATTACACACAGAGGGATCTATTATATAGAGTCATTACACACAGAGGGATCTATTATATAGAGTCATTACACACAGAGGGATCTATTATATAGAGTCATTACACGCAGAGGGATCTATTATATAGAGTCATTACACGCAGAGGGATCTATTATATAGAGTCATTACACGCAGAGGGATCTATTATATAGAGTCATTACACACAGAGGGATCTATTATATAGAGTCATTACACACAGAGGGATCTATTATATAGAGTCATTACACACAGAGGGATCTATTATATAGAGTCATTACACACAGAGGGATCTATTATATAGAGTCATTACACGCAGAGGGATCTATTATATAGAGTCATTACACGCAGAGGGATCTATTATATAGAGTCATTACACGCAGAGGGATCTATTATATAGAGTCATTACACGCAGAGGGATCTATTATATAGAGTCATTACACGCAGAGGGATCTATTATATAGAGTCATTACAAACAGAGTGATCTATTATATAGAGTCATTACACGCAGAGGGATCTATTATATAGAGTCATTACACGCAGAGGGATCTATTATATAGAGTCATTACACGCAGAGGGATCTATTATATACAGTCATTACACGCAGAGGGATCTATTAAATAGAGTCATTACACGCAGAGGGGTCTATTATATAGAGTCATTACACGCAGAGGGATCTATTATATAGAGTCATTACACACAGAGGGATCTATTATATAGAGTCATTACACACAGAGGGATCTATTATATAGAGTCATTACACACAGAGGAATCTATTATATAGAGTCATTACACACAGAGGGGTCTATTATATAGAGTCATTACATACAGAGGGGTCTATTATATAGAGTCATTACACACAGAGGGATCTATTATATAGAGTCATTACACACAGAGGGATCTATTATATAGAGTCATTACACACAGAGGGATCTATTATATAGTCATTACACACAGAGGGATCTATTATATAGAGTCATTACACACAGAGGGATCTATTATATAGAGTCATTACACACAGAGGGATCTATTATATAGAGTCATTAGACACAGAGGGATCTATTATATAGAGTCATTAGACACAGAGGGATCTATTATATAGAGTCATTACACACAGAGCGATCTATTATATAGAGTCATTACACACAGAGGGATCTATTATATAGAGTCATTACACACAGGGATCTATTATATAGAGTCATTACACACAGAGGGATCTATTATATAGAGTCATTACACACAGAGGGATCTATTATATAGAGTCATTACACACAGAGCGATCTATTATATAGAGTCATTACACACAGAGCGATCTATTATATAGAGTCATTACACACAGAGGGATCTATTATATAGTCATTACACACAGAGGGATCTATTATATAGAGTCATTACACACAGAGGGATCTATTATATAGAGTCATTACACACAGAGGGATCTATTATATAGAGTCATTACACACAGAGGGATCTATTATATAGAGTCATTACACACAGAGGGATCTATTATATAGAGTCATTACACACAGAGGGATCTATATAGAGTCATTACACGCAGAGGGATCTATTATATAGAGTCATTACACGCAGAGGGATCTATTATATAGAGTCATTACACGCAGAGCGATCTATTATATAGAGTCATTACACGCAGAGCGATCTATTATATAGAGTCATTACACGCAGTGCGATCTATTATATAGAGTCATTACACGCAGAGGGATCTATTCTATAGAGTCATTACACGCAGAGGGATCTATTCTATAGTCATTACACGCAGAGGGATCTATTATATAGAGTCATTACACACAGAGGGATCTATTATATAGAGTCATTACACACAGAGGGGTCTATTATATAGAGTAATTACACACAGAGGGGTCTATTATATAGAGTCATTACACACAGAGGGATCTATTATATAGAGTCATTACACACAGAGCGATCTATTATATAGAGTCATTACACACAGAGGGATCTATTATAGAGTCATTACACACAGAGGGATCTATTATATAGAGTCATTACACACAGAGGGATCTATTATATAGAGTCATTACACACAGAGGGGTCTATTATATAGAGTCATTACACACAGAGCGATCTATTATATAGAGTCATTACACACAGAGTGATCTATTATATAGAGTCATTACACACAGAGGGATCTATTATATAGAGTCATTACACACAGAGGGATCTATTATATAGAGTCATTACACACAGAGGGATCTATTATATAGAGTCATTACACACAGAGGGATCTATTATATAGAGTCATTACACGCAGAGGGATCTATTATATAGAGTCATTACACGCAGAGGGATCTATTATATAGAGTCATTACACGCAGAGGGATCTATTATATAGAGTCATTACACGCAGAGGGATCTATTATATAGAGTCATTACACGCAGAGGGATCTATTATATAGAGTCATTACAAACAGAGTGATCTATTATATAGAGTCATTACACGCAGAGGGATCTATTATATAGAGTCATTACACTCAGAGGGATCTATTATATAGAGTCATTACACGCAGAGGGATCTATTATATAGAGTCATTACACGCAGAGGGATCTATTATATAGAGTCATTACACGCAGAGGGGTCTATTATATAGAGTCATTACACGCAGAGGGGTCTATTATATAGAGTCATTACACGCAGAGGGGTCTATTATATAGAGTCATTACACACAGAGGGATCTATTATATAGAGTCATTACACACAGAGGGATCTATTATATAGAGTCATTACACACAGAGGAATCTATTATATAGAGTCATTACACACAGAGGGGTCTATTATATAGAGTCATTACACACAGAGGGGTCTATTATATAGAGTCATTACACACAGAGGGATCTATTATATAGAGTCATTACACACAGAGGGATCTATTATATAGAGTCATTACACACAGAGGGATCTATTATATAGTCATTACACACAGAGGGATCTATTATATAGAGTCATTACACACAGAGGGATCTATTATATAGAGTCATTAGACACAGAGGGATCTATTATATAGAGTCATTAGACACAGAGGGATCTATTATATAGAGTCATTAGACACAGAGGGATCTATTATATAGAGTCATTACACACAGAGCGATCTATTATATAGAGTCATTACACACAGAGGGATCTATTATATAGAGTCATTACACACAGAGGGATCTATTATATAGAGTCATTACACACAGAGGGATCTATTATATAGAGTCATTACACACAGAGGGATCTATATAGAGTCATTACACGCAGAGGGATCTATTATATAGAGTCATTACACGCAGAGGGATCTATTATATAGAGTCATTACACGCAGAGCGATCTATTATATAGAGTCATTACACGCAGAGCGATCTATTATATAGAGTCATTACACGCAGTGCGATCTATTATATAGAGTCATTACACGCAGAGGGATCTATTCTATAGAGTCATTACACGCAGAGGGATCTATTCTATAGAGTCATTACACGCAGAGGGATCTATTATATAGAGTCATTACACACAGAGGGATCTATTATATAGAGTCATTACACACAGAGGGATCTATTATATAGAGTCATTACACACAGAGGGATCTATTATATAGTCATTACACACAGAGGGATCTATTATATAGAGTCATTACACACAGAGGGATCTATTATATAGTCATTACACACAGAGTGATCTATTATATAGAGTCATTACACACAGAGGGATCTATTATATAGAGTCATTACACACAGAGCGATCTATTATATAGAGTCATTACACACAGAGCGATCTATTATATAGAGTCATTACACACAGAGGGATCTATTATATAGTCATTACACACAGAGTGATCTATTATATAGAGTCATTACACACAGAGGGATCTATTATATAGAGTCATTACACACAGAGGGGTCTATTATATAGAGTCATTACACACAGAGGGATCTATTATATAGAGTCATTACACGCAGAGGGATCTATTATATAGAGTCATTACACACAGAGGGATCTATTATATAGAGTCATTACACACAGAGGGATCTATTATATAGAGTCATTACACACAGAGTGATCTATTTCACGTGGTTATTTCTGTTAATGTTGATGATTATGGCTTACACCCAATGAAAACACAACAGTCATTATCTCAGTAAATTAGAATACTTTATAACAACAACTTGAAAAATGTTTTTAAAATCCGAAATGTCTGTTCAGTAAATGCCTCAATACTTGGTCGGCTCCTTGTGCATCAATTACTGCATCAATGCGGCAATGTGGCATGGAGGGATCAGCCTGTGGCATGGAGGGATCAGCCTGTGGCATAGCGGGATCAGCCTGTGGCATGGAGGGATCAGCCTGTGGCATGGAGGGATCAGCCTGTGGCATGGAGGGATCAGCCTGTGGCATGGAGGGATCAGCCTGTGGCCCTGCTGAGGGGTTATGGAAGCCCAGGTGGCTTTGATAGCAGCCTTCAGCTCGTCTGCATTGTTGGGTCTGGGGTCTCTCATCTTCCTCTTGACAATACCCCATAGATTCTCTATAATAGATTCTCTATGGGGTTAAGGTCAGGCGAGTTTGCTGCCCATCAAGCACAGTGATACTGTTGTGTGTAAACCAGGTATTGGTACTTTTGGCCGTGTGGACAGGGGCCAAGTCCTGCTGGAGAATGACATTCCCATCTCCATAAAGCTTGTCGGCAGAGGGAAGCATGAAGTGCTGTAAAATGTCCTGGTAGACGGCTGTGCTGACTTTGGTCTTGATAAAACACAGTGGACCTCCACCAGCAGATTACATGGCCCCCCAAACCATCACTGATTGTGGAGACTTCACACTAGACCTCCAGCAGCTTGGATTGTGGCCTCTCCACTCTTCCTCCAGACTCTGGGACCTTGTGGAGTGTGTCAGTGACTGCCTTCTGGACATCTGTCAAGTCAGCAGTCTTCCCCATGATTGTGAAGCCTACTGAAACAGACTAAGGGACCTTTTTAAAAGCTTAGAAAGCCTTTTCAGGTGTTTTTTTGTTAATTATTCTAATTTACTGAGATAATGACTTTTGTGTTTTCATTGGCTGTAAGCCATAATCATCAACATTAACAGAAATAAACACTTGAAATAGATAAATTAACTTTTTGATGATATTCTAATTTAGTGAGATACTCCTGTATTCTATACTGACAGACCTCACAGATGAACACTCTTTTCTAGTCTGGGTCACCCACCTTGTAAATTCCTCTGTCACTTGTGCCAAAAGTGTCTGGAAAAAGTCTTCTTTTTCTGGGGAAACACGGAGAAGATCTAGAAGCTAAACAGGTCACTGCCGAGACCTGTAGTCGATCATATGGGCCTTACCTGTTCGTGGAGACGATTCGTGACAGATGATCCGGTACGGAGAGCTGAAATTAGCGTACGATAGTTACTATGTAGATGTAGGTGTGTTAATAGGAGGTCAATGTACATTGTTTTTCCGGATTCCAGGTGGTGATACTATGTATATAATACTCAGGTACTTACTTCTTGGAGTTGGCTGGTATGGTGCGGTCAGTGGCAATCAAAGTGCCCCGCTGGTCCACAAGGATAATGGAGGTTTGCCTGGCAGTAAATATACATTAATGTACGCTATATGAGTATTTGTACAGACCTGTCTCTTTGTGAATGTTACATTGTATCTGCTGCAATATGTTAAGTCTGAGGTTCTGTTAGTGACCATTTACCAGGGGAGTCCGGCCGAGGAGCACAGAAGCTGCTTGATGTCACCGCTGCTGCTCTGCTGGCTGAAAACCATCTGCAAAAAGCAAAATCTACCAATCACGACAGTAAATGCAGATATAGGCAGCACATGGAGAGTTACAAAGGAGCGGAGGAGAGGTAAAACAGCATTCAGCAAGGAATATTTGCACAAAAAGAAAAAAAAAAAAACAAACTTGCAACATTTTGCCCCTTTGCAATGACTTGGACACTTTTATAAAATATGGGCAGAGCATAGCTGGACTATGTCAGCCCACAGGTGGCATGGATCTTATTGTCTGGCACAGAGGCAATCTAAAGATTAAATCTATTCAAGGCTTTCACATCGAAATAAATAATAAAAAAAAACAAAACTACAAAATCTACTACTGTGGCTGTAAACACCAGATCCGGAGCCGTCAGCTCCACAAATTCACTGTAAAGGAGCCGTCTAGCTACTGAGAATGAGATTTTTTTTCCTTCTAGGGTGACATCCATGTGACAGCAATGCAGGGCTGGCTCCAGATTTTTCTGGGCCCTGGGCGAAAAAGGCTCAGTGGGCCCCTTTAATACATACAACGATTCATGATGCCCGGATACCGCAAAGAAATGATATAATAATAATAATAAATATATATATACATACATATATATATATATACATATATATATACACACACACATATATATATATATATATATATATATATATATATATATATATATATATATATATATATATATATATATATATATATATATATATATATATTACAAGGCCACAGACTTCACTTCTTACATTACATGAGTGATATCTATTGTAAATTCTACAATAGCTCAGAAACCGGCGAATCCTCACTGCGCACAGTGCAGACCGGACAGTATTGTCCTCCGTACAGTATAATGGGCCCCACATAGTCCTCCATACAGTATAATGGCCCCACGTAGTCCTCCATACAGTATTATGGGCCCCACATAGTCCTCCATACAGTATTATGGGCCCCACATAGTCCTCCATACAGTATTATGGGCCCCACATAGTCCTCCATACAGTATTATGGGCCCCACATAGTCCTCCATACAGTATTATGGGCCCCACATAGTCCTCCATACAGTATTATGGGCCCCACATAGTCCTCCATACAGTAAAATGGCTCCACATAGTCCTCCATACAGTATAATGGCCCCACATAGTCCTCCATACAGTATAATGGGCCCCACATAGTCCTCCATACAGTATAATGGCCCCACATAGTCCTCCATACAGTATAATGGGCTTCACACAGTCCTCCATACAGTATTATGGGCCCCACATAGTCCTCCATACAGTATAATGGCCCCACATAGTCCTCCATACAGTATAATGGGCCCCACATAGTGCTCCATACAGTATAATGGGCCCCACATAGTCCTCCATACAGAATAATGGCCCCACATAGTGCTCCATACAGTATTATGGGCCCCACATAGTCCTCCATACAGTATAATGGGCCCCACATAGTCCTCCATACAGAATAATGGCCCCACATAGTGCTCCATACAGTATTATGGGCCCCACATAGTCCTCCATACAGTATAATAGGCCCCATATATTGCTCCATACAGAATAATGGACCCCATATAATGCTCCATGCAGAATAATGGACCCCATATAATGCTCCATACAGAATACTGGTTCCCCTATAATGCTCCATGTAGGTTGTGCCCCCATATAATGCCCCATGCAGGCTGAGCCCCCATATAATGCCCCATGCTTCCTGGGCCCCCATCTAATGCCTCATGCCTCCTGGACCCACATATAATGTCCCGTGCAGGTGCCGCATATAATACCCCATGCAGGTGCCCCATGCCTCTTGGGCCCCCATATAATGCCCCATGCCTCCATACATGTAAAAAAAAATAAAATACCTCACCTGCTGTCGCTGCTCCGGGCTCCTCAGCCGCGTCGTTGTCATCCAGCTCTGCGCTGTGACTGCTCAGCAGAAGGCGCGGTGGAAAGACGTCACCGCGCCCTCTGACCTGAGACGTCACAGTGCAGCAGCCGCAGAAGATACAGGACCTGCTGCAGAGGCGCGGGGAGAGGGAAGTATTGTGCCGGGGCCCTGAGCAAGCGGGGGAGGAGGGGCGGGCGCGAGCTCCGCTCACGGGTCCAATAGCGCGCCGGGGTGCCCAACGGCAAGTGGGCTTCCCCCCGCCTGCTCAGGGCCCCGGCACTTGCCCGGGCCTGCCACAATGTATTGTATATATACAGTATACACACATACATACATATATTATTATAATACAGAGTTGTATCTAGATTATCCAGCACCGGGGGCAAGAATTAAGTTTGGAGCCCCCCCCCAAGCACATATGCGATTTGCACATGTAGGCCACGTTCACACTTTCACTGATTGGTCAGTATTTTACATCAGTATTTGTAAAACCAAAACCAGGAGTGGGTGATAAATACAGAATTGGTGACTTGTTGCTATTATACTTTTCCTCTGATTGTTCCTCACCTGGTTTTGGCTTACAAATACTGATGTAAAATACTGACCGAATACTGAACGTGTGAACGTGGCCTTAGTCACGCGCCGACGAGCTGCTCTCCGTAATTCTCTCAACGTTCAGTGAAAAACTGAGAGAAGCAGGAAAAAAAAATCTAATCATCACATGACCGTATGTATGAAAATCGCATATGAGTGAAGTGGCTGCGTGATGACTGATGGAACCTGCAAGCAGAGCGGAATCCTGACAGTGAGGATATTACACGCTTGTCATAGAATGACTGCAGACTCATCACAAACCTGGACAATCCCTTTAATGCTCCTAACAAATAAAAAAATGAGAATTAGTCAGTATCACAGAAAAAAGATTTACATCCAGGTACCCGATAGATGACGTCTCTGGAGTCGTTCTCTTTCTTCTTCTTCATCTCGTCCAGACTCCATGATGACTTTTCTCATCCATACCTCGTCTCTGCAGACCTCCATCTTCTCTGGTCTTCTGCAGCACATCCCCACACGATGCTCTTAAAGATACAGTGTCCTTATAATGCTCCTGAATAAAAAATACTGCACTACACTGAGCCCCTGAATAACTGATTGCCCCGCACTATATTCCCTGCACAAAATATGACCACAACACTGTCCCTCTTATGGTACATTTTGTTCACACTGTCCTCTCCTTTCCATACTGGGCCCCCTCTTCACACTGTCCTCTCCTTTCCATACTGGGCCCCCTCTTCACACTGCCCTCTCACTCTGTGTCCCCCCTATTGGACCCAGTCTCTATACTGTGCCCCCTTATTACATTCCCCCTCCTTGGCATACTGTCCTGCCATGCTACCCCCCCCCCCCACATTACTCAGTCTCTATTCTGTGCCCACTCACACTTTTCTCCCCCCATGCTGTCTCTTCACTCATTTCCCCCTCCCTCCTTCTACTGTCTCCTCTCACATCCCCCATGCAAACCATACTGTCTCCTCACATCACATATTTGCCTCCTGACTCTCCATTCTGCCTCCTCACACATCCCTCTGACTCCCCATACTGTCTGCACCCATCCCATCACCCTCGCTCTCCATACTGTGTTTGCATACATTCTTCCCCTCGCTCCTCACACTGTGTCCGCCCCCATCCCCCCACTCACCATAATGTTTCTTCACCCATGCCACCGGCATACTGTTTCCTCATACATGCCTCCCATGTTCCCCCTTGCTTCTCATACTGTGTCCTTAAATTTCTTCCGCTCCCCATATTGTGTCCGCACCTATCCCTTCCTCGTTCCCCAAACCGGGTCCTCAAATCTTATTTATTCTCCACCCCCCACGCCCACGTTAAAATAAATCTTCAGTGTCTTCAGCTCCACTAGAGCACTTACCAACATTGTTGTATGGGCCTATCACATGACATGAAATCACATGACCTGATCACGCTGCTGGCGTCGCCCTGACCCGGCAATCAGGGCTTCAACTGTACTCGCATCTGAAAGCCGGCTCAGAGAACGGCCGACTCCCAGTAGGGGGGATGGCAAAATGTGCATCAGCGGGGGAGACACCTCTAGATACGCCTCTGTTATAATATATATATTAGTATAGAATACACATTATATACAGTCATGGCTGAAAGTGTTGGCACCCTTGAAATTGTTCCAGAAAAGTATTTTTCCCAGAAAATTATTGCAATTACACATGTCTGTTATATACAACCCCTGGCAAAAATTATGGAATCACCAGGCTCGGAGGATGTTCATTCAGTTGTTTAATGTTGTTGTAAAAAAGCAGATCACAGACATGGCACAAAACTAAAGTCATTTCAAATGGCAACTTTATGGCTTTAAGAAACACTAAAAGAAATCAAGATAAAAAATGTGGTACTCAGTAAGGGTAATTTTTTTCAGACCAAGCTGAGGGAAAAAATTATGGAATCACTCAATTCTGAGGAAAAAAATATGGAATCACCCTGTAAATTTTCATTTCCAAAACTAACACCTGCATCAAATTAGATCTGCTCGTCTGCATCTAAAAAGGAGTGATCACACCTTGGAGAGCTGTTGCACCAAGTGGACTGACATGAATCATGGCTCCAACACGAGAAATGTCAATTGAAACAAAGGGGAGGATTATCAAACTCTTAAAAGAAGGTAAATCATCACGCAATGTTGCAAAAGATGTTGGTTGTTCACAGTCAGCTGTGTCTAAAATCTGGACCAAATACAAACAACATGGGAAGGTTGTTAAAGGCAAACATACTGGTAGACCAAGGAAGACATCACAGCGTCAAGACCGGAAACTTAAAGCAATACGTCTCCAAAACAGGAAATGCACAAAAAACAAATGAGGAACGAATGGGAGGAAACTGGAGTCAATGTCTGTGACCGAACTGTAAGAAACCGCCTAAAGGAAATGGGATTTACATACAGAAAAGCTAAACATAAGCCATCATTAACACCTAAACAGAAAAAAACAAGGTTACAATGGGCTAAGGAAAAGCAATCGTGGACTGTGGATGACTGGATGAAAGTCATATTCAGTGATGAATCGCAAATCTGCATTGGGCAAGGTGATGATGATGGAACTTTTGTTTGGTGCCGTTCCAATGAGATTTATAAAGATGACGGCATGAAGAGAACATGCAAATTTCCACAGTCATTGATGATATGGGGCTGCATGTCAGGTAAAGGCACTGGGGAGATGGCTGCCATTACATCTTCAATAAATGCCCAAGTTTACATTGATATTATGGACAGTTTTCTTATCCCATCAATTGAAAGGATGTTTGGGGATGATGACATTATTTTTCAAGATGATAATGCATCCTGCCATAGAGCAAAAACTGTGAAAACATTCCTTGAAAGAAGACACATAAGGTCAATGTCATGGCCTGCAAATAGTCCGGATCTCAATCCAATTGAAAATCTATGACAAGGCTCCAACCTGCAAAGCTGATCTGGCAACAGCAATCAGAGAAAGTTGGAGCCAGATTGATGAAGAGTACTGTTTGTCACTCATTAAGTCCATGCCTCAGAGACTGCAAGCTGTTATTAATGCCAGAGGTGGTGCAACAAAATACTAGTGATGTATTGGAGTGTTCTCTTGTGTGTTTGTTTTTCATGATTCCATATTTTTTTCCTCAGAATTGAGTGATTCCACAATTTTTTTCCTCAGCTTGGTCTGAAAAAAATGACCCTTACTGAGTACCACATTTTTCATCTTGATTTCTTTTAGTGTTTCTTAAAGCCCTAAAGTTGCCATTTGAAATTACTTTAGTTTTGTGCCATGTCTGTGATCTGCTTTTTTTCAACAGCATTAAACAACTGAATGAACATCCTCTGAGCCCGGTGATTCCATATTTTTGCCAGGGGTTGTAGTAGTGTGAAAAAGTGTTTGCCCCCTTCCTGATTTCTTATTCTTTTGCATGTTTGTCAGTTAAATGTTTCAGATCACAAAAAAAATGTAAATATTAGACTGAGATAACACAAGGAAACACAAAATGCAGTTTTTAAATGAAGATCTTTATTATTAAGGGAAAAAGAAATCCAAACCTACAGGGCCCTGTGTGAAAAAGTGATTGCCCCCTAAACCTAATAACTGGTTGGGTCCTCAGCAGCAACAACTGCAATCAAGCATTGCAATAACTCGCAATGAGTCTTTACAACGCTCTGGAGGAATTTTGGCCACTCATCTGTGCAAAATTGTTGTTATTCTGCCACATTGGAGGATTTCCGAGCATGAACCGCCTGTTTAAGGTCCGGCCACAGCAGCTCAATCAGATTAAAGTCAGAACTTTGACTAGGTCACTCCCAACTCTTAATTTTGTTTTTCTTAAGCCATTCAGAGGTGGACTTACTGGTGTGTTTTGGATCAATGTCCTGTTGCATAACCCAAGTGCGCTTCAGCTTGAGGTCATGAACAGATGGCTGGACATTTTCTCCTTCAGGATTTTTTGGTAGTCTTCCAGGTCCTGAAGCAGCAAGACAGCCCCAGATCATCACACTACCACCATATTTTACTGTTGGTATTATGTTCCTTTTCTGAAATGCTGTGTTACTTCTACGCCAGATGTAATGGGACATACACCTTCCAAAAAGTTCAACTTTTGTCTTGTCAGTCCACAGAGTATTCTCACAAACGTCTTGGCAATCATCAAGATGTTTTTTTGGCAAAACTGAGATGAGCCTTTATGTTCTTTTTTGCTCAGCAGTGGTTTTCATCTTGGAATTCTGCCATGCTGCCAATTTGCCCAGTGTCTTTCTTATGGTGGAGTCACGAACACTGACCTTAACTTAGGCCTGCAGTTCTTTGGATGTTGAAAAACTTTAGAGAATCATGAGTTAACTAGTATATCAAAGATATCTTTATTTTATATTAATCACATTTATAATACAAGAGCAAAAATAGGTAAGGAAAGAAGACAGTGAAAGCAACCAAGCCCACCAACCTGAGGCACGGATCCCACAGATATTACAACTGCAACAAAGTGCAGTGCAGGTAGAAATCGCAGTGGTATGGTAAGGTCAGATTCATATTCAAGGATCACAGGACAATGCCAAGGTGAGTAGTAAAATCATTAGAACCTTACCAAAGGAGATTGGGGTATGTGGACGAGGAGAGGGTGGACTGGTTACCGTCCCTATAAAGGTTCCACACCTATCACCGAGCAGGAACCAAAACCCTGAATGTCCCTAGAGCTTGGCCCTAGATAGGGAGGGGACAGAGTGAGCACTAGTCAAACCCCACTACAAACTAAAGACAACAAGGTAGACAAACAAAGGGGATACACTTAGCTTGAGCAGACACCAGAGAGATAGTGCCAAATATCCTCCAAGAGCACCAGAGAGGAAGCTAGCCAACTGCTAGTCAACACAGAGGTTTATAGAACTATCACTGGTGCCGCTCTGGGGAAACAGAGTTTTTAACTACCAAGTAAGGGTGTGTCAATCAGCAGCAAAAGGTGGAAGTAGCTGTTGGGTCCTAAAAGAAGAGGGATATAACAATACTAAAGAGATGAGAGGATCAAGAAGGGGTCTGCAATGCCAAGCGCACTGACCTTCTGCAGCCAGCTCCAGAGCGACTGTCTAGTCTGTCACACCTGACACACCAGTGACAGGTTCACTGGAGTCTCAAAGATTTAGAAATGGCTTTATAACCTTTTCCAGTCTGATAGATCTCATTTACTTTGTTTTTCATTTGTTCCTGAATTTCTTTGGATCACAGCATGATGTCTAGCTTTTGAGGATCTTTGGTCTACTTCCCTTTGTCAGGCAGGTTCTATTAAAGTGATTTCTTGATTGAGAACAGGTGTGGCAGTAATCAGGCCTGTGTGCGGCTAGGGAAATTGAACTCAGCTTCCCAAAGATGTGATAAACCACAGCTAATTTATGACTTAAGGGGGTGGACGGCAATCATTTTTTCACACACGGCCCTGTAATTTTGGATTTCTTTTTCCCTTAATAATAAAAACCTTCATTTAAAAACTGCATTTTGCGATTAATTGTGTTATATTCGTCTAATATTTACATTTGTTTTGTGATCTGAAACATTTAAGTGACAAACATGCAAAAGAATAAGAAATCAGGAAGGGGGCAAAGACTTTTTCACACCACTATACACGTTTATTTCCTTTGTGTGTATTGGAACAAGTATCAGGTACAATGTATTTATAAACAAGTGGGAAAGTATCAGAGTGTATATAGTAAATTTATTTTTATTAGAATATTATTAAAATACACAAAAAAACAAACCATGTGCATCATGAAGAGAATAATAAGGGTATGTGTCTGATCAATTGTTTATAATGAACCTGTATAAAAAATAACTTGATCAGAGCCCCCATGAGTCAATAGGAATCATGCAGCATCGCAATGGTACACCCAAAAAAAATCTAGATAATCCAAAAAATAGTTCAGGCATTAAACTCAGTGTTGGAATAGTGTTGCAAAAGCGTACTGCCTGAGCAAATGTTCTTGATAGACATATAGAGAAGATATGGCTTGATTATAGCCCCTATAGAGCAATGAGAATCAAGTAGCATCAAAATACAACACTTAGAACCTAGATAACCCAAAAAATGAAACGCTGCAATAACGTATGAATAATGAATCATCCCAGGTGTTGGGCCTATCTATCCCTAGGATGTACTCCAAGCTGAACCTGCCTAGCAGCGGAGGATGGCATGCTAATCATACGGGATTTGGCGCCCTAATGATACGGGATTTGGCGCCCTAATGATACGGGATTTGGCGCCCTAATGATACGGGATTTGGCGCCCTAATGATACGGGATTTTGCGCCCTAATGATACGAGATTTGGCGCCCTAATGATACGAGATTTGGCGCCCTAATGATACGAGATTTGGCGCCCTAATGATACAAGATTTTGCACCCTAATCATACGGGATTTGGCGCCCTAATGATACAAGATTTGGCGCCCTAATGATACGGGATTTGGCGCCCTAATGATACGGGATTTTTCACCCTAATGATACGGGATTTGGCGCCCTAATGATACGAGATTTTGCACCCTAATGATACGGAATTTTGCACCCTAATGATACGGAATTTTGCACCCTAATGATACGGGATTTGGCGCCCTAATGATACGGAATTTTGCACCCTAATGATACGGGATTTGGCGCCCTAATGATACGGGATTTTGCACCCTAATCATACGGGATTTGGCGCCCTAATGATACGGGATTTTGCACCCTAATGATACGGAATTTTGCACCCTAATGATACGGGATTTTGCACCCTAATCATACGGGATTTTGCACCCTAATCATACGGGATTTGGCGCCCTAATGATACGGGATTTGGCGCCCTAATGATACGAGATTTGGCGCCCTAATGATACGGGATTTTGCACCCTAATGATACGAGATTTTGCACCCTAATGATACGGGATTTTGCACCCTAATGATACGGGATTTTGCACCCTAATGATACAAGATTTTGCACCCTAATCATACGGGATTTGGCGCCCTAATGATACAAGATTTTGCACCCTAATGATACGGGATTTGGCGCCCTAATGATACGGGATTTTGCACCCTAATGATGCGGGATTTGGCGCCCTAATGATACGGAATTTTGCACCCTAATGATACGAGATTTTGCACCCTAATGATACGGGATTTTGCACCCTAATGATACGGGATTTTGCACCCTAATGATACAAGATTTTGCACCCTAATCATACGGGATTTGGCGCCCTAATGATACGGGATTTTGCACCCTAATGATACGGGATTTGGCGCCCTAATGATACGAGATTTTGCACCCTAATGATACGGGATTTGGCGCCCTAGTGATACGGGATTTTGCACCCTAATGATACGGAATTTTGCACCCTAATGATACGGGATTTGGCGCCCTAATGATACGGGATTTTGCACCCTAATGATACGGGATTTTGCACCCTAATGATACGGGATTTTGCACCCTAATCATACGGGATTTGGCGCCCTAATCATACGGGATTTGGCGCCCTAATCATACGGGATTTGGCGCCCTAATGATATGGGATTTTGCACCCTAATGATATGGGATTTTGCACCCTAATGATACGGGATTTTGCACCCTAATGATACGGAATTTTGCACCCTAATCATACGGGATTTGGTGCCCTAATGATACGAGATTTTGCACCCTAATCATACGAGATTTGGCGCC
Source organism: Phyllobates terribilis (assembly GCF_046119375.1). NCBI lineage: Eukaryota > Metazoa > Chordata > Amphibia > Anura > Dendrobatidae > Phyllobates > Phyllobates terribilis. Next base: position 307,755,241 of record NW_027362772.1, read on the forward strand.
CTAATGATACGGGATTTTGCACCCTAATGATACGGGATTTTGCACCCTAATGATACGGGATTTGGTGCCCTAATGATACGAGATTTTGCACCCTAATGATACGAGATTTGGCGCCCTAATGATACGGGATTTTGCACCCTAATGATACGGGATTTTGCACCCTAATGATACAAGATTTTGCACCCTAATGATACGAGATTTGGTGACCCGCTCCACGGTGGCTCGCCCGCACTTGCCCTAGTTGTCCCTGCTAGACATAAATACGCAGATACATTTCTAGTCTGGACAACATAATTCCTGATCCATGTAAAGCATTGTGAGCACTATAGAATAGAAACTTACTTATCGTATTATGTTGAATATGATGTTGTCAGTCTCAGTTTCTCATGCCTCAAATCATGCTCCATGACTCCTATGGGCACTCTGATCAAGTTATTTTTTATACAGGTTCATACCCTTATTATTCTCTTCATTGTGCACATGTTTTTTTTTGGGGGGGGGTGTATTTTAATAATATTCTAATAAAAATTAATCTTTAAAAGATGCATTGGAACAACACAAAAAAAAACAGAGGAAAAAAAGGCCAATTAGAAATTACACACAAAGCCCCAAAAATGATCCAGACTAGAACATCAAGAGAATCTTCCAGCGATAGCCAAAAAATATATATATATATATATATAAAAATATGAAATTTATTAATCACATTAACAGCTGTAGTAGCAGGTCACCAAGATGAGTCCAAGAGAGTGATACAAACAGACCAACGCGTTTCAGCTTATCGCCTTAATCATGGTATTCGTACCATTTTGGTTATCGCTGGAAGATTCTCCTTCTTCTACATTGTGTGTCCACGTCCGAGGCGAGTGGTGAGCTGACTATTCCTTTTCCCCATTCCCCTCTGTTTTCCTTATTGGACACAATTGTTGCCCCCCCTCAGCTTAATATTTGGTCGCGCCCTTTGGAATAAATAACTGCAATCAATCGCTTCCTATACCCATCAACACACTGAACGTGTGAACGTAGCCTAATAACAATAATTTTCTGGCCAATATACTTCATTTTATGTAACAAGGGTGCCAACACTTTCGGCCATGACAGTACATACACACATATCTACATATATGATATTATTATTATATGTAATATTAGTATAGAATACCGATTATTATGACTGAATTCCGGTGTCGTTCTGCAATCTTCCACTTTCATACATCAGTCAGTGTCTGTAGGATTTACCTTCTGCACGTTTCCATCCACCTCCAGGAAGATCGTCTTCTGCGCTGAGGCTGCTGATCCCATCTCTCATCTGCTGGGGTCTCACCTCTAGTACGGCTCGGCTGGTATGTTAGGAGGTCTCCTGTCCCCCCTGTATTGGGAGCATCTTATGCTGGGAAGTTGTTTGTTGCTCTCGTCTCTGTAGATTGGTGTGCGGTGTGCTCGGGTCCTACGCCGGCTTTGATCATTTATCATTAGGAGCCAAGTATAAAAGGCGGCCACACTCAAAAGGACAGAAAGAAAAGGAGTCATTACTGCCGCCGTGTGTCAGAATACATCTGGTTGTCATGGGAAGGCGCTTGTAAGAAGCCCTCTCCACATGCACACACCTGGGACCCGGCCTCCGACGACTAAAAATGTAGGAAACCTGGCAGAATACGACCCAGAAACTGCAATGATCTGTGTAATCCCAGTGCACGAAACATTATTCACATCCCCTCCATTGTTGAAGATTTGCAAGAATTTTGAGGTCTGATCTGGGCAGATTGTTAGTCACCACATTTTAATGCCTTAAAGGGCTCTGCTATATCTTTCCACAAGATAGGTGATAACTTGCTGATCGGTGAGTGTCCAGCATCGATCGGCAGAACAGGGAATTTAGAATTGAACGACGGTGCACGTGCCCGACCGCCGCGCCATTCATTCCCTATGGAACTGCTGAAAAAAGCCAAAAACATATCAATCATCACTCAGCCGCCTCATAGGAAATGAATGGAGCAGCGTTCCAGCATGAGCACCACTGCTCCGCTCTTATGGGTATAAAAATGCCCCCTTCTGCCCAATGATTGATCCCAAACAGATCAACAAGTTATCTCCTATCCTATAGACAGGTGACAACCCCTTTAATGATTACCTTAACTGAACGCTAGAATCCTAGAATGTTAGAGTTGGAAGGGACCTCCAGGGTCCTCGTGTCCAACCCTCGACTCAATGCAGGATTCACTAAACCATCTCAGATGTCTGTCCAGCCTCTGTGTGAAGGCTTCCATTGAAGGAGAACTCACCACCTCTCATGGACGCCTGTTCCACTCATTGATCACCTCACTGTCAAAAAGTTTTTTCTAATATCTAATCTGTGTCTCCTCCCATTTAGTTTCATCCCATTGCTTCTAGTCTTTCCTTGTGCAAATGAGAATAAAGATGATCCTTCTTCAATGTGACAGCCCTTGAGATATTTGTAGACAGCTATTAAGTCTCCTCTCAGTCTTCTCTTTTGAAAGCTAAACATTCCCAAATCCTCTAACCCAGTGTTTCTCAACTCCTGTCCTCAAGACCCACCAACAGATCGTGTTTTCAGAATTTCCATTCACATTGCACAAGTGACGGAATTATCACCTGGGCAATACTAAGGAAATCCTGAAAACATGACCTGTTGGTGGGTCTTGAGGACAGGAGTTGAGAAACGCTGCAACCGTTCCTCGTTGGACATAGTTTACAGTCCGTTCACCATCCTGGTCGCTCTTCTCTGAACTTGCTCCAGTTTTTCAATGTCTTTAAGATGTGGTGCACAGAACTGGACACAGTATCCAGATGAGGTCTGACCAAAGAGGAGTAGAGGGGATAATTACTTCACGTGATCTAGACTCTATGCTTCTCTTAATACATCCCAGAACTGTATTTGCCTTTTTTGCTGCTGCATCACACTGTTGACTCATGTGCAGTCTGTGATCTATTAGTATACCCAAGTCTTTTTTACACGTACTGTTGCTTAGCCATTTATTACCACTCTCTGGGTCCGATCACTAAGCCAGTTATGTTCTATCTAAGCTTATGTTCACACACAGCAGATACGCAACGGCTGGAGAATGTGCTGCATATTACAGTAGCAGCAAAATGCAAGAGACTGAATCTCATCCACGTTGTGGAAAAAAATCTGCATGGAAATGACCTCCGGTGTGAAATTTGAAGGAAATCTGTATGTAAAACTTGCCGAATGTGTTGGCCTTGGAGCATTATCAAGGGATTTGGATCCTTTTTTCCTATTTTTACCCCGGACTGGGACCCGTCTCACAATGTTCCATGTTCTTTTATCCGTAAAATGATGGTGAATGTGGGTGCAATGAACATTCAGCCGACAGTCATCAGAGGTGTCAGCACTTTAAGGTCAGTTTACTTTATTTTGCAAAGTTTTTTTTTTTTTTTAGCTAAAAGCAAAAAATTCTGGACAGTGGAGACTAAAGACAGGAGAGAAAGGTAAAAACCTATTACGTTATGGATAAAAGAGACATTTAGAACCAGAAAAAGTCAGAAGGACCTGTGCATGTCACGGGTGTGTCAGATGTGACAAACAGTTGCCCTGCAGTTGGTTGCTCTTTGTTTTGCATTACAGACACCTTCTTAGATCTGTTTCACTCTAGGACCCAGCGGCTACCTCCCTCTGGCTAATTGACACCCAATCCTCGGTGTTTAAATACTTCCTGTTTGTTATAGGGAGGTGCCGGTGATATTCACATGACCCCTTGTGAAGGCTTGGAGCTGTTGCAGTCTGCTCACTTCCTCTTTGGTGCTAAGAGGCCGGGTGTGTAATCTTTCTGAAGTCTGCTCAAGCTAAGTTACTTCCCCTGTGTCTGTCTCCCCTTGCTGTCTTTAGTTGTTAGTGGGGACTGATTAGCGCTCATCCCCCCTTCCCTAGCCAGGGCCTAGCTCTAGGGAGATACAGGGTTTTAGGTTTCTGATCGGCGATTGGTGAGAAACCAATATAGGGACAGTAGGGAAGACAGGGTGATATCATATCAGCCTAGGAGGTCTGTACTCCCCCTTTCCTTAGTGTCTGGGCTCCCTTCCCCTCGTGTTGCACATTGTCTTTCCTACACTGTGTGTGACAGTGCACATTAGATGGTCAGGATCTCACCAAAGTTGGTGGATTCATATAAAATGCCAGAATCATGGACCATACATGGGTCTCCTAACCCAAACTTGTCAGGAATCATAGACTGCTCAGGACATTAGACCCTTGCCCGATACGAGCATCACGATGTGTGAAACATGTACAGGGCTCATCAGTGTCTGACGCCTTTAACTTGCATTATAATGTCTATTAGCCAAAGGGCAATGGTGACTTCTAGGGTAACTGCTTGTAATAGGTGTCACTTAAGAGCCAGCCAGCTGGTGGAGAGCTAATTTGCATGCTTTTCTCCCAGGGAGCATTGCCTGACCTACCAGACTCCCCATGCCAGCTGGTGCTCTCCTTGACACATAAATTGGAAGAAATTCTGTCCTATTTAAGTTAGGTCTCCAGTATGAACGTTTGGCAGCGGAGAGCCCCGTGTTTCATCAGGGGTGCAGCTTCTGATTGTAGGGGTGGCAGTGACAGTGGGGCGCACACTGCGCCAGGATTATAAGAAACACGCCGTGGTGGTCTCCAGTAATGTCACCGGCTGAACGAAGCTCTGACTATATAACTGAATATGTAAGAAGTCATCACTGTGGGTCTGTAATATTGTGGGCGGTTATGTGGAAGGTCCATGATTTTACATCTAACCCCCCGACTCAAGTGCTGAATTTACCATCCCCACCTGGGGTCTGCTCGCTGTGACAGTCACCATTTAGGTTACTCCACAACAAACTACAACCCTCAGTATCCTGCATTGCATTTCCACTCACAGCGCGGAGGTCGTCACTGCTGCCTCCGCTCCTAACAATCCCCCAGAGGATATCAATGTACTGAGACAAAAACCACCTGCTCAGCATCAGCAAAGCCGAACGCAGCAATTAGGGGTCACATTCACACCTCCACCGGCCGATTATTCCACAACACATGACTAATCCTGAGCTCATTATACACATTGTCCCAGCCCAGGGGACCCCGAGCGTAACAGCGATGAGGAGAGGAGGGCGACGGGTCAGGACCGAGGATCAGTAATGTATGTACACAATGACTGCACCAGCAGAATAGTAAGTGCAGCTCTGGAGTATAATACAGGATGTAACTCAGGATCAGTACAGGATCAGTAATGTAATGTATGTACACAGTGACTGCACCAGCAGAATAGTGAGTGCAGCTCTGGAGTATAATACAGGATGTAACTCAGGATCAGTAATGTAATGTATGTACACAGTGACTGCACCAGCAGAATAGTGAGCGCAGCTCTGGAGTATAATACAGGATGTAACTCAGGATCAGTAATGTAATGTATGTACACAGTGACTGCACCAGCAGAATAGTGAGCGCAGCTCTGGAGTATAATACAGGATGTAACTCAGGATCAGTAATGTGATGTATGTACACAGTGACTGCACCAGCAGAATAGTGAGTGCAGCTCTGGAGTATAATACAGGATGTAACTCAGGATCAGTACAGGATCAGTAATGTAATGTATGTACACAGTGACTGCACCAGCAGAATAGTGAGTGCAGCTCTGGAGTATAATACAGGATGTAACTCAGGATCAGTAATGTAATGTATGTACACAGTGACTGCACCAGCAGAATAGTGAGAGCAGCTCTGGAGTATAATACAGGATGTAACTCAGGATCAGTAATGTAATGTATGTACACAGTGACTGCACCAGCAGAATAGTGAGCGCAGCTCTGGAGTATAATACAGGATGTAACTCAGGATCAGTAATGTAATGTATGTACACAGTGACTGCACCAGCAGAATAGAGAGTGCAGCTCTGGAGTATAATACATGATGTAACTCAGGATCAGTAATGTAATGTACACAGTGACTGCACCAGCAGAATAGTGAGTGCAGCTCTGGAGTATAATACAGGATGTAACTCAGGATCAGTAATGTAATGTATGCACACAGTGACTGCACCAGCAGAATAGTGAGTGCAGCTCTGGAGTATAATACAGGATGTAACTCAGGATCAGTAATGTAATGTATGTACACAGTGACTGCACCAGCAGAATAGTGAGTGCAGCTCTGGAGTATAATACAGGATGTAACTCAGGATCAGTAATGTAATGTATGTACACAGTGACTGCACCAGCAGAATAGTGAGTGCAGCTCTGGAGTATAATACAGGAGGTAACTCAGGATCAGTAATGTAATGTATGTACACAAGGACTACACCAGCAGAATAGTGAGTGCAGCTCTGGAGTATAATACAAGAGGTAACTCGGGATCAGTAATGTAATGTATGTACACAGTGACTACACCAGCAGAATAGTGAGTGCAGCTCTGGAGTATAATACAAGAGGTAACTCAGGATCAGTAATGTAATGTATGTACACAGTGACTGCACCAGCAGAATAGTGAGCGCAGCGCTGGAGTATAATACAGGATGTAACTCAGGATCAGTAATGTATTGTATGTACACAGTGACTGCACCAGCAGAATAGCGAGTGCAGCTCTGGAGTATAATACAGGATGTAACTCAGGATCAGTAATGTATTGTATGTACACAGTGACTGCACCAGCAGAATAGCGAGTGCAGCTCTGGAGTATAATACAGGATGTAACTCAGGATCAGTAATGTAATGTATGTACACAGTGACTGCACCAGCAGAATAGTGAGTGCAGCTCTGGAGTATAATACAGGATGTAACTCAGGATCAGTAATGTAATGTATGTACACAGGGACTACACCAGCAGAATAGTGAGTGCAGCTCTGGAGTATAATACAAGAGGTAACTCAGGATCAGTAATGTAATGTATGTACACAGGGACTACACCAGCAGAATAGTGAGTGCAGCTCTGGAGTATAATACAAGAGGTAACTCAGGATCAGTAATGTAATGTATGTACACAGTGACTGCACCAGCAGAATAGTGAGCGCAGCGCTGGAGTATAATACAGGATGTAACTCAGGATCAGTACAGGATCAGTAATGTAATTTAATGTATGTACACAGTGACTGCACCAGCAGAATAGTGAGTGCAGCTCTGGAGTATAATACAGGATGTAACTCAGGATCAGTAATGTAATGTATGTACACAGTGACTGCACCACTAGAATAATGAGTGCAGCTCTGGAGTAAAATACAGGATGTAACTCAGGATCAGTAATGTAATGTATGTACACAGTGACTGCACCAGCAGAATAGTGAGTGCAGCTCTGGAGTATAATACAAGAGGTAACTCAGGATCAGTAATGTAATGTATGTACACAGTGACTGCACCAGCAGAATAGTGAGCGCAGCTCTGGAGTATAATACAGGAGGTAACTCAGGATCAGTAATGTAATGTATGTACACAGTGACTGCACCAGCAGAATAGTGAGCGCAGCTCTGCAGTATAATACAGGATGTAACTCAGGATCAGTAATGTATTGTATGTACACAGTGACTGCACCAGCAGAATAGTGAGTGCAGCTCTGGAGTATAATACAGGAGGTAACTCAGGATCAGTAATGTAATGTATGTACACAGTGACTGCACCAGCAGAATAGTGAGCGCAGCTCTGCAGTATAATACAGGATGTAACTCAGGATCAGTAATGTATTGTATGTACACAGTGACTGCACCAGCAGAATAGTGAGTGCAGCTCTGGAGTATAATACAGGACGTAACTCAGGATCAGTAATGTAATGTATGTACACAGTGACTGCACCAGCAGAATAGTGAGTGCAGCTCTGGGGTATAATACAGGATGTAACTCAGGATCAGTAATGTAATGTATGTACACAGTGACTGCACCAGCAGAATAGCGAGTGCAGCTCTGGAGTATAATACAGGATGTAACTCAGGATCAGTAATGTAATGTATGTACACAGTGACTGCACCAGCAGAATAGTGAGTGCAGCTCTGGAGTATAATACAGGATATAACTCAGGATCAGTAATATAATGTATGTGTAACATCCCTGGCGGCGTACTTGCATAGTGCACCACCTCCCACTATGCAAGACCGCAATCTTACCTGTCGGTCCAGTCTGCTATTCCTGCTCCAGTGCATGCTGTGTGCATGTCCCTTGACTGTCTGCTTAGGGCGGCGGCCCAGTTACTTCCTGATTCTTATAGCTGCTGTGTGCACACCCCTAATGCGTCTCCAGTCTATTGCTGTGAGTCACTGTGAGCCTGAGCAACTCTTACCTTCAGAGGGCTCCTTGCCTCTGATGTGCCAGGTCCCGTCCCGTTCTGTCTCTTGCCTGTCCGCCAACCTGGGGGCTGTATTCCCAGGCCTGTCTGAACTATCTCCTAGCCTGTTTGTCCGCCTCTCTGGGGGCCGTATACCCAGACTCGCTCCTGTATCTTGTTGCAGTGTCAGTTCCTGTCTGAACACTCTCCTAGCCTGTTTGTCTCTGTGTCCGTACCTTCCCTTTTCCTGCAGTCTCAGAACCTGCACCTAACTCCTACACGATGTCTCTGTACTTCGGTTGTGAGTTTAGAGTCCACTCGCTACTTCATTGCAAGTACCTTGTGTGTATCTGGTTCTGCTTTTCCCTTCCAGTCTGTTCTGTGTGAACAGAGCAGTGTCCTCCCTGCCCTGCTCACCGCTTCGGCGATTCCTCCCTGCCCTGCCTTGCTCACCGCTCCGGCGGTTCCTCTCTGCTCTACCTTGCTCACCACTCCGGCGGTTCCTGCCTGCTCTGCCTTGCTCACCGCTCCGGCGGTTCCTGCCTGCTCTGCCTTGCTCTCCGCTCCGGTGGTTCCTCTCTGCTTTGCCTTGCTCACCGCTCCGGCGGTATCTCTCTGCTCCGCCTTGCCCACCGCTCCAGCGGTTCCTCTCTGCTCTGCTTGTCTACCGCATCTGCGGTTCTGTTCCTGAATCCCAGTCTGTACTGGACCCTATCCAGCCTGTGCTCCAACCTGCTAGTACCTCCCAGTCTGCACACCAGCCGTACTTGTCAGTACCCCCCTGTCTGCATACCAGCCGTGCCTGCCAATACCCACCTGTCTGCATACCAGATGTAACTCAGGATCAGTAATGTAATGTATGTACACAGTGACTGCACCAGCAGAATAGTGAGTGCAGCTCTGGAGTATAATGCAGGAGGTAACTCAGGGTCAGTAATGTAATGTATGTACACAGTGACTGCATCAGCAGAATAGTGAGTGCAGTTCTGGAGTATAATACAGGAGGTAACTCAGGATCAGTAATGTAATGTATGTACACAGTGACTGCACCAGCAGAATAGTGAGTGCAGCTCTGGAGTATAATACAGGATGTAACTCAGGATCAGTAATGTAATGTATGTACACAGTGACTGCACCACCAGAATAGTGAGTGCAGCTCTGGAGTATAATACAGGATGTAACTCAGGATCAGTAATGTAATGTATGTACACAGTGACTGCACCAGCAGAATAGTGAGTGCAGCTCTGGAGTATAATACAGGATGTAACTCAGGATCAGTAATGTAATGTATGTACACAGTGACTGCACCAGCAGAATAGTGAATGCAGCTCTGGAGTATAATACAGGATGTAACTCAGGATCAGTAATGTAATGTATGTACACAGTGACTGCACCAGCAGAATAGTGAGTGCAGCTCTGGAGTATAATACAGGATGTAACTCAGGATCAGTAATGTAATGTATGTACACAGTGACTGCACCAGCAGAATAGTGAGTGCAGCTCTGGAGTATAATACAGGATGTAACTCAGGATCAGTAATGTAATGTATGTACACAGTGACTGCACCAGCAGAATAGTGAGTGCAGCTCTGGAGTATAATACAGGATGTAACTCAGGATCAGTAATGTAATGTATGTACACAGTGACTGCACCAGCAGAATAGTGAGTGCAGCTCTGGAGTATAATACAGGATGTAACTCAGGATCAGTAATGTAATGTATGTACACAGTGACTGCACCAGCAGAATAGTGAGTGCAGCTCTGGAGTATAATACAGGATGTAACTCAGGATCAGTAATGTAATGTATGTACACAGTGACTGCACCAGCAGAATAGTGAGTGCAGCTCTGGAGTATAATACAGGATGTAACTCAGGATCAGTAATGTAATGTATGTACACAGTGACTGCACCAGCAGAATAGTGAGTGCAGCTCTGGAGTATAATACAGGATGTAACTCAGGATCAGTAATGTAATGTATGTACACAGTGACTGCACCAGCAGAATAGTGAGTGCAGCTCTGGAGTATAATACAGGATGTAACTCAGGATCAGTAATGTAATGTATGTACACAGTGACTGCACCAGCAGAATAGTGAGTGCAGCTCTGGAGTATAATACAGGATGTAACTCAGGATCAGTAATGTAATGTATGTACACAGTGACTGCACCAGCAGAATAGTGAGTGCAGCTCTGGAGTATAATACAGGATGTAACTCAGGATCAGTAATGTAATGTATGTACACAGTGACTGCACCAGCAGAATAGTGAGTGCAGCTCTGGAGTATAATACAGGATGTAACTCAGGATCAGTAATGTAATGTATGTACACAGTGACTGCACCAGCAGAATAGTGAGTGCAGCTCTGGAGTATAATACAGGATGTAACTCAGGATCAGTAATGTAATGTATGTACACAGTGACTGCACCAGCAGAATAGTGAGTGCAGCTCTGGAGTATAATACAGGATGTAACTCAGGATCAGTAATGTAATGTATGTACACAGTGACTGCACCAGCAGAATAGTGAGTGCAGCTCTGGAGTATAATACAGGATGTAACTCAGGATCAGTAATGTACACACACCCTTTATGGAGATTATCAGGAGGTGACTCAGATGCGGCTGAATACAATATTTTTTTGATCTTGTTTTCCAGTAATCTATTTCATCATCAGGTACATACATGTTTTCTTCTCAGAGGAGCAGCGTTCAGGTCTCTTTATTCTTTCTCGTATCAGTGACACTAATTAGACAAGTTGTAACTGGACGGAGCCGTCACCACAAGCTCCCAGGAAGAAGCAGCGATCACTCACCTAATGAGGGGAAGATCGGCCACAATTAACAGGACAGCGTTCCTCAGGATCTACAGGTGAGTGAACAACATACACAAATCACTGGAATCTGAGCCTCTCAGAGAATAGAACAGCAGCACAGAGGAAGTCAGGATCATCACACAGCAAAACCTCAATCCCTTTAGGCTTCTTTCAACCTTTTGCCTTTGATTAAATGAGAAAACCATCATAAAGCCGTTCCAAATGTCACAAAACTATTGGGACTTTTGTAGTTTTTGTGCCAACCTGCTATAAAGTGAGGAGCTGAGGAGGACGGGGCACGGCCTCCGAGACCGACAGATTCATCACAATTTACACCACAAAACCGTTGTAAATTACAGCAGAAATTCACTTGTGACCATGACGAGAGAACGGTTCTGTCTCACGGCAGCTGAAAGATGCAACGGATTCATTATGAGGGGCACGACTTTATATACCCCAACACATCAAGACTGCTGGATACAATGACTCAATGAAGTCGCCTCTTTTTGGGGGGTTTTTGTCCCATTTTTTTTTCAGGTTTGTAATAAACATTGTGACCTTTTTGCATTACTCAAAAGTTTGGTAAAAGTTTGGTAATCCGGCATCTTTTTCCACCACAGAACCCAATGCGATGAGTTCCTCTATCGTCGGTTTTATATCATTTAAGCTCTTCTAGTAATCCAGAATATTTGATAATCCAGCATGCGTCACTTCTCATTGGTATCGGATTAAAGGCCTCGTTATTTTATGTGGCTCCTCACAAATACAAGTCGCTTGGTACAGATATTGTGCTTTGTGTCCGGGTTTTGGGGGGTCACCATCGCAGCAGCCCCATGATTTTATGCAGCTTTTATTCACATTTTCATTGATTTTACAACTGACAAATTCAATGAGAATTGTTGTCTCATATACATTGTATACAGATTGTGTCTGAACTCAGTGAATAATGTGACAATGTAGACCCCCCAAGTCACATGACTGTATACTGGAATATGGAGTGAGGGGCTTTCATTTCACCAAACTCCTTAAAATCTGTATTAAACAAAAAAAACACTAAAAACAAAAAACTCCCAGCGTTTGCCTATACATAAAATAGCAGCAGTAAAGCTGAACCGGCCAGCCGAACAGGAGGAGCGGGACACGGGGGGGCTGCACATCCGACCGTCACATCTCTCGATATCTGAAAACAAATGCAAGGCGGGAAGAGTTACCTGCCAGACCACTAAGGGTTAACCGCAAAAAATCATCCGGCCAGTGAAAGCGCACATCAGATGGAGAAATACAATCATGGCCGCAGAACCCAACACCGCACCTTATACACGAGGCCGTTACTGATTATAGAGGCAGAAGCGCAAACCCAGAACACCAAAGCGAAAATCATTGCAGGATCCGAACTGGAGATCCACGGCCGCCGCTGCTTCTCATATTCACCACTAGGGGGCGCTCCGTGTAAAAAAAAAAAAAAAACATAACTACAACCCTCAACATTGAAATTACAACACCAGGAAGGAAAAGTGGTGAATGATGGAGATCACAGGATGGAGACGTCACTGATCTGAAAAATGGAATTATTATTCTAATAATTATTAGAAAATCTTTTTATTATTAATATTATGAAATAATAAGAATAAAATGTATTATTAGAATTATTATTATTATTAGAAAATAATTAGGAATCTAATTATTACTAGAAAATATTTGTCACCATTTGCAGATCAGCGACGTCTCCGTCCAGTAATTCCATCATTCACCACTTTTCCTTCTTGTTGTGTTGAATGTTGAGGGTTGTAGATGTATAAATGCACTGATGCAGATTGGGGTAAGGCGTATTCACATGCTGCAGTCATATGGCGGTTTTTGTGTTCCTTTCATGAGAATTAAAACCCGCCATCTGTGCGCACGGTACGACTAGTAACAGAAGTCTCATTGTTACCCGTCGGATCCTCGCAGATCATCATAAAAAGTTCTGTATCTTACACACTGAAGCGATGGAGAAAGTTTTGCATCTGATCTGATGAAGCCGTGTCTGGATTTTTGCAGCGAGAGATTCTCATTTCCAGGACACGATATACTCACAATGTGCGTTACAACTACTCGGAGGTCCCGGAGTTACTGTGCTTTAATGTCAGACTATTGCTATAAAGACACAGGAAGGACGACGTTCATTTCATGCTGGAATAGGCTCAAGCATTCAGTTATCAGCTCGTCCTTCCCTCTGTATCATTTCCGATACTCTGGCATCCGATTATCGGTCACAGACACATCTAATAGTGTGGAAGGCGTGGTGGAGCAGGCGGCTAGGGCTACACAATAAGGCTAGGACTAAACACGACGGGGCTACACGACGGGGCTAGGGATACGGCTACAAAATAAGGCTAGGGCTACACACGACGGGGCTAGGGGCTACACACGACGGGGCTAGGGGTTACACACGACGAAGCTAGGGGCTACACACGACGGGGCTAGGGGCTACACACGACGGGGCTAGGGGCTACACACGGCGGGGCTAGGGGCTACACACGGCGGGGCTACAAACGGCGGGGCTAGGGGCTACACACGGCGGGGCTAGGGGCTACACACGGCAGGGCTAGGGGCTACACACGACGGGGCTAAGGGCTACACACGGCGGGGCTAAGGGCTACACACGATAACGTGACAGGATGCTGGTTAATAAAGACCTGTTGTGACCATCACACTGCAACAGCTCCCCAGCTGTCACGAGTTTTAGGTGTGTCTGGATGTCATATCTTAAAAATTCAAAAGGAACTGAAACACAAGGTCTCTGAGGAAGTTCAGAACTTTCCATTTTACAATCTGTAACTCCCCTTTACATTGTATTTGTATCACTTGCACTCACCCTCGGGCCTTCCGGAAACATGGACACAATTCCTTAATTTCCTTGTACACCAGACGAGCCAAGAACTGGAAGAAGCGATCACAACAGATTATAATCGGGGTGAATCCTGTCCAGTGCTTGGGGGTTATCAGGGGGAAGGTGCAACTTACTAAACAAGCCAGAAGATCGGACACAATCAGCATGTAGAAGACGTAGTTCCAGCCTTTGGAGGACAGCACCGACGCGAGGGTCGGCCCCAGAGCCGCTCCTGGGTGACCGAGAATAAAAAACACGTTTTTACTGCCAAGTTTGCGCTGCAGAAACTCTGCCTGTGAATATAGCCTTATCTGCATTGTACAACATAATGTAATAATGCAATGTAATATCGCGGTCATGGACCCAGCACCGACCCATGGATCCCGAGCCGTCAATGATGGCAGTGACAGTGGAGAGCGCCTTGGCGTTTCCGTGTAGAGATTCATGTGTTCCCTGTAATTAAAATCAAAAGACTGAAGATCCCGTGTGCATCTGCCAGCTCCGCTCCGTCTCCTGCGCCGGCCGCAATCACAGGACCCTCGGCCGCTCACAGGAACTCACCAGATCTGCCGACACCGCGGTGGTGATCAGGGAGTACGGCCCATTCACCAACATGCCGCAGATGATGAGCATCGCTGCCGGGGGGAAACACCGAGATGTAACACTGAGTGTAGACAGCGAGCAGAGGTAGGAGACAGCGACAGCAACTCACCCACTGTGGTGGACACGCCCGTCTGCCCAAACTGATTGTAGAGGAACAGCTAAAATAAAGATTATACAGGAGAAGCCCAGGTTATATCAGCTGTACATGTATAATTATATACAGGAGATGCCCAGGTTATACCAGCTGTACATATATAATTATATACAGGAGATGCCCAGGTTATACCAGCTGTACATATATAATTATATACAGGAGATGCCCAGGTTATACCAGCTGTACATATATAATTATATACAGGAGATGCCCAGGTTATACCAGCTGTACATATATAATTATATACAGGAGAAGCCCAGGTTATACCAGCTGTGCATATATAACTATATACAGGAGAAGCCCAGGTTATACCAGCTGTACATATATAATTATATACAGGAGATGTCCAGGTTATACCAGCTGTGCATATATAATTATATACAGGAGATGCCCAGGTTATACCACCTGTACATATATAATTATATACAGGAGATGCCCAGGCTATACCAGCTGTACATATATAATTATATACAGGAGATGCCCAGGTTATACCAGCTGTACATATATAATTATATACAGGAGATGCCCAGGTTATACCAGCTGTACATATATAATTATATACAGGAGAAGCCCAGGTTATACCAGCTGTGCATATATAATTATATACAGGAGAAGCCCAGGTTATACCAGCTGTACATATATAATTATATGCAGCATATAACCAGATTATACCAGCTGTACATATATAATTATATGCAGCATATACCCAGGTTATACCAGCTGTACATATATAATTATATACAGAGGATGCCCAGGTTATACCAGCTGTACATATATAATTATATACAGGAGATGCCCAGGTTATACCAGCTGTGCATATATAATTATATACAGGAGATGCCCAGGTTATACCAGCTGTACATATATAATTATATACAGGAGATGCCCAGGTTATACCAGCTGTACATATATAATTATATACAGGAGAAGCCCAGGTTATACCAGCTGTGCATATATAATTATATACAGGAGAAGCCCAGGTTATACCAGCTGTGCATATATAATTATATACAGGAGAAGCCCAGGTTATACCAGCTGTACATATATATATTTATATACAGGAGATGCCCAGGTTATACCAGCTGTACATATATAATTATATACAGGAGATGCCCAGGTTATACCAGCTGTACATATATAATTATATACAGGAGATGTCCAGGTTATACTAGCTGTACATATATAATTATATACAGGAGATGCCCAGGTTATACCAGCTGTACATATATAATTATATACAGGAGATGCCCAGGTTATACCAGCTGTACATATATAATTATATACAGGAGATGCCCAGGTTATACCAGCTGTACATATATCACTAGTATTGTCAGTCCGGCTCTGAATTCAGATACATTCATGTCACTCCTCTGATTGGACAGATCTTTCTGTACAGGGAGCGGTGTGGCGGTTTAGGCCCATTAGGACCACCCGGTGGGGGTGTAGATGCTGGTGCACACAGCGGAGTCCTACACAGGCCTCCGCACTGCCCACTCACCATAGGGGCCGTTAGGATCAGCATAATAGAGCAGGTGATCGCTCGCCCTCCGGTATAATCGGATATCCCTCCAGCTAAGATTCCACCTGGAAGAGAGAAACAAGGTCTGAAACCAAATAGCAGAAAGAGTAACACAAGCCCCCGCACCACAATCATCCTCCGCACCTACATGTATTATGTATCTATCAGATTCCATTCAGCCTTACATAAGAGGGGGAGGGGCGTCTCCCACCTTCACACTCTGTGTCCCCCCCAGCCCTCAAGCCCCGTGGATCTATAGCTACAGTCATCTACAGAAGAAGCCGGGAAAGGGCAGATCCTGTTGAGCCATGAAGGTCCAAGAACGTGGAGACTACTGATGAGTAGCGAAACGCTGCCCGTCTATGCGCCACCAGATCCCATTTTGTTCCCCTGGATCCTGTAGATTGCAGGTGTGACGATACAGCGTAAAATCTTAATTATGCCAGACATACTTTCTGATGGTAAGAGCAGTATACCTTTATTTTTATGTTGAGTTTTTAACCTGTGATCTTCTTTGGTTGATTAACACAGACTATTGTTTGAATAATCCTGAATGTTGATTTAAAGAGCCCCTACTATACCAAATATGTAAATAGATTAGCTCAAACACTGAGAGCTGAGCCATGTGAGTAATGCCCTCCCTAACCCTGACCTGTGACTGATGACCTTTATATGTAAATAGAAAAAGGGTTTATCTATCCTGCTGAAAAGAGGCTTGGGTCAGAGAATCAAGGAGCATCAGAAAGACTTTACAAGGAGAATGAGAGACATCCTTCAGGAAAGTAGATGGATAGCATGGCGGCTCCATCCAAAGAGACACAGATTTGAATTCTACATGATTCTAGCCTAAGGGTACCGGCCCTGACTGGAAAGATACTGATCTGCTCCACTGACCATCAGAGCAACATGAGTACATTTTGGGGAGACCAGGGTGGGATGATGAAGTCACCTGGCCCCATGGATATGATGTTTGGGGTTGCCAGGAGGGACCCACCGGTCGCCTGGATCCCATGGAGACATTCGGAGAAGCCAGATTGGGACCAGCCGGTCATCTGGCCCCATAAACTCTCGAAGAGGCCAGGGTGGGTCTCTCGGCCTTGTACCTCGATGGACTGCTAGCTTCCTAAGCTTGCCACTACCTTCTCTCTGTGGGGGCCCGCCAGAAGAGGGGGGCCACTAGTTGAGGTAGTTGGCCCTGAAAGTCCCAAAGTCGCAGCTGTTCTATCCCAGGCGGGTGGATAAGGAAGGGTGAGACTGTGTAATTTGCACCATCTTGGGTATTTGCTGGGACTGTTCTGTGTGTTTATTGTCCGCTTTGTGGTTCAATAAAGTATTGCTGCACTGTTTTACCATCACCCTGTGTTGTCTGAGTAGTGTTACACCCACGGAAGACCCCGGGTCTTCACAGCAGGTTTTATAGAAAAACTACAAATGACACACACGGGAGCCGGCGAGGAGCGGAGTCGCTTCTTGTGAGATGCTCGGCTCCACCACAAATACCTCGGCCCTGATCCCGCGACTCTGCGGACGTTCCATCTCCTGCCAAGAGCCCCCGCCTACCGCTCTCAACCCCAAACCAGGAAAGGATGGGGAGAAGGGGCAGCAGTGAGAGAATGGGCCCTGAAGCGGCAGCAGTGAGAGAAGGGGACCAGAGGGGCAGCAATGAGAGAACGGGCCGGAGGGGCAGCAATGAAAGAACCGACAGCAATGAGAGAACGGGCCGGAGGGGCAGCAATGAGAGAACGGGCCGGAGGGGCAGCAATGAGAGAACGGGCCGGAGGGGCCGCAATGAGAGAACGGGCCGCAATGAGAGAACGGGCCAGAAGGGCCACAATGAGAGAACGGACCGCAATGAGAGAACGGACCGCAATGAGAGAACGGACCGCAATGAGACAACGGGCCAGAGGGGCCGCATTGAGAGAACGGGCAGGAGGGACAGCGATGAGAGAATGGGCAGGAGGGGCAGCAATGAGAGAATGGGCAGGAGGGGCAGCAATGAGAGAATGGGCAGGAGGGGCAGCAATGAGAGAACGGGCAGGAGGGGCAGCAATGAGAGAACGGGCAGGAGGGGCAGCAATGAGAGAACGGGCAGGAGGGGCAGCAATGAGAGAACGGGCAGGAGGGGCAGCAATGAGAGAACGGGCAGGAGGGGCAGCAATGAGAGAACGGGTCAAAGGGGCAGCAATGAGAGAACGGGCCAGAGGGGCCGCATTGAGAGAACGGGCAGGAGGGGCAGCAATGAGAGAACGGGCAGGAGGGACAGCGATGAGAGAATGGGCAGGAGGGGCAGCAATGAGAGAATGGGCAGGAGGGGCAGCAATGAGAGAATGGGCAGGAGGGGCAGCAATGAGAGAACGGGTCAAAGGGGCAGCAATGAGAGAACGGGCCAGAGGGGCCGCATAGAGAGAACGGACAGGAGGGGCAGCAATGAGAGAACGGGCAGGAGGGACAGCGATGAGAGAATGGGCAGGAGGGGCAGCAATGAGAGAATGGCCAGGAGGGGCAGCAATGAGAGAATGGGCAGGAGGGGCAGCAATGAGAGAATGGGCAGGAGGGGCAGCAATGAGAGAATGGGCAGGAGGGGCAGCAATGAGAGAACGGGTCAAAGGGGCAGCAATGAGAGAACGGGTCAAAGGGGCAGCAATGAGAGAACGGGTCAAAGGGGCAGCAATGAGAGAACGGGCCGGAGGGGCAGCAATTACAGAACGGGCCAAAGGGGCAGAAAAGAGAGAACGGGCTGGAGGGACAGCAATGACAGAAGGAGCAGCAATGAGAAAATGGGCCAAAGGGGCAGAAATGAGAGAAGGGGCAGCAATGAGAGAACAGGCCAAAGGGGGAGCAATAAGAGAACAGGCCAAAGGGGGAGCAATGAGAGAACGGGCCAAAGGGGCATCAATGAGAGAATGGGCAGGAGGGGCAGCAATGAGAGAACGGGCCAAAGGGGCAGCAATGAGAGAACGGGCCAAAGGGGCAGCAATGAGAGAACGGGCCAAAGGGGTAGCAATGAGAGAACGGGCCAAAGGGGTAGCAATGAGAGAGCGGGCCAAAGGGGGAGCAATGAGAGAGCGGGCCAAAGGGGGAGCAATGAGAGAGCGGGCCAAAGGGGGAGCAATGAGAGAGCGGGCCAAAGGGGGAGCAATGAGAGAACGGGCCGGAGGGGCAGCAATGAGAGAACGGGCCGGAGGGGCCGCAATGAGAGAACGGGCCGCAATGAGAGAAAGGGCCGCAATGAGAGAACGGGCCACAGGGGCCACAATGAGAGAACGGGCCGGAGGGGCAGCAATGAGAGAACGGGCCGGAGGGGCAGCAATGAGAGAACGGGCAGGAGGGGCAGCAATGAGAGAACGGGCAGGAGGGGCAGCAATGAGAGAACGGGCAGGAGGGGCAGCAATGAGAGAACGGGCAGGAGGGGCAGCAATGAGAGAACGGGCAGGAGGGGCAGCAATGAGAGAACGGGCAGGAGGGGCAGCAATGAGAGAACGGGCAGGAGGGGCAGCAATGAGAGAACGGGCAGGAGGGGCAGCAATGAGAGAACGGGCAGGAGGGGCAGCAATGAGAGAACGGGCCAAAGGGGCAGAAATGAGAGAACGGGCCAAAGGGGCAGAAATGAGAGAAGGGGCAGCAATGAGAAAATGGGCCAAAGGGGCAGCAATGAGAGAAGGGGCAGCAATGAGAGAACAGGCCAAAGGGGGAGCAATGAGAGAACGGGCCGGAGAGGCAGCAATGAGAGAACGGGCCAGAGGGACAGCAATGACAGAAGGGGCAGCAATGAGAAAAAGGACCAAAGGGGCAGCAATGAGAGAACGGGCCGCAATGAGAGAACGGGCCGAAGGGGCAGCAATCAGAGAACGGGCCGAAGGGACAGCAATCAGAGAACGGGCCGAAGGGACAGCAATCAGAAAATGGGTCGAAGGGGCAGCAATCAGAGAACGGGCCGAAGGGGCAGCAATGAGAGAACGGGCTGAAGGGGCAGGAAGAAGAGTGTAATGGACGAGGCAGAGGACACTGACACATGATGAGAGCAGAGAAAACAAAGGCTGGACAGAGGCAGGACAGATCGTTCAGCTGACACCCAGTCAACACGGGATTTGGCTATGTGTATAAGCCCCTTAACACAGCTCTGTCAGACACCCCACCCGCCAGACCCCTTCACCACCTCCTTTCCAAAACCCTCTGGTCCTATTCTCTATGCCCCAAACTGTTCCAGGCCCCTCTGACCTTCCCCTCTTACCTCTCCTCTCCCTTCTCTCACTTTCCGGACCCATCTGTCCCCCCCGCTGAGTTGTGGAGCATAGTACATAGGCTGCTCGCAGAGGGCAAGATGTCTGTGATCCAGTGGATCTCCCACAGGAGGGAGGACAGAATGACAACCTAACATTATAGAGAGGAGCACGAGACCAGGGGGCGCCACTTACCCAGAATGCCGCCAGCATCAAACAGTGTGGACATGTCTCCAGCCGTCTTGGGATCGAAGTGAGCTGCAAGAAACAGACGGCACTGATACAACTGGATACTGAACACACATATGGGATAAAGGGGGGATTTATTAAAGGGGTTGTCCCACAAACAAAAGTTCATTTTAATCAATAGATCTTGGAATAATAATTTCCACAATTGGATGTGTTTAAATAAAATGTTCCTGTGCTGAGATAATCTTATAAATGTGCTCCTGCTGTGTACTGTGTAATGGCCGTGACTGACCGTACAGGAACATAGTCTGATCATACCACAGCTCCTGGGCAGGGGAGGAAGCAAAAGAGTATACAGACAGGACAGCAGGGGAGGAAGCAAAAGAGTATACAGACATTACAGTATGGGAGGAAGCAAAAGAGTATACAGACATTACAGTATGGGAGGTAGCTAAAGAGTATACAGACAGGACAGCAGGGGAGGAAGCAAAAGAGTATACAGACATTACAGTATGGGAGGAAGCAAAAGAGTATACAGACATTACAGCAGGGGAGGAAGCAAAAGAGTATACAGACATTACAGCAGGGGAGGAAGCAAAAGAGTATACAGACAGGACCGCAGGGGATCACAGCTGATTCCTTCTTGTGAGGTAAAACATTTCCCTGTCAGCTTCTAAACAATGTTTTACTTCAAAGAAAGAATAATTTGTGATCCCCAGCGGTCCTGTCTGTATACTCTTTTGCTTCCTCCCCTGCGGTCCTGTCTGTATACTCTTTTGCTTCCTCCCCTGCGGTCCTGTCTGTATACTCTTTTGCTTCCTCCCCTGCGGTCCTGTCTGTATACTCTTTTGCTTCCTCCCCTGCGGTCCTGTCTGTATACTCTTTTGCTTCCTCCCCTGCTCAGGAGATGTGGTATGATCAGACTATGTTCCTGTACGGTCAGACACGGCCATTACACAGTACATAGCAGGGGCACATTTATAACATTATCTCAGCACAGGAACATTTTATTTAAACACATCCAATTGTGGAAATTATTATTATTCCAAGATCTATTGATTAAAATGAACTTTTGTTCGTGGGAAAACCCCTTTAAGCTTCATGAACCAAAATTCTGTCTTTTAAGACTTGCACCAGATTTATTATGTTTTACAAATGGGTGTGGCCTATTGTGCTTAAAATATAAAATAAGAAAGTGCCAACATTTTGGTGCAAATTTCTACCCAAAAAGATTCTAATAATTAGACAGTATTAATAAATATTCCCCATGATCTATGACAGGGATCAGCTGTCGAGAAACTACAACTTCAAATATGCCCTGACCGCTGGCTGACAGGAGATGCTGGTAGTTGTAGTTACAGCGGCAATAGCCATGGTTGCAGATTCCTGGTCTATGGTCCAAAGATCATCACTACATTGGGAGATTAGATTGCGAGCTCTGAGGACAGGGACTGATAGAGAATAATCACAACCCCCATCATGTGGGACATGGTAACAGGCAGATGATAGGTTTCCAGTACGTCCTTGATTGACATCCTCACTTCTTCAGGCATGGTAGATACAATGTAATGAAGGGTGTGCAAATATTAGCAACCACTCTCTAGTTCCAAGGAATTCTGCAGATAATCAGCCTTGGTCTCAGGGATGTCACACATACAAACATCACAAGCTGAAAAGTCAACAATGAAGCTCAGTGACCGGAGCGGGGCAGGGGGCAGATTACCATGTGGTTACCAGCTAATTCCGCGGTCTCCCCATTATTCATTTATGCACCTTAAAGGGGCCGAACGGGACTTCTGTGTGCAAAGCTCAACTGTTCTAGGAGGAAACATTCAGTAACTAATGCACAAGTCCGGCTCAGACTACTCCTCCGCACAGGTCACCAGGATCAGATCCAGCACAATATTGGCATCCTCACTGGTTGTTGGCATTGATCACTTCTCAGAACTCGTCCTCTTACCCACGTTGGAGATGTAGAGCGGTAGCCAGTACAGGAACGTGTAACTGACCAACTTGGCAAACAGCAGACACAGCGAGAACTCAACCACGCCCTGCGGGGAGCAGAAACACTCAGGCGTCACATACAGAGAACAGGCAGTACGTGTGACATAGAACGCTGCCGCCACCAAATCCAACATACCGGGATCCTCAGGGCCCCCAAAAAACTAATGGCTTGAGGGTGCTCCACTGGCTCCTGGGCACCTGCGGACTCCTCCAGGTCAGCGGCCTGAGACTTATAGATGTTCTCTGTGCTGCTGTTCATCCCTTGGTCATTCTCCAGCTCACCCTTCACTCCGTCCTGGAATTAAATTTAAAGCGATCAATAAATGCTAAAAAAAAAAAATAATAATAATTATTATATATTAGAATATACACTGCTCAAAAAAATAAAGGGAACACTTAAAACAACAGAATATAACTCCAAGTAAATGAAACTTCTGTGGAATCAAACTGTCCACTTAGGAAGCAACACTGATTGACAATCAATTTCACATGCTGCTGTGCAAATGGAATAGACAATAGATGGAAATTATTGGCAATTATCAAGACACCCTCAATAAAGGAGTGGTTCTGCAGGTGGGGACCACCGACCACATCTCAGTACCAATGCTTTCTGGCTGATGTTTTGGTCACTTTTGAATGTTGGTTGTGCTTTCACACTCATGGTAGCATGAGACGGACTCTACAACCCACAGAAGTTGCTCAGGTAGTGCAGCTCATCCAGGATGGCACATCAATGCGAGCTGTGGCAAGAAGGTTTGCTGTGTCTGTCAGCGTAGTGTCCAGAGGTTGGAGACGCTACCAGGAGACAGGCCAGTACACCAGGAGACGTGGAGGGGGCCGTAGGGGGGCAACAACCCAGCAGCAGGACCGCTACCTCCGCCTGTGTGCAAGGAGGAACAGGAGGAGCACTGCCAGAGCCCTGCAAAATGACCTCCAGCAGGCCACAAATGCATGTGTCTGCACAAACGGTTAGAAACCGACTCCATGAGGGTGGTATGAGGGCCCGACGTCCACAGATGGGGGTTGTGCTCACAGCCCATCACCATGCAGGACGCTTGGCATCTGCCACAGAACACCAGGATTGGCAAAGTCACCACTGGCGCCCTGTGCTCTTCACAGATGATAGCAGGTTCACACTGAGCACATGTGACAGACGTGACAGAGTCTGGAGACGCTGTGGAGAGCGATCTACTGCCTGCATCATCCTCCAGCATGACCGGTTTGGCAGTGGGTCAGTAATGGTGTGGGGTGGCATTTCTTTGGAGGGCCGCACAGCCCTCCATGTGCTCACCAGAGGTAGCCTGACTGCCATTAGGTACCAAGATGAGATCCTCAGACCCCTTGTGAGACCATATGCTGGTGCGGTTGGCCCTGGGTTCCTCCTAATGCAGGACAATGCCAGACCTCATGTGGCTGGAGTGTGTCAGCAGTTCCTACAAGATGAAGGCATTGAAGCTATGGACTGGCCGCCCGTTCCCCAGACCTGAATCCGATTGAGCACATCTGGGACATCATGTCTCGCTCCATCCACCAACGTCACGTTGCACCACAGACTGTCCAGGAGTTGGCGGATGCTTTAGTCCAGGTCTGGGAGGAGATCCCACAGGAGACCATCCACAACCTCATCAGGAGCATGCCCAGGCATTGTAGGGAGGTCATACAGGCACGTGGAGGCCACACACAATACTCAGCCTCATCAGGAGCATGCCCAGGCGTTGCAGGGAGGTCATACAGGCACGTGGAGGCCACACACAATACTCAGCCTCATCAGGAGCATGCCCAGGCGTTGTAGGGAGGTCATACAGGCACGTGGAGGCCACACACAATACTCAGCCTCATCAGGAGCATGCCCAGGCATTGTAGGGAGGTCATACAGGCACGTGGAGGCCACACACAATACTCAGCCTCATCAGGAGCATGCCCAGGCGTTGTAGGGAGGTCATACAGGCACGTGGAGGCCACACACAATACTCAACCTCATCAGGAGCATGCCCAGGTGTTGTAGGGAGGTCATACAGGCACGTGGAGGCCACACACAATACTCAGCCTCATCAGGAGCATGCCCAGGCGTTGTAGGGAGGTCATACAGGCACGTGGAGGCCACACACAATACTCAGCCTCATCAGGAGCATGCCCAGGTGTTGTAGGGAGGTCATACAGGCACGTGGAGGCCACACACAATACTGAGCCTCATCAGGAGCATGCCCAGGTGTTGTAGGGTGGGTCATACAGGCACGTGGAGGCCACACACAATACTCAGCCTCATCAGGAGCATGCCCAGGCGTTGTAGGGAGGTCATACAGGCACGTGGAGGCCACACACAATACTCAGCCTCATCAGGAGCATGCCCAGGCGTTGTAGGGAGGTCATACAGGCACGTGGAGGCCACACACAATACTCAGCCTCATCAGGAGCATGCCCAGGCGTTGTAGGGAGGTCATACAGGCACGTGGAGGCCACACACAATACTCAGCCTCATTGTGACTTGTTTTAAGGACATTACATCAAAGTTGGATCAGCCTGTAGTGTGTTTTTCCACTTTAATTTTGGGGGTGACTCCAAATCCAGGCCTCCATTGGTTAATAAATGTGATTTCCATTGATGATTTTTGTGTGATTTTGTTGTCAGCACATTCAGCTTTCTACAGAACAAAGTATTCAATGAGAAGATTTCATTCATTCAGATCTAGGATGTGTTATTTGAGTGTTCCCTTTCTTTTTTTGAGCAGTATATATATATATATATATATATATATATATATATATATATATATATATATATATATATATATATATATATATATATACACACACACCATCAGATATAGAGTGCGCAACTAAGGCATTATTCAGAAGTCCGGAGGGTTTTTTTGTGTATGAGAAGAACAAATCAATTTTGATTAGTTTTGTATCTGATTTACATTAGACCTGTCAATTAAAGGGGGTGTCCGGTCCAAATCGATAAATCTGCAGTCACTCTGTGACAAGTGTATGGAGTGAAGCCGCACTCTCTGGCCAGGAGTATATATAGCTCATATATACCCTCTGTTCCCAGGTTAGAAACCGGCAAATCCCAGCAGCGAACAGTGCCTGCGCTGGGGGGATTCATAAGTCTGCATTCACACAGAATGACACACAGAGGGACTGCAGACTTATCGTTTGGACCGGACAACCCCTTGAATCCCACCCAAACAGCAGACAAGTGATGACGTCACAACTCCCCGAGGTGTCTTTCTTCGGCCCCGTCCCGAGTGATGATATCACAGCCGCTTCCCACCCACGGGTGATGATATCACAGCTACTTCCCTTCCACTCCCCCCGCCACCGCAGAGTGATGACATCACTACTTTCAGCACACAAATGATGATGTCATATCTCTCTGCATTCTTGTATTGGTTCACACAAATCAAAGCCATAGAAAATAGATCAGTAATCCAAGATCATTAATTCTCCTTTGTTTGATGGAAAAGACACCATAAACTGAGCGGGAATGTGAAGAACTTACTGTCTGATCAGGAGGAGTGCAGCCGACATCTTCAGGATCTGCGGAGATGAGAAGGATGGAGCACAAGTCAGTCGTTACCAATCTGAAGGATTTCCGGGGGTTGTGGCCCCAGAGAGGCAAGATTTATAGAGGAGGTGACTCGCTGATGGGACCGGCCCAGCGGATTTCGTGGGCACCAGCAGTTCCATGTAGAGCTCTCAGTTTCGGGTATCAGAGATGATCCCCTCCTACACCCCCGGGAGCTGACCGGCCGAGAAGTTGTACAGGATGTGACTATTGCTTTAAAGCACTGGGTGTTTGTGGGGGAACTGACCTGAAGGTACAAGTGACAAAGAAGTGTTCCTATAGAAGCTTCTTATAATAGGTCTGCGGGGTTATGGGAATTTCACTTCCTCCGCAGCCGGCCCTGATGTGCTGTAAAATATCCAGTGTCTGCGGATGGTTCATTCACAGGATAACAACCCTCGTGTGGAACAATGAATCCCTGACCCATAAAGAAAGCCATGTGGCTACTGACCCCCTAACAAGCCCACATAAAACAAGTGATCCAGGACAAACCAAGCTGCTGTACCCACACATCCACACTAGGGGTCAGCATTTCAGGGACTTACATTCAACAAGGAAAAAGAAGCAGATAATTCCGAGCGAAGCGATGATGATTCCGGGCACGATGAAGGAGAGACCCCAGGCGGTGGAGACGAACGCCCCCGCAATAAGAGACCCCAGTATATTCCCCACAGCCGTGTGAGAGTTCCAGATTCCCATGATGAATCCTCTCCTGTAAAGAGACAGATGCTGAGGGTTGTAGTTGGCTGATGGGTTCAACAACGCTCAAAGTTCCATCTAAATAGATAGAAGTTACTCACTTTCCTTTACCAAACCAATTTCCCATGCAGGTGACGACTGACGGCCACCCTGTCGTCTGCGCCAATCCATTCAATATCTGTGGAAAGATGATAGACAAAGGTCACCGACTACAGGATATAAAAGGGACTGCAAAAAGGACGCAGCAAGGAGCAAGACCGATAACAGAGAACAATAGCTGCCGAGCACGGTTATGTATTAGGCCATGCTTTATAGTGCACAATCACACACTAAACAAGATATACAACGGTACCTGAAAGAGAATATAGTACCACAGGGCATGAATGTTCCAGTAATAGCCCAGACCCAGGAAGGCAGTGAACACCCCAGAGATCACCATACCGCCGGACAAGTAATACCGCAAGGGGAGACGCTCGCCAAAAATACCACTGCAAGGAAAAAAGAAGACTGTATAAAACATGAAGCACAGCGGTATCAATGACCAATATTATAGTAGTTATATTCTTGTACATAGGAGCAGTATTATAGTAGTTATATTCTTGTACATAGGAGCAGTATTATAGTAGTTATATTCTTGTACATAGGAGCAGTATTATAGTAGTTATATTCTTGTACATAGGGGCAGTATTATAGTAGTTATATTCTTGTACATAGGAGCAGTATTATAGTAGTTATATTCTTGTATATAGGGGGCAGTATTATAGTAGTTATATTCTTGTACATAGGGGGCAGTATTATAGTAGTTATATTCTTGTACATAGGAGCAGTATTATAGTAGTTATATTCTTGTACATAGGGGCAGTATTATAGTAGTTATATTCTTGTACATAGGGGCAGTATTATAGTAGTTATATTCTTGTACATAGGAGCAGTATTATAGTAGTTATATTCTTGGACATAGGAGCAGTATTATAGTAGCTATATTCTTGTACATAGGGGGCAGTATTATAGTAGTTATATTCTTGTACATAGGAGCAGTATTATAGTAGTTATATTCTTGTACATAGGGGCAGTATTATAGTAGTTATATTCTTGTACATAGGGGCAGTATTATAGTAGTTATATTCTTGTACATAGGAGCAGTATTATAGTAGTTATATTCTTGGACATAGGAGCAGTATTATAGTAGTTATATTCTTGTACATAGGGGGCAGTATTATAGTAGTTATATTCTTGTACATAGGAGCAGTATTATAGTAGTTATATTCTTGTACATAGAGGGCAGTATTATAGTAGTTATATTCTTGTACATAGGGGGCAGTATTATAGTAGTTATATTCTTGTACATAGGGGGCAGTATTATAGTAGTTATATTCTTGCACATAGGAGCAGTATTATAGTAGTTATATTCTTGTACATAGGGGGCAGTATTATAGTAGTTATATTCTTGTACATAGGAGCAGTATTATAGTAGTTATATTCTTGTACATAGGGGGCAGTATTATAGTAGTTATATTCTTGTACATAGGAGCAGTATTATAGTAGTTATATTCTTGTACATAGGGGGCAGTATTATAGTAGTTATATTCTTGGACATAGGAGCAGTATTATAGTAGTTATATTCTTGTACATAGGGGGCAGTATTATAGTAGTTATATTCTTGTACATAGGAGCAGTATTATAGTAGTTATATTCTTGTACATAGAGGGCAGTATTATAGCAGTTATATTCTTGTACATAGGGCAGTATTATTGTAGTTATATTCTTGGACATAGGAGCAGTATTATAGTAGTTATATTCTTGTACATAGGGGGCAGTATTATAGTAGTTATATTCTTGTACATAGGAGCAGTATTATAGTAGCTATATTCTTGTACATAGGGGGCAGTATTATAGTAGTTATATTCTTGCACATAGGAGCAGTATTATAGTAGTTATATTCTTGTACATAGGGGGCAGTATTATAGTAGTTATATTCTTGTACATAGGGGGCAGTATTATAGTAGTTATATTCTTGTACATAGGAGCAGTATTATAGTAGTTATATTCTTGTACATAGGGGGCAGTATTATAGTAGTTATATTCTTGTACATAGGAGCAGTATTATAGTAGTTATATTCTTGTACATAGGGGGCAGTATTATAGTAGTTATATTCTTGGACATAGGAGCAGTATTATAGTAGTTATATTCTTGTACATAGGGGGCAGTATTATAGTAGTTATATTCTTGTACATAGGAGCAGTATTATAGTAGTTATATTCTTGTACATAGAGGGCAGTATTATAGCAGTTATATTCTTGTACATAGGGCAGTATTATTGTAGTTATATTCTTGGACATAGGAGCAGTATTATAGTAGTTATATTCTTGTACATAGGGGGCAGTATTATAGTAGTTATATTCTTGTACATAGGAGCAGTATTATAGTAGTTATATTCTTGTACATAGAGGGCAGTATTATAGTAGTTATATTCTTGTACATAGGAGCAGTATTATAGTAGCTATATTCTTGTACATAGGGGGCAGTATTATAGTAGTTATATTCTTGTACATAGGAGCAGTATTATAGTAGTTATATTCTTGTACATAGGGGGCAGTATTATAGTAGTTATATTCTTGTACATAGGGGGCAGTATTATAGTAGTTATATTCTTGTACATAGGGGGCAATATTATAGTAGTTATATTCTTGTACATAGGGGGCAGTATTATAGTAGTTATATTCTTGTACATAGGAGCAGTATTATTGTAGTTATATTCTTGTACATAGGAGCAGTATTATAGTAGTTATATTCTTGTATATAGGGGCAGTATTATAGTAGTTATATTCTTGTATATAGGGGCAGTATTATAGTAGTTATATTCTTGTACATAGGAGCAGTATTATAGTAGTTATATTCTTGTACATAGGAGCAGTATTATAGTAGTTATATTCTTGTACATAGGGGGCAGTATTATAGTAGTTATATTCTTGTACATAGGAGCAGTATTATAGTAGTTATATTCTTGTACATAGGAGCAGTATTATAGTAGATATATTCTTGTACATAGGAGCAGTATTATAGTAGTTATATTCTTGCACATAGGGGGCAGTATTATAGTAGTTATATTCTTATACATAGGGAGCAGTATTATAGTAGTTATAATCTTGTACATATGAGCAGTATTATAGTAGTTATATTCTTGTACATAGGAGCAGTATTATAGTAGTTATATTCTTGTACATAGGAGCAGTATTATAGTAGTTATATTCTTGCACATAGGGGGCAGTATTATAGTAGTTATATTCTTATACATAGGGAGCAGTATTATAGTAGTTATATTCTTGTACATAGGAGCAGTATTATAGTAGTTATATTCTTGTACATAGGGGACAGTATTATAGTAGTTATATTCTTGTACATAGGAGCAGTAGTAGTTATATTCTTGTATATAGGGGGCAGTATTATAGTAGTTATATTCTTGTACATAGGGGACAGTATTATAGTAGTTATATTCTTGTACATAGGGGACAGTATTATAGTAGTTATATTCTTGTACATAGGAGCAGTAGTAGTTATATTCTTGTATATAGGGGGCAGTATTATAGTAGTTATATTCTTGTACATAGGGAGCAGTATTATAGTAGTTATATTCTTGTACATAGGGGACAGTAGTATAGTAGTTATATTCTTGTACATAGGAGCAGTAGTAGTTATATTCT
This sequence comes from Phyllobates terribilis, assembly GCF_046119375.1. NCBI lineage: Eukaryota > Metazoa > Chordata > Amphibia > Anura > Dendrobatidae > Phyllobates > Phyllobates terribilis. Next base: position 307,785,825 of record NW_027362772.1, read on the forward strand.
TGTATATAGGGGGCAGTATTATAGTAGTTATATTCTTGTACATAGGGGACAGTATTATAGTAGTTATATTCTTGTACATAGGGGACAGTATTATAGTAGTTATATTCTTGTACATAGGAGCAGTAGTAGTTATATTCTTGTATATAGGGGGCAGTATTATAGTAGTTATATTCTTGTACATAGGGGACAGTATTATAGTAGTTATATTCTTGTACATAGGGGACAGTATTATAGTAGTTATATTCTTGTACATAGGAGCAGTAGTAGTTATATTCTTGTATATAGGGGGCAGTATTATAGTAGTTATATTCTTGTACATAGGGAGCAGTATTATAGTAGTTATATTCTTGTACATAGGGGACAGTATTATAGTAGTTATATTCTTGTACATAGGAGCAGTAGTAGTTATATTCTTGTATATAGGGGGCAGTATTATAGTAGTTATATTCTTGTACATAGGGGGCAGTATTATAGTAGTTATGTTCTTGTATATAGGGGCAGTATTATAGTAGTTATATTCTTGTATATAGGGACCAGTATTATAGTAGTTATATTCTTGTACATAGGGGGCAGTATTATAGCAGTTATATTCTTGTACATAGGGGGCAGTATTATAGTAGTTATATTCTTGTACATAGGAGCAGTATTATAGTAGTTATATTCTTGTACATAGGGGCAGTATTATAGTAGTTATATTCTTGTATATAGGAGCAGTATTATAGTAGTTATATTCCTGTACATAGGGGCAGTATTATAGTAGTTATATTCTTGTATATAGGAGCAGTATTATAGTAGTTATATTCTTGTATATAGGAGCAGTATTATAGTAGTTATATTCTTGTATATAGGAGCAGTATTATAGTACTTATATTCTTGTACATAGGGGGCAGTATTATAGTAGTTATATTCTTGTACATAGGGGCAGTATTATAGTAGTTATATTCCTGTACATAGGGGCAGTATTATAGTAGTTATATTCTTGTACATAGGGGCAGTATTATAGTAGTTATATTCCTGTACATAGGGGCAGTATTATAGTAGTTATATTCTTGTATATAGGAGCAGTATTATAGTAGTTATATTCTTGTATATAGGAGCAGTATTATAGTAGTTATATTCTTGTACATAGGGGGCAGTATTATAGTAGTTATATTCTTCTACATAGGGCAGTATTATAGTAGTTATATTCTTGTATATAGGAGCAGTATTATAGTAGTTATATTCTTGTATATAGGAGCAGTATTATAGTAGTTATATTCTTGTACATAGGGGGCAGTATTATAGTAGTTATATTCTTGTACATAGGGGGCAGTATTATAGTAGTTATATTCTTGTACATAGGGGGCAGTATTATAGTAGTTATATTCTTGTACATAGGGGCAGTATTATAGTAGTTATATTCTTGTACATAGGGCAGTATTATAGTAGTTATATTCTTGTACATAGGGGCAGTATTATAGTAGTTATATTCTTGTACATAGGGCAGTATTATAGTAGTTATATTCTTGTACATAGGGGCAGTATTATAGTAGTTATATTCTTGTATATAGGAGCAGTATTATAGTAGTTATATTCTTGTACATAGGAGCAGTATTATAGTAGTTATATTCTTGTACATAGGGGGCAGTATTATAGTAGTTATATTCTTGTACATAGGAGCAGTATTATAGTAGTTATATTCTTGTACATAGGAGCAGTATTATAGTGGTTATATTCTTGTACATAGGAGCAGTATTATAGTAGTTATATTCTTGCACATAGGGGGCAGTATTATAGTAGTTATATTTTTATACATAGGGAGCAGTATTATAGTAGTTATAATCTTGTACATATGAGCAGTATTATAGTAGTTATATTCTTGTACATAGGAGCAGTATTATAGTAGTTATATTCTTGCACATAGGGGGCAGTATTATAGTAGTTATATTCTTATACATAGGGGGCAGTATTATAGTAGTTATATTCTTGTACATAGGGGGCAGTATTATAGTAGTTATATTCTTGTACATAGGGAGCAGTATTATAGTAGTTATATTCTTGTACATAGGAGCAGTATTATAGTAGTTATATTCTTGTACATAGGGGACAGTATTATAGTAGTTATATTCTTGTACATAGGAGCAGTAGTAGTTATATTCTTGTATATAGGGGGCAGTATTATAGTAGTTATATTCTTGTACATAGGGGACAGTATTATAGTAGTTATATTCTTGTACATAGGGGACAGTATTATAGTAGTTATATTCTTGTACATAGGAGCAGTAGTAGTTATATTCTTGTATATAGGGGGCAGTATTATAGTAGTTATATTCTTGTACATAGGGAGCAGTATTATAGTAGTTATATTCTTGTACATAGGGGACAGTATTATAGTAGTTATATTCTTGTACATAGGAGCAGTAGTAGTTATATTCTTGTATATAGGAGCAGTATTATAGTAGTTATATTCTTGTACATAGGGGGCAGTATTATAGTAGTTATATTCTTGTACATAGGGGCAGTATTATAGTAGTTATGTTCTTGTATATAGGGGCAGTATTATAGTAGTTATATTCTTGTATATAGGGGCCAGTATTATAGTAGTTATATTCTTGTACATAGGGGGCAGTATTATAGCAGTTATATTCTTGTACATAGGGGGCAGTATTATAGTAGTTATATTCTTGTACATAGGAGCAGTATTATAGTAGTTATATTCTTGTACATAGGGCAGTATTATAGTAGTTATATTCTTGTACATAGGGGCAGTATTATAGTAGTTATATTCTTGTATATAGGAGCAGTATTATAGTAGTTATATTCCTGTACATAGGGGCAGTATTATAGTAGTTATATTCTTGTATATAGGAGCAGTATTATAGTAGTTATATTCTTGTATATAGGAGCAGTATTATAGTAGTTATATTCTTGTACATAGGGGGCAGTATTATAGTAGTTATATTCTTGTACATAGGGGCAGTATTATAGTAGTTATATTCTTGTATATAGGAGCAGTATTATAGTAGTTATATTCTTGTATATAGGAGCAGTATTATAGTAGTTATATTCCTGTACATAGGGGCAGTATTATAGTAGTTATATTCTTGTATATAGGAGCAGTATTATAGTAGTTATATTCTTGTACATAGGGGGCAGTATTATAGTAGTTATATTCTTGTACATAGGGGCAGTATTATAGTAGTTATATTCTTGTACATAGGGGCAGTATTATAGTAGTTATATTCTTGTACATAGGGGCAGTATTATAGTAGTTATATTCTTGTACATAGGAGCAGTATTATAGTAGTTATATTCTTGTACATAGGAGCAGTATTATAGTAGTTATATTCTTGTACATAGGGCAGTATTATAGTAGTTATATTCTTGTACATAGGGGCAGTATTATAGTAGTTATATTCTTGTATATAGGAGCAGTATTATAGTAGTTATATTCCTGTACATAGGGGCAGTATTATAGTAGTTATATTCTTGTATATAGGAGCAGTATTATAGTAGTTATATTCTTGTATATAGGAGCAGTATTATAGTAGTTATATTCTTGTACATAGGGGGCAGTATTATAGTAGTTATATTCTTGTACATAGGGGCAGTATTATAGTAGTTATATTCTTGTATATAGGAGCAGTATTATAGTAGTTATATTCTTGTATATAGGAGCAGTATTATAGTAGTTATATTCCTGTACATAGGGGCAGTATTATAGTAGTTATATTCTTGTATATAGGAGCAGTATTATAGTAGTTATATTCTTGTACATAGGGGGCAGTATTATAGTAGTTATATTCTTGTACATAGGGGCAGTATTATAGTAGTTATATTCTTGTACATAGGGGCAGTATTATAGTAGTTATATTCTTGTACATAGGGGCAGTATTATAGTAGTTATATTCTTGTACATAGGAGCAGTATTATAGTAGTTATATTCTTGTACATAGGAGCAGTATTATAGTAGTTATATTCTTGTACATAGGGGGCAGTATTATAGTAGTTATATTCTTGTACATAGGGGCAGTATTATAGTAGTTATATTCTTGTACATAGGGGCAGTATTATAGTAGTTATATTCTTGTACATAGGAGCAGTATTATAGTAGTTATATTCTTGTACATAGGAGCAGTATTATAGTAGTTATATTCTTGTACATAGGGGGCAGTATTATAGTAGTTATATTCTTGTACATAGGGGCAGTATTATAGTAGTTATATTCTTGTACATAGGGGCAGTATTATAGTAGTTATATTCTTGTACATAGGAGCAGTATTATAGTAGTTATATTCTTGTACATAGGAGCAGTATTATAGTAGTTCCTGAATATTCTTACACATACAGTAGCACTGATTCTTACTCATATTAATGATATTTGAGACTTTTTATACTCCATTGACCACTTAATTATCAGAACATGTTTTTGCAGCAGCTCAAATTTCCTGCTTTCAAAGGTCAATAATTGGAGCCAAACATGGATTTAATTTATTTATTTAGGACTTGAGGAGATTTTCAGAGAAAAAGTAAAGAAGAAAAGAATTGTCTGTGATCGACCTTCTGACTAAACGCTGTAATTGACAGAGAAATGAGCCGGAGTTATTATTATAATTTCAACCTTCAAGGTGAAGAATTGCGCCCTGACATCTAACAATCACAATAATCTATCGTCGGAAAACATCTTAGTATATTACTCAGTGTCTCTCTCATCAGCGCGGGGACGCCCGAGATCAGTTAAAGGGACAGTAACCTCATTATCCTCCTCACTTTTGAGAGCCCGTGTAACAAGTTCATGAGTTTTTCTGTATTGCACATTATTAAATATTACTTGAAGCAGTAAGATGGGAGGCTAATGGATATTGGGGGGGGGGTCATTAATAATATTATAAGGTTCTGCAACTTCCAAGTGTGATTCCAATATAAGGAGACCGGCCCTTTAAGCTCAGCCCTTGCACCGGGCGGCCGCCATCAGTCCCTGCGATTCTCCAGAAGGGCTTTTCATCAGCTCTTTTGCCACTTTTCGTTACTTTGTTGCGGTTTCTTATGTTTGTCATTTGTGGCTTTTCGATGTGTTGTTTATAGATTATTTTGGTGACACACAGACGACGGGTGGCGGCTTCTGTACGTGACGCCGATGCGTTGTGCCGGGGGAGCAATCGGCTTTATGTAATCTGAACACTCACCTGATGAACATGCCAATGGCATAAGCCACCAGGAAGGAGGTATCCAGGGAACCCAGGAGCTCTTTGTAATTGGACTGATCTAAAAAGAGAAAAAAGACGTAGTGCAGATTAATACACAGTGAGCTGAGTAAATAAAGCTTTCATCCTGCAATTAGGCAGAGCTTGGCTCATCCAGAGCTTCCTGGTTCATGAATATAACACTAGGGCTGCAGTGAAAACTGACACAGGGAACACTGGAGGAGTGGAGAATGGAAGTAATATACGGCGGCTGCTGTTATACGGCCGGTCGCATGGTCGGAGTACAAATTCTGACCCAATCTCCATAGTCCAGACCCATAGCCGTACAATGACTGTGAGCCAATGACTGTGAGCCTCATATGGGGTCCCCGCAAGGGTCATCTCCGCCATCCTTGTATATGATCTATGAGGGTCGAGGTGTCAGAACAATAAAGGAAATCATTATCAGCAATCGGAAAACCTGACAAAAAGCCTCCGGTCAATGATTTTCCACGAGGAAGCAGCGGGTCATGTGCTGTGAAGACGGATCTGAATTCCTTTTTTTTTTTTTTTTTTTTCCAGGATGTTATAATATTTCGGGAATGGAAAAGGTTCCTATAAATAGTCAGAAACAGAAGAGCAGAAGTCGTCTCAGGAGCGACATTTCCTCAAAACTGCAGCGAGACAAAAACCTCTGCCGAAAATAGAGAGCGGAGTGGTGTGCCCCCCCCGTGACACGGCTGGTAGGTCTTCCAGACATACAGAGGCGGGGGGTGTGAGACCCCCCAGAAACAGAGAGAACTAAGGAGTCACACAGGATCTGAGGATTTGGGGAGAGGTTTTCCCCTGGCTCTTTTCGACCATCACCCGCACCAGGGAGATCAGAGGGCGATGTGGAGTACATGGGGCCTGGTTATACGGGATGCCCGAGGCAGGAGTGACTGGTAGCAGCGCAGCCGAGGAGTTAATTAACCCTTCAGGGGCAGAAGCCTTGTATCTGATAACTTTGTTTAACAACTAATGAATCAGAGGTTAATGATCAGGAAAAACACAGCAGCGATTTACCACCGGTGCGCCAACCTGCCGTCACCCCGCGGTGCAGGCAGATCCTTAACCGCCAATCAGCCACAAAAGAACAAAGTAAACCCCCTGCAACGCCCCAAGGGGTGAAACAGAGCGCCCATCACCATCTTAGTACCTCGATAGCTGTCTGTGAATAGAATTATATACATAAATTGCAATACAATGTATCCAATCTTGACACTCTTCTACTAAACAACCAGGGCTTCAGACTGATACAATGTATCAGTGTTGGTAATTTGTAACAAAATAAACAGGAGAGATCTGTTGCCTGTGTGGATTGGATGCACCTGTAACAAACCCTCAGCTGTGAGAACGATTCACGCATTTCAGCCTGTATGCCGGCACAGTTCGGAGGTTTCTGTAGGGGAGTACACCCGATCTATGGCCTCCATAACTGGCTACCGAGCAGCGTCCACATCTTATCGCAGCGTTTTACTCACCGAACGGCGCCCAGCTGCACCACGTGGTGTCATTCTCGGAGATATTTGCAGGTGGATTGGGAATCTCTGAGCAGTTTCGGTGCAGTTGGCTCTGAAATCACAATGTAATAAAGTATTACAACCAGCGCCGTCCGCCTCCAGGACACCCGAGTGATGACCAATATGGCCGCCTGGATATGTGCGATGCGCCCTGTGCTCCTGTATGACGATTTCATGCTTTTATCTATCGGGTGAATCCCGGAGAACAGTAAATATTCAGAAAGGATTAAATATATTTTCTCGATGCCAGGAAAGTGCCAACAATGGAGGGAGGATAGGACAGGGGCGGCGGATGGCATTTGCTTTCTACGGTCGGGTTCTCGCCCTATGGCCTCGGTATATGGCGCTTTACTCCTATGTACACCGGAGCCGACACTGAATAAATAATCCATGAGAAGAGAAGGATGCGGATCATTAACAGCTCAACGTAGTCCAGGAAGAAGCCGCAGTCAGCGAGGAACTTTCTGTAAAGTCGGCCATTCACGTGTGACAGCTGCCGGCCGAGCGTGTATGTATGGTAAATAGTGAGGGGGCTACAAGCCACCGCCAGCCCCCTCCAGGCTCCTCTGTCCACCTCCCTAATATCTGCCATAATAATAAAAGGATTAGACATGTTCATAGCCAACATGCCCAATCGTTCTTTCCCCATAAACATTAGGTAGTCGGCCGCTCCTGCAGAAATTAGGGAGTTTGGACAAAGATAATCTAATAAGTATGGCTGACAAAGACCCCGAAAACCCCTGTCCTCATACAGAACATATAGCGCTCACCTTCACCACACTGATCGGCTTCCTGGAGAGGTGATAACTGGTATAAAATAAGAACGTGAGAACGATGATGGAGCCCCGATACCTAGAAGAGAGAAGGAAGGACTGTGTCACTGTTCGAATTCCAAAAACCACCACCAAAAAGTCAGTATGCCATTATCCCATCCCCCTAAGTGTCAGCATCGTTATCCCCCTGCACCCCCGTACCCCCAGTGTCAGCGTCGTTATCCTGCACCCCCAGTGTTAGCGTCGTTACCCTGCACCCCCAGTGTCAGCGTCGTTATCCCCCCCGCAACACCAGTGTCAGCATAGTTATCCCCCCCGCACCCCCAGTGTCAGCGTCGTCATCCTGCACCCCCAGTGTCAGCGTCGTTACCCTGTACCCCGAGCGTCATTATCCTGTACCCCGAGCGTCATTATCCTGTACCCCGAGTGTCAGTGTCATTATCCGGCACCCCGAGTGTCATTATCCTGTACCCCGAGTGTCAGCGTCATTATCCCGTACCCCGAGTGTCAGTGTCATTGTCCTGTCTCCCGAGTGTCTGCGTCATTGTCCTGTACCCCGAGTGTCTGCGTCATTATCCTGTACCCCGAGTGTCAGCGTCATTATCCTGTACCCCGAGTGTCAGCGTCGTCACCCTGTACCCCGAGTTTCATTATCCTGTACCCCGAGTGTCAGCGTCGTCACCCTGTACCCCGAGTGTCATTGTCCTGTACCCCGAGTGTCAGCGTCGTCACCCTGCACCCCGAGTGTCATTATCCTGTACCCCGAGTGTCAGCGTCGTCACCCTGTACCCCGAGTGTCATTATCCTGTACCCCGAGTGTCAGTGTCATTATCCGGCACCCCGAGTGTCATTATCCTGTACCCCGAGTGTCAGTGTCATTATCCTGTACCCCGAGTGTCAGCGTCGTTACCCTGTACCCCGAGTGTCAGCGTCATTATCCTGTAACCCGAGTGTCAGTGTCATTATCCTGTACCCCGAGTGTCAGTGTCATTATCCTGTACCCCGAGTGTCAGCGTCATTATCCTGTAACCCGAGTGTCAGCGTCATTATCCTGTAACCCGAGTGTCAGCGTCATTCTCCTGTACCCCGAGTGTCAGCGCCATTATCCTGTACCCCGAGTGTCAGTGTCATTATCCTGTACCCCGAGTGTCTGCGTCATTATCCTGTACCCCGAGTGTCATTATCCTGTCCACCTTTATATTGAACAGCTGTCATTCTAGATGAAGGTGACAGATTGTTTCTGATGTGGAGTCATGAGGAGAATGGGGAAATCGGCTCCAGATGAGGCGTCACCCGCACAAACCACAAGCAGAAAGAATTCATCATGGTGGGAAAACGTGTCACTAACACATGGCATATTCTCTCCACCCTGGGACTTCTCTATCCCCAGCACAATCCTGCCCCTTGTGCAGCTCCTGCCTGACATTACCGGCTTCTCTGTATTTACTGTGCAGTTGAATACAATCTATTACTCCCTGTTATCAGCCACTGCAGGTTGGGGAGTTTATATTGAAGAAACCTCCATGTTCCCGGAGACGTTTCCCTCCATATGTGACCGGCATCAGTGGCCCCAGACAATATGCTCTTTCAGCTCCTAGAATTTAAGTATTTCAGCATTTTGCTAAAAATGCAAAAAAAAAACCAAAAACCTAAGTCCAATAATCAGGCGCAGAGCAGACGGCGGCTCTTTGCTGACACAGGCCGGGGATTGTGGCTTTTGTACCAGAAAGGAGAAATAAATGTCGTCTTTCAGTTTCTAGATGGTGTAATAGAGACAGACCTGGCAGACGGGGCGCAGATCCTCGGCGTATTACGGGGCGTCCTCCACGCCGGGCGGCAGAGGATCACAGGGCGAAGGGGCAGCGGTCAGCAACACACTGTATCGGAGCAATGCTGTAATACAGGGGGGGGGGGGGCATTTACTCTATCAGACCCTCGCTCTACCGCAGCAATCAGAGGCAATCGGACGTCAACTAACACATTTTGCTAAATTGTCAGATGGAAAGTTGATCCCTATGAAGAATGATGGAAGTTGTAGTGCGAGCAAAATATTCATGCAACTTTTAGAGATCTGTCGCACAGATCTTTGGATTCCTATTCGATTGTAAGCTCTTGTGGACCCTGAAGGTGCCAATAAAGTGGTTTAATGTGCAAAATGTCTGAAAAAAAAGATGGATGGGAGAAGGAAACGACACCAATGATTGGAGTGAATTCAAATATCTGCAAGTAGGAAGGAAGAGAATGTCGTCTACACCGAATACATAAGCGGCGGGAGCCGTGTTAATAAACTGGTCAGAAGATTAAATATAAAGGGCTGTCCCCAAAAATGACATTTACACAGCGTAGGTCATGAGGAGATCTGATCGCTGGGACCCCCAACATCACTAGGAAAAGGGATCCAAGCCCCCATTTCTCCAAGCTGCGGTTGCAAATGAATAGTGATGCAAACTTTTAAATACATATGGCGTCCTCAAACGCGGCAGAAATATCTGCAGGTGAACATCCGTCCCATACACCTGAAGAGTAGATTTCTGCAAGCAAATGAATGAGAAACTAATCTGTAATGTGCGAATGTAACGAAAGGATGAAATCTGTGGAAAATCCACAAAAATGTAACAAGCGGATTGTGCTGCAGATTTGTCGTCAGTTTTCAGCAGCAGTGCCCGTCACCCCCCGGCATTGCCCGTCACCCCCCGGCATTACCCGTCACCCCCCGGCATTGCCCGTCACCCCCCGGCATTACCCGTCACCCCCCGGCATTACCCGTCACCCCCCGGCATTGCCCGTTACCCCCCGGCATTACCCGTCACCCCCCGGCATTACCCGTCACCCCCCGGCATTGCCCGTCACCCCCCGGCATTGCCCGTCACCCCCCGGCATTGCCCGTCACCCCCCGGCATTACCAGTCACCCCCCGGCATTGTCCGTCACCCCCCGGCATTACCCGTCACCCCCCGGCATTACCCGTCACCCCCCGGCATTACCCGTCACCCCCCGGCATTACCCGTCACCCCCGGCATTACCCGTCACCCCCGGCATTACCCATGCACACGTGGAGGATTATTTCTGTCTGAACTCAGATACAGATATTGGAATTTTTCATCTATTATCACGTTGGATCTGCTGACAACCTCCCATCGTATCCGGTTGTCAGTGAAGACAAGAACCAGACGGGTTGGATTCCAGCCATCCAGTACTTTGGTGTTTGGACCGGGGGAGGATGACTATCACTTTTCCTCCAGCACTGAAACAATGAAGAGCCGAGTGCACATTTTATAGGAGTGCACAAATCTCGCACCCTAATCTTGTCCTTGCAGATCTGTAGTACTTGGGGATAACTAATTATTTTGCATCTACCTCCACAGTTTATAGTAAAGTCTAAGCTACTGCGGTGCTGATGGCAGCAGTACCTGGTGTGGTGGTGCACAGGTCTGAGTCGCAGGGCAGAGGTTGCCCACCCCATCCCCCGGCCGCACACACACGACCTCTTACCAGCTATCTCTGGACACAGCTTGCAGCAGCCTGATGGCCGGAGCCAGGGGGGATCTCATGGTCACTGTGGGGTGATGTCCTTCTAATGTAGGGTGGTCCTGAGGATGGTTAGAGGGGGTGATCACTGATGGACGAGGCTCCTGGATGCAGGATCACATGTCTCAGCTGCTCTCCTCTGTTATATACTGGAGCTTCCCCCTCCCAGATCCTCAGCACAATGAATGAGAATTGGTGCACAGCATGTGATCCCAGGCGTCATGTGACTCCAGTGGGCGGGGCCTGGTACAGGGTTCCCCCCCCAATTAACTCCATACAGACATGAAATGATACAAGGATGTTGTAACAATGTGACAAGTTATGAGGATTGTACACAATGTGTCACACAAGAAGAAAATTATCTCCCCGATCATCAAAGCTCCATCTCCAGATATTGGCGTTTTCCTATAAATCTTGTCTGACCCCATTAATTGCCCGATCTGGTATCGGATTGTTTTCTGCTTCAGACACTTTTACCTGATTTTCCACTGAAGACTTACTGCTCAGAGGAAATGTCTCAGATCTGTGACCCCTGGGATCTGTGTCCCCAAGGACCTGAGAACCCCAGGACCTGTGAACCCAGGGACCTGAGAACCCCAGGACCTGTGAACCCCATCCTACACAATATTGGAGAAAATGACAATCAGGACCATGATCCCGCGCCTGATGCCTCATACAGCAGACCCAGGTGGTCACCCACACTTACATTGGAGGCTTCCGCTAAAGTCCAAGCCGAGCGCTTCTTACCAGGCGGAGGCAGAGAACACCAATAAGGGGCACACAATGTAACCCCCGGTCATCTGACACAGAATCACAGCAAACACTACACACCACCGATTGTGGCAGCTCATGAGCTGTAACACCCCATCGCACCAGATAGGAACCAGCGGTGCCCGCACACCTCCACTAGGCCACCAGGACCGACCTGCGTGGTTGCCCGAGTGCATCAGTTCAGGGAGCAGCCATTAAGGCTTATGTTCCCCCCACAGAGGAGACACCCAGCAGTAAGAGCTGGTGGTTATCTTGTCGTGGCTCACGGCCACCGCCTCCTTGTGCCGCAATCAGCCTCACAACAAACTTACAATAGGGGGCCGGGCAGAGGGTCTGTATTTAATGCTGCTCTCCCAACCCCCTATCCAACTACCATCACACCTATGTCCAGTCCACAGGTCCATCCCCCCATTGTTTCCTTGCCTCCCCTGTAGACCCCCTGGCACCTGCAGACTCTGCCTACCTCAGTCTCCCACTAATGCGCATCTCTCCGGGTGGGGGGGCGCATGGTTCCCCTTGGGCTATATTCACATGTCCAGTAATCATTTGTTAGAACTGATCAGGCAGCAATTCGTTGACAAAAAAAAGTTGTGCAGACACATTTTTCTTTTTTTTTTTTGTCGAGAAAAATTTATTTCAACTGGATCCGTTTTTTTTTTTGTTTTGCTTTTTTTTAACATTGAAGACTATAGCAAACGGATCCGGTAATTATCCATCAGTTTCTCTCCCATTTGATAAAGATTGTTTTTTTGGTCACTGGAGGTAGAAAAATAAAGATGTAACATCTACAACTGGACATGTGAACGTTCAAGTAAAGACCTACTTAAGCATAAAACGGGTCGGGACCGCATCAAGTGGGAGAAAACGGATGTCTAATTAACGGATCCGTCTTCCATAGACTTCAATGAGATCCAGATGAAATCAGTTTTTTCCCCTTCTCCCATGACGGCACCATCTGAGGGAGGAATCCACCCATCAAGGACAGGAAACATACTGAATAAAATGGCGGTACCTCTCCTCCGCATCAGTTTGGTTTCTTGTCCCTAACTGGTGAGGTAGCGGTGTGCCCAGATGGCGGAAATGGCCGCCCAGGTCTGCGCACGCGCAGGGCACGCTAGTCAGATATCCAGCGCGCCCCGATGACGAAGCGCGCCAGAAAGCATGCGGTGGTAAAGACCGAGTCTGCGCATGCGCAGGGTCCGCACACCGCGTGCCGGAAATAAGTAGAGATTTCCGGGGGAGGTCGGGAGCAGACGTTGAAGGTGTGGCTGTAGCGTCCCTCCGGTATATAGTGGAGGGATAGCCACCAGATGTTGGAGGCCTGCTTTCCTCTTGGTGCCATGGATATGCCTGAAGAGCAGCCACCACAGCCACCACGGCAGTAGCAGACGAGTGGCAGTAAGACCAGCCAGAAGAACCGGGCAGGTCGTGAGTCCACCACCTCCAGGTAATATGAACTGATACAGCCTCCATCTCCGGTACCCTACACTGTACAGCAAAGTGTTGAGCGATCTTCGTGAAAGTTCACCATGTTAAATAGGTATTTTTCTCTCTGTATTCTTAACTAGAAAAGACCTAGCTAAAGGCCAAGCTAAAAAATACAGAATGTAACTTACCCAGCAGGTATATGAAAGGACTCTGCCCTGATTATATTCAGAAGACTATCTCTGAAGAAACCCCCAGCTATGTCATGGATTTAAAATCAGTACTTAGGGCAGGAGTTAAAGACTCCATTAAGTCACTGATCCAAAAGGAAAGGGGTAAAAGGGAGAAAAGACCCAAAAGGCAGGCAGCTGATTCAGACGAATCTGGAACATCTGAGAATGGAGGCAAATCAGACTCCTCTTCTTCTTCCTCCTCCTCCTCTGATAGAGGATACTGGGGCTAGGCAGTGTTTTCCTGTGGAAGACACGAATAAATTGGTAAAGGCCATCAGAACCACTATGGGCAAATCAAATACTAAAACCCCAAAGATCAGTCCAGGATATCATGTTCGAGGGTTTAGAACAAAAGAAAAGATGCATATTTCCTGTTAATGAAAAAGATTAAAATGCTCATTAATAGGGAATGAAAGAAGCCTGAGAAAAAGGGGACGCTGCCCTCGTCATCCAAAAAGGAGGTATCCATTTGATGAGGAAGAAGCAGGTATGTGGGACAAAAGATAGACGTGGAGGTGGCCAAGTCATCCAAAAGATCTACCTTGCTCTTCGAAGATCTGGGCATCCTGTCAGCAGGACTGTGCGCAGTAAACCACATACACTGTCAGATGGGCGCCATTACACCAAGTAAAATGATACCTTTGTTGATGAAATCAATCCAGTGGTTCATTTATCATTTTTATTTTCATTTCTGCCATAATGAGATGCTCGTGCTTCGGGGTGGACTGTGGGGGGCGCTCTATCTGGTGTTCTGCTCATGTATTCCTATGTCTGCCTTTTGACAGGTCACTGTGCTCTCAGTCACCTGACTACTATTTTAAATACTGCCTGTGTAATTTCTGTGCCAAAGGGAAATTAACATACACCAAAATGGCCCCCGCCGCCCGCTAAAGCGCAGTAGCATCTTTCGCTTGCCTGTAGATGCTACTGCGCAAGAGCCGCCATGTTGCTGGAGGAAAAATAAATTTTCCTGCAGCAATATGGCCTCTGTCACCCGTCCTTCCGCAGAAGCATTTCTTGGAAGCCGAGAGATGCTACTGCGCATACGTGGTGCCATATTGTTGCAGGCAAATTCTTTTTCCTGCGGGGGCAGGTGACTGAAAGCACAGTGACCTGTCAGGAGGCAGACACAGGAATACATGAGCAGAGCACCAGCTACAGACCCTCCCCAAAAGCCCGCCCCGGAGCACGAGCATATCATTATGGCAGAAATGAAAAGAAAGATTATAAAAGAACCACCGGACGGATTTCATCAACAAAGGTATCATGTTACTCAGTGAAATGGCGCACACCTGACAGTGTATGTGGTTTACTAAGCACAATCCTGCTGACAGCTGCGGCTTTAAGGATCCTCTGAACAAAAAAGCCGATGTGTTTCTGAAGCAGACATCAATGATGATTTTGTTGCAGCAATAAGAGAAGTGATGTCAAACTCAAACACACAGAGGGCAAAAATGAAAAACTTGGACAAAGTTGTGGGTCAACCAGTATACAGTATAATGGGCCCCACATAGTGCTCCGTACAGAATAATGGGCCCCACATAGTCCTCCATACATTATAATAGGCCCCACACAGTCCTCCATACAGTATAATGGGCCCCACATAGTCCTCCATACAGAATAATGGGGCCCCACACAGTCCTCCATACAGAATAATGGGCCCCATATAGTCCTCCATACAGTATAATGGGCCCCACACAGTCCTCCATACAGTACATGGGCCCCACACAGTCCTCCATACAGTATAATGGGCCCCACATAGTCCTCCATACAGTATAATGGGCCCCATATAGTCCTCCATACAGTATAATGGGCCCCACATAGTCCTCCATACAGTATAATGGGCCCCACATAGTCCTCCATACAGTATAATGGGCCCCACATAGTCCTCCATACAGTATAATGGGCCCCACACAGTCCCCCATACAGAATAATGAGCCCCACATAGTCCCCCATACACAATAATGGGCCCCACATAGTCCTCCATACACAATAATGGGCCCCACATAGTCCCCCATACACAATAATGGGCCCCACATAGTCCCCCATACAGTATAATGGCCCCACATAGTCCTCCATACAGAATAATGGGCCCCACATAGTCCCCCATACAGAATAATGAGCCCCACATAGTCCCCCATACACAATAATGGGCCCCACATAGTCCTCCATACAGAATAATAACCTCACATAGGGGTGGCGGTTTTGGTGTCTCGGGCCAAATATAACCAACCTGCGGACCAGATTTGTCTCACGGGCCAGAGTTTGACACGTATGGATTAGAGGATCAAATTAAGAATGACGTTCCTAGGGATAAGATCCTGTCTAATATCCCGTTAATGCAAGCAGCAGCTGTCTTCCTCACAGACACCTCGGCAGACTCAGTCAGGTTGGCAGCCAGGTTGGCAAATCTATCAAATGCAGCCCATAGAGCATTATGGCTCAAGACCTGGCAGGGTGATGTTCAGTCCAAGGTCAAGCCATACTCTATTCCATGCGAAGGAGCGTTCCTCTTCAGACGAGCACTAGATTATCTACTGAGAAGGTATAATCGGACCAAAACCCCTGGGGATCAGGGGAAATGGAAAGAGAGGAAGCCAAAAAGTGGAGGTTTCATGTTTGGGGGCTCTTCCTTGGCGTCAAGTGACGGGCTTTCCCAGGTAAGAGGAAGGATGTCCCACTTCCTACCTACCTTGGAGAAGATGTCATCCAGCGCCTGGATCCTTGGGATAGTACGATCAGGCCAAAAGACTGAAAGTCAAATCTATTCCCCGGCATACCTTCAAAATATCATCTTCCAAGGAACAATTATCTCTGGAGACAGAAGTGTTGAACCTTGTGCAGAAACAAGTCCTGATGGAGGTACCTGTGCAGGAGCAACTGGAGGGGATTCTATTCCCCCTATTCCTAATAATAAACCCAGATGGCACCTTCAGGACCATAGTGAACCTAAAAGAGTTGAATAAATTTCTAGTTTACAGGCCCTTCAAAATGGAGTCCATAAAATCGGCCATAAAGATGCTATATCTGGAGTGTTATATGAGTGTGCTAGACCTCAGGACGCCTATTACCACGTCCCAATCCATGTGGAAAGTCAGAAGTTCAAACAAGTCAGGCACTTCCAGTACTAAGCTCTACCCCTTTGGCCTGTCCAAGGCTCCGAGGGTACTTACAAAAATTATACTGAAAGTCGCGGCTCATCTCCGGGAGCAGAATACCCTAATAGTCCCGTACTTGGACGATTTTCTAGTGTTCGGCAAGACAATAGAGCACTGCAGTTGTCAACTGATAAAAGTCAGGACCATCTTAACCAGGCTGGGATGGTGGCTAAACCTGGAAAAATCTAAATTGGAACCATTGAGGGTTCAGTCTCTCTTAGGTCTGCTCTCTCTCGAGTTCAAGATAAGCCCGGCCTACTGCCGGAAGAGAAGAACAAAGTCATGGCCTTAGTCTCAGCAGTAGTCACAAAACCTGTTATAACTCTAAGGAGGGCAACGTCACTACTAGGGACAATGACTTCTTGTATCCCAGCAGTCCAATGGGCCCAGATACACTCCAGGCATTTGCAGCAGGACATCCTAAAGGGTCGAAAAAAGGCCATTTGGAGGGGAAGATAACACTTTCCCCGATGAAGGAAAACGAAAGAGCAGACTCAGAAACCCATTAAAACAAGGAGAATGGGAACTAGATCAGACAATATTCCAACAGATTGTGGATTGCTGGGGCCAGCCAGATATAGACCGGTTTGCAAACAAACAAAATAGGAAAACAGAGAAGTTCTGCTTCTCTGGATCAAAGAGAGAAACCCTATGTAGTGGATGCTCTGCAGATTCCTTGGGACTTCAACCTGGCCTATGCCTTCCCCCCCATTGATGTTGATTCCTGCAGTGTTGAGGAAGGATGAGCAAGCGAGGATCATTCTGATTGCTCCATTCTGGCCCAAGAGACGTGGCTCTCATGGATAAGGATGATGTCCATATCGGTTCCATGGATTCTACCAGATGTTCCGGATCTTCTGAGTCAGGGCCCAGTTTTCCCATCCCCAGAGATTGGGCCTTCATTTGAAGGCCTGGAGTTTGAAAGGACAATGTTAATTCAGAAAGGTTTTTCACCGGACTTAGTCTCTACTCTTCTTAAAAGCAGAAAACCAGTAACGACGAAGATATATGGTAGAACGTGGGCGAAGTTCTTGTCTAGTTCGGGACAAACCTTGGTAGGTAAAATTTCAATAAAAGCCATACTAGAATTTCTCCAGAAAGGCATGGAGATGGGATTATCTGTTAACTTAACACTCTTAGGGTGCAGGTGTCGGCCCTAGGGGTCTTATATAGTTATAATTTGGTGGCAGATAGGTGGATTATTAGATTCATTAAAGCGTGTGACAGAGACAGGCCAATACCTACCCCAAGAATGCCTCCTTGGGATTTAATTCTAGTCCTGGAAGCATTAACCAAAACCCCTTTGAACCACTAAAGGAATTGTCAGGACACTCACCTTAAAAACGGTGATATTGGTGGCTCGTAGAATCAGCGACATACCGGCGTTATCAATTAACCACCCGTTTACGCAGATTGCTGAAGATGGAGTTGTATTAAGACCAGACCCGGCCTATCTCCTAAAAGTGGCCACCAAATTCCATAGAAACCAGGAAATTGTTCTTCTCTCCTGTTTCGGTAATCCTAAAAATGCAGAGGAACAGAGGCTTCACACCCTAGAAGTTAAACGGGTTCTGGTAGAGTACAGTGGAGGAAGAGTTAAGCCTCGTTTGCTTCCTTCCAGGGGGTTAGAAAAAGCCTCATGGTGACAAGGGGTACCCTAGCTAGGAGGACAAGGGAGGCCATTAGATTAGCTACTCCTTTAGTGACAGGTCAGTACCAGAGAACTTGAAGGCTCAATCTACCAGGACCTCTTGGGCAGAGAAGGCTGAAGTATCTCAACAGGATATGTAAGGCAGCGACACGGTCCTCTCCTTCCACCTTCTATAAACTTTATCCACTTGATCTGTCTTCCTCTGAGGATCTATCCTTTGGGAGAAAGGTTTTACCAGCGGTGATCCCTCCCTAAAGTGTTTGTTTTACAATATATAAATCGATGAGGTGGTGCTGTAATGGGAGAAGGGGAAAATCTTAGCTACTTACTGGTAACGGGATTTTACAGAGCCCATGACCGCCCCCTTACATTCCCTCCCTTTTAACACTGGTTGGTTTGCATTACTTATGGGGTGTATAGTTAGGAGTGTTTTGATTGGTGATGGTTGTAGTAATAATTGTCTGGAGGTCCTCTCATGCCCTGAAAACCAACTGACGTGGAAGAGAGGTACCACCCCATTCACTCAGTAGGTTCCAGTCCTTGATGGGCAGATTCCCCCTCAGGTGGTGCCATTGTGGGATCTATAAAATCCCATTACCGGTAAGAAAATAAGATTTTTTACAGGTTGACAAAAAACTTTTTTGTCAACGGATTGCTGCTGGACCCGTTCTAAAGGATGATTACTGGACATGTGAACATAGCCTTAGTGTCTGTCAGGTGCACTTTTCCCATTAGTCACCCTTGTTCACAAAGCCTGAAAAAAGGGCATAACTTCAATTCAAATACATTGGCAGAGGTACTACATGCAACAAGATCTAAGGGTCCCGCTCGATGCCAGATAACTGGTCATAAAGAACCCGACAGTAGCACAGAGCCCCCCCAACAGCAGGCAGCAAAGCCCCCAACAGCAAGCAGTACAGAGCCCCGACAGCAGGCAGCAAAGCCCCCAACGTTTGCATGACCTGGGGAGAGGTCAGCAACTTTCCTGATCCGTGTGGGATAAATAATGGACGTCTCCTCTCGGCTGCGGTCTTCCCCTTCATCAGGACCTGTCCACTCAGAGTGTGAAGTAATTTTACAATCGCTATTATCGGGGGGTGGGGAGGTAATAGTCTGTACAGCAGTGAAGAGAGAGGGGCCGAGAACCAGAACTTCACCCTATGGGTTTATCTTGGATGTGACCCGGATATCATGAACGGAGTGAACCTGCACAGGAATCAGAGACATGAATCTCCCCACGTAATCTCTGCGGTGCAGCTTCACCCTTCAGGCTTGTGGAGCTGCAGGTTCTGAGCTCAGGGGGCTTTTCCCCGTCCTTTCTTGGTACAAGCTGTGATTTCAGTGATGAAATGCAACTCAGAAAAAAGACCTATAACCCCAAGAGCAAATATCTGTGCGCCCCCACCACTCTGGGGTTACACATATACATCAACGTATAATCCCACTGTGTATGATCTTCCATAAACCATATCCTTATAATTATTTGTGCCGTCCATTACTTATACTGGAGTGATTTGTAAACATGTTCAGCTTTATCTAACCAGCGCCATCCCGGAGTTTGCATTTTGCCAGGGCCGTACTGAACATTGATGTGGATTTGCACACGAGCTGATGACAGCGGCAATAAACATGAGCTGTTTTTGTTTTTTTATGCATTTAATAAAATGTTATGAGTGCAATTTAATTATTATATTGGTTTAATGAGCTGCTTTCATTGATTGAGGCCGATCCCTGGCCGGGAGGGATGCAAACAATCTCCGCTGTTTACGTCACAAGAACACGGTGTCAAACCTCCATAATCACTCACCTGCATGGAAGAAACAGACCGGGAGCTGGAGAAGCTGGAAAAAAACACAAAGGAGACCGGATTAGGAAAGGAAGTCATTCCCTGAACGGGATCGGAGAACGGGGGAGGGGGAATATACAGGGATCGCTGGGGGTCCAACCACTGGGACCACCAACAATCTCAAGAATCATGAACACATCCATGTCTGACCTTCCTCTATTCAGACCGGACTCTGCTGAGCACTATTCTTGAGATCAGTGGGGGTCCCATCAATCAGACCCCCAGAGATTAGTACTTTATCCTATGTGTAGGGGATAACTTCTAATCTTGGCACAATCCCTTCATTAACCAGTACAGGTCTGTGAACAGTAATAGGACCGGAAGGATTTGCAGCTGTTTGATATAAACATTGATGCTCCCGTTGACTCACAGCAAGCAGAGATCATGAAATGGAGACGGGTACTACAAAGTTACAGAAGTTTTTTTTTTGTAGTGATTGATCTGCATTTATATAAAACCCTCTGCAGGATATAAAAGGGGTCTCCTACCTGTTCACAGCCACATTCTGGGCATTCACTGGAGGTGTAATACTGGCGCCAAACCTCGTGGGTCACCCGTTATCTAATATTGCAGCTCTGAATCTTACCAATGATTTGGAAGCGATGCTCCGAATACCAAGGCGGAGGTTTCACAGGATTCGTGCATTGATGCGGCTGCTGGATTCAGTTCTGCTTGAATGCACATGAAGGCGTTAGCACACGGCGCAGGACTTAGTGCAGACCCCAAAAGGGTCACACAGAGCAGGAGTTAGTGCAGACCCCAAATGATGAACATGAAGTCCTATGACTCTACTACAAACCCACAGGCTGTGGCTGACATATGGAGCCTGGTGCAGCAGTGAATTATGGATCTGCTCAATACTGTTAAGGTGTGACCACATACACTTCCTAAGCAATATCTGCCTGTTTTATTTGCCCCCCTTGGATGTGGTTCAGCAGCAAATTTCTGCAACATGAAAAGAAGTTAAATCTGCAGGTCACTTTCTGTGCAGAAACTTTCCGTAGCGTGTGAATGAGCTTTGTATAATCTCTAGTCTGCTGATTTAATCCGCAGTGATATCACCTGTGCAAATCATCTAATCTGAGAGAACAGTGGAGCAGATTTCTCCTGGGAATCCTGACTGACAAGGGTGCCGCCCCGGACAGATAACGGACACTAAATCCTACGTAACGGTGCGATCAGGAATCATTCACGGCTGCCCCCTAGTGGAGAGATGTAGCAGCACAGACTTTGTCTTCTTCCCAAGTGCGCGCGGTCGTATATTCTGCGTCGGACGTATCTGGAATCTTGCTGACGTTTTGAGATAAATTTATTCTTTGTGACTTGGAAACATTTCTGCACACAACCTCTCCACTTTCGCAGTAATATACGGATGAAAATCTGTTTTTTTAATCTGTAAGTTTTCATAATTTTAGTTTAAACAACAAAAATAGTCACAAAACTAGTAAAAAACCAAAACACGTGGATTAATAACTGCACAAAAACATTTATCTCATGGTAAATCCCCCCAGAGACTTATAGAACTGTATATGCACAAGTCCTGTACGCGATCAGTCCAGCACACAACACACCACAGTTTCACTGGAACTGCTGCTGCAGAACATCTTAAGTCATTTATCAATGTGTAAAATACGTATGTCGTAGGTCAGCACGAATGGCGACACGCACGTGTGAATCCTTGGTGCTGGAGGATATGGATTAATAACTCCTTGTCCTACAGCGGAGATCTGTGCATTATCTTACAGCTCGTGGTTCTGCAAAGCTGATGTTACAGGCGGAGAATCTGGAGCCAGCCGATCCATCCCACATGTCACGAGACAAGAGCACGGATTGCAGGGCGCGACTGTACGCTGCCAGGGAGAAAGAAGAGAGAAAAAAAAGTTATTGAAAAGGAATAAAATGACAGACAACAAAATATTAGATTTCCAGCCATTCTTAAGGCGTTTTGAGGTAAGAGGGGGCAATGCGGACCCTCATCTATTCACAAGGGCAGGACAGCCATAGTTGTTCTTTAGGACACTCATATTTTCTATACAAACCATGCACCAAACGTCACCAGGTTTTGGTGCAGGATTCTGGCACATTTAGAGAAGTAAATCTTCCGCCACGTGTCGCCTCCTTATAGATAATGATTTGAATCTGCAGTAAAATACCTCAGGAAGTCCATATGACACGTCTACATTTATAGGAATCCATGCCGCAGACATGCAGTCCATATCCATACCCCCTTCCCAGGCCGCAGACACGCAGTCCATATCCATACCCCCTTCCCAGGCCGCAGACACGCAGTCCATATCCATACCCCCTTCCCAGGCCGCAGACATGCAGTCCATATCCATACCCCCTTCCCAGGCCGCAGACATGCAGTCCATATCCATACCCCCTTCCCAGGCCGCAGACATGCAGTCCATATCCATACCCCCTTCCCAGGCCGCAGACACGCAGTCCATATCCATACCCCCTTCCCAGGCCGCAGACACGCAGTCCATATCCATACCCCCTTCCCAGGCCGCAGACACGCAGTCCATATCCATACCCCCTTCCCAGGCCGCAGACACGCAGTCCATATCCATACCCCCTTCCCAGGCCGCAGACACGCAGTCCATATCCATACCCCCTGTCCCAGGCCGCAGACACGCAGTCCATATCCATACCCCCTGTCCCAGGCCGTAGACACGCAGTCCATATCCATACCCCCTTCCCAGGCTGCAGACATGCAGTCCATATCCATACCCCCTTCCCAGGCTGCAGACACGCAGTCCATATCCATACCCCCTTCCCAGGCCGCAGACACGCAGTCCATATCCATACCCCCTTCCCAGGCCGCAGACACGCAGTCCATATCCATACCCCCTGTCCCAGGCCGTAGACACGCAGTCCATATCCATACCCCCTTCCCAGGCTGCAGACATGCAGTCCATATCCATACCCCCTTCCCAGGCTGCAGACATGCAGTCCATATCCATACCCCTGTACCAGGCCGCAGACACGCAGTCCATATCCATACCCCTGTACCAGGCCGCAGACACGCAGTCCATATCCATACCCCTGTACCAGGCCGCAGACACGCAGTCCATATCCATACCCCTGTACCAGGCCGCAGAC
Source organism: Phyllobates terribilis (assembly GCF_046119375.1). Taxonomy (NCBI): domain Eukaryota; kingdom Metazoa; phylum Chordata; class Amphibia; order Anura; family Dendrobatidae; genus Phyllobates; species Phyllobates terribilis. Next base: position 307,809,038 of record NW_027362772.1, read on the forward strand.
AAGCAGTCCATATCCATTGCCCCTTCCCAGGCCACAGACACGCAGTCCATATCCATACCCCTGTCCCAGGCCACAGACACGCAGTCCATATCCATACCCCTTTCCCAGGCCACAGACACGCAGTCCATATCCATACCCCCTTCTCAGGCAGCAGACACGCAGTCCATATCCATACCCCCTTCTCAGGCCGCAGACACACAGTCCATATCGATACCCATGTCCCAGGCTGCAGACACGCAGTCCATATCCATACCCCTGGCCCAGGCGCAGTCCATATCCATACCCTCTTCCCAGGCCGCAGACACGCCGTCCATATCCATATCCCTGTCCCAGTCCATATCCATACCCCTGGCCCAGGCCCCAGTCCATATCCATACCCCCTTCCCAGGCCACAGACACGCAGTCCATATCCATACCCCCTTCTCAGGCAGCAGACACGCAGTCCATATCCATACCCCCTTCTCAGGCCGCAGACACACAGTCCATATCGATACCCATGTCCCAGGCTGCAGACACGCAGTCCATATCCATACCCCTGGCCCAGGCGCAGTCCATATCCATACCCTCTTCCCAGGCCGCAGACACGCCGTCCATATCCATATCCCTGTCCCAGTCCATATCCATACCCCTGGCCCAGGCCCCAGTCCATATCCATACCCCCTTCCCAGGCCACAGACACGCAGTCCATATCCATACCCCTGGCCCAGGCCACAGACACGCAGTCCATATCCATACCCCCTTCCCAGGCTGCAGACATGCAGTCCATATCCATACCCCTGTACCAGGCCGCAGACACGCAGTCCATATCCATACCCCTGTACCAGGCCGCAGACAAGCAGTCCATATCCATTGCCCCTTCCCAGGCCACAGACACGCAGTCCATATCCATACCCCTGTCCCAGGCCACAGACACGTAGTCCATATCCATACCCCTTTCCCAGGCCACAGACACGCAGTCCATATCCATACCCCCTTCTCAGGCAGCAGACACGCAGTCCATATCCATACCCCTGGCCCAGGCCGCAGTCCATATCCATACCCCCTTCTCAGGCCGCAGACACACAGTCCATATCGATACCCATGTCCCAGGCTGCAGACACGCAGTCCATATCCATACCCCCTTCCCAGGCCGCAGACACACAGTCCATATCCATACCCCTGGCCCAGGCGCAGTCCATATCCTCTTCCCAGGCCGCAGACACGCCGTCCATATCCATATCCCTGTCCCAGGCCCCAGTCCATATCCATACCCCTGGCCCAGGCCCCAGTCCATATCCATACCCCCCCTTCCCAGGCCACAGACACGCAGTCCATATCCATACCCCTGGCCCAGGCCACAGACACGCAGTCCATATCCATACCCCTTTCCCAGGCCACAGACTCGCAGTCCATATCCATACCCCTGGCCCAGGCCGCAGTCCATATCCATACCCCCTTCTCAGGCAGCAGACACGCAGTCCATATCCATACCCCCTTCCCAGGCCGCAGTCCATATCCATACCCCTGTCCCAGGCCGCAGACACGCAGTCCATATCCATACCCCTGTCCCAGGCCGCAGACACGCAGTCCATATCCATACCCCCTTCCCAGGCCGCAGACACGCAGTCCATATCCATACCCCCTTCCCAGGCCGCAGACACGCAGTCCATATCCATACCCCTGTCCCAGGCTGCAGACACGCAGTCCATATCCATACCCCCTTCCCAGGCCGCAGACACGCAGTCCATATCCATACCCCCTTCCCAGGCCGCAGACATGCAGTCCATATCCATACCCCTGTCCCAGGCCGCAGACACGCAGTCCATATCCATACCCCTGTCCCAGGCCGCAGACACGCAGTCCATATCCATACCCCCTTCCCAGGCCGCAGACACGCAGTCCATATCCATACCCCCTTCCCAGGCCGCAGACATGCAGTCCATATCCATACCCCTGTCCCAGGCCGCAGACACGCAGTCCATATCCATACCCCCTTCCCAGGCCGCAGACACGCAGTCCATATCCATACCCCCTTCTCAGACCGCAGACACACAGTCCATATTCATACCCCTGTCCCAGGCCGCAGACACGCAGTCCATATCCATACCCCCTTCCCAGGCCGCAGACACGCAGTCCATATCGATACCCCCTTCTCAGGCAGCAGACACGCAGTCCATATCCATACCCCTGTCCCAGGCAGCAGACACGCAGTCCATATCCATACCCCCTTCTCAGACCGCAGACACACAGTCCATATTCATACCCCTGTCCCAGGCCGCAGACACGCAGTCCATATCCATACCCCCTTCCCAGGCCGCAGACACGCAGTACATATCCATACCCCCTTCTCAGGCAGCAGACACGCAGTCCATATCCATACCCCTGTCCCAGGCAGCAGACACGCAGTCCATATCCATACCCCCTTCTCAGGCAGCAGACACGCAGTCCATATCCATACCCCGTACCCAGTCCGCACCTTTGGGGTTCTTGTAGAAAATGCAGTTATTTGCGCAAGTGTCCGGATGTGTGTCCCAGAAGTCTGATCCACAGCAGCACAGAGGAGGAAGCTTAATGTTATGCAACAACAATTTGTCTTTCATTTGGGCTCGTAAAGCTTCTATGTACCTGGAAACAGAGGCGGCATTATTCGTAGAAAAATGCAGTGATGGCCATTGTCACATTAAATCAGTACAGTCACACGTGCCCGTTAATAGGAAATAATGACGGCAGAAAATGCCATTTTCATTGCGACTGGCCAACCATCCAACCTATCTGTCCACCCTGTTAGAGGATATTGGGGCAAAGAAAGATTGGGCTGTTGGACTCTAATATGCCTGATCCTTTTGATCTCATGGGGGAAAAGCTGCTGTTGTAAGAGGTTGTCTTATCGTCATTAATTGGTAAAATTGTAAAGTGCTAGTAAAAACAAGCAAGTTTGCAATATGCCAATTATTAATAATCCTCTCCATTCTCCAGATTGGAGGGATTTTTAATTCTATTGTGTACTGCTCGTCGCCTAGGTTACCAGCCACCTCTGCAATCTCAGAGTAGCCGATTACCTAGGTTCCAAATCTCCCAGGAAGCTGGGAGACAGAGATTTTGAAACCGAATATCAGGCGCAAGCAGCAAGAAAAGGCGTCTGCTGCAGCGCCTCTTCCGATTTATTTCCATTGTGATATGTTCTGTCTTATTAAAAGACGTTTGGAAGGGGAAATAAAAAAAAAAAAAAAAAAAAAAAAAAAGCATGGTCACTTCTCTGAAACCGCTCCTGCTGGAAAGCGCTCCGTACTACGCGCTGTCCAATCAATAGGCTGCAAAAGAAAAAAAAAAAAAAAAAAAAAAACACTCCTCCAAAACACTTTAAAAACTTTCCAGAGAAAGAGCGCTTCCTGCTGCAGTTTTCCCTAGAAAATTCGTAATTTTTCAACGGCCCCACAAAACTGCGTGCACACAGCCTAATCCCCTCTATATTGAGACGCAACGCCCAGAGTGCATGTACATTGGGAAGGGGGCAGTTGTCAGGAAGCATCGCCATTGGCTAATATGTGAGGACCCGGTCTGGCAGCTCACAGAACCATCCCATAAACCACAATAAGATTTAATAGGAAATGGTTTTCACCGGAGTGAAATGTAACTACCACACACACAAGATAATGTCTAGAATTACCCTTTACAAACCACAAATGACTCGTCAAACAACAAAAAGTGATAAAAGTCCGACCAGGACACGGGGAGGAAGTGAAAGGGTTTACCGTCAGCACAAACGGGCCCCCGCTGGCAGACGCCCAGCAGGGATCATCCCTGGATTTACCGGTTGGAGTGTTTGGCTTTCTGTACCAGCTCCCTTTCCTCGTCGACTGTCGCCTCTTGCAGAGTCTCCTCTGGCTCAGACGACCGGCTCTGGATACTGGGATGAGCAGAAAGGCGCAGACGTTGTTCCTCCATCAGTCGTTCCACCTCTCGGTCAGACTTCATTCTGTGGGAGAAGAGATTACACTGAAACCCCAACACACAACGTTACATCAGTTTAGTCCGGGGTTGTTGCGGGCATCCTCCGCTCAGCAGCGCACGGGTCGGCAAAAACAGGAACTGAAATATATTCTGCTTCATCAGATGAATGAACCAAACAGCGGATCCGTCACCTGATTCACAATGCAATCTACATACATCATCACAGAGATCTGAAACCACAAGCTCAGCACAAGCTGCAGCTGTCAGTCAGGCTGGGTGGGCGGAGCCTGATCAGCTGTCAGTCAGGCAGGGTGGGCAGAGCCTGACCAGCTGTCAGTCAGGCTGGATGGGCAGAGCCTGACCAGCTGTCAGTCAGGCTAGGTGGGCGGAGCTTGGCCAGCTGTCAGTCAGGCAGGGTGGGCAGAGCTTGACCAGCTGTCAGTCAGGCAGGGTGGGCAGAGCTTGACCAGCTGTCAGTCAGGCTAGGTGGGCGGAGCCTGACCAGCTGTCAGTCAGGCTAGGTGGGCGGAGCCTGGCCAGCTGTCAGTCAGGCAGGGTGGGCAGAGCTTGACCAGCTGTCAGTCAGGCAGGGTGGGCAGAGCCTGACCAGCTGTCAGTCAGGCTGGGTGGGCAGAGCCTGACCAGCTGTCAGTCAGGCAGGGTGGGCAGAGCCTGACCAGCTGTCAGTCAGGCAGGGTGGGCAGAGCCTGACCAGCTGTCAGTCAGGCAGGGTGGGCAGAGCCTGACCAGCTGTCAGTCAGGCAGGGTGGGCAGAGCCTGACCAGCTGTCAGTCAGGCAGGGTGGGCAGAGCCTGACCAGCTGTCAGTCAGGCAGGGTGGGCAGAGCCTGACCAGCTGTCAGTCAGGCTGGGTGGGCAGAGCCTGACCAGCTGTCAGTCAGGCTGGGTGGGCAGAGCCTGACCAGCTGTCAGTCAGGCTGGGTGGGAGGAGCCTAAATACATCAGACTCATTGTCTCCTTCACTCTTTAGCTGGACTCATAAAATACTCATTTTAACATTAGGATTAAAACAGCCATGCTGACATGAATTTTCAAAGTAAGTACACTAGCCTCATCAGGTGTAAGGGATCTTTTTAATATTGCATGCATTTTTTTTTTTTTTTTTGCGAAATCTGATGACAAATCCATTTTAAGGCTATGTTCACACATACTGGAAACAGAGCAGGTTATCATCCTGAATTTTCAAAAATAATTTCTGCAATGCGGATACAAATCCAGTTTCGGAAGAGGATTGCATGTGGCTTTGTTGCGCTTTTTCCCCATTGAGTTCCATGGGGGGGGGGGGGGGGGGGGGGGAATCCGTCCGTATACTTTCCATCTGCGGCCATGTGGCAATGCTTTCCTGGCCTCTGTACCTGGGCCGCTGCAGTGCTCACATATGACGACATGTCATCGCTGGAGGCTGAGTGTACACAGACCAGGGAAGTGTTACCACAGGGGCGGCGACACCTCAGCTATTTTCTGCAGAGAAAGTCACAAAAGTGCAGATTTGCAATGTAGCTTATTCTGCAGCAAATCCAGCATTTGTGAACCTACCCCCAACAACGACAACTTCTGCAACTCAGAAAAGTGTTTCCAGGAGTTGTCACTTCCTTTCACCCCCCCCCCCCACAGACACATTTCCTTACTGATACTGAGCACACGACAAAAAAATTCCTCCAAGAGTAAAATCCCTATAAATTCTCCGTTCCATCCCCAATTCATTTCGGCGAGAATTTTCTGAATTATATAGGAAAAAAAAAACAAAAAACTGAATATGCAAAATCTAAATTGCTTTACTGTAGCACTGCTGCAAATACGAATCGTGGCCGATTGGGCAAGTATCAGTCAGGTTGACTCCTTACTTGGAGATTTTCCTCTCGTGCTCCTTCTGCCTCCGCATCTCTTTCACCTGCTCTCGCTCGATGTCCATGAAAAGTCTTCTGTACATCAGGTACTGGCTTTGTCTCTAGGATGCAAAGTTATTCATACGAGTTAATTGCGAGGAACAAGAGTCACTTTAAGGCAAGAAAATTAGTATTTTTCTACTTTATGTAGATGAAGATCAATCACTGGAAAACACTTTTGACTTGAAATGAACAAATTAATTTACGAGACCCAGGTCCAGGTGCCACGTCACGAGTCCGTGGCCGCTGAATGGGAGCAGCGCAGAGGAGTATTAAACCCACGTGGCTGCCTAGGTCGCTGTCCTGCGACGCGTTTGTAGGATGATGGGCGATCGTGGTCATGTGAACTGAACGTCCCGTACTGGTAAGGTTTATTACCTGCCGACATGTGAGTCCGTTTCTTAGAATCCCCGGGTGCCACAAATGTTATCACTCCCAGCAGTGCAATCAAAATAATTATATAGCACTCAGTATCCAAAGTGACACCGCCGGAGGCGATTATACGAGCGGCTGTACTTTCACACACATAATTAAAGCTAATTATAGGGGACGCGCTTCTATTTACCGTGTAAAGGTTATAAATACATATGAGCGGAGTAGACACTACCTGTCCGGCGTCGCCGAGACCTGTAGAGGAATGGAGGAAAGCGAATAATAATGTGTAACGATATTTGACTCTGCTACCTGTGCGTCTGCAGACGATCAATCAGGGAGTCCCACTATGGCAGTGATAAAACACACGGCGGTGCACACAGCTCTGCCGCAATCACACTCATCTCTGCCATCAAATTTCACCCTCTCTAAGCTGTGCTGGGGGGAGTGATCTTTTCACCCTGTGTGATGCTGCCTGCTTATGATTGGTTAACCTCATGCAGGGTAAGAAGTACACGCCCTCCTGAGAATAATCTCTGGATTTATAAATTATAACCTAAAACTTAACAAGCGAACATCTCCGCAAATTAAAAAAAAAAAAAACTCCACGTGGCTCTGCAGCTGCTATTGTATGATGTGGCCAGTTTAACATCCTCAAACCGGTGAAACATCCTTTTTAATGATAAATGGTTAAAATTGCAAAGTGCTGGTAAAAAAAAAAAAGTAACGGTGCCATTAACCTCTTATTAAAATCCACATCTTGTTTTCAAGAATAGAGGTATTTTTAATGCTGTAATTTTACTACTTATTTCCTAGGTAATAGTCACCTCTCCAGTCTATCAGCGCTGGCCGATTTCCTAGGAGTGAAATTTTTACAAGTTTTCTAGTAAGAATTGTAAGTGCTGCCCTGAAGTGGCTGAATTGGTAGACCCCGCCAGCTTCGGTGCCCCTGTGATCCCCCATTTCTGCAGAGAAAACGTTAAGTCTGTCTGCAGCATTGAAAAGTGCAGTTTGGACTAGATGTGCAAACTATGCCGCTGGTCCTTGCTGTCAATCATCAAGCATGCAGGAAGCCGGTAGCTGAGGAGCGGTGTTCTCCTGAAGACAGAAGATGAGAAAACCTCTTTAAAGTCTGCAACAAATTCGCAGATCACAAACTTGCAACGCCGGTCAATTCTGCACTGCAGTGTGTGGACGAAATTTGCTGTAATATGCGCCGGATAGGACAGACAATGCACGGTCTATCCTACCCTCAGGATACACCAGCCATTAGTTTTCTGACCTGTGGAAATCTCTGCTCCGCTGGAGGATGACTGGCTGGCTGCAATCACCGGATAAACATCTGGAAGTCACCCAGATTATTTGTGATGAGGGTATCGCACTGCCAGGATAATCACACACCTTTCTTATCTTTATGGTCCTCGTGGCTCCAGAACTCAGGGTGACTAACATGTGGGGCACAAATTAAACTGCCAGCAATAGAGATTAATAAGGAAAGGGTCAAATTGGCCGAAATATTCTCGCCCCGCTGGATACATGAGCCAAGTCGTCATCTGGCAGGGAGATATGCTTCTCCCATTGGCCAAGTCTTATGAAATGCCAAAAGCAAATAATAAAAAAGGAGATGATTGCATCGAAACCAGTATAATCTCCGGTCGGTGCAGAGACTCCCATATATTTGGCTCAGTACAACATTTTATTGTCTTTACCACAGGATATACTGATACTGCGGCAAAACCGTGACCACTATCAGGGTCCGTTACACCAGCAGCTCTGGCAAAATACCTCCCAATTGTTTTAAATATTTTTTTTTATGTTTTAATTACATGTTTTTTAGCATACCTATTGCTTACACTTACTCCTAACTAGTTTTGATTGAGCGTGCTCGTTTAACCTTTTAAACTAGCACGCTCGGGTGCTCGCCGCGTAGTTTCGGCATCTATGTTTCAGCCGCCGCGGCTGCATGTCGCGGCTTTTAGACAACTGTGACACATGCAGGGATTGCCTGTTTGTTAGCCAATCCCTGCATGTGTCACAGCTGTAACAGCCGCAACACATGCAGCCGCGGCGGCTCAAACACAGATTAAGAGCACGCCAAAACTACTCAGCGAGTACCCGAGCGTGCTAGTTTAAAAGGTTAAACGAGCACGCTCCCTCAACTATACTCCTATCCCAAATACTAGATCAAAAGAGAAGTGGCGCTGCTCACTGAATAGTGAAGGAGGGAAGGTGAAATTTTGCAACTCCCTAAAACTTTAGCAGGATGGGTGAAAAACTTATGGATTGGTGGGTGTTAAACCTCTGGGGTCCCAACAATATTAGAGGGAACTTGACAGAAGATTCATGCTGCTTGAATCAAGAAACCGGCAGCGCTACTGCAGCCATACATATTCTACAAGCTGCGGCGGTTCAGAGCCGGCATAGGACCATGGATCTTGGATGATTAGTCCTAGAGGCCGGACGCCATAACTTACAGGTCTCTTCTTATGTGCAACATTCCTGAAACATGCCATTAATCACAATGAGCAAAAACTGATGACCTTAAAGGACCGCTGGATCTGTCTCTCGGCCAAAATTCAACCCCACGTATAAAATAATGAGATCATTGGAAAAAATAATGGATTAAATAAATAAATGAACTAAATAATTCATCGCTCATTAGTTCTTTCACCCACTTGTTTTCGTTCTTCCTCTTCATCAACGCCTGGGCGAAGTACGAGTGCCGCACGGTAATCTGTGTTATATGCTGGCGCCGGCCCAGCGCAGTACGACTCCTTCATTAAGCGATTACACACCTGAGACAAAGAAATCCAGGAAAATACTTCAGCACTAAGGACATGCAAAACTTCCCAGACTTAGCGGAGAAGTAGTTTATAAAGATTATATACTATAACATGCATATTGGGTTGCAAGCAAAAAAAAAAAAAAGAAAAATAAAATAATGAAAATCCACAGTTCGCTCTGCTGGTGATGCACAGAGTAAAGCACTGGGTCGGTCCTGTTTACAACACTATGAAGAAAAGCTGTTCCTGCAAACGTCCATATTGAAAAAAAGTCCATCACTGGATCCTAATGAATAGGATAAATCATTCTTAATATACATTCTGGTTCATCTGCTGGAACATGTACATTAGACTAGATCCACACGCACCGTTATTGGCCTGCTGCTGCAATTTTTTAACGATTGCTTTCACACTGTGCAGTTTTCAAGGATTGCTGCACTTTGACGTGTATTTGATCTACTTTGCTGAAAAATGTTTCCGATAAATCACATTAGTAACCAAGAAAGAGAATTACAAGAGGCCATAGCAGCTAATTGTGTGAGCGAATGCATCTTTATCAGATCTCTCATAAAGTAAGGGAAACACATGACATTTTATAGATCAACTCCAGTGCAGAGATGGGCTCGGATCGTGGACTCACGGATTTTACAGCCGTCATGGCATTTTCTTTCTCCAATAGATGCCTATGTGATTCATGAGGAAGCAGCTCCACAGGAAGGTCATGATATCCCCGCAGAGAGACCTCCTCCTCCTCCTCGGCAATCCGGCTGCGTAACACCGGCGATCTCCGGGATACTGGATTCTGGGGAAACACAAGGAACAGTTTAAGATCAGTACATCGCCAGACTATGCTCCAAAAATCAGTCGTGTCAACTTAAATTACGTCCTCGCATGATATTCACATCAATGGCGCCTCCTGAGAAGAGCAATAAAGCTCAATAATTCTGCACTAAGCATAGACGGAATAGACAACATTGACTTCAATGGTGCAAACAGAGCCGCCATGTGTCATAGATCCGGTAGATAGATAGATACACACACTGTCATGGCCAAAAGTGTTTGCACCGTCGAAATTGTTCTAGAAAATGAAGTATTTCTCCCAGAACATTATCACAATTCCACATGTTTTGTTATACACACGTTTATTTCCTTTGTGTGAACTGGAACCACAACAGGAAAAAAGGCAAATTGGACATAATTTCACACAAAACCCCCCAAAATGGTCTGGACAAAATTGTTGGCACCCACAACTTAATATTTGGTTGCACCCTTTGGAATAAATACCAGCAATAAATCGCTTCCTATAACCATCAGCTTCTTACTCCTCAGCTGGAATCTTGGACTCTTCTTACAATCTGCTCCAGGTCTCTCATATGTGAAGACGTCTTCTCCCAACAGCAATATTAAGATCTCTCCACAGGTGATCAATGGGATTTAGATCCGGACTCATTGCTGCCCCTTCAGAACTCTCCAGCGCTTTGTTTCCAGCCATTTCTGGGGGCTTCTTGAAATATGTTTGGGGTCATTGTCCTTCTGAAAGACCCATGACCTAGTATGCAAACCCAGCTTTCTGACACTGGCCACTACATTTGTGACCCAAAATCCTTTGGTAATCTTCAGATTTCATGATGCCTTGCACACAGTCAGTGCACCCATTGACAGAGGCAGCAAAACAACCGCAAAACATCTTTGGACCTCCACCATATTTGACTGTAGGTAGTGTGTTCTTTTCTTTGTAGGCCTCATTCCCTTTTCGGTAAAAGTAGAATGATGTGCTTTACCAAAAGCCCCATCTTGGTCTCATCTGTCCACAGGACGCTTTCCCAGGAGGATTTTGGCTTACTCACGTACATTTTGGCAAACTGCAATCTAGCTTTTTCCTGTCTCTGTGTCAGCAGTGGGGTCCTCCTGGGTCTCCTGCCATAGCGTTCTATTTCATTCACATGTGGACGGATAGCACGCGCTGACACTGATGTTCCCTAAGCCTGCAGAACAGCTTGAATTTCTTTAGGACTTGATTGGAGCTGCTTATCCACCAACCGGACTATCCTGCGTTACAACCTTTCATCAATTTTTCTCTGCTGTCAACGTCCAGGGAGATTAGCTACAGTGCCATGGGTTGTAAACTTCTTGATTATGTTGCGCACCGCGGAAAAGGGAACATCAAGATCTCTGGGGATGGACTTGTAACCTTGAGATTGATACTGTTCAATAATTTTGGTTCTCAAGTCCTCAGACAGTTCTCTTCTCCTCTTTCTGTTCTCCATGCTTAGTATGGCACACACACAAACCCACAATGCAAAGATTGAGTCAACTTCTCCCCTTTGTATCTGGTTTCAGGTGTGATTTTCATATTTCTCACACCTGTTACTTGCCACAGGTGAGTGTGAACGAGCATCACATGCTTGAAACAAAGTTGTTTACCCACAAATTTGAAAAAGTGCCAACAATTTTGTCTGGCCCATTCTTGGGAGTTTTGTGTGAAATTATGTCCAATTTGCCTTTTATCTCTGATTTTTCATGTTGTTCCAATACACACAAAGGAAATAAACACGTGTATAACAAAACATGTGGAATTGTGATTTTCTGGAACAAGGGTGCCGACACTTTTGGCCATGAATGTGTGTGTGTATATATATATATATATATATATATTTTTAATTATTATTTATTTATATTTATTTTATGCATCCAGCTACCAAAAATCACTTTTTTTCCCATTATTCTTTTGTTCACCGTATCCCATTTGCAAGGAAAGTCATCTAGTCGTCGATCTTGTAATATTCACCTCCATTTTTTTTTATTGCAGGCTGAATAGCCGACATTGTATGTTGCAAAACCGATTCCCAGAATAAAGATTTACAATCCGGATGCGAAGGCATCAATCATAAATTTGGGTCTTGGTGTTCTTACAAGTAGCAGTTTGCAGCTTGTTATTATCTCGCCCTTTGGAATGGCATAAAGCGATCGGCCATAAATGAATAGTGAGGACTCACATCTCTGGTGGGGGAAACCTTCCAGAGGCCACCAGGCAGCGTTAACTCCTCGGCCTCCACCGTCTTCAGCGCCGCCAGCCTGCCGCGCACCTGTCGCATGGTATTTTTGAGCTGTTGTGAAACACAAATGAGGTTAATAGCAACTTACACTAAGGATAAAAATCTCATTAATACCGCAGCCTAAGGTGCGTATTAGGTCACATTCACACGGTCAGTATTTGTAAGCCAAAACCAGGAGTGGGTGATAAATAAAGAAGTGGTGACGTGTTTCTATTATACTTTTCCTCTGATTATTTCACTCCTGATTTTGGCTTATAAATAATGATGTAAGATACTGATCGAATACTGAACGTGTGAACTCACACAGCTGGAAGCAGCTGATCTTCTGCGGTAAGAAAGGATCAGGCATGCTGAAATCCAATATGCCCAATGCTTCCTCCCAACCCCATTGACATCCAAGGTCAAGGTGCGCCAGGAGATCACCGGTGCGGAAGAAATGCTCCATTACATAATACATCACTGTCCGAAACTGTGTCCGCGCTGATCATTACCCCGAGCACAAGAGAAAAGATAAAACCGCTATGGCGGTATTAATAATGAGGGCTGTCCATGGGATTTATACAAGAAAATGCTGATTACAGGAAGGACTGGAAGTCTATGAGGTGTATGGAAGTCCTGGCACTCTGACAACAGTCATGTAAAAGCATGATGAGGCATGTTGGATTGCAGCATACCCAATCCTCCTGTTCTCAGCGTATATTACCGTGGGGGGCAGAGATGTCTGCAGGGGCTTGTATCCTTCTGCCCATCAAAAACATGACATACATACATGTATGTATGTATGTATGTATGTATGTCTCAGCATTGGAAGAAGCAGCTGTAACAGCTGAAGGTTTGTTACAATGTATCAGAGACAGCTATCACCCCGGAGTCCAGAACATGATGATTTATTAATTCATAGAGGACTACCGCGGGCAGGGACACAAAAAAAATACATATATATCTTACGCGAGAGGAGAGTATTACAACCTGCTGACATGAACAAGGATGTTTCCATTCTTTGACATCTTAAAATAGTGAATAATTTACAAGCCTCGAGACCCATCTCTGAAGACCACTCAGCCCCTGCCGCCGCGGTTCCCCTCCCTCTCCGTGTTATGGATGTGTCATATTTGTAGTAATTGTCCTCATCATAGTTTATACAACAGTGTAAAGTGAGAGGCCGACATTAAAGTAATTTCTGGAATAATAATAATTATTCTTATTAAGCAGCAATTCCACCCAAACCTTAAAGTGACAGCTCACCCCGACACCTCTCCTGTCACATCCCTAAAGCCATTGGTGGGGGTACAGGTATCTGAGGAAGGGCTGCTGAATTGCATTTTGTATGGACACCAGAAAAAAAAAAGACTAGACAAAATAAAGAGTTGCTTACCGCAGACGCAGAGCGCCATCATCAGGAGATACTTACTGCTTTAGCGTGCTCAGAGAATAACTTATTTCCATCCTGCTCCTCCGGGTCGTCCGCAGGGTCATCACTAATCCTCCGAGCGGACACCCAGTGCTTGCGAGGGCTGCAGATGGCGACTGGTGTATTGCGGTAAGTGCAGGTGTTTCTCTTTGGGGTAAAATGCATGGCTGCATCTGCGGACTGTGCAACGACGATTCCCTCCCTTGTCACCTGCGGGACAGAAGAAAGACCAGGGCATAATAAATTAGTGCACAAGACCAGTAGGGATGTCCGCGATGCAGGCGGCGCCCATCTCATCAACCATTTAGCTTTATCATCTGTTGGGGTGACCTGACGGGCACAGAAAATGAGTAAACCGGAATCTCACACCACGACACAAGACCACGTGGCACAGTCACGTTTGCATCTAATAAGCCCTTGTCTTTCTATGCACTTCAAACTAGGTTTTCTCCGACAGACAGCAGCGTTTCAAGCTAAAACATTCACTAGTAAGTGTCCGCCCGCGGCTCGGACAGCATGAAAGGTGACATCTTCCCTTTCATCTAACACAAGGTGTTGTGACGTGACGGCTGGTACAATGTCACCGCGGCTCACTAATCACATGAGATCAGTCTGTTCCATAGGATTCGGTGTGTTTTTCCCCCATTAGTTGGTCACCGGCTCCTCTCCTACCTGCACTCACACACATGGTGGCAGGTGAGGAGCTGCGGTGGGATTCGTACCGCATCGTAGGATTTCTGGAGCTGATGCCTCTTGCGCTGTTTGGCGTGCTGATTAACCCTTCGCTTCACCTCCCCTTGAAAGCGAATCAGCCTCTGCTCCTTCTCCCTCTGGTACTGGATCAGTTCATCTTCAATTTGCCTTGCAGGGACCTAAACCAAGAGAAACAAGACGTTAGGCAGCCCCATGAGGAACACACTGGTATCTCCTGCCATCTAGTGGCTGTACCTGGAATTACAGAGTCTGCAGCTTCAGAGCTGAACTCCCCCTAGCGATTCCTGCTTATTCAGTTCCGGCCCCAATGCATTACCTCCTGGAAAGAGTCATCTGTTCAGTGTCCGCACAGTCATCTATAGGATGTGACCTGACCTTCTTCTGCATTACAGAAGCACAGTTTTCTTCTAATAGCAACCAGCAGAATTGTGAATGAAGCTCTGGACTAGAAGAAACTCCTGGACTCCATTGGTACCAACATTGAAAATCACATTTTGTTGCATTTCTCCATTAAAGGGTAACAGATGTCATTCTGCTTGTACAGTTGTTTTGATTTGAGGGTCCGGATCCCGAGATGCCCAGCAATTTTTGCAACTGGATTATTTTCAGGGTAAAAATATATGGAGGGGTTGTACCAAGTTTGGAAGTTATGCCCCATCTATAGGACTGCTGGGAAGACCACTGATCCCGAGAAACCCCCACACAAGGAGTACCGGGCAATAGTGATATTGTGCACATCGCAACCATTTATCAGTCTGCAGCTGCATATAGTGACTGGACAACCCCTTTAAGGAATCTGCAGACTGTATATACTGGGGTTATATGTGCACAGTGTGTGAATGTCCGCAGCACATCCCACTCACGCGAAAAGATGTGCGATCTGCTAATGCCCGAGAGTTTAGGTGTTGATCGCTGCCATGTTCACACTGATGATCGGCGCCAGGTTTCTTATGAAGGTTTGTTTGTGTGAATGATCCTTTATGCAAGCAGGATGGTACAGTTGCAACCATGCGGCACCAAGCGACAGGTCCTATTAACTGGATCACTGACTGAGACTCCAAGACTATTACTGCCAAATGTCAGATCCGGAGCACAGGAACAAAAACCTGGTGACAGACTCCCTGCAACGGCCTCAGGCTGTGTTCACACTGTGCTTTCTCAGCTACATTTTTTTTTGTGCAGGAAATCCTCTGTGTTTAACTGTCAACGTAAAGTGGATGTGATTTCATTAAATCTGCTCCCTGCACCTGACTGCTGAACTGTGCAGTCTTCATACAGAAAACATACCCTGGTTATGTTCACACAGGGAGTTTTTGCAGCTTTTTTTTTTTTCTGCATGAAAAATGCAGGTAACAGCTGTCTGTGTATATTAATGCGCGTTTTTCATGCTTTTTTAGGTTTTTTAAGGCCTTTATTTGAATAAACAAATGCCACAAAAGATGTTTAAAACCACCAACGGCAGCCAAAAACCTCACACAAGTACTCAGGAAATTATCAAAACCTGCTAAACAAAAAAAATAAAACACCGTCTGGAGCGTCTTCCTCATTCGGCCCCATGGATAAGACTGTTGCGTCTTCTTTCATGGCTGTGGGGGTCTGTGCACACCACGCGATTTAGTCTTGGATGAACTGACGGATTTTTCATGCTGAACAGGCTCAGAAAACTTTTGCGCATTTTTTTTTTTCAGCCGTTTCCTGAACATTTCCCTAAGGCTGTGTGCACACGTTGAAGATTTAATGCGTTTGTGTCGCGTTTTTTTTTCTGCACGGATTTGTGACAAAACCTGATGGCAGCAAAGTGAATGAGAAACTTGAAGTCTCGTGCACACGTTGAGTATATATGACTTGCAGATTTGGTGCAGAAAGTAATCTGCTCCATGTCAATTCTCTGCGCGTTTTTGCCTACATTTTTCAACCATTGAATGCACTGATAATAGTTTTGGCCCGATGCTTTGTTTGGAGTTTTCTCCTGGTTTTTGAGACTTTTTTCCACTGTCATTTCTTTCACTCCTCTGAATAATGAAGAAACGCTGGCGGTGGTATAAACAGAAACGATGACAAAAATCTCCAAGAAACGTCTCCTGAGCCTCCCAGAGACTTGTGTTGTAAAGTATGGAGCGCCTGTCCAGCTCCAGAAGAACGGTCAGCTACCCCCTCTAGGCCTGCCCCTTCCAGGACCGCTCCCCTCTAGCCCTGCCCCCTTCCAGGTCCAAACCCCCCTCTAGTCCCGCCCCCTTCCAGGTCCAAACCCCCTCTAGTCCCGCCCCCTTCCAGGTCCAAACCTCCCTCTAGGCTCGCCCCCTTCCAGGTTCGCTCCCCCTCTAGGCCCGCCCCTTTCCAGGTCCGTTCCCCCCTCTAGGCCCGCCCCCTTCCAGGTCCGCTCTCCCCTCTAGGCATGCCCCCCTGTAGGCCCGCCCCCTTCCAGGTCCGCTCTCCCCTCTAGGCCCGCCCCCTTCCAGGTCCGCTCTCCCCTCTAGGCCCACCCCCCCTTCCAGGTCCGCTCTCCCCTCTAGGCCCACCCCCCTTCCAGGTCCGCTCTCCCCTCTAGGAACGCCCCCTTCCAGGTCCGCTCTCCCCTCTAGGAACGCCCCCTTCCAGGTCCGCTCTCCCCTCTAGGAACGCCCCCTTCCAGGTCCGCTCTCCCCTCTAGGCACGCGCCCTTCCAGGTCCGCTCTCCCCTCTAGGCACGCCCCCTTCCAGGTCCGCTCTCCCCTCTAGGCACGCCCCCTTCCAGGTCCGCTCTCCCCTCTAGGAACGCCCCCTTCCAGGTCCGCTCTCCCCTCTAGGCACGCCCCCTTCCAGGTCCGCTCTCCCCTCTAGGCACGCCCCCTTCCAGGTCCGCTCTCCCCTCTAGGCACGCCCCCTTCCAGGTCCGCTCTCCCCTCTAGGCACGCCCCCTTCCAGGTCCGCTCTCCCCTCTAGGCCTGCTCCCCCTCTAGGCCCGCCCCCTTCCAGGTCCGCTTCCCCTCTAGGCCCGCCCCCTTCCAGGTCCGCTCTCCCCTCTAGGCCCACCCCCCCTTCCAGGTCCGCCCCCTTCCAGGTCCGCTCTCCCCTCTAGGCACGCCCCCTTCCAGGTCCGCTCTCCCCTCTAGGCCCGCCCCCTTCCAGGTCCGCTCTCCCCTCTAGGCCCACCCCCCCTTCCAGGTCCGCTCTCCCCTCTAGGCCCGCCCCCTTCCAGGTCCGCTCTCCCCTCTAGGCCCGCCCCCTTCCAGGTCCGCTCTCCCCTCTAGGCCCGCCCCCTTCCAGGTCCGCTCTCCCCTCTAGGCCCGCCCCCTTCCAGGTCCGCTCTCCCCTCTAGGCCCGCCCCCTTCCAGGTCCGCTCTCCCCTCTAGGCCCGCCCCCTTCCAGGTCCGCTCTCCCCTCTAGGCCCGCCCCTTTCCCCTCTAGACCTGCTCCCCTCTCTAGGTCTGCCCCCTTCCAGGTCCGCTCCCCCTCTAGGCATGCCCCCCTCTAGGCCCGCCCCCTTCCAGGTCCGCTCTCCCCTCTAGGCCCACCCCCCCTTTCCAGGTCCGCTCTCCCCTCTAGGCACGCCCCCTTCCAGGTCCGCTCTCCCCTCTAGGCACGCCCCCTTCCAGGTCCGCTCTCCCCTCTAGGCACGCCCCCTTCCAGGTCCGCTCTCCCCTCTAGACCTGCTCCCCCTCTAGGCCCGCCCCCTTCCAGGTCCGCTTCCCCTCTAGGCCCGCCCCCTTCCAGGTCCGCTCTCCCCTCTAGGCCCACCCCCCCTTCCAGGTCCGATCTCCCCTCTAGGCACGCCCCCTTCCAGGTCCGCTCTCCCCTCTAGGAACGCCCCCTTCCAGGTCCGCTCTCCTCTCTAGGAATGCCCCCTTCCAGGTCCGCTCTCCCCTCTAGGCACGCCCCCTTCCAGGTCCGCTCTCCCCTCTAGGCACGCCCCCTTCCAGGTCCGCTCTCCCCTCTAGACCTGCTCCCCCTCTAGGCCCGCCCCCTTCCAGGTCCGCTTCCCCTCTAGGCACGCCCCCTTCCAGGTCCGCTCTCCCCTCTAGGCCCACCCCCCCCTTCCAGGTCCGCTCTCCCCTCTAGGCACGCCCCCTTCCAGGTCCGCTCTCCCCTCTAGGCACGACCCCTTCCAGGTCCGCTCTCCCCTCTAGGCACGACCCCTTCCAGGTCCGCTCTCCCCTGTAGACCTGCTCCCCCTCTAGGCCCGCCCCCTTCCAGGTCCGCTTCCCCTCTAGGCACGCCCCTTCCAGGTCCGCTCTCCCCTCTAGGCCCACCCCCCCTTCCAGGTCCGCTCTCCCCTCTAGGCACGCCCCCTTCCAGGTCCGCTCTCCCCTCTAGGCACGCCCCCTTCCAGGTCCGCTCTCCCCTCTAGGCACGCCCCCTTCCAGGTCCGCTCTCCCCTCTAGGCACGCCCCCTTCCAGGTCCGCTCTCCCCTCTAGGCACGCCCCCTTCCAGGTCCGCTCTCCCCTCTAGGCACCCCCCCTTTCCAGGTCCGCTCTCCCCTCTAGGCACCCCCCCCTTCCAGGTCCGCTCTCCCCTCAAGGCACCCCCCCTTCCAGGTCCGCTCTCCCCTCTAGGCACGCCCCCTTCCAGGTCCGCTCTCCCCTCTAGGCACGCCCCCTTCCAGGTCCGCTCTCCCCTCTAGGCACGCCCCCTTCCAGGTCCGCTCTCCCCTCTAGACCTGCTCCCCCTCTAGGCCCGCCCCCTTCCAGGTCCGCTTCCCCTCTAGGCCCGCCCCCTTCCAGGTCCGCTTCCCCTCTAGGCCCGCCCCCTTCCAGGTCCACTTCCCCTCTAGGCCCGCCCCCTTCCAGGTCCACTCTCCCCTCTAGGCCCACCCCCCCTTCCAGGTCCGCCCCCTTCCAGGTCCGCTCTCCCCTCTAGGAACGCCCCCTTCCAGGTCCGCTCTCCCCTCTAGGCACGCCCCCTTCCAGGTCCGCTCTCCCCTCTAGGCACGCCCCCTTCCAGGTCCGCTCTCCCCTCTAGGCCCGCCCCCCCTTCCAGGTCCGCTCTCCCCTCTAGGCACGCCCCCTTCCAGGTCCGCTGTCCCCTCTAGGCACGCCCCCTTCCAGGTCCGCTGTCCCCTCTAGGCACGCCCCCTTCCAGGTCCGCTCTCCCCTCTAGGCACGCCCCCTTCCAGGTCCGCTCTCCCCTCTAGGCACGCCCCCTTCCAGGTCCGCTCTCCCCTCTAGGCACGCCCCCTTCCAGGTCCGCTCTCCCCTCTAGGCACGCCCCCTTCCAGGTCCGCTCTCCCCTCTAGGCACGCCCCCTTCCAGGTCCGCTCTCCCCTCTAGGCACGCCCCCTTCCAGGTTCGCTCTCCCCTCTAGACCTGCTCCCCCTCTAGGCCCGCCCCCTTCCAGGTCCGCTCTCCCTTCTAGGCATGCCCCCCTCTAGGCCCGCCCCCTTCCAGGTCCGCTCTCCCCTCTAGGCCCACCGCCCCCTTCCAGGTCCTCTCTCCCCTCTAGGCCCACCGCCCCCTTCCAGGTCCGCTCTCCCCTCTAGGCACGCCCCCTTCCAGGTCCGCTCTCCCCTCTAGGCATGCCCCCTTCCAGGTCCGCTCTCCCCTCTAGGCACGCCCCCTTCCAGGTCCGCTCTCCCCTCTAGGCACGCCCCCTTCCAGGTCCGCTCTCCCCTCTAGGCACGCCCCCTTCCAGGTCCGCTCTCCCCTCTAGGCACGCCCCCTTCCAGGTCCGCTCTCCCCTCTAGGCACGCCCCCTTCCAGGTCCGCTCTCCCCTCTAGGCACGCCCCCTTCCAGGTCCGCTCTCCCCTCTAGGCACGCCCCCTTCCAGGTCCGCTCTCCCCTCTAGGCACGCCCCCTTCCAGGTCCGCTCTCCCCTCTAGGCACGCCCCCTTCCAGGTCCGCTCTCCCCTCTAGGCACGCCCCCTTCCAGGTCCGCTCTCCCATCTAGGCCCGCCCCGTTCCAAGTCCGCTCTCCCCTCTAGGCCCGCCCCGTTCCAGGTCCGCTCTCCCCTCTAGGCCCGCACCCTTCCAGGTCTGCTCCCTCTCTAGGCCCGCCCCTTTCCAGGTCTGCTCCCATTCTAGGCCCGCCCCCTTCCAGGTCCGCTCTCCCCTCTAGGTCCGCTGTCCTTCCAGGTCCGCTCCCCCCTCTAGGCCCGCCCCCTTCCAGGTCCGCTCCCCCTCTAGGTCCGCTCTCCCCTCTAGGCACGCCCCCTTCCAGGTCCGCTCTCCCCTCTAGGCACGCTCCCTTCCAGGTCCGCTCTCCCCTCTAGGCACGCCCCCTTCCAAGTCAGCTCTCCCCTCTAGGCACGCCCCCTTCCAAGTCAGCTCTCCCCTCTAGGCCCGCCCCCTTCCAAGTCAGCTCTCCCCTCTAGGCCCGCCCCCTTCCAGGTCCGCTCTCCCTTCTAGGCCCGCCTCGTTCCAGGTCCGCTCTCCCCTCTAGGCCCGCCCCATTCCAGGTCTGCTCCCTCTCTAGGCCCGCCCCTTTCCAGGTCTGCTCCAAGTCTAGGCCCGCCCCCCCTCTAGGTCCGCTGTCCTTCCAGGTCCGCCCCCTTCAAGGTCCGCTCCCCCCTTTAGGCCCACCCCCTTCCAGGTCCGCTCCCCCATCTAGGCCCGCCCCCTTCCAGGTCCGCTCTCCCCTCTAGGCCCGCCCCCTTCCAGGTCCGCTCTCCCTCTAGGCCCTGCTCCACCTCTAGGACTACTCATCTCTTCTTTTAACCACTTTGGTATTTTTAGAAACCTGAAGTAGTTAATAAACGCTCAAAAGCCTGAACATGGGAACACAGAGGGGATGTCCGCTCTAGTCGGCGTTTTCTGACTTGATTTTCCTGCAGTAACCGCAGCAGTGTGCACACTCCTTGTCTGTGCCGGTCCCACCCCTGGTGCCGCCTATTACCGGCCCCGGTTCTCTGCCCCACAACCGGCGGCCTCCCGCACTCATCCTTACGTGGTCCGCAGCTCCCCGGTCTCCCGGCTCTATCCAGGCCCCGACAGCCGCCACTCTCCCCGGGTTCCGCTCCGCCAGCACTGCCTGGTTCACCACTATCCTGCTGGGCCTCGGGCGGCCGCGCTCCGGTTCTTCTCTCCTCCTCCCCGGACGCTGCACGGGCGGCGCCATCTCTGTGCGCACAGACATTCAAACTGCCGCGTCCAGAATCTCCATGACAACCCCTTCTCCTTCCGGAACTGAGGGACTGTGATTGACAGAAAGTCTGACCAATAGGATAAGTCCGTGTAGTCAGGTGGAATATGTACCGAGCACTCTGATTGGTTAGTAGAACCCCTGTGTATCAGAGAACAAGAATGTGTGATACTGTCTGCTGAGCTGTGTATCTAATCCTGTCCTGTGTGATACTGTCTTCTGAGCCGTGTATCTAATCCTATCCTGTGTGATACTGTCTGATGAACTGTGTATCTAATCCTCTCCTGTGTGATACTGTCTGCTGAGCCCTGTATCTAATCCTCTCCTGTGTGATACTGTGTGCTGAGCTGTGTATCTAATCCTCTCCTGTGTGATACTGTGTGCTGAGCCGTGTATCTAATCCTATCCTGTGTGATATTGTCTGCTGAGCCGTGTATCTAATCCTATCCTGTGTGATACTGTCTGCTGAGCTGTGTATCTAATCCTATCCTGTGTGATACTGTCTGATGAACTGTGTATCTAATCCCCTCCTGTGTGATACTGTCTGCTGAGCTGTGTATCTAATCCTATCCTGTGTGATACTGTCTGCTGAGCTGTGTATCTAATCCTGTCCTGTGTGATACTGTCTTCTGAGCCGTGTATCTAATCCTATCCTGTGTGATACTGTCTGATGAACTGTGTATCTAATCCTCTCCTGTGTGATACTGTCTGCTGAGCCCTGTATCTAATCCTCTCCTGTGTGATACTGTGTGCTGAGCTGTGTATCTAATCCTGTCCTGTGTGATACTGTCTGCTGAGCCGTGTATCTAATCCTATCCTGTGTGATACTGTGTGCTGAGCTGTGTATCTAATCCTATCCTGTGTGATACTGTCTGCTGAGCTGTGTATCTAATCCTGTCCTGTGTGATACTGTCTGCTGAGCCGTGTATCCAATCCCCTCCTGTGTGATACTGTCTGCTGAGCTGTGTATCTAATCCTATCCTGTGTGATACTGTCTGCTGAGCTGTGTATCTAATCCTGTCCTGTGTGATACTGTCTGCTGAGCCGTGTATCTAATCCTATCCTGTGTGATACTGTGTGCTGAGCTGTGTATCTAATCCTATCCTGTGTGATACTGTCTGCTGAGCTGTGTATCTAATCCTATCCTGTGTGATACTGTCTGCTGAGCTGTGTATCTAATCCTATCCTGTGTGATACTGTCTGCTGAGCTGTGTATCTAATCCTATCCTGTGTGATACTGTGTGCTGAGCTGTGTATCTAATCCTATCCTGTGTGATACTGTCTGCTGAGCTGTGTATCTAATCCTGTCCTGTGTGATACTGTCTGCTGAGCCGTGTATCCAATCCCCTCCTGTGTGATACTGTCTGCTGAGCTGTGTATCTAATCCTGTCCTGTGTGATACTGTCTGCTGAGCTGTGTATCTAATCCTATCCTGTGTGATACTGTCTGCTGAGCTGTGTATCTAATCCTATCCTGTGTGATACTGTCTGCTGAGCCGTGTATCTATTCTTATCCTGTGTGATACTGTCTGCTGAGCTGTGTATCTAATCCTGTCCTGTGTGATACTGTCTGCTGAGACGTGTATCTAATCCTATCCTGTGTGATACTGCCTGCTGAGCTGTGTATCTAATCCCATCCTGTGTGATACTGTCTGCAGAGCAGTGTATCTAATCCTATCCTGTGTGA
Organism: Phyllobates terribilis; assembly: GCF_046119375.1. Lineage (NCBI taxonomy): Eukaryota > Metazoa > Chordata > Amphibia > Anura > Dendrobatidae > Phyllobates > Phyllobates terribilis. The sequence continues at coordinate 307,831,951 of NW_027362772.1, forward strand.
TACTGCCTGCTGAGCTGTGTATCTAATCCTCTCCTGTGTGATACTGTCTGCTGAGCCGTGTATCTAATCCTGTCCTGTGTGATACTGTCTGCTAAGCCGTGTATCTAATCCTCTACTGTGTGATACTGTCTGCTGAGCCGTGTATCTATTCTTATCCTGTGTGATACTGTCTGCTGAGCCGTGTATCTAATCCTATCCTGTGTGATACTGTCTGCTGAGCCGTGTATCTATTCTTATCCTGTGTGATACTGTCTGCTGAGCCGTGTATCTATTCTTATCCTGTGTGATACTGTCTGCTGAGCCTTGTATCTAATCCTATCCTGTGTGATACTGTCTGCTAAGCCGTGTATCTATTCTTATCCTGTGTGATACTGTCTGCTGAGCCTTGTATCTAATCCTATCCTGTGTGATACTGTCTGCTGAGCCGTGTATCTAATCCTCTCCTGTGTGATACTGTCTGCTGAGCCGTGTATCTAATCCTGCCCTGTGTGATACCGTCTCCTGGATGGTGTATCTAATCCTATCCTGTGTGATACTGTCTATTGAGCTGTGTATCTAATCCTATCCTGTGTGATACTGTCTGCTGAGCCGTGTATCTAATCCTATCCTGTGTGATACTGTCTGCTGAGCTGTGTATCTAATCCTGTCCTGTGAGATACTGACTGCTGAGCCGTGTATCTAATCCTATCCTGTGTGATACCGTCTGCTAAGCTGTATATCTAATCCTCTCCAGTGTGATACAGCTGAGCAGTGTATCTAATCCCACCGTGTGATACAGTTGAGCTGTGTATCTAAGTAGAATGGCGCGGAACCAGCTGCACAGAGTATTTCAGGATATGACGTATGTAAGGGTTAAACCTGAGTGTGATGAGTACAATCCACACCAGGGGGTGTTCTGCGCCCGGGGTACATTGTGCGCCGGTCCTGGGCCGGGATCCAGCGCTGCCATCGATCTCCCGTCTTCTCTGTTCTCATCGTTCTGTGGATGTTTCCCAGACATCAATCACTGGTGACGGCCGGACGGCCATTGTTTGCTCGTTTCTGGCCACTCGTAACTTTTGTGATTGTGCTTCCTGGTGATGTAAAGGGATTCATGAATATCAAGCAGCGGTACACCCACACCGTCCAGGACAGAAGCCTTGTCCCCAGGGGTTCCAGGAACACCCCAAAATGGGCACATTCATCTGCGCTTTTGTTACACCCCATCTCCTCTGCACTCCAGTTCCAGGAGTCGTCCCAGTAAAATATGGACCGTTGTGTAGTGGGTCCATCTCTGGCTCGTGTGCTGCTGCGCTGGGGGTCCCCTATTTATACCTCTAATGGTGGCCCTATGCCTTAGTGTAAAATCTGTGGCGCACCCCCCCATACCATGTGTGTCTTAATTAATTAGTTAATTAAGGAGACTAGAGAGATCGTATGGGAGGATACTTCTCTGTTCTTTATATTAGATGTATCGGACCTTATATTCTAATATCAACCATGAATTGGGTCCCCAAGCTGGAGGTCACTACCTGACTGCGGATTGTAATATCAAATACGAAAGGAAATAGTTTCTATTTAATTGTCTCGAGTTTATACATCAAGCACAATTTATTCTCCTTCCAGGGAAAATTATACCTGCAGTGACAAGGTACAGCGATGGGGTCTCCGGTCACCCCAAGTTATGCGAGTCTCTTCATGGGGCGATTCGAGTCCCTATCGGCTATCACATCTGAATATTACCACAACAGTGTTAAATATTATCGTCGCTATAGAGACGACCTTTTCATCATTTGGTGCGGTACCCTCTCAGAAACTTCCCACTTTGTTGAGATATTAAATAAAAATCATTGGGGAATATCTTTTCCTGCTAATATTTCTGATGAAAGAATTGTATTTCTTGATTGCGTTATTCCATGCTAATAAGTCAATCATGACCAAAAATATTTGGACTTTATTCTAGAGCACCCTCTCCCAAGTGGAAAAGAAATATTCCTCTTAGTCAATTTTACTGTATCAAGAAACCTTGTACGTCAACAGAAGATTATGTGATTCAATCCAAAATACTAAGATATCCGAAAAAAAATGCCAGGATCCCCTCTGTGTGTCAGTAGAGTTGACAGGGGGGCATAATAAGGCTACGTCCACATGACAAAATACAATCCGCACTGACAAAAGCACAAACTCGTGCGGATTTACCCCAAATTTAACTCTTTGCGTCAGGATGAAATCCGCGGTACAGATATGGAAAGGGACGGCAATTTACATTGAGGATTTTCTTTGTAGCGTGTGAATAAAATCTTATCTGAAATACAGCTACTGTAACCTGCTGCCCGGAAAATCCGCTGTGTGTCCCACCCGTGTGTACGGACCCTTACTGACGGACCCCACGTGTGGAGAACAGGTGGTGCAGGGAGTAGCCGTCCAGGGACCCACAGTGGCACTGTCAGACCAGAGCCGCCAGTCACTTTGGGTGCAGCCTGGCTCTGGTGGGCTGGGTGGCATTGCTCATGGGCGCTCGGGATGCCAGGCGACCGTTCCATCTTTACTAGAAACTACCACAAAAAAATTTGACAATGTCTTTGAGAAAAGTCTCTTTAAATTTCTTTCCTTCCACAGATAATCCCACCCAGCGAGAGAAATGTGCCGTGCAATAATCTGTGAGTAACGCGACCCCCGACAGCCCCATTCCCCCCCTCGCCCACCACTCCCCATCCACAATATCCAGATCCTTCTTCATCCTTCATCCAGTTTAATAAGAAATCTAATTTTTTGGGGGGGGATTGGTGCAGTCTCTGCATCTTTTCTGCTGCTCATTTTGTCTTTTTGGGGGTATTGAGGGTATTTAAAGGGAGATGTTATTTTAGAAAGGACTTGGCATAAAAGTGGTTGTTGGGAAGTGAGGACAAAGGACAGAGCAGTTTCTATTCAGGGGACGCTGGCACAAGCCACTGAGCAGCACTACAAGACGTGCCCAGCGTGGAGAAAACATGCAAATCACTGCTGGGGCACCCAGCTTAAGCAAGATGAAGACAGAGCGAGCGGGCGACCTGCGGGCTCTCAACTGCCCATCGCTCCTTCACCTGCTGTGGCTTCTGGCCGTCCATACAGGTGAGGCTGGTGCACTGCCGGCTGCGGGGTTGTCAGCTCTTATGTCCAGGCTCTCCCCCATAGCTGATATTAATGTTTTCTGTGTACCCTGCTGTTCACATGCAGCGGTTTTGCTTGGCGCCATTCATCTTCACATTGCTATGGGAAACTGCTTTACGTTTTGCACAAGTTTTAATGACTTTTCTACTTTTTTAGTTTTAATTCCTCACTTTTAAGATCTCTGCTTGCTGTCAGCTGACATCCTGCTCGGCTTGTTACAGTGTATCAGTGCAGGTGACAGGTGCTGCTGCTGGCTCATATGCCAAAGGTATCCACAGCCCCCATAACCCCGGCATAACAAGGTGGTCTTCTGACAGCGAGGAGCAGATTGTACCATACGCGCTTTTTTACAGTCGGAGCCTATTAGTGATTAACCCTCTGGATATCGCTGTTATTATGGGAGCACTGTGGATATCGCTGTTATTATGGGAGCACTGTGGATGTCACTGTTATTATGGGGGCACTGTGGATGTCACTGTTATTATGGGGCACTGTGGATATCACTGTTGTTATGGGAGCACTGTGGATGTCACTGTTATTATGGGGGCACTGTGGATATCACTGTTATTATGGGAGCACTGTGGATATCACTGTTATTATGGGAGCACTGTGGATATCACTGTTATTATGGGGTCACTGTGGATGTCACTGTTATTATGGGAGCACTGTGGATGTCACTGTTATTATGGGGGCACTGTGGATGTCACTGTTATTATGGGAGCACTGTGGATGTCACTGTTATTATGGGAGCACTGTGGATGTCACTGTTATTATGGGGTCACTGTGGATGTCACTGTTATTATGGGAGCACTGTGGATATCACTGTTATTATGGGGGCACTGTGGATGTCACTGTTATTATGGGAGCACTGTGGATGTCACTGTTATTATGGGAGCACTGTGGATATCACTGTTATTATGGGAGCACTGTGGATGTCACTGTTATTATGGGGCACTGTGGATGTCACTGTTATTATGGGAGCACTGTGGATGTCACTGTTATTATGGGAGCACTGTGGATATCACTGTTATTATGGGAGCACTGTGGATGTCACTGTTATTATGGGGGCACTGTGGATGTCACTGTTATTATGGGAGCACTGTGGATGTCACTGTTATTATGGGGGCACTGTGGATGTCACTGTTATTATGGGGCACTGTGGATATCACTGTTATTATGGGAGCACTGTGGATATCACTGTTATTATGGGAGCACTGTGGATGTCATTGTTATTATGGGGCACTGTGGATGTCACTGTTATTATGGGAGCACTGTGGATATCACTGTTATTATGGGAGCACTGTGGATATCACTGTTATTATGGGAGCTCTGTGGATATCACTGTTATTATGGGAGCACTGTGGATGTCACTGTTATTATGGGGCACTGTGGATGTCACTGTTATTATGGGGCACTGTGGATGTCACTGTTATTATGGGGGCACTGTGGATGTCACTGTTATTATGGGAGCACTGTGGATGTCACTTATTATGGGAGCACTGTGGATGTCACTGTTATTATGGGGGCACTGTGGATGTCACTGTTATTATGGGAGCACTGTGGATGTCACTGTTATTATGGGAGCACTGTGGATATCACTGTTATTATGGGGGCACTGTGGATGTCGCTGTTATTATGGGGGCACTGTGGATATCACTGTTATTATGGGAGCACTGTGGATGTCACTGTTATTATGGAGCACTGTGGATGTCACTGTTATTATGGGAGCACTGTGGATGTCACTGTTATTATGGGGGCACTGTGGATGTCACTGTTATTATGGGGCACTGTGGATGTCACTGTTATTATGGGGGCACTGTGGATGTCACTGTTATTATGGGGGCACTGTGGATATCGCTGTTATTATGGGGGCACTGTGGATATCGCTGTTATTATGGGGGCACTGTGGATATCGCTGTTATTATGGGAGCACTGTGGATGTCACTGTTATTATGGGGGCACTGTGGATGTCACTGTTATTATGGGAGCACTGTGGATGTCACTGTTATTATGGGGGCACTGTGGATGTCACTGTTATTATGGGGCACTGTGGATGTCACTGTTATTATGGGGGCACTGTGGATGTCACTGTTATTATTGGGGCACTGTGGATATCGCTGTTATTATGGGGGCACTGTGGATATCGCTGTTATTATGGGAGCACTGTGGATGTCACTGTTATTATGGGGGCACTGTGGATGTCACTGTTATTATGGGGCACTGTGGATATCACTGTTATTATGGGAGCACTGTGGATATCACTGTTATTATGGGAGCACTGTGGATGTCACTGTTATTATGGGGGCACTGTGGATGTCACTGTTATTATGGGGGCACTGTGGATGTCACTGTTATTATGGGGCACTGTGGATATCACTGTTATTATGGGAGCACTGTGGATATCACTGTTATTATGGGAGCACTGTGGATGTCACTGTTATTATGGGGCACTGTGGATGTCACTGTTATTATGGGGCACTGTGGATGTCACTGTTATTATGGGGGCACTGTGGATGTCACTGTTATTATGGGAGCACTGTGGATGTCACTGTTATTATGGGAGCACTGTGGATGTCACTGTTATTATGGGGCACTGTGGATGTCACTGTTATTATGGGGGCACTGTGGATGTCACTGTTATTATGGGAGCACTGTGGATGTCACTGTTATTATGGGAGCACTGTGGATATCACTGTTATTATGGGGGCACTGTGGATGTCGCTGTTATTATGGGGGCACTGTGGATATCACTGTTATTATGGGAGCACTGTGGATGTCACTGTTATTATGGGAGCACTGTGGATATCACTGTTATTATGGGAGCACTGTGGATGTCACTGTTATTATGGGGGCACTGTGGATGTCGCTGTTATTATGGGGCACTGTGGATGTCACTGTTATTATGGGAGCACTGTGGATATCACTGTTATTATGGGGGCACTGTGGATGTCACTGTTATTATGGGAGCACTGTGGATATCACTGTTATTATGGGGGCACTGTGGATGTCACTGTTATTATGGGGGCACTGTGGATGTCACTGTTATTATGGGAGCACTGTGGATGTCACTGTTATTATGGGAGCACTGTGGATGTCGCTGTTATTATGGGGGCACTGTGGATGTCACTGTTATTATGGGAGGACTGTGGATATCACTGTTATTATGGGGGCACTGTGGATATCACTGTTATTATGGGAGCACTGTGGATATCACTGTTATTATGGGGGCACTGTGGATATCACTGTTATTATGGGAGCACTGTGGATATCACTGTTATTATGGGGGCACTGTGGATATCACTGTTATTATGGGAGCACTGTGGATATCACTGTTATTATGGGGGCACTGTGGATATCACTGTTATTATGGGGGCACTGTGGATATCACTGTTATTATGGGAGCACTGTGGATGTCACTGTTATTATGGGAGCACTGTTAATATCGCTGTTATTATGGGGGCACTGTGGATGTCACTGTTATTATGGAGCACTGTGGATGTCGCTGTTATTATGGGGGCACTGTGGATATCACTGTTATTATGGGGGCACTGTGGATATCGCTGTTATTATGGGAGCACTGTGGATGTCACTGTTATTATGGGGGCACTGTGGATATCGCTGTTATTATGGGAGCACTGTGGATGTCACTGTTATTATGGGAGCACTGTGGATATCACTGTTATTATGGGAGCACTGTGGATATCACTGTTATTATGGGAGCACTGTGGATATCACTGTTATTATGGGAGCACTGTGGATATCACTGTTATTATGGGGGCACTGTGGATGTCACTGTTATTATCGGAGCACTGTGGATGTCACTGTTATTATGGGAGCACTGTGGATGTCGCTGTTATTATGGGGGCACTGTGGATGTCGCTGTTATTATGGGGGCACTGTGGATGTCGCTGTTATTATGGGAGCACTGTGGATATCACTGTTATTATGGGAGCACTGTGGATATCACTGTTATTATGGGAGCACTGTGGATATCACTGTTATTATGGGAGCACTGTGGATGTCACTGTTATTATGGGAGCACTGTGGATATCACTGTTATTATGGGAGCACTGTGGATATCACTGTTATTATGGGAGCACTGTGGATGTCACTGTTATTATGGGGGCACTGTGGATGTCTCTGTTATTATGGGAGCACTGTAGATATCACTGTTATTATGGAGGCACTGTGGATATCACTGTTATTATGGGAGCACTGTGGATATCACTGTTATTATGGGAGCACTGTGGATATCACTGTTATTATGGGAGCACTGTGGATATCACTGTTATTATGGGAGCACTGTGGATGTCTCTGTTATTATGGGAGCACTGTAGATATCACTGTTATTATGGAGGCACTGTGGATGTCACTGTTATTATGGGGGCACTGTGGATGTCGCTGTTATTATGGGAGCACTGTGGATGTCACTGTTATTATGGGGGCACTGTGGATGTCACTGTTATTATGGGGGCACTGTGGATATCACTGTTATTATGGGAGCACTGTGGATGTCACTGTTATTATGGGAGCACTGTGGATATCACTGTTATTATGGGAGCACTGTGGATGTCACTGTTATTATGGGAGCACTGTGGATGTCACTGTTATTATGGGGGCACTGTGGATGTCACTGTTATTATGGGGGCACTGTGGATATCACTGTTATTATGGGAGCACTGTGGATATCACTGTTATTATGGGAGCACTGTGGATATCACTGTTATTATGGGAGCACTGTGGATGTCACTGTTATTATGGGAGCACTGTGGATGTCACTGTTATTATGGGGGCACTGTAGATATCACTGTTATTATGGAGGCACTGTGGATGTCACTGTTATTATGGGAGCACTGTGGATATCACTGTTATTATGGGGGCACTGTGGATGTCACTGTTATTATGGGGGCACTGTGGATATCACTGTTATTATGGGAGCACTGTGGATATCGCTGTTATTATGGAAGCACTGTGGATATCGCTGTTATTATGGGAGCACTGTGGATGTCACTGTTATTATGGGGGCACTGTAGATATCACTGTTATTATGGAGGCACTGTGGATGTCGCTGTTATTATGGGAGCACTGTGGATATCACTGTTATTATGGGGGCACTGTGGATGTCACTGTTATTATGGGGGCACTGTGGATATCACTGTTATTATGGGAGCACTGTGGATATCGCTGTTATTATGGAAGCACTGTGGATATCGCTGTTATTATGGGAGCACTGTGGATGTCACTGTTATTATGGGGGCACTGTAGATATCACTGTTATTATGGAGGCACTGTGGATGTCACTGTTATTATGGGGGCACTGTGGATGTCGCTGTTATTATGGGAGCACTGTGGATATCACTGTTATTATGGGGGCACTGTGGATGTCACTGTTATTATGGGGGCACTGTGGATATCACTGTTATTATGGGAGCACTGTGGATATCGCTGTTATTATGGAAGCACTGTGGATATCACTGTTATTATGGGAGCACTGTGGATGTCACTGTTATTATGGGAGCACTGTGGATGTCGCTGTTATTATGGAAGCACTGTGGATATCACTGTTATTATGGGGGCACTGTGGATGTCACTGTTATTATGGGAGCACTGTGGATGTCGCTGTTATTATGGAAGCACTGTGGATATCGCTGTTATTATGGGGGCACTGTGGATATCACTGTTATTATGGAGCACTGTGGATGTCGCTGTTATTATGGAAGCACTGTGGATGTCGCTGTTATTATGGGGGCACTGTGGATATCACTGTTATTATGGGGGCACTGTGGATGTCACTGTTATTATGGGAGCACTGTGGATATCACTGTTATTATGGGGGCACTGTGGATGTCACTGTTATTATGGGGGCACTGTAGATATCACTGTTATTATGGGAGCACTGTGGATGTCACTGTTATTATGGGGGCACTGTGGATATCACTGTTATTATGGAGCACTGTGGATGTCGCTGTTATTATGGGAGCACTGTGGATGTCACTGTTATTATGGAGCACTGTGGATGTCGCTGTTATTATGGGAGCACTGTGGATGTCACTGTTATTATGGAGCACTGTGGATGTCACTGTTATTATGGGGGCACTGTAGATATCGCTGTTATTATGGGAGCACTGTGGATGTCACTGTTATTATGGAGCACTGTGGATGTCACTGTTATTATGGGGGCACTGTAGATATCACTGTTATTATGGGAGCACTGTGGATGTCACTGTTATTATGGAGCACTGTGGATGTCACTGTTATTATGGGGGCACTGTAGATATCGCTGTTATTATGGGAGCACTGTGGATGTCACTGTTATTATGGAGCACTGTGGATGTCACTGTTATTATGGAGCACTGTGGATGTCACTGTTATTATGGGAGCACTGTGGATATCACTGTTATTATGGGAGCACTGTGGATGTCACTGTTATTATGGGAGCACTGTGGATATCACTGTTATTATGGAGCACTGTGGATGTCACTGTTATTATGGAGCACTGTGGATGTCACTGTTATTATGGGGGCACTGTAGATATCGCTGTTATTATGGGAGCACTGTGGATGTCACTGTTATTATGGAGCACTGTGGATGTCACTGTTATTATGGGGGCACTGTGGATATCACTGTTATTATGGGAGCACTGTGGATATCGCTGTTATTATGGGAGCACTGTGGATGTCACTGTTATTATGGGAGCACTGTGGATATCACTGTTATTATGGGAGCACTGTGGATGTCACTGTTATTATGGGGGCACTGTGGATATCACTGTTATTATGGGAGCACTGTGGATATCGCTGTTATTATGGGAGCACTGTGGATGTCGCTGTTATTATGGGAGCACTGTGGATGTCACTGTTATTATGGGAGCACTGTGGATATCGCTGTTATTATGGGGGCACTGTGGATATCGCTGTTATTATGGGGGCACTGTGGATGTCACTGTTATTATGGGAGCACTGGATGTCGCTGTATTATGGGAGCACTGTGGATGTCTCTGTTATTATGGGAGCACTGTGGATATCGCTGTTATTATGGGGGCACTGTGGATATCGCTGTTATTATGGGGGCACTGTGGATGTCACTGTTATTATGGGAGCACTGGATGTCGCTGTATTATGGGAGCACTGTGGATGTCTCTGTTATTATGGGAGCACTGTGGATGTCACTGTTATTATGGGAGCACTGTGGATGTCTCTGTTATTATGGGGGCACTGTGGATATCACTGTTATTATGGGAGCACTGTGGATGTCACTGTTATTATGGGAGCACTGTGGATATCACTGTTATTATGGAGGCACTGTGGATGTCACTGTTATTATGGGAGCACTGTGGATGTCACTGTTATTATGGGAGCACTGTGGATATCACTGTTATTATGGGGGCACTGTGGATGTCACTGTTATTATGGGAGCACTGTGGATGTCGCTGTTATTATGGGGGCACTGTGGATGTCACTGTTATTATGGGAGCACTGTGGATGTCGCTGTTATTATGGGAGCACTGTGGATGTCTCTGTTATTATGGGAGCACTGTGGATATCACTGTTATTATGGGGGCACTGTGGATGTCACTGTTATTATGGGAGCACTGTGGATGTCACTGTTATTATGGGAGCACTGTGGATGTCACTGTTATTATGGGGGCACTGTGGATGTCACTGTTATTATGGGAGCACTGTGGATGTCACTGTTATTATGGGGGCACTGTGGATATCACTGTTATTATGGGAGCACTGTGGATGTCACTGTTATTATGGGAGCACTGTGGATGTCACTGTTATTATGGGGGCACTGTGGATGTCACTGTTATTATGGGAGCACTGTGGATGTCGCTGTTATTATGGGAGCACTGTGGATGTCTCTGTTATTATGGGAGCACTGTGGATATCACTGTTATTATGGGGGCACTGTGGATATCACTGTTATTATGGGAGCACTGTGGATGTCACTGTTATTATGGGAGCACTGTGGATATCGCTGTTATTATGGGGGCACTGTGGATATCGCTGTTATTATGGGGGCACTGTGGATGTCGCTGTATTATGGGAGCACTGTGGATGTCTCTGTTATTATGGGGGCACTGTGGATATCACTGTTATTATGGGAGCACTGTGGATATCGCTGTTATTATGGGGGCACTGTGGATGTCACTGTTATTATGGGAGCACTGTGGATATCGCTGTTATTATGGGGGCACTGTGGATGTCACTGTTATTATGGGAGCACTGTGGATGTCTCTGTTATTATGGGAGCACTGTGGATGTCACTGTTATTATGGGAGCACTGTGGATGTCGCTGTTATTATGGGAGCACTGTGGATATCACTGTTATTATGGGGGCACTGTGGATGTCACTGTTATTATGGGAGCACTGTGGATATCACTGTTATTATGGGGGAACTGTGGATGTCACTGTTATTATGGGAGCACTGTGGATATCACTGTTATTATGGGGGCACTGTGGATGTCTCTGTTATTATGGGAGCACTGTGGATATCACTGTTATTATGGGAGCACTGTGGATGTCACGGTTATTATGGGGGCACTGTGGATATCACTGGTATTATGGAGCACTGTGGATGTCGCTGTTATTATGGGAGCACTGTGGATATCACTGTTATTATGGGGGAACTGTGGATGTCACTGTTATTATGGGAGCACTGTGGATATCACTGTTATTATGGGAGCACTGTGGATGTCACTGTTATTATGGGAGCACTGTGGATATCACTGTTATTATGGGAGCACTGTGGATGTCACTGTTATTATGGGGGCACTGTGGATATCACTGTTATTATGGGGGCACTGTGGATGTCTCTGTTATTATGGGAGCACTGTGGATGTCGCTGTTATTATGGGAGCACTGTGGATGTCACTGTTATTATGGGAGCACTGTGGATATCACTGTTATTATGGGGCACTGTGGATGTCACTGTTATTATGGGGGCACTGTGGATATCACTGTTATTATGGGGGCACTGTGGATGTCTCTGTTATTATGGGGGCACTGTGGATGTCACTGTTATTATGGGAGCACTGTGGATATCACTGTTATTATGGGAGCACTGTGGATATCACTGTTATTATGGGAGCAGTGTGGATGTCACTGTTATTATGGGAGCACTGTGGATGTCGCTGTTATTATGGGAGCACTGTGGATATCACTGTTATTATGGGAGCACTGTGGATGTCGCTGTTATTATGGGAGCACTGTGGATATCACTGTTATTATGGGAGCACTGTGGATGTCACTGTTATTATGGGGGCACTGTGGATGTCACTGTTATTATGGGAGCAGTGTGGATGTCACTGTTATTATGGGAGCACTGTGGATGTCACTGTTATTATGGGGGCACTGTGGATGTCACTGTTATTATGGGAGCAGTGTGGATGTCACTGTTATTATGGGAGCACTGTGGATATCACTGTTATTATGGGGGCACTGTGGATGTCACTGTTATTATGGGAGCAGTGTGGATGTCACTGTTATTATGGGAGCACTGTGGATATCACTGTTATTATGGGAGCACTGTGGATGTCGCTGTTATTATGGGAGCACTGTGGATATCACTGTTATTATGGGAGCACTGTGGATGTCACTGTTATTATGGGAGCACTGTGGATATCACTGTTATTATGGGGGCACTGTGGATGTCTCTGTTATTATGGGAGCACTGTGGATATCACTGTTATTATGGGAGCACTGTGGATGTCGCTGTTATTATGGGAGCACTGTGGATGTCGCTGTTATTATGGGGGCACTGTGGATATCACTGTTATTATGGGAGCACTGTGGATATCACTGTTATTATGGGAGCACTGTGGATATCACTGTTATTATGGGAGCACTGTGGATGTCACTGTTATTATGGAGGCACTGTGGATGTCACTGTTATTATGGGGGCACTGTGGATGTCACTGTTATTATGGGAGCACTGTGGATGCCACTGTTATTATGGGGGCACTGTGGATATCACTGTTATTATGGGGGCACTGTGGATATCACTGTTATTATGGAGGGACTGTGGATGTCACTGTTATTATGGGAGCACTGTGGATATCACTGTTATTATGGGGGCACTGTGGATGTCACTGTTATTATGGGGGCACTGTGGATGTCACTGTTATTATGGGAGCACTGTGGATGCCACTGTTATTATGGGGGCACTGTGGATATCACTGTTATTATGGGGGCACTGTGGATATCACTGTTATTATGGAGGGACTGTGGATGTCACTGTTATTATGGGAGCACTGTGGATATCACTGTTATTATGGGGGCACTGTGGATATCACTGTTATTATGGGGGCACTGTGGATATCACTGTTATTATGGGAGCACTGTGGATGTCGCTGTTATTATGGGAGCACTGTGGATGTCACTGTTATTATGGGGGCACTGTGGATATCACTGTTATTATGGGAGCACTGTGGATATCACTGTTATTATGGGGGCACTGTGGATATCACTGTTATTATGGGAGCACTGTGGATGTCACTGTTATTATGGGGCACTGTGGATATCACTGTTATTATGGGGGCACTGTGGATATCACTGTTATTATGGGAGCACTGTGGATGCCACTGTTATTATGGGGGCACTGTAGATATCACTGTTATTATGGGGGCACTGTGGATATCACTGTTATTATGGAGGGACTGTGGATGTCACTGTTATTATGGGAGCACTGTGGATATCACTGTTATTATGGGGGCACTGTGGATATCACTGTTATTATGGGGGCACTGTGGATATCACTGTTATTATGGGAGCACTGTGGATGTCACTGTTATTATGGGGCACTGTGGATGTCACTGTTATTATGGAGGGACTGTGGATGTCACTGTTATTATGGGGGCACTGTGGATGTCACTGTTATTATGGAGGGACTGTGGATGTCACTGTTATTATGGGGGCACTGTGGATATCACTGTTATTATGGAGGGACTGTGGATGTCACTGTTATTATGGGGGCACTGTGGATGTCACTGTTATTATGGGGGCACTGTGGATGTCACTGTTATTATGGGGGCACTGTGGATATCACTGTTATTATGGGAGCACTGTGGATGTCACTGTTATTATGGGGCACTGTGGATGTCACTGTTATTATGGGGCACTGTGGATGTCACTGTTATTATGGGGCACTGTGGATGTCACTGTTATTATGGGAGCACTGTGGATGTCACTGTTATTATGGGGCACTGTGGATGTCACTGTTATTATGGGGGCACTGTGGATATCACTGTTATTATGGGAGCACTGTGGATGTCTCTGTTATTATGGGAGCACTGTGGATGTCACTGTTATTATGGGAGCACTGTGGATATCACTGTTATTATGGGGGCACTGTGGATATCACTGTTATTATGGGAGCACTGTGGATATCACTGTTATTATGGGAGCACTGTGGATGTCACTGTTATTATGGGGGCACTGTGGATGTCACTGTTATTATGGGGGCACTGTGGATGTCGCTGTTATTATGGGAGCACTGTGGATGTCGCTGTTATTATGGGGGCACTGTGGATATCACTGTTATTATGGGGGCACTGTGGATATCACTGTTATTATGGGAGCACTGTGGATGTCACTGTTATTATGGGGGCACTGTGGATATCACTGTTATTATGGGGGCACTGTGGATGTCCCTGTTATTATGGGGGCACTGTGGATGTCGCTGTTATTATGGGGGCACTGTGGATATCGCTGTTATTATGGGGGCACTGTGGATATCACTGTTATTATGGGAGCACTGTGGATGTCGCTGTTATTATGGAGGGACTGTGGATATCACTGTTATTATGGGGGCACTGTGGATATCACTGTTATTATGGAGGGACTGTGGATGTCACTGTTATTATGGGGGCACTGTGGATATCACTGTTATTATGGGAGCACTGTGGATGTCACTGTTATTATGGGGGCACTGTGGATATCGCTGTTATTATGGAGCACTGTGGATGTCGCTGTTATTATGGGGGCACTGTGGATGTCACTGTTATTATGGGAGCACTGTGGATATCACTGTTATTATGGGAGCACTGTGGATGTCACTGTTATTATGGGGGCACTGTGGATATCACTATTATTATGGAGCACTGTGGATGTCACTGTTATTATGGGGGCACTGTGGATATCACTGTTATTATGGGGGCACTGTGGATGTCACTGTTATTATGGGGGCACTGTGGATGTCGCTGTTATTATGGGAGCACTGTGGATGTCGCTGTTATTATGGGGGCACTGTGGATATCGCTGTTATTATGGAGGCACTGTGGATGTCACTGTTATTATGGGAGCACTGTGGATATCACTGTTATTATGGGGGCACTGTGGATATCACTGTTATTATGGGAGCACTGTGGATATCACTGTTATTATGGGGGCACTGTGGATGTCACTGTTATTATGGGAGCACTGTGGATATCACTGTTATTATGGGGGCACTGTGGATATCACTGTTATTATGGGG
Organism: Phyllobates terribilis; assembly: GCF_046119375.1. Lineage (NCBI taxonomy): Eukaryota > Metazoa > Chordata > Amphibia > Anura > Dendrobatidae > Phyllobates > Phyllobates terribilis. Next base: position 307,847,558 of record NW_027362772.1, read on the forward strand.
GCACTGTGGATGTCACTGTTATTATGGGGGCACTGTGGATGTCACTGTTATTATGGGGGCACTGTGGATATCACTGTTATTATGGGGGCACTGTGGATGTCACTGTTATTATGGGAGCACTGTGGATATCACTGTTATTATGGGAGCACTGTGGATGTCACTGTTATTATGGAGGCACTGTGGATATCACTGTTATTATGGGGGCACTGTGGATGTCGCTGTTATTATGGGGGCACTGTGGATGTCACTGTTATTATGGGAGCACTGTGGATGTCGCTGTTATTATGGGGGCACTGTGGATGTCACTGTTATTATGGGAGCACTGTGGATATCACTGTTATTATGGGAGCACTGTGGATGTCACTGTTATTATGGGAGCACTGTGGATGTCACTGTTATTATGGGAGCACTGTGGATATCACTGTTATTATGGGGGCACTGTGGATGTCACTGTTATTATGGGGGCACTGTGGATGTCACTGTTATTATGGGGGCACTGTGGATGTCACTGTTATTATGGGGGCACTGTGGATATCACTGTTATTATGGGGGCACTGTGGATGTCACTGTTATTATGGGGGCACTGTGGATGTCGCTGTTATTATGGGGGCACTGTGGATATCACTGTTATTATGGGGGCACTGTGGATATCACTGTTATTATGGGGGCACTGTGGATATCACTGTTATTATGGGAGCACTGTGGATGTCGCTGTTATTATGGAGGGACTGTGGATATCACTGTTATTATGGGGGCACTGTGGATATCACTGTTATTATGGAGGGACTGTGGATGTCACTGTTATTATGGGGGCACTGTGGATATCACTGTTATTATGGGAGCACTGTGGATGTCACTGTTATTATGGGGGCACTGTGGATATCGCTGTTATTATGGAGCACTGTGGATGTCGCTGTTATTATGGGGGCACTGTGGATGTCACTGTTATTATGGGAGCACTGTGGATGTCACTGTTATTATGGGGGCACTGTGGATATCACTATTATTATGGAGCACTGTGGATGTCACTGTTATTATGGGGGCACTGTGGATATCACTGTTATTATGGGGGCACTGTGGATGTCACTGTTATTATGGGGGCACTGTGGATGTCGCTGTTATTATGGGAGCACTGTGGATGTCGCTGTTATTATGGGGGCACTGTGGATATCGCTGTTATTATGGAGGCACTGTGGATGTCACTGTTATTATGGGAGCACTGTGGATATCACTGTTATTATGGGGGCACTGTGGATATCACTGTTATTATGGGAGCACTGTGGATATCACTGTTATTATGGGGGCACTGTGGATGTCACTGTTATTATGGGAGCACTGTGGATATCACTGTTATTATGGGGGCACTGTGGATATCACTGTTATTATGGGGGCACTGTGGATGTCACTGTTATTATGGGGGCACTGTGGATGTCACTGTTATTATGGGGGCACTGTGGATATCACTGTTATTATGGGGGCACTGTGGATGTCACTGTTATTATGGGAGCACTGTGGATATCACTGTTATTATGGGAGCACTGTGGATGTCACTGTTATTATGGAGGCACTGTGGATATCACTGTTATTATGGGGGCACTGTGGATGTCGCTGTTATTATGGGGGCACTGTGGATGTCACTGTTATTATGGGAGCACTGTGGATGTCGCTGTTATTATGGGGGCACTGTGGATGTCACTGTTATTATGGGAGCACTGTGGATATCACTGTTATTATGGGAGCACTGTGGATGTCACTGTTATTATGGGAGCACTGTGGATGTCACTGTTATTATGGGAGCACTGTGGATATCACTGTTATTATGGGGGCACTGTGGATATCACTGTTTTTATGGGGGCACTGTGGATATCACTGTTATTATGGGGGCACTGTGGATATCACTGTTATTATGGGGGCACTGTGGATGTCACTGTTATTATGGGAGCACTGTGGATATCAGTGTTATTATGGGAGCACTGTGGATGTCACTGTTATTATGGGGGCACTGTGGATATCACTGTTATTATGGGGGCACTGTGGATGTCACTGTTATTATGGGAGCACTGTGGATGTCACTGTTATTATGGGAGCACTGTGGATATCACTGTTATTATGGGGGCACTGTGGATATCACTGTTATTATGGGGGCACTGTGGATATCACTGTTATTATGGGGGCACTGTGGATATCACTGTTATTATGGGAGCACTGTGGATGTCACTGTTATTATGGAGGCACTGTGGATATCACTGTTATTATGGGAGCACTGTGGATGTCACTGTTATTATGGGAGCACTGTGGATGTCGCTGTTATTATGGGAGCACTGTGGATGTCGCTGTTATTATGGGGGCACTGTGGATATCGCTGTTATTATGGGAGCACTGTGGATGTCGCTGTTATTATGGGGGCACTGTGGATATCACTGTTATTATGGGAGCACTGTGGATGTCACTGTTATTATGGGAGCACTGTGGATGTCGCTGTTATTATGAGGGCACTGTGGATGTCGCTGTTATTATGGGGGCACTGTGGATGTCACTGTTATTATGGGAGCACTGGATGTCGCTGTATTATGGGAGCACTGTGGATGTCTCTGTTATTATGGGAGCACTGTGGATATCGCTGTTATTATGGGGGCACTGTGGATATCGCTGTTATTATGGGGGCACTGTGGATGTCACTGTTATTATGGGAGCACTGGATGTCGCTGTATTATGGGAGCACTGTGGATGTCTCTGTTATTATGGGAGCACTGTGGATGTCACTGTTATTATGGGAGCACTGTGGATGTCGCTGTTATTATGGGAGCACTGTGGATGTCTCTGTTATTATGGGGGCACTGTGGATATCACTGTTATTATGGGAGCACTGTGGATGTCACTGTTATTATGGGAGCACTGTGGATATCACTGTTATTATGGAGGCACTGTGGATGTCACTGTTATTATGGGAGCACTGTGGATGTCACTGTTATTATGGGAGCACTGTGGATATCACTGTTATTATGGGGGCACTGTGGATGTCACTGTTATTATGGGAGCACTGTGGATGTCGCTGTTATTATGGGGGCACTGTGGATGTCACTGTTATTATGGGAGCACTGTGGATGTCGCTGTTATTATGGGAGCACTGTGGATGTCTCTGTTATTATGGGAGCACTGTGGATATCACTGTTATTATGGGGGCACTGTGGATGTCACTGTTATTATGGGAGCACTGTGGATGTCACTGTTATTATGGGAGCACTGTGGATGTCACTGTTATTATGGGGGCACTGTGGATGTCACTGTTATTATGGGAGCACTGTGGATGTCACTGTTATTATGGGGGCACTGTGGATATCACTGTTATTATGGGAGCACTGTGGATGTCACTGTTATTATGGGAGCACTGTGGATGTCACTGTTATTATGGGGGCACTGTGGATGTCACTGTTATTATGGGAGCACTGTGGATGTCGCTGTTATTATGGGAGCACTGTGGATGTCTCTGTTATTATGGGAGCACTGTGGATATCACTGTTATTATGGGGGCACTGTGGATATCACTGTTATTATGGGAGCACTGTGGATGTCACTGTTATTATGGGAGCACTGTGGATATCGCTGTTATTATGGGGGCACTGTGGATATCGCTGTTATTATGGGGGCACTGTGGATGTCGCTGTATTATGGGAGCACTGTGGATGTCTCTGTTATTATGGGGGCACTGTGGATATCACTGTTATTATGGGAGCACTGTGGATATCGCTGTTATTATGGGGGCACTGTGGATGTCACTGTTATTATGGGAGCACTGTGGATGTCGCTGTTATTATGGGAGCACTGTGGATGTCTCTGTTATTATGGGGGCACTGTGGATATCACTGTTATTATGGGAGCACTGTGGATGTCACTGTTATTATGGGAGCACTGTGGATGTCGCTGTTATTATGGGAGCACTGTGGATATCACTGTTATTATGGGGGCACTGTGGATGTCACTGTTATTATGGGAGCACTGTGGATATCACTGTTATTATGGGGGCACTGTGGATGTCACTGTTATTATGGGGGCACTGTGGATATCACTGTTATTATGGGGGCACTGTGGATGTCACTGTTATTATGGGAGCACTGTGGATATCACTGTTATTATGGGGGAACTGTGGATGTCACTGTTATTATGGGAGCACTGTGGATATCACTGTTATTATGGGGGCACTGTGGATGTCTCTGTTATTATGGGAGCACTGTGGATATCACTGTTATTATGGGAGCACTGTGGATGTCACGGTTATTATGGGGGCACTGTGGATATCACTGGTATTATGGAGCACTGTGGATGTCGCTGTTATTATGGGAGCACTGTGGATATCACTGTTATTATGGGGGAACTGTGGATGTCACTGTTATTATGGGAGCACTGTGGATATCACTGTTATTATGGGAGCACTGTGGATGTCACTGTTATTATGGGGGCACTGTGGATATCACTGTTATTATGGGGGCACTGTGGATGTCTCTGTTATTATGGGAGCACTGTGGATGTCGCTGTTATTATGGGAGCACTGTGGATGTCACTGTTATTATGGGAGCACTGTGGATATCACTGTTATTATGGGGCACTGTGGATGTCACTGTTATTATGGGGGCACTGTGGATATCACTGTTATTATGGGGGCACTGTGGATGTCTCTGTTATTATGGGGGCACTGTGGATGTCACTGTTATTATGGGAGCACTGTGGATATCACTGTTATTATGGGAGCACTGTGGATATCACTGTTATTATGGGAGCACTGTGGATGTCACTGTTATTATGGGAGCACTGTGGATGTCGCTGTTATTATGGGAGCACTGTGGATATCACTGTTATTATGGGAGCACTGTGGATGTCGCTGTTATTATGGGAGCACTGTGGATATCACTGTTATTATGGGAGCACTGTGGATGTCACTGTTATTATGGGAGCAGTGTGGATGTCACTGTTATTATGGGAGCACTGTGGATATCACTGTTATTATGGGGGCACTGTGGATGTCACTGTTATTATGGGAGCAGTGTGGATGTCACTGTTATTATGGGAGCACTGTGGATATCACTGTTATTATGGGAGCACTGTGGATGTCGCTGTTATTATGGGAGCACTGTGGATATCACTGTTATTATGGGAGCACTGTGGATGTCACTGTTATTATGGGAGCACTGTGGATATCACTGTTATTATGGGGGCACTGTGGATGTCTCTGTTATTATGGGAGCACTGTGGATATCACTGTTATTATGGGAGCACTGTGGATGTCGCTGTTATTATGGGAGCACTGTGGATGTCGCTGTTATTATGGGGGCACTGTGGATATCACTGTTATTATGGGAGCACTGTGGATATCACTGTTATTATGGGAGCACTGTGGATATCACTGTTATTATGGGAGCACTGTGGATATCACTGTTATTATGGGAGCACTGTGGATGTCACTGTTATTATGGGAGCACTGTGGATGTCACTGTTATTATGGAGGCACTGTGGATATCACTGTTATTATGGAGGCACTGTGGATGTCACTGTTATTATGGGGGCACTGTGGATGTCACTGTTATTATGGGAGCACTGTGGATGCCACTGTTATTATGGGGGCACTGTGGATATCACTGTTATTATGGGGGCACTGTGGATATCACTGTTATTATGGAGGGACTGTGGATGTCACTGTTATTATGGGAGCACTGTGGATATCACTGTTATTATGGGGGCACTGTGGATGTCACTGTTATTATGGGGGCACTGTGGATGTCACTGTTATTATGGGAGCACTGTGGATGCCACTGTTATTATGGGGGCACTGTGGATATCACTGTTATTATGGGGGCACTGTGGATATCACTGTTATTATGGAGGGACTGTGGATGTCACTGTTATTATGGGAGCACTGTGGATATCACTGTTATTATGGGGGCACTGTGGATATCACTGTTATTATGGGGGCACTGTGGATATCACTGTTATTATGGGAGCACTGTGGATGTCGCTGTTATTATGGGAGCACTGTGGATGTCACTGTTATTATGGGGGCACTGTGGATATCACTGTTATTATGGGAGCACTGTGGATATCACTGTTATTATGGGGGCACTGTGGATATCACTGTTATTATGGGAGCACTGTGGATGTCACTGTTATTATGGGGGCACTGTGGATATCACTGTTATTATGGGGGCACTGTGGATATCACTGTTATTATGGGGGCACTGTGGATATCACTGTTATTATGGGAGCACTGTGGATGCCACTGTTATTATGGGGGCACTGTGGATATCACTGTTATTATGGGGGCACTGTGGATATCACTGTTATTATGGAGGGACTGTGGATGTCACTGTTATTATGGGAGCACTGTGGATATCACTGTTATTATGGGGGCACTGTGGATATCACTGTTATTATGGGGGCACTGTGGATATCACTGTTATTATGGGAGCACTGTGGATGTCGCTGTTATTATGGGAGCACTGTGGATGTCACTGTTATTATGGGGGCACTGTGGATATCACTGTTATTATGGGAGCACTGTGGATGTCACTGTTATTATGGGGGCACTGTGGATATCACTGTTATGGGAGCACTGTGGATGTCACTGTTATTATGGGGCACTGTGGATGTCACTGTTATTATGGGGCACTGTGGATGTCACTGTTATTATGGGGCACTGTGGATATCACTGTTATTATGGGGGCACTGTGGATATCACTGTTATTATGGGAGCACTGTGGATGTCTCTGTTATTATGGGAGCACTGTGGATGTCACTGTTATTATGGGAGCACTGTGGATATCACTGTTATTATGGGGGCACTGTGGATATCACTGTTATTATGGGAGCACTGTGGATATCACTGTTATTATGGGAGCACTGTGGATGTCACTGTTATTATGGGGGCACTGTGGATGTCACTGTTATTATGGGGGCACTGTGGATGTCGCTGTTATTATGGGAGCACTGTGGATGTCGCTGTTATTATGGGGGCACTGTGGATATCACTGTTATTATGGGGGCACTGTGGATATCACTGTTATTATGGGAGCACTGTGGATGTCACTGTTATTATGGGGGCACTGTGGATATCACTGTTATTATGGGGGCACTGTGGATGTCCCTGTTATTATGGGGGCACTGTGGATGTCGCTGTTATTATGGGGGCACTGTGGATATCACTGTTATTATGGGGGCACTGTGGATATCACTGTTATTATGGGAGCACTGTGGATGTCGCTGTTATTATGGAGGGACTGTGGATATCACTGTTATTATGGGGGCACTGTGGATATCACTGTTATTATGGAGGGACTGTGGATGTCACTGTTATTATGGGGGCACTGTGGATATCACTGTTATTATGGGAGCACTGTGGATGTCACTGTTATTATGGGGGCACTGTGGATATCGCTGTTATTATGGAGCACTGTGGATGTCGCTGTTATTATGGGGGCACTGTGGATGTCACTGTTATTATGGGAGCACTGTGGATGTCACTGTTATTATGGGGGCACTGTGGATATCACTATTATTATGGAGCACTGTGGATGTCACTGTTATTATGGGGGCACTGTGGATATCACTGTTATTATGGGGGCACTTTGGATGTCACTGTTATTATGGGGGCACTGTGGATGTCGCTGTTATTATGGGAGCACTGTGGATGTCGCTGTTATTATGGGGGCACTGTGGATATCGCTGTTATTATGGAGGCACTGTGGATGTCACTGTTATTATGGGAGCACTGTGGATATCACTGTTATTATGGGGGCACTGTGGATATCACTGTTATTATGGGAGCACTGTGGATATCACTGTTATTATGGGGGCACTGTGGATGTCACTGTTATTATGGGAGCACTGTGGATATCACTGTTATTATGGGGGCACTGTGGATATCACTGTTATTATGGGGGCACTGTGGATGTCACTGTTATTATGGGGGCACTGTGGATGTCACTGTTATTATGGGGGCACTGTGGATATCACTGTTATTATGGGGGCACTGTGGATGTCACTGTTATTATGGGAGCACTGTGGATATCACTGTTATTATGGGAGCACTGTGGATGTCACTGTTATTATGGAGGCACTGTGGATATCACTGTTATTATGGGGGCACTGTGGATGTCGCTGTTATTATGGGGGCACTGTGGATGTCACTGTTATTATGGGAGCACTGTGGATGTCGCTGTTATTATGGGGGCACTGTGGATGTCACTGTTATTATGGGAGCACTGTGGATATCACTGTTATTATGGGAGCACTGTGGATGTCACTGTTATTATGGGAGCACTGTGGATGTCACTGTTATTATGGGAGCACTGTGGATATCACTGTTATTATGGGGGCACTGTGGATATCACTGTTATTATGGGGGCACTGTGGATATCACTGTTATTATGGGGGCACTGTGGATATCACTGTTATTATGGGGGCACTGTGGATATCACTGTTATTATGGGGGCACTGTGGATGTCACTGTTATTATGGGAGCACTGTGGATATCACTGTTATTATGGGAGCACTGTGGATGTCACTGTTATTATGGGGGCACTGTGGATATCACTGTTATTATGGGGGCACTGTGGATGTCACTGTTATTATGGGAGCACTGTGGATGTCACTGTTATTATGGGAGCACTGTGGATATCACTGTTATTATGGGGGCACTGTGGATATCACTGTTATTATGGGGGCACTGTGGATATCACTGTTATTATGGGGGCACTGTGGATATCACTGTTATTATGGGAGCACTGTGGATGTCACTGTTATTATGGAGGCACTGTGGATATCACTGTTATTATGGGAGCACTGTGGATGTCACTGTTATTATGGGAGCACTGTGGATGTCGCTGTTATTATGAGGGCACTGTGGATGTCGCTGTTATTATGGGAGCACTGTGGATGTCACTGTTATTATGGGAGCACTGTGGATATCGCTGTTATTATGGGGGCACTGTGGATATCACTGTTATTATGGGGGCACTGTGGATATCGCTGTTATTATGAGAGCACTGTGGATGTCACTGTTATTATGGGGGCACTGTGGATATCACTGTTATTATGGGAGCACTGTGGATATCACTGTTATTATGGGGGCACTGTGGATGTCGCTGTTATTATGGGAGCACTGTGGATGTCACTGTTATTATGGGAGCACTGTGGATGTCACTGTTATTATGGGAGCACTGTGGATGTCACTGTTATTATGGGAGCACTGTGGATATCACTGTTATTATGAGAGCACTGTGGATGTCACTGTTATTATGGGGGCACTGTGGATGTCGCTGTTATTATGGGGGCACTGTGGATATCACTGTTATTATGGGGGCACTGTGGATATCGCTGTTATTATGAGAGCACTGTGGATGTCACTGTTATTATGGGGGCACTGTGGATATCACTGTTATTATGGGGGCACTGTGGATATCACTGTTATTATGGGGGCACTGTGGATGTCGCTGTTATTATGGGAGCACTGTGGATGTCACTGTTATTATGGGAGCACTGTGGATATCGCTGTTATTATGGGGGCACTGTGGATATCACTGTTATTATGGGGGCACTGTGGATATCGCTGTTATTATGGGGGCACTGTGGATATCACTGTTATTATGGGGGCACTGTGGATATCGCTGTTATTATGAGAGCACTGTGGATGTCACTGTTATTATGGGGGCACTGTGGATATCACTGTTATTATGGGGGCACTGTGGATGTCACTGTTATTATGGGAGCACTGTGGATGTCACTGTTATTATGGGAGCACTGTGGATGTCACTGTTATTATGGGGGCACTGTGGATGTCGCTGTTATTATGGGGGCACTGTGGATATCACTGTTATTATGGGAGCACTGTGGATATCGCTGTTATTATGGGAGCACTGTGGATGTCACTGTTATTATGGGGGCACTGTGGATGTCACTGTTATTATGGGGGCACTGTAGATATCACTGTTATTATGGGAGCACTGTGGATATCACTGTTATTATGGGAGCACTGTGGATGTCACTGTTATTATGGGAGCACTGTGGATATCGCTGTTATTATGGGGGCACTGTGGATATCGCTGTTATTATGGGGGCACTGTGGATGTCACTGTTATTATGGGAACACTGGATGTCGCTGTATTATGGGAGCACTGTGGATATCACTGTTATTATGGGAGCACTGTGGATGTCACTGTTATTATGGGAGCACTGTGGATGTCTCTGTTATTATGGGGGCACTGTGGATATCACTGTTATTATGGGAGCACTGTGGATGTCGCTGTTATTATGGGGGCACTGTGGATGTCACTGTTATTATGGGAGCACTGTGGATGTCGCTGTTATTATGGGAGCACTGTGGATGTCACTGTTATTATGGAGCACTGTGGATGTCACTGTTATTATGGGGGCACTGTGGATGTCGCTGTTATTATGGGGCACTGTGGATGTCACTGTTATTATGGGAGCACTGTGGATGTCACTGTTATTATGGGGAGCACTGTGGATGTCACTGTTATTATGGGGGCACTGTGGATGTCACTGTTATTATGGGAGCACTGTGGATGTCGCTGTTATTATGGGAGCACTGTGGATATCACTGTTATTATGGGGGCACTGTGGATGTCACTGTTATTATGGGAGCACTGTGGATGTCACTGTTATTATGGGAGCACTGTGGATGTCACTGTTATTATGGGAGCACTGTGGATGTCACTGTTATTATGGGAGCACTGTGGATGTCGCTGTTATTATGGGAGCACTGTGGATATCACTGTTATTATGGGGGCACTGTGGATGTCACTGTTATTATGGGAGCACTGTGGATGTCTCTGTTATTATGGGGGCACTGTGGATGTCACTGTTATTATGGGAGCACTGTGGATGTCACTGTTATTATGGGAGCACTGTGGATGTCACTGTTATTATGGGAGCACTGTGGATGTCACTGTTATTATGGGAGCACTGTGGATGTCACTGTTATTATGGGGGCCCTGTGGATGTCACTGTTATTATGGGAGCACTGTGGATGTCACTGTTATTATGGGAGCACTGTGGATGTCACTGTTATTATGGGGGCACTGTGGATGTCGCTGTTATTATGGGAGCACTGTGGATGTCACTGTTATTATGGGAGCACTGTGGATGTCACTGTTATTATGGGAGCACTGTGGATGTCACTGTTATTATGGGAGCACTGTGGATGTCACTGTTATTATGGGAGCACTGTGGATGTCACTGTTATTATGGGAGCACTGTGGATATCACTGTTATTATGGGGGCACTGTGGATGTCACTGTTATTATGGGAGCACTGTGGATGTCACTGTTATTATGGGGGCACTGTGGATGTCACTGTTATTATGGGAGCACTGTGGATATCGCTGTTATTATGGGGGCACTGTCGATGTCACTGTTATTATGGGAGCACTGTGGATGTCACTGTTATTATGGGAGCACTGTGGATGTCACTGTTATTATGGGAGCACTGTGGATGTCACTGTTATTATGGGGGCACTGTGGATGTCACTGTTATTATGGGAGCACTGTGGATGTCTCTGTTATTATGGGGGCACTGTGGATGTCACTGTTATTATGGGAGCACTGTGGATGTCTCTGTTATTATGGGGGCACTGTGGATGTCACTGTTATTATGGGAGCACTGTGGATATCGCTGTTATTATGGGGGCACTGTCGATGTCACTGTTATTATGGGAGCACTGTGGATATCACTGTTATTATGGGAGCACTGTGGATGTCACTGTTATTATGGGAGCACTGTGGATGTCACTGTTATTATGGGAGCACTGTGGATATCGCTGTTATTATGGGGGCACTGTGGATATCACTGTTATTATGGGGGCACTGTGGATGTCGCTGTTATTATGGGAGCACTGTGGATGTCACTGTTATTATGGGGGCACTGTGGATATCACTGTTATTATGGGAGCACTGTGGATGTCTCTGTTATTATGGGGGCACTGTGGATATCACTGTTATTATGGGGGCACTGTGGATGTCGCTGTTATTATGGGAGCACTGTGGATATCGCTGTTATTATGGGGGCACTGTCGATGTCACTGTTATTATGGGAGCACTGTGGATATCACTGTTATTATGGGAGCACTGTGGATATCACTGTTATTATGGGAGCACTGTGGATGTCACTGTTATTATGGGGCACTGTGGATATCACTGTTATTATGGGAGCACTGTGGATATCACTGTTATTATGGGAGCACTGTGGATGTCACTGTTATTATGGGAGCACTGTTAATATCGCTGTTATTATGGGGGCACTGTGGATGTCACTGTTATTATGGGAGCACTGTGGATGTCGCTGTTATTATGGGAGCACTGTGGATGTCTCTGTTATTATGGGGGCACTGTGGATATCACTGTTATTATGGGAGCACTGTGGATGTCACTGTTATTATGGGAGCACTGTGGATATCGCTGTTATTATGGGGGCACTGTGGATATCACTGTTATTATGGGGGCACTGTGGATGTCGCTGTATTATGGGAGCACTGTGGATGTCTCTGTTATTATGGGGGCACTGTGGATATCACTGTTATTATGGGAGCACTGTGGATATCACTGTTATTATGGGGCACTGTGGATGTCACTGTTATTATGGGAGCACTGTGGATGTCGCTGTTATTATGGTAGCACTGTGGATGTCTCTGTTATTATGGGGGCACTGTGGATATCACTGTTATTATGGGAGCACTGTGGATATCGCTGTTATTATGGGGGCACTGTGGATGTCACTGTTATTATGGGAGCACTGTGGATGTCGCTGTTATTATGGGAGCACTGTGGATGTCACTGTTATTATGGGGGCACTGTGGATGTCACTGTTATTATGGGAGCACTGTGGATATCGCTGTTATTATGGGAGCACTGTGGATATCGCTGTTATTATGGGGGCACTGTGGATGTCACTGTTATTATGGGAGCACTGTGGATGTCGCTGTTATTATGGGAGCACTGTGGATGTCGCTGTTGTTATGGGGGCACTGTGGATATCACTGTTATTATGGGAGCACTGTGGATATCACTGTTATTATGGGGGCACTGTGGATGTCACTGTTATTATGGGGGCACTGTGGATATCACTGTTATTATGGGAGCACTGTGGATATCACTGTTATTATGGGGGCACTGTGGATATCACTGTTATTATGGGGGCACTGTGGATGTCACTGTTATTATGGGAGCACTGTGGATATCACTGTTATTATGGGAGCACTGTGGATATCACTGTTATTATGGGGGCACTGTGGATGTCACTGTTATTATTGGAGCACTGTAGATATCACTGTTATTATGGGAGCACTGTGGATATCACTGTTATTATGGGAGCACTGTGGATATCACTGTTATTTTGGGGGCATTGTGGATATCACTGTTATTATGGGAGCACTGTGGATATCACTGTTATTATGGGGGCACTGTGGATGTCACTGTTATTATGGGGGCACTGTGGATATCACTGTTATTATGGGAGCACTGTGGATATCACTGTTATTATGGGGGCACTGTGGATATCACTGTTATTATGGGGGCACTGTGGATGTCACTGTTATTATGGGAGCACTGTGGATATCACTGTTATTATGGGAGCACTGTGGATATCACTGTTATTATGGGGGCACTGTGGATGTCACTGTTATTATTGGAGCACTGTAGATATCACTGTTATTATGGGAGCACTGTGGATATCACTGTTATTATGGGGGCACTGTGGATATCACTGTTATTATGGGAGCACTGTGGATGTCGCTGTTATTATTGGAGCACTGTAGATATCACTGTTATTATGGGAGCACTGTGGATATCACTGTTATTATGGGAGCACTGTGGATGTCGCTGTTATTATGGGGGCACTGTGGATATCGCTGTTATTATGGGGGCACTGTGGATATCACTGTTATTATGGGGGCACTGTGGATATCACTGTTATTATGGGGGCACTGTGGATATCACTGTTATTATGGGAGCACTGTGGATGTCACTGTTATTATGGGGGCACTGTGGATATCACTGTTATTATGGGGGCACTGTGGATATCGCTGTTATTATGGGAGCACTGTGGATGTCACTGTTATTATGGGGGCACTGTGGATATCACTGTTATTATGGGGGCACTGTGGATGTCACTGTTATTATGGGAGCACTGTGGATATCACTGTTATTATGGAGCACTGTGGATGTCACTGTTATTATGGGGGCACTGTGGATGTCGCTGTTATTATGGGAGCACTGTGGATATCACTGTTATTATGGAGCACTGTGGATGTCACTGTTATTATGGGGGCACTGTGGATGTCGCTGTTATTATGGGAGCACTGTGGATGTCACTGTTATTATGGGAGCACTGTGGATATCACTGTTATTATGGGGGCACTGTGGATGTCGCTGTTATTATGGGAGCACTGTGGATATCGCTGTTATTATGGGAGCACTGTGGATATCGCTGTTATTATGGGAGCACTGTGGATGTCGCTGTTATTATGGGGGCACTGTGGATATCGCTGTTATTATGGGGGCACTGTGGATATCACTGTTATTATGGGAGCACTGTGGATATCACTGTTATTATGGGGGCACTGTGGATATCACTGTTATTATGGGGGCACTGTGGATATCACTGTTATTATGGGAGCACTGTGGATGTCGCTGTTATTATGGGAGCACTGTGGATGTCACTGTTATTATGGGGGCACTGTGGATGTCACTGTTATTATGGGAGCACTGTGGATATCACTGTTATTATGGGGGCACTGTGGATATCACTGTTATTATGGGAGCACTGTGGATATCACTGTTATTATGGGAGCACTGTGGATGTCACTGTTATTATGGGAGCACTGTGGATGTCGCTGTTATTATGGGGGCACTGTGGATATCACTGTTATTATGGGAGCACTGTGGATGTCACTGTTATTATGGGAGCACTGTGGATGTCACTGTTATTATGGGAGCACTGTGGATATCACTGTTATTATGGGAGCACTGTGGATGTCACTGTTATTATGGGGGCACTGTGGATATCACTGTTATTATGGGGGCACTGTGGATATCACTGTTATTATGGGGGCACTGTGGATATCACTGTTATTATGGGAGCACTGTGGATATCACTGTTATTATGGGGGCACTGTGGATATCACTGTTATTATGGGGGCACTGTGGATATCACTGTTATTATGGGAGCACTGTGGATGTCGCTGTTATTATGAGGGCACTGTGGATATCGCTGTTATTATGGGAGCACTGTGGATGTCACTGTTATTATGGGGGCACTGTGGATATCGCTGTTATTATGAGAGCACTGTGGATGTCACTGTTATTATGGGGGCACTGTGGATATCACTGTTATTATGGGGGCACTGTGGATATCACTGTTATTATGGGGGCACTGTGGATGTCGCTGTTATTATGGGGGCACTGTGGATATCACTGTTATTATGGGGGCACTGTGGATATCACTGTTATTATGGGGGCACTGTGGATGTCGCTGTTATTATGGGAGCACTGTGGATGTCACTGTTATTATGGGAGCACTGTGGATGTCACTGTTATTATGGGGGCACTGTGGATGTCGCTGTTATTATGGGGGCACTGTGGATATCACTGTTATTATGGGAGCACTGTGGATATCACTGTTATTATGGGAGCACTGTGGATATCGCTGTTATTATGGGAGCACTGTGGATGTCACTGTTATTATGGGGGCACTGTGGATGTCACTTTTATTATGGGGGCACTGTGGATATCGCTGTTATTATGAGAGCACTGTGGATGTCACTGTTATTATGGGGACACTGTGGATATCACTGTTATTATGGGGGCACTGTGGATATCACTGTTATTATGGGGGCACTGTGGATATCACTGTTATTATGGGGCACTGTGGATGTCACTGTTATTATGGGGGCACTGTGGATATCGCTGTTATTATGGGGGCACTGTGGATATCGCTGTTATTATGAGAGCACTGTGGATGTCACTGTTATTATGGGGGCACTGTGGATATCACTGTTATTATGGGGGCACTGTGGATATCACTGTTATTATGGGGGCACTGTGGATATCGCTGTTATTATGGGGGCACTGTGGATATCACTGTTATTATGGGGGCACTGTGGATATCGCTGTTATTATGAGAGCACTGTGGATGTCACTGTTATTATGGGAGCTCTGTGGATATCGCTGTTATTATGGGGGCACTGTGGATATCGCTGTTATTATGGGAGCACTGTGGATGTCACTGTTATTATGGGGGCACTGTGGATATCGCTGTTATTATGAGAGCACTGTGGATGTCACTGTTATTATGGGGGCACTGTGGATATCACTGTTATTATGGGAGCACTGTGGATATCACTGTTATTATGGGGGCACTGTGGATGTCACTGTTATTATGGGGCACTGTGGATGTCACTGTTATTATGGGAGCACTGTGGATATCACTGTTATTATGGGGGCACTGTGGATATCACTGTTATATGGGGCACTGTGGATGTCACTGTTATTATGGGAGCACTGTGGATATCACTGTTATTATGGGAGCACTGTGGATGTCACTGTTATTATGGGAGCACTGTGGATATCACTGTTATTATGGGAGCACTGTGGATGTCACTGTTATTATGGGGGTACTGTGGATGTCACTGTTATTATGGGAGCACTGTGGATGTCACTGTTATTATGGGAGCACTGTGGATGTCACTGTTATTATGGGAGCACTGTGGATATCACTGTTATTATGGGAGCACTGTGGATATCACTGTTATTATGGGGGCACTGTGGATATCACTGTTATTATGGAGCACTGTGGATGTCACTGTTATTATGGGGGCACTGTGGATGTCACTGTTATTATGGGGGCACTGTGGATATCGCTGTTATTATGAGAGCACTGTGGATGTCACTGTTATTATGGGAGCACTGTGGATGTCACTGTTATTATGGGAGCACTGTGGATGTCACTGTTATTATGGGAGCACTGTGGATGTCACTGTTATTATGGGAGCACTGTGGATATCACTGTTATTATGGGAGCACTGTGGATATCACTGTTATTATGGGGGCACTGTGGATATCACTGTTATTATGGAGCACTGTGGATGTCACTGTTATTATGGGGGCACTGTGGATGTCACTGTTATTATGGGGGCACTGTGGATATCGCTGTTATTATGAGAGCACTGTGGATATCGCTGTTATTATGAGAGCACTGTGGATGTCACTGTTATTATGGGGGCACTGTGGATATCACTGTTATTATGGGGGCACTGTGGATATCACTGTTATTATGGGGGCACTGTGGATATCACTGTTATTATGGGGGCACTGTGGATATCGCTGTTATTATGGGAGCACTGTGGATATCACTGTTATTATGGGAGCACTGTGGATATCACTGTTATTATGGGAGCACTGTGGATATCACTGTTATTATGGGAGCACTGTGGATGTCACTGTTATTATGGGAGCACTGTGGATGTCACTGTTATTATGGGAGCACTGTGGATGTCACTGTTATTATGGGAGCACTGTGGATGTCACTGTTATTATGGGGGCACTGTGGATGTCACTGTTATTATGGGGGCACTGTGGATATCACTGTTATTATGGGAGCACTGTGGATATCACTGTTATTATGGGAGCACTGTGGATGTCACTGTTATTATGGGGGCACTGTGGATGTCACTGTTATTATGGGGGCACTGTGGATGTCGCTGTTATTATGGGAGCACTGTGGATGTCGCTGTTATTATGGGGGCACTGTGGATATCACTGTTATTATGGGGGCACTGTGGATATCACTGTTATTATGGGAGCACTGTGGATGTCACTGTTATTATGGGGGCACTGTGGATATCACTGTTATTATGGGGGCACTGTGGATGTCCATGTTATTATGGGGGCACTGTGGATGTCGCTGTTATTATTGGAGCACTGTGGATATCGCTGTTATTATGGGAGCACTGTGGATATCACTGTTATTATGGGGGCACTGAGGATGTCACTGTTATTATGGGGGCACTGTGGATATCGCTGTTATTATGGGAGCACTGTGGATGTCGCTGTTATTATGGGGGCACTGTGGATATCGCTGTTATTATGGGGGCACTGTGGATATCACTGTTATTATGGGGGCACTGTGGATATCACTGTTATTATGGGGGCACTGTGGATGTCACTGTTATTATGGGAGCACTGTGGATGTCACTGTTATTATGGGAGCACTGTGGATGTCACTGTTATTATGGGGGCACTGTGGATGTCACTGTTATTATGGGGGCACTGTGGATATCGCTGTTATTATGGAGCACTGTGGATGTCGCTGTTATTATGGGGGCACTGTGGATGTCACTGTTATCATGGGAGCACTGTGGATGTCACTGTTATTATGGGGGCACTGTGGATATCACTATTATTATGGAGCACTGTGGATGTCACTGTTATTATGGGGGCACTGTGGATATCACTGTTATTATGGGGGCACTGTGGATGTCACTGTTATTATGGGGGCACTGTGGATGTCGCTGTTATTATGGGAGCACTGTGGATGTCGCTGTTATTATGGGGGCACTGTGGATATCGCTGTTATTATGGAGGCACTGTGGATGTCACTGTTATTATGGGAGCACTGTGGATATCACTGTTATTATGGGGGCACTGTGGATATCACTGTTATTATGGGAGCACTGTGGATATCACTGTTATTATGGGGGCACTGTGGATGTCACTGTTATTATGGGAGCACTGTGGATATCACTGTTATTATGGGGGCACTGTGGATATCACTGTTATTATGGGGAGCACTGTGGATGTCACTGTTATTATGGGGGCACTGTGGATGTCACTGTTATTATGGGGGCACTGTGGATATCACTGTTATTATGGGGGCACTGTGGATGTCACTGTTATTATGGGGGCACTGTGGATGTCACTGTTAGTATGGAGGCACTGTGGATATCACTGTTATTATGGGGGCACTGTGGATGTCACTGTTATTATGGGAGCACTGTGGATGTCACTGTTATTATGGGAGCACTGTGGATGTCACTGTTATTATGGGAGCACTGTGGATGTCACTGTTATTATTGGGCACTGTGGATATCACTGTTATTATGGGAGCACTGTGGATGTCACTGTTATTATGGGAGCACTGTGGATATCACTGTTATTATGGGGGCACTGTGGATGTCACTGTTATTATGGGAGCACTGTGGATATCACTGTTATTATGGGAGCACTGTGGATATCGCTGTTATTATGGGAGCACTGTGGATATCACTGTTATTATGGGGGCACTGTGGATGTCACTGTTATTATGGGAGCACTGTGGATGTCACTGTTATTATGGGAGCACTGTGGATATCACTGTTATTATGGGGGCACTGTGGATATCACTGTTATTATGGGGGCACTGTGGATATCACTGTTATTATGGGAGCACTGTGGATGTCGCTGTTATTATGAGGGCACTGTGGATGTCGCTGTTATTATGGGAGCACTGTGGATGTCACTGTTATTATGGGAGCACTGTGGATATCGCTGTTATTATGGGGGCACTGTGGATGTCACTGTTATTATGGGGGCACTGTGGATATCGCTGTTATTATGAGAGCACTGTGGATGTCACTGTTATTATGGGGGCACTGTGGATATCACTGTTATTATGGGGGCACTGTGGATATCACTGTTATTATGGGGGCACTGTGGATGTCGCTGTTATTATGGGAGCACTGTGGATGTCACTGTTATTATGGGAGCACTGTGGATGTCACTGTTATTATGGGGGCACTGTGGATGTCGCTGTTATTATGGGGGCACTGTGGATATCACTGTTATTATGGGAGCACTGTGGATATCACTGTTATTATGGGAGCACTGTGGATATCGCTGTTATTATGGGAGCACTGTGGATGTCACTGTTATTATGGGGGCAATGTGGATGTCACTGTTATTATGGGGGCACTGTAGATATCACTGTTATTATGGGAGCACTGTGGATATCACTGTTATTATGGGAGCACTGTGGATGTCGCTGTTATTATGGGAGCACTGTGGATGTCACTGTTATTATGGGAGCACTGTGGAAATCGCTGTTATTATGGTGGCACTGTGGATATCGCTGTTATTATGGGGGCACTGTGGATGTCACTGTTATTATGGGAGCACTGGATGTCGCTGTATTATGGGAGCACTGTGGATGTCTCTGTTATTATGGGGGCACTGTGGATATCACTGTTATTATGGGAGCACTGTGGATGTCGCTGTTATTATGGGGGCACTGTGGATGTCACTGTTATTATGGGAGCACTGTGGATGTCGCTGTTATTATGGGAGCACTGTGGATATCACTGTTATTATGGGAGCACTGTGGATGTCACTGTTATTATGGGAGCTCTGTGGATATCGCTGTTATTATGGGGGCACTGTGGATGTCACTGTTATTATGGGAGCACTGTGGATGTCACTGTTATTATGGGAGCACTGTGGATGTCACTGTTATTATGGGAGCACTGTGGATATCGCTGTTATTATGGGGGCACTGTGGATGTCGCTGTTATTATGGGAGCACTGTGGATATCACTGTTATTATGGGAGCACTGTGGATGTCACTGTTATTATGGGAGCACTGTGGATATCGCTGTTATTATGGGGGCACTGTGGATATCACTGTTATTATGGGGGCACTGTGGATGTCGCTGTTATTATGGGAGCACTGTGGATATCACTGTTATTATGGGAGCACTGTGGATGTCGCTGTTATTATGGGAGCACTGTGGATGTCACTGTTATTATGGGAGCACTGTGGATGTCACTGTTATTATGGGGGCACTGTGGATATCGCTGTTATTATGGGAGCACTGTGGATGTCTCTGTTATTATGGGAGCACTGTGGATGTCACTGTTATTATGGGAGCACTGTGGATGTCACTGTTATTATGGGAGCACTGTGGATGTCACTGTTATTATGGGAGCACTGTGGATATCGCTGTTATTATGGGAGCACTGTGGATGTCTCTGTTATTATGGGAGCACTGTGGATGTCACTGTTATTATGGGAGCACTGTGGATGTCACTGTTATTATGGGAGCACTGTGGATGTCACTGTTATTATGGGAGCACTGTGGATATCGCTGTTATTATGGGGGCACTGTGGATATCACTGTTATTATGGGGGCACTGTGGATGTCGCTGTTATTATGGGAGCACTGTGGATATCACTGTTATTATGGGAGCACTGTGGATGTCGCTGTTATTATGGGAGCACTGTGGATGTCTCTGTTATTATGGGGGCACTGTGGATGTCACTGTTATTATGGGAGCACTGTGGATATCACTGTTATTATGGGAGCACTGTGGATGTCTCTGTTATTATGGGGGCACTGTGGATGTCACTGTTATTATGGGAGCACTGTGGATATCACTGTTATTATGGGAGCACTGTGGATATCGCTGTTATTATGGGGGCACTGTGGATATCACTGTTATTATGGGGGCACTGTGGATGTCGCTGTTATTATGGGAGCACTGTGGATATCACTGTTATTATGGGAGCACTGTGGATGTCGCTGTTATTATGGGAGCACTGTGGATATCGCTGTTATTATGGGAGCACTGTGGATGTCTCTGTTATTATGGGAGCACTGTGGATATCACTGTTATTATGGGAGCACTGTGGATGTCGCTGTTATTATGGGAGCACTGTGGATGTCGCTGTTATTATGGGAGCACTGTGGATATCACTGTTATTATGGGAGCACTGTGGATATCACTGTTATTATGGGAGCACTGTGGATGTCACTGTTATTATGGGGGCACTGTGGATATCACTGTTATTATGGGAGCACTGTGGATGTCGCTGTTATTATGGGAGCACTGTGGATGTCACTGTTATTATGGTAGCACTGTGGATGTCACTGTTATTATGGGGGCACTGTGGATGTCACTGTTATTATGGGAGCACTGTGGATATCACTGTTATTATGGGAGCACTGTGGATATCACTGTTATTATGGGAGCACTGTGGATGTCACTGTTATTATGGGAGCACTGTGGATGTCACTGTTATTATGGGAGCACTGTGGATGTCACTGTTATTATGGGAGCACTGTGGATGTCACTGTTATTATGGGAGCACTGTGGATGTCACTGTTATTATGGGAGCACTGTGGATGTCACTGTTATTATGGGAGCACTGTGGATATCACTGTTATTATGGGAGCACTGTGGATATCACTGTTATTATGGGAGCACTGTGGATGTCACTGTTATTATGGGAGCACTGTGGATATCACTGTTATTATGGAGCACTGTGGATGTCACTGTTATTATGGGAGCACTGTGGATGTCACTGTTATTATGGGAGCACTGTGGATGTCGCTGTTATTATGGGAGCACTGTGGATGTCACTGTTATTATGGGAGCACTGTGGATGTCACTGTTATTATGGGAGCACTGTGGATATCACTGTTATTATGGGGGCACTGTGGATGTCACTGTTATTATGGGAGCACTGTGGATGTCACTGTTATTATGGGAGCACTGTGGATATCACTGTTATTATGGGAGCACTGTGGATATCACTGTTATTATGGGAGCACTGTGGATGTCGCTGTTATTATGGAGCACTGTGGATATCACTGTTATTATGGGGGCACTGTGGATGTCACTGTTATTATGGGAGCACTGTGGATATCACTGTTATTATGGGAGCACTGTGGATGTCGCTGTTATTATGGGGCACTGTGGATATCACTGTTATTATGGGAGCACTGTGGATATCACTGTTATTATGGGAGCACTGTGGATGTCACTGTTATTATGGAGCACTGTGGATATCACTGTTATTATGGGGGCACTGTGGATGTCACTGTTATTATGGGAGCACTGTGGATGTCGCTGTTATTATTGGAGCACTGTGGATATCGCTGTTATTATGGGGGCACTGTGGATGTCACTGTTATTATGGGAGCACTGTGGATATCGCTGTTATTATGGGAGCACTGTGGATATCACTGTTATTATGGGGGCACTGTGGATATCACTGTTATTATGGGGGCACTGTGGATGTCGCTGTTATTATGGGAGCACTGTGGATATCACTGTTATTATGGGAGCACTGTGGATGTCACTGTTATTATGGGAGCACTGTGGATGTCACTGTTATTATGGGGGCACTGTGGATATCACTGTTATTATGGGGGCACTGTGGATGTCACTGTTATTATGG
This sequence comes from Phyllobates terribilis, assembly GCF_046119375.1. Taxonomy (NCBI): domain Eukaryota; kingdom Metazoa; phylum Chordata; class Amphibia; order Anura; family Dendrobatidae; genus Phyllobates; species Phyllobates terribilis. The sequence continues at coordinate 307,870,829 of NW_027362772.1, forward strand.
GGGCACTGTGGATATCACTGTTATTATGGGGGCACTGTGGATATCACTGTTATTATGGGGGCACTGTGGATGTCGCTGTTATTATGGGAGCACTGTGGATATCACTGTTATTATGGGGGCACTGTGGATGTCACTGTTATTATGGGAGCACTGTGGATATCACTGTTATTATGGGGGCACTGTGGATATCACTGTTATTATGGGGGCACTGTGGATATCACTGTTATTATGGGAGCACTGTGGATATCACTGTTATTATGGGAGCACTGTGGATGTCACTGTTATTATGGGAGCACTGTGGATGTCACTGTTATTATGGGGGCACTGTGGATATCACTGTTATTATGGGAGCACTGTGTATATCACTGTTATTATGGGAGCACTGTGGATGTCGCTGTTATTATGGGAGCACTGTGGATATCGCTGTTATTATGGGGGCACTGTGGATGTCACTGTTATTATGGGAGCACTGTGGATATCGCTGTTATTATGGGAGCACTGTGGATGTCTCTGTTATTATGGGAGCACTGTGGATATCACTGTTATTATGGGGGCACTGTGGATATCACTGTTATTATGGGAGCACTGTGGATGTCACTGTTATTATGGGAGCACTGTTAATATCGCTGTTATTATGGGAGCACTGTGGATATCACTGTTATTATGGGGGCACTGTGGATATCACTGTTATTATGGGAGCACTGTGGATGTCACTGTTATTATGGAGCACTGTGGATGTCACTGTTATTATGGGAGCACTGTGGATATCGCTGTTATTATGGGGGCACTGTGGATATCACTGTTATTATGGGAGCACTGTGGATGTCACTGTTATTATGGAGCACTGTGGATGTCACTGTTATTATGGGGGCACTGTGGATATCACTGTTATTATGGGAGCACTGTGTATATCACTGTTATTATGGGAGCACTGTGGATGTCGCTGTTATTATGGGAGCACTGTGGATATCGCTGTTATTATGGGGGCACTGTGGATATCACTGTTATTATGGAGCACTGTGGATGTCACTGTTATTATGGGAGCACTGTGGATGTCGCTGTTATTATGGGAGCACTGTGGATGTCTCTGTTATTATGGGGGCACTGTGGATATCACTGTTATTATGGGAGCACTGTGGATGTCACTGTTATTATGGGAGCACTGTGGATATCGCTGTTATTATGGGGGCACTGTGGATATCGCTGTTATTATGGGGGCACTGTGGATGTCGCTGTATTATGGGAGCACTGTGGATGTCTCTGTTATTATGGGGGCACTGTGGATGTCACTGTTATTATGGGAGCACTGTGGATATCACTGTTATTATGGGAGCACTGTGGATGTCGCTGTTATTATGGGAGCACTGTGGATGTCACTGTTATTATGGGAGCACTGTGGATGTCGCTGTTATTATGGGAGCACTGTGGATGTCTCTGTTATTATGGGGGCACTGTGGATATCACTGTTATTATGGGAGCACTGTGGATATCGCTGTTATTATGGGCGCACTGTGGATGTCGCTGTTATTATGGGAGCACTGTGGATGTCGCTGTTATTATGGGAGCACTGTGGATGTCACTGTTATTATGGGGGCACTGTGGATGTCACTGTTATTATGGGAGCACTGTGGATATCGCTGTTATTATGGGGGCACTGTGGATGTCACTGTTATTATGGGAGCACTGTGGATGTCGCTGTTATTATGGGAGCACTGTGGATGTCACTGTTATTATGGGGGCACTGTGGATATCACTGTTATTATGGGAGCACTGTGGATGTCACTGTTATTATGGGAGCACTGTGGATATCACTGTTATTATGGGGGCACTGTGGATGTCACTGTTATTATGGGAGCACTGTGGATGTCACTGTTATTATGGGGGCACTGTGGATATCACTGTTATTATGGGGGCACTGTGGATGTCACTGTTATTATGGGAGCACTGTGGATGTCACTGTTATTATGGGAGCACTGTGGATATCACTGTTATTATGGGAGCACTGTGGATATCACTGTTATTATGGGGGCACTGTGGATATCACTGTTATTATGGGGGCACTGTGGATGTCACTGTTATTATGGGAGCACTGTGGATGTCACTGTTATTATGGGAGCACTGTGGATATCGCTGTTATTATGGGAGCACTGTGGATATCGCTGTTATTATGGGAGCACTGTGGATGTCACTGTTATTATGGGGGCACTGTGGATATCACTGTTATTATGGGGGCACTGTGGATGTCACTGTTATTATGGGAGCACTGTGGATGTCACTGTTATTATGGGAGCACTGTGGATATCACTGTTATTATGGGAGCACTGTGGATATCACTGTTATTATGGGGGCACTGTGGATGTCACTGTTATTATGGGGGCACTGTGGATATCACTGTTATTATGGGAGCACTGTGGATATCACTGTTATTATGGGGGCACTGTGGATATCACTGTTATTATGGGGGCACTGTGGATGTCACTGTTATTATGGGAGCACTGTGGATGTCACTGTTATTATGGGAGCACTGTGGATGTCACTGTTATTATGGGAGCACTGTGGATATCACTGTTATTATGGGAGCACTGTGGATGTCACTGTTATTATGGGAGCACTGTGGATATCACTGTTATTATGGGAGCACTGTGGATGTCACTGTTATTATGGGAGCACTGTGGATGTCGCTGTTATTATGGGAGCACTGTGGATATCACTGTTATTATGGGAGCACTGTGGATATCACTGTTATTATGGGAGCACTATGGATATCACTGTTATTATGGGAGCACTGTGGATATCACTGTTATTATGGGGGCACTGTGGATGTCGCTGTTATTATGGGAGCACTGTGGATATCACTGTTATTATGGGAGCACTGTGGATGTCACTGTTATTATGGGGGCACTGTGGATGTCGCTGTTATTATGGGAGCACTGTGGATATCACTGTTATTATGGGAGCACTGTGGATATCACTGTTATTATGGGAGCACTGTGGATGTCACTGTTATTATGGGAGCACTGTGGATGTCACTGTTATTATGGGAGCACTGTGGATGTCACTGTTATTATGGGAGCACTGTGGATGTCGCTGTTATTATGGGAGCACTGTGGATATCACTGTTATTATGGGGGCACTGTGGATGTCGCTGTTATTATTGGAGCACTGTGGATATCGCTGTTATTATGGGAGCACTGTGGATATCACTGTTATTATGGGAGCACTGTGGATGTCACTGTTATTATGGGAGCACTGTGGATGTCACTGTTATTATGGGAGCACTGTGGATGTCACTGTTATTATGGGAGCACTGTGGATATCACTGTTATTATGGGGCACTGTGGATATCGCTGTTATTATGGGAGCACTGTGGATGTCACTGTTATTATGGGGCACTGTGGATATCACTGTTATTATGGGAGCACTGTGTATGTCACTGTTATTATGGGAGCACTGTGGATGTCACTGTTATTATGGGAGCACTGTGGATATCACTGTTATTATGGGGGCACTGTGGATGTCACTGTTATTATGGGAGCACTGTGGATGTCACTGTTATTATGGGGGCACTGTGGATGTCGCTGTTATTATGGGAGCACTGTAGATATCACTGTTATTATGGGAGCACTGTGGATGTCGCTGTTATTATGGGAACACTGTGGATATCGCTGTTATTATGGGAGCACTGTGGATATCACTGTTATTATGGGAGCACTGTGGATGTCACTGTTATTATGGGAGCACTGTGGATGTCGCTGTTATTATGGGAGCACTGTGGATATCACTGTTATTATGGGAGCACTGTGGATGTCGCTGTTATTATGGGGGCACTGTGGATATCGCTGTTATTATGGGGGCACTGTGGATATCACTGTTATTATGGGGGCACTGTGGATATCACTGTTATTATGGGGGCACTGTGGATATCACTGTTATTATGGGAGCACTGTGGATGTCACTGTTATTATGGGAGCACTGTGGATGTCACTGTTATTATGGGGGCACTGTGGATATCACTGTTATTATGGGGGCACTGTGGATGTCACTGTTATTATGGGAGCACTGTGGATATCACTGTTATTATGGGAGCACTGTGGATATCACTGTTATTATGGGAGCACTGTGGATGTCACTGTTATTATGGGAGCACTGTGGATGCCACTGTTATTATGGGGGCACTGTGGATATCACTGTTATTATGGGGGCACTGTGGATATCACTGTTATTATGGAGGGACTGTGGATGTCACTGTTATTATGGGAGCACTGTGGATATCACTGTTATTATGGGGGCACTGTGGATATCACTGTTATTATGGGGGCACTGTGGATATCACTGTTATTATGGGGGCACTGTGGATATCACTGTTATTATGGGAGCACTGTGGATGTCACTGTTATTATGGGAGCACTGTGGATGTCACTGTTATTATGGGGGCACTGTGGATATCACTGTTATTATGGGGGCACTGTGGATATCACTGTTATTATGGGAGCACTGTGGATATCACTGTTATTATGGGGGCACTGTGGATATCACTGTTATTATGGGAGCACTGTGGATATCACTGTTATTATGGGGGCACTGTGGATATCACTGTTATTATGGGAGCACTGTGGATATCACTGTTATTATGGGAGCACTGTGGATATCACTGTTATTATGGGAGCACTGTGGATGTCACTGTTATTATGGGGCACTGTGGATGTCACTGTTATTATGGAGGCACTGTGGATATCACTGTTATTATGGGGGCACTGTGGATATCACTGTTATTATGGGGGCACTGTGGATATCACTGTTATTATGGGAGCACTGTGGATATCACTGTTATTATGGGGGCACTGTGGATATCACTGTTATTATGGGAGCACTGTGGATATCACTGTTATTATGGGAGCACTGTGGATGTCACTGTTATTATGGGGCACTGTGGATGTCACTGTTATTATGGAGGCACTGTGGATATCACTGTTATTATGGGGGCACTGTGGATATCACTGTTATTATGGGAGCACTGTGGATATCACTGTTATTATGGGAGCACTGTGGATATCACTGTTATTATGGGAGCACTGTGGATATCACTGTTATTATGGGAGCACTGTGGATATCACTGTTATTATGGGAGCACTGTGGATGTCACTGTTATTATGGGAGCACTGTGGATATCACTGTTATTATGGGAGCACTGTGGATGTCACTGTTATTATGGGAGCACTGTGGATATCACTGTTATTATGGGGGCACTGTGGATATCACTGTTATTATGGGGGCACTGTGGATGTCACTGTTATTATGGGAGCACTGTGGATGTCACTGTTATTATGGGAGCACTGTGGATATCGCTGTTATTATGGGAGCACTGTGGATATCGCTGTTATTATGGGAGCACTGTGGATGTCACTGTTATTATGGGGGCACTGTGGATATCACTGTTATTATGGGGGCACTGTGGATGTCACTGTTATTATGGGAGCACTGTGGATGTCACTGTTATTATGGGAGCACTGTGGATATCACTGTTATTATGGGAGCACTGTGGATATCACTGTTATTATGGGGGCACTGTGGATGTCACTGTTATTATGGGGGCACTGTGGATATCACTGTTATTATGGGAGCACTGTGGATATCACTGTTATTATGGGGGCACTGTGGATGTCACTGTTATTATGGGAGCACTGTGGATGCCACTGTTATTATGGGGGCACTGTGGATATCACTGTTATTATGGGGGCACTGTGGATATCACTGTTATTATGGAGGGACTGTGGATGTCACTGTTATTATGGGAGCACTGTGGATATCACTGTTATTATGGGGGCACTGTGGATATCACTGTTATTATGGGGGCACTGTGGATGTCTCTGTTATTATGGAGGCACTGTCTATGTCACTGTTATTATGGGAGCACTGTGGATATCACTGTTATTATGGGGGCACTGTGGATGTCACTGTTATTATGGGAGCACTGTGGATGCCACTGTTATTATGGGGGCACTGTGGATATCACTGTTATTATGGGGGCACTGTGGATATCACTGTTATTATGGAGGGACTGTGGATGTCACTGTTATTATGGGAGCACTGTGGATATCACTGTTATTATGGGGGCACTGTGGATATCACTGTTATTATGGGGGCACTGTGGATATCACTGTTATTATGGGGGCACTGTGGATATCACTGTTATTATGGGAGCACTGTGGATGTCACTGTTATTATGGGAGCACTGTGGATGTCACTGTTATTATGGGGGCACTGTGGATATCACTGTTATTATGGGGGCACTGTGGATATCACTGTTATTATGGGAGCACTGTGGATATCACTGTTATTATGGGGGCACTGTGGATATCACTGTTATTATGGGAGCACTGTGGATATCACTGTTATTATGGGAGCACTGTGGATATCACTGTTATTATGGGAGCACTGTGGATATCACTGTTATTATGGGAGCACTGTGGATGTCACTGTTATTATGGGGCACTGTGGATGTCACTGTTATTATGGAGGCACTGTGGATATCACTGTTATTATGGGGGCACTGTGGATATCACTGTTATTATGGGGGCACTGTGGATATCACTGTTATTATGGGAGCACTGTGGATATCACTGTTATTATGGGAGCACTGTGGATATCACTGTTATTATGGGAGCACTGTGGATGTCACTGTTATTATGGAGGCACTGTGGATATCACTGTTATTATGGGGGCACTGTGGATATCACTGTTATTATGGGAGCACTGTGGATATCACTGTTATTATGGGAGCACTGTGGATATCACTGTTATTATGGGAGCACTGTGGATATCACTGTTATTATGGGAGCACTGTGGATATCACTGTTATTATGGGAGCACTGTGGATGTCACTGTTATTATGGGAGCACTGTGGATATCACTGTTATTATGGGAGCACTGTGGATGTCACTGTTATTATGGGAGCACTGTGGATATCACTGTTATTATGGGGGCACTGTGGATATCACTGTTATTATGGGGGCACTGTGGATGTCACTGTTATTATGGGAGCACTGTGGATGTCACTGTTATTATGGGAGCACTGTGGATATCGCTGTTATTATGGGAGCACTGTGGATATCGCTGTTATTATGGGAGCACTGTGGATGTCACTGTTATTATGGGGGCACTGTGGATATCACTGTTATTATGGGGGCACTGTGGATGTCACTGTTATTATGGGAGCACTGTGGATGTCACTGTTATTATGGGAGCACTGTGGATATCACTGTTATTATGGGAGCACTGTGGATATCACTGTTATTATGGGGGCACTGTGGATGTCACTGTTATTATGGGGGCACTGTGGATATCACTGTTATTATGGGAGCACTGTGGATATCACTGTTATTATGGGGGCACTGTGGATATCACTGTTATTATGGGGGCACTGTGGATGTCACTGTTATTATGGGAGCACTGTGGATGTCACTGTTATTATGGGAGCACTGTGGATATCACTGTTATTATGGGAGCACTGTGGATGTCACTGTTATTATGGGAGCACTGTGGATATCACTGTTATTATGGGAGCACTGTGGATGTCACTGTTATTATGGGAGCACTGTGGATGTCGCTGTTATTATGGGAGCACTGTGGATATCACTGTTATTATGGGAGCACTGTGGATATCACTGTTATTATGGGAGCACTATGGATATCACTGTTATTATGGGAGCACTGTGGATATCACTGTTATTATGAGAGCACTGTGGATGTCGCTGTTATTATGGGAGCACTGTGGATGTCACTGTTATTATGGGAGCACTGTGGATATCACTGTTATTATGGGGGCACTGTGGATGTCGCTGTTATTATGGGAGCACTGTGGATATCACTGTTATTATGGGAGCACTGTGGATGTCACTGTTATTATGGGGGCACTGTGGATGTCGCTGTTATTATGGGAGCTCTGTGGATGTCACTGTTATTATGGGAGCACTGTGGATGTCACTGTTATTATGGGAGCACTGTGGATGTCACTGTTATTATGGGAGCACTGTGGATGTCACTGTTATTATGGGAGCACTGTGGATGTCGCTGTTATTATGGGAGCACTGTGGATATCACTGTTATTATGGGGGCACTGTGGATGTCGCTGTTATTATTGGAGCACTGTGGATATCGCTGTTATTATGGGAGCACTGTGGATATCACTGTTATTATGAGAGCACTGTGGATGTCACTGTTATTATGGGGGCACTGTGGATGTCACTGTTATTATGAGAGCACTGTGGATGTCACTGTTATTATGGGGGCACTGTGGATGTCGCTGTTATTATGGGAGCACTGTGGATATCACTGTTATTATGGGAGCACTGTGGATATCACTGTTATTATGGGAGCACTGTGGATGTCACTGTTATTATGGGAGCACTGTGGATGTCACTGTTATTATGGGAGCACTGTGGATGTCACTGTTATTATGGGAGCACTGTGGATGTCACTGTTATTATGGGAGCACTGTGGATGTCACTGTTATTATGGGAGCACTGTGGATATCACTGTTATTATGGGGGCACTGTGGATGTCACTGTTATTATGGGAGCACTGTGGATGTCACTGTTATTATGGGAGCACTGTGGATGTCGCTGTTATTATGGGAGCACTGTGGATATCACTGTTATTATGGGGGCACTGTGGATGTCGCTGTTATTATTGGAGCACTGTGGATATCGCTGTTATTATGGGAGCACTGTGGATGTCACTGTTATTATGGGAGCACTGTGGATATCACTGTTATTATGGGGCACTGTGGATATCGCTGTTATTATGGGAGCACTGTGGATGTCACTGTTATTATGGGGCACTGTGGATATCACTGTTATTATGGGAGCACTGTGTATGTCACTGTTATTATGGGAGCACTGTAGATATCACTGTTATTATGGGGCACTGTGGATATCGCTGTTATTATGGGAGCACTGTGGATGTCACTGTTATTATGGGAGCACTGTGGATGTCACTGTTATTATGGGAGCACTGTGGATATCACTGTTATTATGGGGCACTGTGGATATCGCTGTTATTATGGGAGCACTGTGGATGTCACTGTTATTATGGGAGCACTGTGGATATCACTGTTATTATGGGGGCACTGTGGATGTCACTGTTATTATGGGAGCACTGTGGATGTCACTGTTATTATGGGAGCACTGTGGATGTCGCTGTTATTATGGGAACACTGTGGATATCGCTGTTATTATGGGAGCACTGTAGATATCACTGTTATTATGGGAGCACTGTGGATGTCGCTGTTATTATGGGGGCACTGTGGATATCGCTGTTATTATGGGGGCACTGTGGATATCACTGTTATTATGGGGGCACTGTGGATATCACTGTTATTATGGGGGCACTGTGGATGTCACTGTTATTATGGGAGCAGTGTGGATGTCGCTGTTATTATGGGAGCACTGTGGATGTCGCTGTTATTATGGGAACACTGTGGATATCGCTGTTATTATGGGAGCACTGTAGATATCACTGTTATTATGGGAGCACTGTGGATGTCGCTGTTATTATGGGGGCACTGTGGATATCGCTGTTATTATGGGGGCACTGTGGATATCACTGTTATTATGGGGGCACTGTGGATATCACTGTTATTATGGGGGCACTGTGGATATCACTGTTATTATGGGAGCACTGTGGATGTCACTGTTATTATGGGAGCACTGTGGATGTCACTGTTATTATGGGGGCACTGTGGATATCACTGTTATTATGGAGGCACTGTCTATGTCACTGTTATTATGGGAGCACTGTGGATATCACTGTTATTATGGGGGCACTGTGGATGTCACTGTTATTATGGGAGCACTGTGGATGCCACTGTTATTATGGGGGCACTGTGGATATCACTGTTATTATGGGGGCACTGTGGATATCACTGTTATTATGGAGGGACTGTGGATGTCACTGTTATTATGGGAGCACTGTGGATATCACTGTTATTATGGGGGCACTGTGGATATCACTGTTATTATGGGGGCACTGTGGATATCACTGTTATTATGGGGGCACTGTGGATATCACTGTTATTATGGGAGCACTGTGGATGTCACTGTTATTATGGGAGCACTGTGGATGTCACTGTTATTATGGGGGCACTGTGGATATCACTGTTATTATGGGGGCACTGTGGATATCACTGTTATTATGGGAGCACTGTGGATATCACTGTTATTATGGGGGCACTGTGGATATCACTGTTATTATGGGAGCACTGTGGATATCACTGTTATTATGGGGGCACTGTGGATATCACTGTTATTATGGGAGCACTGTGGATATCACTGTTATTATGGGAGCACTGTGGATATCACTGTTATTATGGGAGCACTGTGGATGTCACTGTTATTATGGGGCACTGTGGATGTCACTGTTATTATGGAGGCACTGTGGATATCACTGTTATTATGGGGGCACTGTGGATATCACTGTTATTATGGGGGCACTGTGGATATCACTGTTATTATGGGAGCACTGTGGATATCACTGTTATTATGGGAGCACTGTGGATATCACTGTTATTATGGGAGCACTGTGGATGTCACTGTTATTATGGAGGCACTGTGGATATCACTGTTATTATGGGGGCACTGTGGATATCACTGTTATTATGGGAGCACTGTGGATATCACTGTTATTATGGGAGCACTGTGGATATCACTGTTATTATGGGAGCACTGTGGATGTCACTGTTATTATGGGAGCACTGTGGATATCACTGTTATTATGGGAGCACTGTGGATGTCACTGTTATTATGGGAGCACTGTGGATGTCACTGTTATTATGGGGCACTGTGGATGTCACTGTTATTATGGGAGCACTGTGGATATCACTGTTATTATGGGAGCACTGTGGATGTCACTGTTATTATGGGAGCACTGTGGATATCACTGTTATTATGGGGGCACTGTGGATGTCACTGTTATTATGGGAGCACTGTGGATATCACTGTTATTATGGGAGCACTGTGGATGTCACTGTTATTATGGGGGCACTGTGGATGTCACTGTTATTATGGGGGCACTGTGGATGTCACTGTTATTATGGGGGCACTGTGGATGTCACTGTTATTATGGGGGCACTGTGGATGTCACTGTTATTATGGGGGCACTGTGGATATCACTGTTATTATGGGGGCACTGTGGATGTCACTGTTATTATGGGGCACTGTGGATATCACTGTTATTATGGGGGCACTGTGGATGTCACTGTTATTATGGGGCACTGTGGATATCACTGTTATTATGGGGGCTCTGTGGATGTCACTGTTATTATGGGAGCACTGTGGATATCACTGTTATTATGGGAGCACTGTGGATGTCACTGTTATTATGGGGGCACTGTGGATGTCACTGTTATTATGGGGGCACTGTGGATGTCACTGTTATTATGGGGGCACTGTGGATGTCGCTGTTATTATGGGAGCACTGTGGATGTCGCTGTTATTATGGGGGCACTGTGGATATCACTGTTATTATGGGGGCACTGTGGATGTCACTGTTATTATGGGAGCACTGTGGATGTCACTGTTATTATGGGGGCACTGTGGATATCACTGTTATTATGGGGGCACTGTGGATGTGACTGTTATTATGGGGCACTGTGGATATCACTGTTATTATGGGGGCACTGTGGATATCACTGTTATTATGGGAGCACTGTGGATGTCACTGTTATTATGGGAGCACTGTGGATGTCACTGTTATTATGGGAGCACTGTGGATGTCACTGTTATTATGGGGGCACTGTGGATGTCACTGTTATTATGGGGGCACTGTGGATGTCGCTGTTATTATGGGAGCACTGTGGATGTCGCTGTTATTATGGGGGCACTGTGGATATCACTGTTATTATGGGAGCACTGTGGATGTCACTGTTATTATGGGGGCACTGTGGATATCACTGTTATTATGGGAGCACTGTGGATGTCACTGTTATTATGGGGGCACTGTGGATATCACTGTTATTATGGGGGCACTGTGGATATCACTGTTATTATGGGAGCACTGTGGATGTCACTGTTATTATGGGGGCACTGTGGATATCACTGTTATTATGGGGGCACTGTGGATGTCCCTGTTATTATGGGGGCACTGTGGATGTCGCTGTTATTATTGGAGCACTGTGGATATCGCTGTTATTATGGGAGCACTGTAGATATCACTGTTATTATGGGAGCACTGTGGATGTCGCTGTTATTATGGGGGCACTGTGGATATCGCTGTTATTATGGGGGCACTGTGGATATCACTGTTATTATGGGGGCACTGTGGATATCACTGTTATTATGGGGGCACTGTGGATGTCACTGTTATTATGGGAGCACTGTGGATGTCACTGTTATTATGGGAGCACTGTGGATGTCACTGTTATTATGGGGGCACTGTGGATATCACTGTTATTATGGGGGCACTGTGGATATCACTGTTATTATGGGGGCACTGTGGATGTCACTGTTATTATGGGAGCACTGTGGATGTCACTGTTATTATGGGGGCACTGTGGATATCGCTGTTATTATGGGGGCACTGTGGATATCACTGTTATTATGGGGGCACTGTGGATATCACTGTTATTATGGGGGCACTGTGGATGTCACTGTTATTATGGGAGCACTGTGGATGTCACTGTTATTATGGGAGCACTGTGGATGTCGCTGTTATTATGGGGGCACTGTGGATATCGCTGTTATTATGGAGCACTGTGGATGTCGCTGTTATTATGGGGGCACTGTGGATGTCACTGTTATTATGGGAGCACTGTGGATGTCACTGTTATTATGGGGGCACTGTGGATATCACTATTATTATGGAGCACTGTGGATGTCACTGTTATTATGGGGGCACTGTGGATATCACTGTTATTATGGGGGCACTGTGGATGTCACTGTTATTATGGGGGCACTGTGGATGTCGCTGTTATTATGGGAGCACTGTGGATGTCGCTGTTATTATGGGGGCACTGTGGATATCGCTGTTATTATGGAGGCACTGTGGATGTCACTGTTATTATGGGAGCACTGTGGATATCACTGTTATTATGGGGGCACTGTGGATATCACTGTTATTATGGGGGCACTGTGGATATCACTGTTATTATGGGGGCACTGTGGATGTCACTGTTATTATGGGGGCACTGTGGATGTCACTGTTATTATGGGGGCACTGTGGATATCACTGTTATTATGGGGGCACTGTGGATGTCACTGTTATTATGGGAGCACTGTGGATATCACTGTTATTATGGGGGCACTGTGGATATCACTGTTATTATGGGGGCACTGTGGATGTCACTGTTATTATGGGGGCACTGTAGATATCACTGTTATTATGGGAGCACTGTGGATGTCACTGTTATTATGGAGGCACTGTGGATATCACTGTTATTATGGGAGCACTGTGGATGTCACTGTTATTATGGGAGCACTGTGGATATCACTGTTATTATGGGAGCACTGTGGATGTCACTGTTATTATGGGAGCACTGTGGATGTCGCTGTTATTATGGGAGCACTGTGGATATCACTGTTATTATGGGAGCACTGTGGATATCACTGTTATTATGGGAGCACTGTGGATATCACTGTTATTATGGGAGCACTGTGGATGTCGCTGTTATTATGGGAGCACTGTGGATATCACTGTTATTATGGGAGCACTGTGGATGTCGCTGTTATTATGGGAGCACTGTGGATATCACTGTTATTATGGGAGCACTGTGGATATCACTGTTATTATGGGGGCACTGTGGATGTCACTGTTATTATGGGAGCACTGTGGATGTCGCTGTTATTATGGGAGCACTGTGGATGTCACTGTTATTATGGGGGCACTGTGGATGTCACTGTTATTATGGGAGCACTGTGGATGTCACTGTTATTATGGGAGCACTGTGGATGTCACTGTTATTATGGGAGCACTGTGGATGTCACTGTTATTATGGGGGCACTGTGGATGTCACTGTTATTATGGGAGCACTGTGGATGTCACTGTTATTATGGGGGCACTGTGGATGTCACTGTTATTATGGGAGCACTGTGGATATCACTGTTATTATGGGGGCACTGTGGATGTCACTGTTATTATGGGAGCACTGTGGATGTCACTGTTATTATGGAGGCACTGTGGATGTCACTGTTATTATGGGAGCACTGTGGATGTCACTGTTATTATGGGAGCACTGTGGATGTCACTGTTATTATGGGAGCACTGTGGATGTCACTGTTATTATGGGAGCACTGTGGATATCACTGTTATTATGGGGGCACTGTGGATGTCGCTGTTATTATGGGAGCACTGTGGATGTCACTGTTATTATGGAGGCACTGTGGATGTCACTGTTATTATGGGAGCACTGTGGATGTCACTGTTATTATGGGAGCACTGTGGATGTCACTGTTATTATGGGGGCACTGTGGATGTCACTGTTATTATGGGAGCACTGTGGATATCACTGTTATTATGGGGGCACTGTGGATGTCACTGTTATTATGGGAGCACTGTGGATGTCGCTGTTATTATGGGAGCACTGTGGATGTCACTGTTATTATGGAGGCACTGTGGATGTCACTGTTATTATGGGAGCACTGTGGATGTCACTGTTATTATGGGAGCACTGTGGATGTCGCTGTTATTATGGGGGCACTGTGGATATCGCTGTTATTATGAGAGCACTGTGGATGTCACTGTTATTATGGGGGCACTGTGGATGTCACTGTTATTATGGGGGCACTGTGGATGTCACTGTTATTATGGGGGCACTGTGGATATCGCTGTTATTATGAGAGCACTGTGGATGTCACTGTTATTATGGGGGCACTGTGGATGTCACTGTTATTATGGGAGCACTGTGGATGTCACTGTTATTATGGGGGCACTGTGGATATCGCTGTTATTATGAGAGCACTGTGGATGTCACTGTTATTATGGGGGCACTGTGGATATCGCTGTTATTATGGGAGCACTGTGGATGTCACTGTTATTATGGGGGCACTGTGGATGTCACTGTTATTATGGGAGCACTGTGGATGTCACTGTTATTATGGGAGCACTGTGGATGTCGCTGTTATTATGGGAGCACTGTGGATATCACTGTTATTATGGGAGCACTGTGGATGTCACTGTTATTATGGGGGCACTGTGGATGTCGCTGTTATTATGGGAGCACTGTGGATGTCACTGTTATTATGGGGGCACTGTGGATATCGCTGTTATTATGGGAGCACTGTGGATGTCGCTGTTATTATGGGAGCACTGTGGATGTCACTGTTATTATGGGGGCACTGTGGATATCGCTGTTATTATGAGAGCACTGTGGATGTCACTGTTATTATGGGGGCACTGTGGATATCACTGTTATTATGGGGGCACTGTGGATATCACTGTTATTATGGGAGCACTGTGGATATCACTGTTATTATGGGGGCACTGTGGATGTCACTGTTATTATGGGGGCACTGTGGATATCACTGTTATTATGGGGGCACTGTGGATATCACTGTTATTATGGGAGCACTGTGGATATCGCTGTTATTATGAGAGCACTGTGGATGTCACTGTTATTATGGGGGCACTGTGGATGTCACTGTTATTATGGGAGCACTGTGGATATCACTGTTATTATGGGAGCACTGTGGATGTCGCTGTTATTATGGGAGCACTGTGGATGTCACTGTTATTATGGGGGCACTGTGGATGTCACTGTTATTATGGGGGCACTGTGGATGTCACTGTTATTATGGGAGCACTGTGGATATCACTGTTATTATGGAGCACTGTGGATATCGCTGTTATTATGAGAGCACTGTGGATGTCACTGTTATTATGGGAGCACTGTGGATGTCGCTGTTATTATGGGGGCACTGTGGATGTCACTGTTATTATGGGGGCACTGTGGATGTCACTGTTATTATGGGGGCACTGTGGATGTCACTGTTATTATGGGGGCACTGTGGATATCACTGTTATTATGGGAGCACTGTGGATATCACTGTTATTATGGGGGCACTGTGGATATCACTGTTATTATGGGGGCACTGTGGATATCACTGTTATTATGGGGGCACTGTGGATATCACTGTTATTATGGGAGCACTGTGGATATCGCTGTTATTATGAGAGCACTGTGGATGTCACTGTTATTATGGGGGCACTGTGGATATCACTGTTATTATGGGGGCACTGTGGATATCACTGTTATTATGGGGGCACTGTGGATGTCACTGTTATTATGGGGGCACTGTAGCTAGTACTGTTACGGGGATCCTTTGGCTGTCACTGTGACAGTCCTGTGAGTGACTGGTAGGTATGTATACCAGTGCCTTGAAAAAGTATTGACCTGTGACCTTTTCCACATTCTTTCACGTTACGGCCTTAAACTTTATATGTATTTTATTGGGATTTTTATGTAATAACACAAAGTAGCAACTATCTGTGACGTGTAAAGGAAATGATACGACGTTTTCTAATTATTTTAAAGATATAAATCTGATAATTGTGCCGTGCATTTGTATTCAGCCCCTGAGTCAGTACTTTGTAGGACCACCTGTCGCTGCAGTGATTGCTGCAGTCTTTTGGGGTCTGTCTCTCCAGGTTTTGCTGCAGTCTTTTGGGGTCTGTCTCCCCAGCTTTTGCTGCAGTCTCTTGGGGTCTGTCTCTCCAGGTTTTGCTGCAGTCTTTTGGGGTCTGTCTCTCCAGGTTTTGCTGCAGTCTTTTGGGGTCTGTCTCTCCAGCTTTGCACATCTAGAGGTGACATTTTGCCCCTTCTTCTTTGCACTCTCGCTCTCGCTCAGTGATTGGATGGAGACGTCTGTGATCAGCAATTTTCATGTCTTGTTACTGATTCTCTGGGATTTGCGTCTGGACTGTGACTGCGCCGTTCACACACAGGAATATGCTCTGATCTAAACCCTTCATTGTAGTTCTGGCAGGATGTTTAGGGTTGTTGCTATGCTGGAAGGTGAACCTACGCTCCAGGCTCAAGTCTTCTGCAGCCTCTAACAGGTTTTCCTCCCGGATTGTCCTGCATTTAGCTCCATCCATCTTCCCATCAGCCCTGACCAGCTTCCCTGCCCCTGCTGAAGAAAAGCCTCCCCACAATATGATGCTGCCACCACCATGAGTGACTGTGGGGATGGTCTTTTCAGGGTGATGTGCACAGTTAGTTTTCCGCCACACATGGCATTTTGCATTTAGCCCAAAAAGTTCTCCTTTGGTCTGATGTGAGCAGAGCCCCTTCTTCCACGTGTTTGTGGTGTCCCCTACATGTTTTTATGCTAAGGCTGTGTGCCCACTATGCGTTTTTCAAGCGTTTCCGCAGCAGCAATTCCGCCACAGAAACACTTAAAAAACGCTTGTTAGAAGGTCTGCCATGTTCCCCGATGATAATCCACATGTGCTGTGCACATGCTGCGGAAATTTCCGCTGCGGATTATCATTGCGGAAAAAAAAGCAGCACTACCAATTATTTTGCGTAATCGCTGCGTTTTTGCCGCCATTGACTTGCATGCATTGCTTAATATCCGCATGACTACATGTGCACATGCGGATATTAAGCGATTCATCCAGACCCGGGTACCATAGAACCTGTTAAAAAAATAATTTTAAATAAAAAAAAGCCTTATACTCACCTTCTGATGGCCCCCGGTCTCCTTAGGAATGCGTCCTGGCTCCCCGGCGGCTCGCGATGGTCTAAAAGGACCTTACATGACGTCATTTAGTCATGTGACTGGTCACGCGACTGCTGCTTCTCTGATTAGCGCTCTCCTTGCTTGGGATGTCAGGTTAGGTGGACGGCCATGTCTTAGTAGGTTTGTAGTTGTGCCATATTCCTTCCATTTTTGGATGATGGACTGATGCTCTGTGAGATGTTCAGAGCTTGGGCTATTTTTTATAACCTAACCCTGCTTTACTCTCATCCACAACTTTATCCCTGACCTGTCTCGTGGGCTCCTTGGTATTCATGATGCCGTTTTAATATTCTCAAACAAACCTCTGAGGCCTTCACAGAACAACTGTAGTTATACTGAGAAGAAATTACACAGGTGGACTCAATGTATAAATTATGTGACTTCTGGAGGACATTGGTCACTCAGGATTTTATTTAGAGGGATCAGACTACAGGGGCTGAATTTATATTTTTTAAAACAATTAGAAAACCTCGTAGCATTTCCTTTACACGTCACAAATACTTACTGCTTTGTGTTGGTATCGCATAAAATCCCCCAAAAATACATTTAAGTTTGTGGGTGTAACATGAAAAAAATCTGGAAAAGTTCACGGGGTATGAAGACTTTTTCAAGCTACTATATTTTTGGAAGAGGAAGCAGTGATACCCCTGAAGAGCCCTTGCAGGATGTGACATTAGTAAGGAGAGACTGCCATCTGCTGGCCAGGCGAAATGAAGTGGAACCAATTTGTACTGGGAGATTTGTAGGGGGAGCGACTTTGCGTACTTGATCTGATCAGGTGACCTGCAAGAGAAACTTTCTTGATATAAAAGCCCTGCGTGCCAAACCGCAGGCAGATTTGGCGCGGAGCAGATGCGCTCCAGGGATGCCACCGAGGCCAGCGTGACAGGCCTCAGCGGGAAGCCTATGCCACCAGGGTGCCGATCACTGCCTGGCAAGGCCCAGATTCCGCTCAGGAGGACTCTGAGTTCCGCCTGCTCCTGGTTAAGACCAGGATCCGCGCCCTACGCGGGTCAAGCCTCAGAGACCAGACGTCGCCTGTCAAGAGCCGAGGCCTAGTCCTTTCCGCCCCAAGTCCAAGATACTTCAGCCGACAGTTGAGCTGAGAAGATCTGTGAGGAGACTGCGGCAGGAGATTCACTCCTGTGATTGTGGAGGGACAGCGCGAGTGAGCAGGGCCGTCACTTCCAACTATAACCTACGGTACCGGGGTTGGCTGGGACTAGGACAGCAGGTTGGGAGTGGGCCGGTTGGTGCTTGGGAGGCTCAATGCGCTTTAATAGACTACAGCAGTGCGAGACTTGCGGCCTAGTGGAAAACTCCGGTGACCCCCACTAGGGCCAGATCGAGATAGAGAACTTACGTGGTGACTCCCCCAAATGGGCGCACCACCTTTTGTTAAGAGAACATTAACGTTATATAGTGGAAACTTTATTTGATATTCCAAGTTTATTATTATTCGCTTCATTGTTGATTTTCCTCGTTACTAACACTAATTGTTCAGAGTTATTTTAAATTACTATAAAATTACTACTGCATTTAAATAAGAATTACCGGTATATCGATTACCACCTATCGTTGTCTTGTGTTATCTGTGCGTTAATGAGGAAGCGAAGATGGATCCAGCTCAACACACCGGGCAATTAATTAAAATTCAACAATCTTTATTGGCAAATCCTTTTAAAAATGTGTAGAAAAGACAAAAAAATGGACATCTCAGACGACAAAGCGTATACTATGGGGTGGTGTGTATAAAAAATGCCATACGCGTTTCGAGTGAAAAACTCTTGAAAAAGAATATTCTGAACTGGACTTAAGTATACTAACAAATAATCATGGATACAAAAAACACATGAAAAACAATCAAGAAAATACCAATCACAGAAAAGATTAAACTGAATATATGAAAAGAAAAAGGCGGAAACAAAACAACAAAAAGGAACCCTGGAAAAACTGAATGAGAAATATGTAATGCAATACATATGAAGAACTATGTGTGTATATACATGTATACATGTGAGAAAGTCCTAGAGAAAACTTGTACAAGTAAGAGCTGAAAATATCCCAAAAGAAAAAGAGAGAAAAAAGGGGGGAAAAAAAAAACACAACCTGCAGACAATAAAGATGTGCATGAATACATTTACAATAAACATTAACTGCAGAAAACTCTAAAAAAAAGAAAACATTTTTGTTTTCTTTGTCTTTTTCCTTTTGGACTCAGTATTACGCTTTTGATAGTATAACATAATTTCTCATCTGCGATTAAGTCCTGATGGAGCGTATGTGTTAAGAGAAAAATGAATAAAAATAAATAAATAAATAATAAAAAAATAAAAACAATTATATATATATATATATATATATATATATATATATATATATATATATATATATATACAGTGCCTACAAGTAGTATTCAACCCCCTGCAGATTTAGCTGGTTGACACATGCGGAATTAACTTGGCATTGTGACATTTGTACTGTAGATCAGCCTGGAAGTGGGAAATGCACTGCAGCAAATTTTGTTTTTGTTGTTTTTTTTTGTTTTTTTTTTAAAACGTAAAAAGTTAATTCAGAGTGTCATTTATTATTCAACCCCTCAAACCACAAGAATTCTGTTTGGTCCCCCTAAAGTATTAAGAAGTAGTTCAGGCACCAAGAATAATGAGCTTCACATGTGTGGATTAAAGATCTCTTTTGCCAGCCTTTTCTGACTATTTAAGACCCTCCCCAAACTTGTGAACAGCACTCAGACATGGTCAACATGGGAAAGACAAAGGAGCATTCCAAGGCCATCAGAGACAAGATCGTGGAGGGTCACTAGGCTGGCAAGGGGTACAAAACCCTTTCCAAGGAGTTGGGCCTACCTGTCTCCACTGTTGGGAGCATCATCCGTAAGTGGAAGGCTTATGGAACTACTGTTAGCCTTCCACGGCCAGGACAGCCTTTGAAAGTGTCCTCCCGTGCCGAGGCCAGGCTTGTCCGAAGAGTCAAGGCTAACCCAAGGACAACAAGGAAGGAGCTCCGGGAAGATCTCATGGCAGTGGGGACATTGGTTTCAGTCAATACCATAAGTAATGTACTCCACCGCAATGGTCTCCGTTCCAGACGAGCCCGTAAGGTACCTTTACTTTCAAAGCGTCATGTCAAGGCTCGTCTACAGTTTGCTCATGATAACTTGGAGGACTCTGAGACAGACTGGTTCAAGGTTCTATGGTCTGATGAGACCAAGATCGAGATCTTTGGTGCCAACCACACACGTGATGTTTAGAGACTGGATGGCACTGCATGCGACCCCAAGAATACCATCCCTACAGTCAAGCATGGTGGTGGCAGCATCATGCTGTGGGGCTGTTTCTCTGCCAAGGGGCCTGGCCATCTGGTCCGCATCCATGAGAAGATGGATAGCATGGCCTACCTGGAGATTTTGGCCAAGAACCTCCGCTCCTCCATCAAGGATCTTAAGATGGGTCGTAATTTTATCTTCCAACAAGACAACGACCCAAAGCACACAGCCAAGAAAACCAAGGCCTGGTTCAATAGGGAAAAAGTCAAGGTGTTGGAGTGGCCTAGTCAGTCTCCTGACCTTAACCTAATTGAAAACTTGTGGAAGGAGCTCAAGAATAAAGTCCACATGAGACACCCAAAGAACCTAGATAACTTGGAGAAGATCTGCATGGAGGAGTGGGCCAAGATAACTCCACAGACCTGTGCCGGCCTGATCAGGTCTTATAAAAGATGATTATTAGCTGTAATTGCAAACAAGGGTTATTCCACAAAATATTAAACATAGGGGTTGTATAATAATTGACCCACACTTTTATGTTTAAAATTTAATAAAATTCAACTGAGCAACATAACTTTTTGGTTTGTAAGATTTATGCTTCTGTTCATAAAACCTACTCTCGTTTGCAGTTTGAAGGCTCTAACTTATTTGCATCTTATCAAACCAGCTAAATCTGCAGGGGGTTGAATACTACTTGTAGGCACTGTATATATATATTGAACAAAAATTATAATT
This sequence comes from Phyllobates terribilis, assembly GCF_046119375.1. NCBI lineage: Eukaryota > Metazoa > Chordata > Amphibia > Anura > Dendrobatidae > Phyllobates > Phyllobates terribilis. The sequence continues at coordinate 307,892,582 of NW_027362772.1, forward strand.
TATCTACTTTCTCTTTTTCCTTTTGGACTCAGTATTATGCTTGTGATAGTATAACATAATTTCTCATCTGAGATTAAGCCCTAATGGAGCGTATGGATTAAGAAAAAAAAGTAAATAAATAAAAAATTAAAAAAATAAAAAAATTCTCCTTTTTCTCTTTCTTTTCAGGGCTGAATATTATGCTTTTAATAATGTAACATAATTTCTGGTCTGAGATTAAGCCCTGATGGAGCATATGTATTCAGAGAAAATATCCAGAAAGCTTCTTTGTTGCGGACCGCATCAGTATGACGACCGCCTCTAACATGTTTCGGTATTCGTTCTATCGCGTATACACGCAGACCAATTTTTTCGATTATGACATTCCACAAAGTGTTTTGAGATATTAGAGATGTTCCTATCTGGGGGATCTTCAATGTCATACAGGGGCTCCCTGATTCTAAATTTGAGTTTACAGATAGTTGAACCAACACATTTGAGGTTACAGATCGTGCCTTCCGCAACATAAACTACGTGATCACTATTGCAGTTTAAGAAGCTTTTTATACTGAATTTTTCACTCTGATCGTAATTGTAAAAATGATTGGTTTTAAACGACACTGTGCAGGTTTTGCACGGAGTTTGTCCACACTTAAAATAACCCTTTAATGACAACCATGTTTGAGATGTGGGTTTTTTGTGATGGTTAAGGCTGCGTGCCCGCTATGCGTTTTTCAAGCGTTTTTTGCTGCGGAATTTCCGCAGCGTAAACGCTTAGTAATCCGTGCCCCATGATCCCCAATGAAAATCTGCACGTTCTGTGCCCATGCTGCGGAATTTTCCGCAGCGGAACAATCCGCAGAATGTCCATTATTTGTGCGTTTCTGCATGCGGATTTGAGGTCCCAATGCATTTGAAAAACGCATGTAAAAACGCGTGAAAAATCCGCAAGCGTTTTTGACTGCCAAGAACATGCAGAAACGCTGCAGAAATTTTCAGCATCGTGGGCACATAGCCTAACATGCAAACTAGGTAATTTTTTTTTTTCTTTTCATATATTCAGTCTAGTCTTCTCTGTGATTGGTATTTTCTTGATTGTTTTTCATGTGTTTTTTTTTTTTGTATCCATGATTATTTGTTAGTATACTTAAGTCCAGTTCAGAATATTCTTTTTCAAGAGTTTTTCACTCGAAACGCGTATGGCATTTTTTTATACACACCACACCCCATAGTATACGCTTTGTCGTCTGAGATGTCCATTATTTTGTCTTTTCTACAAATTTTTAAAAGGATTTGCCAATAAAGATTGTTGAATTTGAATTAATTGCCCGGTGCGTTGAGCTGGATCCATCTTCACTTCCTCATTGACCCAGAGAGGGCGCCGTGCTCCATGCCGGACTGGGATTGCATCTCCACACCCAGAGCTCCCGGCGGACACGCTTCATGGTGCGGCTTGTATTGAGCGGAGCCCCTGATGCAGGCATGGATGGATTTAGCTGGTTCTTACACAAGGAGCTGCATTCAGTCCCCGAGCAGCGGGTGGTGGCAGCTTTGGCCCCTTTCCTGCTCTCCCCGCAGAGTTTGCCTCCCCGTGTTCCTGACACTTGATATGTGGCCTGTTCTGTGTGTTGTGTCCTAATGTCAGTCCTGATTTCCTGCCAAAAGTCCTGAGGTGACGGAGCCGGCACCAGTGACAACCAGAGCGTGCATCGTCCAGCCCCTCCCCCTTTATTAAGGGCCCTCCCCTATTTTGTGTGCGTTAATTTCCTGATCATATTTGCAATTATATTGATATTAAGTGGAGATTATTACAAGCCAAAAATTACAATAGCAACGGAGCAGGAACAAGGAAAGTCCACAATCGCTAAAATCGGTCCAAGGTCGCTCAGATCACACAAGCCGGAAGGATAAAAAGCCCTCCAAAGTGCTGCTACTTGTAGTTCGCCAGTGCAGATTAACAAAAATCCCAATGTCAGTCTTGATATTCCACATTGATGGGTTTTGATTAGTGAATCTTGACTTGTGTTTGCGAAAGGACTATTTAAGAGGTGGCACCTGAAACACGCAGGACATACCCCAGAAGAAGCTGTGAAAGCGAAACCCAGCGTCGGGCAGCAATCCGGTGCGTCACTAGGACTCTACACTTTTATATAACGTGCAGTTTTTATAATTATTTGTGAGTATTTACAAATTACCTCTTGATTATACAATCCTGAGGTCGGCTGCACGATGGTGTTAGCTCAGTATACCCTAGGAGTATTAAGACCTGCACTGGAGGACTACAAGTACCAGTGGACAACCAAGGGAGCTGTCCTGCTGTGGAGACCTGTTTATCCTTCCATGTATACAACGGCTGCTCAGACTGCGACCATCGGCTTGTACGAGGTCAGCCACATCAGGACGAGCGTGAAGGGGCTGGATTAGATACACGGCTCAGCAGACAGTATCACACAGGAGAGGATTAGATACACTGCTCAGCAGACAGTATCACACAGGAGAGGATTAGATACACAGCTCAGCAGACAGTATCACACAGGATAGGATTAGATACACGGCTCAGCAGACAGTATCACACAGGAGAGGATTAGATACACGGCTCAGCAGACAGTATCACACAGGATAGGATTAGATACACAGCTCAGCAGACAGTATCACACAGGATAGGATTAGATACACGGCTCAGTAGACAGTATCACACAGGATAGGATTAGATACACGGCTCAGCAGACAGTATCACACAGGATAGGATTAGATACATGGCTCAGTAGACAGTATCACACAGGATAGGATTAGATACACGGCTCAGTAGACAGTATCACACAGGATAGGATTAGATACAAGGCTCAGCAGACAGTATCACACAGGAGAGGATTAGATACATGGCTCAGTAGACAGTATCACACAGGATAGGATTAGATACACGGCTCAGTAGACAGTATCACACAGGATAGGATTAGATACACGGCTCAGCAGACAGTATCACACAGGATAGGATTAGATACACGGCTCAGCAGACAGTATCACACAGGATAGGATTAGATACACGGCTCAGTAGACAGTATCACACAGGATAGGATTAGATACACGGCTCAGCAGACAGTATCACACAGGATAGGATTAGATACACAGCTCAGCAGACAGTATCACACAGGATACGATTAGATACACAGCTCAATAGACAGTATCACACAGGATACGATTAGATACACAGCTCAATAGACAGTATCACACAGGGGAGGATTAGATACACGGCTCAGCAGACAGTATCACATAGGGGAGGATTAGATACACAGCTCAGCAGACAGTATCACACAGGGGAGGATTAGATACACGGCTCAGCAGACAGTATCACATAGGGGAGGATTAGATACACGGCTCAGCAGACAGTATCACATAGGAGAGGATTAGATACACGGCTCAGCAGACAGTATCACACGATGGGATTAGATACACGGCTCAGCAGACAGTATCACACGGGATAGGATTAGATACACGGCTCAGCAGACAGTATCACACAGGATAGGATTAGATACACGGCTCAGCAGACAGTATCACATAGGGGAGGATTAGATACACGGCTCAGCAGACAGTATCACAGGAGAGGATTAGATACACGGCTCAGCAGACAGTATCACATAGGAGAGGATTAGATACACGGCTCAGCAGACAGTATCACATAGGGGAGGATTAGATACACGGCTCAGCAGACAGTATCACATGGGGAGAATTAGATACACGGCTCAGCAGACAGTATCACACAGGATAGGATTAGATACACGGCTCAGCAGACAGTATCACACAGGATAGGATTAGATACACGGCTCACCAGACAGTATCACACAGGATAGGATTAGATACACGGCTCAGCAGCACAATGGATGTAACATCTGGCATTCTCTGGTGTCTCCGGCAGATCTCGTGGAGGTTGTGAACATCACCAGTCACATCCAGCACATCCACGGCACGTACGGCAGATCGGCGCTGCTCTCGGTGCAGTACAGCAGCTCCAGCAGTGACAAGCCCGTGGTCAAATGGCAAGTGAGGCGAGAGAAGCTGGTCACGGTGGTGCAGTGTGTGGGCACCGAGATTATTGGGAATTTGCGCTCAGATTACAAAGATCGGATACAGATATTTGAAAATGGCTCCCTCCTAATAAGCAACCTCCTCCTGTCTGACGAGGGGACGTACGAGGTGGAGGTCTCCATAACGGATGACACGTTCACCGGGCAGAAGGCCATCAATCTCACGGTGGACGGTAAGATCATGATGATGTCACTAGACTGACGACCACAGTTCCTTCATAACATTATCGGCCACGGTCTCCTCCCCCCATAACGTTACCGGCCACCGTCACCTCCCCCCATAACGTTACCGGCCACCGTCACCTCCCCCCATAACGTTACCGGCCACCGTCACCTCCCCCCATAACGTTACCGGCCACCGTCACCTCCCCCCATAACGTTACCGGCCACCGTCTCCTCCCCCCATAACGTTACCGGCCACCGTCACCTCCCCCCATAACGTTACCGGCCACCGTCACCTCCCCCCATAACGTTACCGGCCACCGTCACCTCCCCCCATAACGTTACTGGTCACCGTCTCCTCCCCCCATAACATTACCGGCCACCGTCACCTCCCCCCATAACGTTACCGGCCACCGTCACCTCCCCCCATAACGTTACCGGCCACAGCCACCTCCCCCCATAACGTTACCGGCCACATTCATTAGGTTTTCTGTTTTCTCATCTATTCCTTTATTTCTGACCAGTTCCTGTATCGAAGCCTCGGGTGTCTGTTCCTTCATCCACTGTCCTGGAGCTGACAGAGAACCTGACTATGAGCTGCGTCCATGATAACGGGACTAAGCCGCTCTACACCTGGCTAAAGGCTGGGAAGACGCTAATCAATGACTCCAGGGTCCTCCTGTCCCCTAACCATCAGGTGGTGACCATCTCCAGAGTCTTAATGGCTGATGATGAAATCTATAATTGCCTGGTAGAGAATCCTATTAGCAGCGGACGCAGTTCTCCTATAAAGATAACCGTCTACAGTGAGTAATAATTAGTAATATTAAACACATGGAAATCATTAGTAAATAAAAATATACATACAAAAGTGTATGTCCACCTTTACAGCTCCAGAGCTGCACTCACTATTCTGCTGGTGCAGTCACTGTGTACATACATTACATTACTGATCCTGAGTTACCTCCTGTATTATCCTCCAGAGCTGCACTCACTATTCTGCTGGTGCAGTCACTGTGTATATACATTACTGCTCCTGAGTTATATCCTGTATTATACTCCAGAGCTGCGCTCACTATTCTGGTGGTGCAGTCACTGGGCACATACATTACATTACTGATCCTGAGTTACCTCCTGTATTATACTCCAGAGCTGCACTCACTATTCTGCTGGTGGAGTCACTGTGTACATACATTACATTACTGATCCTGAGTTACATCCTGTATTATACTCCAGAGCTGCACTCACTATTCTGCTGGTGCAGTCACTGTGTACATACATTACATTACTGATCCTGAGTTACCTCCTGTATTATCCTCCAGAGCTGCACTCACTATTCTGCTGGTGCAGTCACTGTGTATATACATTACTGCTCCTGAGTTATATCCTGTATTATACTCCAGAGCTGCGCTCACTATTCTGGTGGTGCAGTCACTGGGCACATACATTACATTACTGATCCTGAGTTACCTCCTGTATTATACTCCAGAGCTGCACTCACTATTCTGCTGGTGGAGTCACTGTGTACATACATTACATTACTGATCCTGAGTTACATCCTGTATTATACTCCAGAGCTGCACTCACTATTCTGGTGGTGCAGTCACTGGGCACATAGATTACATTACTGCTCCTGAGTTATATCCTGTATTATACTCCAGAGCTGCGCTCACTATTCTGGTGGTGCAGTCACTGGGCACATACATTACATTACTGATCCTGAGTTACATCCTGTATTATACTCCAGAGCTGCACTCACTATTCTGCTGGTGGAGTCACTGTGTATATACATTACTGCTCCTGAGTTATATCCTGTATTATACTCCAGAGCTGCGCTCACTATTCTGCTGGAGCAGTCACTGTGTACATACATTACATTACTGATCCTGAGTTACCTCCTGTATTATACTCCAGAGCTGCACTCACTATTCTGCTGGTGGAGTCACTGTGTACATACATTACATTACTGATCCTGAGTTACATCCTGTATTATACTCCAGAGCTGCACTCACTATTCTGCTGGTGCAGTCACTGTGTACATACATTACATTACTGATCCTGAGTTACCTCCTGTATTATACTCCAGAGCTGCACTCACTATTCTGCTGGTGCGGTCACTGCTGTGTGCAATCAATGTTTTGTATGCTTACATTGTACACAAATAAGAGATTTTTTTCAGCCTATAAAATTGCTAAAAAAATAATAAAGAAAAACATTTGATGATGAAAAAAATATTGTAATTTTTAATGCGTTTTGTAAAAAAATAATGAACGTCACAAATCAACAAATAACATGGACATATTTAGTGTCCCTGAAATCGTAACGACCCGCAGAACACAGCGATCATATTATTTACGGGGATCGGTAAATGGCGTGATTGATATTTCTTCTCTATTAAACCCATAAAAAAACGTAATAAAATTGTAATTCTAAGGCCGTGTTCACACGTAGCGTAAATGCTGCGCTCTTTCTGCTTCTTTTTTTCTGCAGGTGTCCACACCAGACAACGCAGTAACAATCTTCTGTGACTATGGCTGCGTTTCTTTTACGCGTTTTCCCTCTTTATTTGATGCGATTTGGGGGCAGATGTGAAGCTGAGTTTTTAACGCTTTTTAATACTACTGAAAAACTTTGATTCTGCGCTTAAAAATGCAGCCGCGCTTTTTTTCTTCATGGTTTTTTTTTTTCAGAAGAAGCCGAGGAGAAAATGCAATAACCTGCAAAGTAGTGATGAGCGAGCGTGTATTGTTAACCCCTTCCGCAAGCACGCTGGGGTGTTCGGCGAGTATTTTCGCCGTGCTCGGCATCTATGTTTGCGTGTGTTGCAGCTGTGACACATGCAGGGATTGCCTGCTTGTTAGGGTTAGCAATACACGCTTGCTCATCACTACTGCGGAGTTCAGCAGCGTCTTCAGACTCTTCTATATGGAACCTAAAAAAAGCGCAGATACTTCATTAAGGGCACCAGAAACGCGTCAGATAAGGGGGAGGAGATGGTTATTGTGTAGTTTGGTGCAGACATCTGCTGAAACCAAAAAAAACCACAGTATTTCTGTAATGTGTGAATACGGCCTTACAGACACTGCTGAATGTCCCTCATTACCAGCGCCCCTCTGACAACTCCTCCTGCCGGGGGGGGGGGGGGGGGGGAATGGTAAATGGATGTGGATTAGGGTGTGGCCATAGGCGTGGCTAAATTTTGCATGGCGTGTCCCTCTTTCTGTTTTTCAAAAGTTGGGAGGTCTGCGATAATGGGGGCTCTGGGTGTCACTGCTGTGAGTGGGGCAGGAGCTGGATGCGGCTCGGGACCCTCTCAGAGCTGAATGTTGCTCTCAAGGTCAGAAAGGTTGGGGACCTCTGGTGTAGCCGCCTCCTATACAGTGAGCAGGATCCTCTTGATCTCGAGATCTCTGGCTGTCCCTGATACTCCAGATGTGGACATGTCATTTCTATGGAATATCCCTTTATGAATATTGAACTTAACAGTTTATCTCCTGAGATGATTGTAACATGTCGTCTTCTATCACCCAGGAAGAAGCTCTTTGTACATCGTCCTTTCCACCGGGGGAATATTCCTGCTCGTTACATTGGTCACAGTCTGCGCTTGTTGGAAGCCGTCCAGGAAGTAGGGTGACAAGCATGCACTGCACCTCAGGAGCTGCCCCCCACCCAAAGATTACAGGGGGTCTCCACCATTATATATATATGTAGGAGCAGAATAACTAATATCCATATCTAATACTACAACTATGGCGTGTCAAAATGTCGCAGTTTTCGTATAAAGTTCACGCAATATTTTTATTTGACATTCGCTAATTCTGTCAATCAAGCTAAGTGGGCAGAGAGTCAACCACAGCAGGGAGGGGGGACACTGAGGAAATGTCTATCATGTTAGATGGGCGGAGATTCAGCAGCAGTGAGGAGGGACACTGAGGAGCTCTCAGTCAAGCTATGTAGGCGGAGATCTTTCAAGGAAGGAAGACCCTGAGGAACTCTAGATGGACGGAGCCTCAACGGCAGCAGGGAGGAGGGATCCTAAAGAGCTGTCAGGATAGGTTGGTGGAAATGCTGTAGCAGCACAGAGGAGGAACACTGAGAAGTTGTCAGGATAGGGGGTGGAGATTCCGTAGCTGCAGGGAGGAGGACAGTGAGGAGCTGTCAGGATAGGGAGTGGAGATGCTGTAGCAGTTGGGAGGAGGACAGTGAGGAACCATCAGGATAGGGGGTGGAGATGCTGTAGCAGCAGGGAGGAGGACAGTGAGGAGCTGTCAGGATAGGGGGTGGAGATGCTGTAGCAGCAGGGAGGAGGACAGTGAGGAGCCATCAGGATAGGGGGTGGAGATGCTGTAGCAGCAGGGAGGAGGACAGTGAGGAGCCGTCAGGATAGGGGGTGGAGATGCTGTAGCAGCAGGGAGGAGGACAGTGAGGAGCCGTCAGGATAGGGGGTGGAGATGCTGTAGCAGCAGGGAGGAGGACAGTGAGGAGCTGTCAGGATAGGGGGTGGAGATGCTGTAGCAGCAGGGAGGAGGACAGTGAGGAGCTGTCAGGATAGGGGGTGGAGAAGCTGTAGCAGCAGGGAGAAGGACAGTGAGGAGCTGTCAGGATAGGGGGTGGAGATGCTGTAGCAGCAGGGAGGAGGACAGTGAGGAGCTGTCAGGATAGGGGGTGGAGATGCTGTAGCAGCAGGGAGGAGGACAGTGAGGAGCTGTCAGGATAGGGGGTGGTGATGCTGTAGCAGCAGGGAGGAGGACAGTGAGGAGCCATCAGGATAGGGGGTGGAGATGCTGTAGCAGCAGGGAGGAGGACAGTGAGGAGCTGTCAGGATAGGGGATGGAGATGCTGTAGCAGCAGGGAGGAGCCGTCAGGATAGGGGATGGAGATGCTGTAGCAGCAGGGAGGAGGACAGTGAGGAGCTGTCAGGATAGGGGGTGGAGATGCTGTAGCAGCAGGGAGGAGGACAGTGAGGAGCCATCAGGATAGGGGATGGAGATGCTGTAGCAGCAGGGAGGAGGACAGTGAGGAGCTGTCAGGATAGGGGATGGAGATGCTGTAGCAGCAGGGAGGAGGACAGTGAGGAGCCATCAGGATAGGGGATGGAGATGCTGTAGCAGCAGGGAGGAGGACAGTGAGGAGCCATCAGGATAGGGGGTGGAGATGCTGTAGCAGCAGGGAGGAGGACAGTGAGGAGCTGTCAGGATAGGGGGTGGAGATGCTGTAGCAGCAGGGAGGAGGACAGTGAGGAGCTGTCAGGATAGGGGGTGGAGATGCTGTAGCAGCAGGGAGGAGTGACACTGAGGAACTGTTAGGTGGGTGGAGATTAAAGTTTACATTTTTATAAAGAATGATACATCTGATCTGACATGGATTTTCACAGCAAGTTCACCAGTCTCAGCAGGTCTAAAAAAAAATCTATTAAATTTTGCAGTTTGTTTTGTGAAATCTGTCTGATCCCTTTTAAATCATTGGAGGGCTACTGAGACCTGTTTCTGGCTGAACCTCAGCTGACAGATGTGGGGGACGAACGTTGTGGGTAATATCATATAATGCATCAATTCCAACCTTCTAGAGAGAAGCACAAGCTGGAGACGCAGACGTCATGTGACTACACCGACCATCCTGAGGACCTCCTAAAACATGAAGGTGAATATTATGTGAAGGGTCAGATTATAGCATGGGTAACAGTGCCATCATTTTGGGGGCATATCACCCCAGTCTCCACCATGCACAGCCCCCTCTCAGATTCCCTCCTGGACAGACGAACGGCTGGGTATAAACCATGGCAACATTATATCGGCACTACATGCTGTATATTCTCTGTGGTGCAATGATATATGCACTCGGCAGCGTTATTATATAGCCACTGTATATATAACTATGTCTTACTATTACATTTGTACTGTATGGCAGGGTGAGACTAATTGGTGCAGGGGTTGCAGTCACTTTGGCCCATGACAAGACCAGATCCTTGATAGTTGGGGGATATTGGAGATGTTGCAGTGGGACGCAGGACTTTCAAGTAACGCCGCTGCCATATAATACTTGACTTCTATATGTGCACTGTGGGACATTATCATTCCTGCGCTCTATTACACTACATAGACACCTGTGCCTTAAAGAAGTTTTACACTACTTTATATTACCCCCCCCCCCAATGTATCCCCCCGGGGCCCCTAAAACTTTTGTAAATACCTTATGTTGCAGATAATGCCTGTGAGCGGCGCTATCGGTGGCCGCTCACAGGCATCACGTGAGCCCGCACTGACGTCACGACACCATATAAATCCATGCAACCGGCATGGATTTATATAGTGTGACCAAGTTAATAGTTAAAAAGAATGGTAAAAAATAAACATTATACTCACCTTCTGATGGCCCCCAGTCTCCTTAGCGATGCGTCCTGGCTCCCCGGCGGCTCGCGATGGTCTAAAAGGACCTGCCATGACGTCATTTAGTCATGTGACCGGTCACGCGACCACCGACGTTGGCGGTCGCGTGACCAGTCACATGACTAAATGACGTCATGGCAGGTCCTTTTAGATCATCGTGAGCCGCCGGGGAGCCAGGACGCATCACTAAGGAGACCGGGGGCCATCAGAAGGTAAGTATAATGTTTATTTTTTATTTTAAAATCTTTTTTTTTTACAGGTACTATGGTACCCGGGTCTGGATGAGAGTCTCCTCTTCTCTAGACCCGGGTACCATCCGCACATTGAATCGCTTAATATCCGCATGTGCACATGTAGTGATGCGGATATTATGCGATTCAATGCAAGTCAATGGCGGCGAAAACGCCGCGATTACGCAAAATTAATGGTAGTGCTGCGGATTTTCATTGGGGAACATGGCAGACCTTCTACCAAGCGTTTTTTAAGCGTTTCCGTGGTGGAATTGCCGCTGCGGAAACGCTTAAAAAACGCATCGTGGGCACACAGCCTAGGGTATGTGCCTACGTAGCGTTTTACAAGCGTATATGCTGCAGAATTTCCGCAGCGTAAACGCTTGGGAAACGCTTGGTAATCCGCCCCCCATGGTCCCCAAAGACAAGCCGCAATGTCAATGCCTATGCTGCGGATATTTCCTCAGCGTTTATGCTGCGCTCAAAAATCCGCAGCATGTCCATTAATTTTGCGGACACGCAGCGTAATCGCCGCCATTGACTTGCATTGAAACGCATAATATCCGTGTCAGTACATTTGTACACACGGATATTATGCGTTTCTATGTGCGGATGGTACCCAGGTCTGGAGAAGAGGAGACTCTCCTCCTGACCTGGGTACCATAGAACCTGTAAAAAGAAAGAATTTAAAATAAAAAATAAAGTTTATACTCACCTTCTGATGTCCTCCCGGTGTTTTGTCTGTTCCGTCCGGTCTATTGCAATGCTCCCGCTGTTGTGAAGGACCTGCCATGACGTCACTGAGTCATGTGACCCATCACATGGCTCAATGACGTCACCGCAGGTCCTTCACACCACCGTGAGCTGCCCAACAAACAGGACGTGGCAGAGAGAACACCGGGAGGACACCGAAAGGTGAGTATAAACTTTATTTTTTTACCATTTTATTCTTTTTTTTTAACTAACTTGGTCACACTACTATAAATCCATGCCGGTTGCAAGGATTTATATAGTGTGAACAAGTTGTCAAGCACTTTTCCAAGTGATGCTAAAATCGCTTGGAAAAGCGCTTGATAACCCGCATGCGGAAATGCATGCTAAGACGCTTGACAAACGCTACTACCTGGCGGGAAAAACGCATGTAAAAAACACATGCGTTTTTCCTGCCAGGGAGAAGCGTAAAAAATATGCAGCATTTCTGCATCGTGGGCACATAGACTTAGGGTTGCTGCATCCAATAGGTGGCGTTAGAGTTCAAGTCCTCTCTGAACAGACAATTTACATATTTAATTTCCCAGAGGAGCATTGCATGGCCTATCAGGGATCTCACTCTCCATAAAGAGAAATGTTACCCCTTTTACTATTACATTGACACCTAGGTCTTACTAATACATTGGCACTGTTTGGCATGACTATATGTGCAGTATATACTATTTATTTAATTTATTTTCACTGTTATATTACCTACAAAGCACTATTATAGAGTCATAGAAAGATCCAAACCATTAATCATGATAGAAATAACCATAATTGTATTAAGCACTAAACATACTTACATATCAATAAAAGAACTGTGCTCATCAGCGACAGCACAAGAGAAAAAATCCTCAACAGTAATGAAACATAGGTCCAGATATAGGCTCACAATCAGTGCGATGCAGATCACGTATGGGAGAGGGGACACAACTCACAGATCTATATGTGCGTGACTACTTTACAGACTCACAGGTGGAGTCATGCATGAGGTCTGACATTCCCATATAGAGTTGAATATCAACCTAGAGATATAAAAAAAAGTATCACAGCACAAAAACTCCACCCATGATCCGGGGAGAATGTGCCCAAGTTACAAGTCCCACCTTGGAAAACATGCATAAAGTCACATAATCACAGTGGATAATCATAGTAACAGCATAATAATTACCTTCCCTATGTGTTGCACCGCTCGGTTTTGTGCCCCTACGCACGTTTCGGGGCTCACAGCACCTTCTTCAAGGGGAGTAACCTCTCAACTGTTTCAGCAACCTGGATGCTGATACAGTTGAAAACAATGTTGGGAGAAGGAGCATCAGCTGACGCCCCCTCTCCCATCATTCCCCCTCTGCGTCTCAGTGCAGAGGGCGCGATGACATCACTACAGCGCGCCCTCTGTGCCGAGCAGTGCAGAGGGTCAGAAGACCGGAGACTGCACTATGTGGGGCCCGTTATACTGTATGGAGGACTATGTGGGGCCCGTTATACTGTATGGAAGACTATGTGAGGCCCATTATACTGTATGGAGGACTATGTGAGGCCCATTATACTGTATGGAGGACTATGTGGGGCCATTATTCTGTATGGGGGACTATGTGGGGCCCACTATTCTGTATGGAGGACTATGTGGGGCCATTATACTGTATGGAGGACTATGTGGGGCCCATTATACTGTATGGTGTACTATGTGGGGCCCATTATACTGAATGGAGGACTATGTGAGGCCATTATACTGAATGGAGGACTATGTGAGGCCCATTATACTGAATGGAGGACTATGTGGGGCCATTATACTGTATGGAGGACTATGTGGGGCCCATTATACTGTATGGAGGACTATGTGGAGCCATTATACTGTATGGAGGACTATGTGGGGCCCATTATACTGTATGGAAGACTATGTGGGGCCCATTATACTGTATGGAGGACTATGTGGGGCCCATTATACTGTATGGAGGACTATGTGAGGCCCATTATACTGTATGGAGGACTATGTGTGGCCATTATACTGTATGGAGGACTATGTGGAGCCCATTATACTGTATGGAGGTCTATGTGAGGCCCATTATACTGTATGGAGGACTATGTGGGGCCATTATACTGTATGGAGGACTATGTGGGGCCATTATACTGTATGGAGGACTATGTGGTGCCCATTATACTGTATGGATTACTATGTGAAGCCCATTATACTGTATGGATTACTATGTGAAGCCCATTATACTGTATGGATTACTATGTGGTGCCCATTATACTGTATGGATTACTATGTGGTGCCCATTATACTGTATAGAGCACTATGTGAAGCCCATTATACTGTATGGATTACTATGTGGGGCCCATTATACTGTATGGAGGACTATGTGGGGCCCATTATACTGTATGGAGGACTATGTGGGGCCCATTATACTGTATGGAGGACTATGTGAAGCCCATTATACTGTATGGATTACTATGTGGGGCCCATTATACTGTATGGAGGACTATGTGGGGCCCATTATACTGTATGGAGCACTATGTGAGGCCCATTATACTGTATGGAGCACTATGTGAGGCCCATTATACTGTATGGAGCACTATGTGGTGCACATTATTCTGTATGGAGGACTATGTGGTGCCCATTATACTGTATGGATTACTATGTGGTGCCCATTATTCTGTATGGAGGACTATGTGAGGCCCATTATACTGTATGGAGCACTATGTGAGGCCCATTATACTGTATGGATTACTATGAGGTGCCCATTATTCTGTATGGAGGACTATGTGGGGCCATTATTCTGTATGGAGGACTATGTGGGGCCCATTATACTGTATGGAGGACTATGTGGGGCCCATTATGCTGTATGGAGGACTATGTGGGGCCCATTATGCTGTATGGAGGACTATGTGGGGCCCATTATGCTGTATGGAGGACTATGTGGGGCCCATTATACTGTATGGAGGACTATGTGGGGCCCATTATACTGTATGGAGGACTATGTGAGGCTCATTATACTGTATGGAGGACTATGTGGGGCCCATTATACTTATGGAGGACTATGTGGGGCCCATTATACTGTATGGAGGACTATGTGGGGCCCATTATACTGTATGGAGGACTATGTGGGGCCCATTATACTGTATGGAGGACTAAGTGGGGCCCATTATACTGTATGGTGGACTATGTGGGGCCCATTATACTGTATGGAGCACTATGTGGGGCCCATTATACTGTATGGAGCACTATGTGGGGCCCATTATTCTGTATGGAGGACTATGTGGGGCCCATTATACTGTATGGAGGACTATGTGGACCCATTATACTGTATGGAGGACTATGTGGGGCCCATTATACTGTATGGAGGACTATGTGGGGCCCATTATACTGTATGGAGGACTATGTGGGGCCCATTATATTGTATGGAGGACTATGTGGGGCCCATTATACTGTATGGAGGACTATGTGGGGCCCATTATACTGTATGGAGGACTATGTGGGGCCCATTATACTGTATGGAGCACTATGTGGTGCCCATTATACTGTATGGAGCACTATGTGGTGCCCATTATACTGTATGGAGCACTATGTGGTGCCCATTATACTGTATGGAGCACTATGTGGTGCCCATTATACTGTATGGAGCACTATGTGGGGCCCATTATACTGTATGGAGCACTATGTGAGGCCCATTATACTGTATGGAGCACTATGTGAGGCCCATTATACTGTATGGAGCACTATGTGGTGCACATTATTCTGTATGGAGGACTATGTGGTGCCCATTATACTGTATGGATTACTATGTGGTGCCCATTATTCTGTATGGAGGACTATGTGAGGCCCATTATACTGTATGGAGCACTATGTGAGGCCCATTATACTGTATGGATTACTATGAGGTGCCCATTATTCTGTATGGAGGACTATGTGGGGCCATTATTCTGTATGGAGGACTATGTGGGGCCCATTATGCTGTATGGAGGACTATGTGGGGCCCATTATGCTGTATGGAGGACTATGTGGGGCCCATTATGCTGTATGGAGGACTATGTGGGGCCCATTATGCTGTATGGAGGACTATGTGGGGCCCATTATGCTGTATGGAGGACTATGTGGGGCCCATTATGCTGTATGGAGGACTATGTGGGGCCCATTATACTGTATGGAGGACTATGTGGGGCCCATTATACTGTATGGAGCACTATGTGAGGCCCATTATACTGTATGGATTACTATGAGGTGCCCATTATTCTGTATGGAGGACTATGTGGGGCCCATTATGCTGTATGGAGGACTATGTGGGGCCCATTATGCTGTATGGAGGACTATGTGGGGCCCATTATGCTGTATGGAGGACTATGTGGGGCCCATTATGCTGTATGGAGGACTATGTGGGGCCCATTATGCTGTATGGAGGACTATGTGGGGCCCATTATACTGTATGGAGGACTATGTGGGGCCCATTATACTGTATGGAGGACTATGTGGGGCCCATTATACTGTATGGAGGACTATGTGGGGCCCATTATACTGTATGGAGGACTATGTGGGGCCCATTATATTATATGGACGACTATGTGGGGCCCATTATATTGTATGGAGGACTATGTGAGGCCCATTATACTGTATGGAGCACTATGTGAGGCCCATTATACTGTATGGAGCACTATGTGGTGCCAATTATTCTGTATGGAGGACTATGTGGTGCCCATTATACTGTATGGATTACTATGTGGTGCCCATTATTCTGTATGGAGGACTATGTGAGGCCCATTATACTGTATGGAGCACTATGTGAGGCCCATTATACTGTATGGAGCACTATGTGAGGCCCATTATTCTGTATGGAGGACTATGTGGGGCCATTATTCTGTATGGAGGACTATGTGGGGCCCATTATACTGTATGGAGGACTATGTGGGGCCCATTATGCTGTATGGAGGACTATGTGGGGCCCATTATGCTGTATGGAGGACTATGTGGGGCCCATTATGCTGTATGGAGGACTATGTGGGGCCCATTATGCTGTATGGAGGACTATGTGGGGCCCATTATACTGTATGGAGGACTATGTGGGGCCCATTATACTGTATGGAGGACTATGTGGGGCCCATTATACTGTATGGAGGACTATGTGGGGCCCATTATACTGTATGGAGGACTATGTGGGGCCCATTATACTGTATGGAGGACTATGTGGGGCCCATTATGCTGCATGGAGGACTATGTGGGGCCCATTATGCTGCATGGAGGACTATGTGGGGCCCATTATACTGTATGGAGGACTATGTGGGGCCCATTATACTGTATGGAGGACTATGTGGGGCCCATTATACTGTATGGAGGACTATGTGGGGCCCATTATTCTGTATGGAGGACTATGTGGGGCCCATTATTCTGTATGGAGGACTATGTGAAGCCCATTATACTGTATGGAGGACTATGTGAAGCCCATTATACTGTATGGATTACTATGTGGGGCCCATTATACCGTATGGAGGACTATGTGGGGCCCATTATACCCTATGGAGCACTATGTGAGGCCCATTATACCGTATGGAGCACTATGTGAGGCCCATTATACCGTATGGAGCACTATGTGGTGCACATTATTCTGTATGGAGGACTATGTGGTGCCCATTATACTGTATGGATTACTATGTGGTGCCCATTATTCTGTATGGAGGACTATGTGAGGCCCATTATACTGTATGGAGCACTATGTGAGGCCCATTATACTGTATGGAGCACTATGTGAGGCCCATTATACTGTATGGATTACTATGAGGTGCCCATTATACTGTATGGAGGACTATGTGGGGCCCATTATACTGTATGGAGGACTATGTGGGGCCCATTATATTGTATGGAGGACTATGTGGGGCCCATTATACTGTATGGAGGACTATGTGGGGCCCATTATACTGTATGGAGGACTATGTGGGGCCCATTATACTGTATGGAGGACTATGTGGTGCCCATTATACTGTATGGAGGACTCTACTGCTCAGTCTGCAGTCACTCTGTGTGTCACTCTGTGTAACTGCAGACTTTTGGATCCCCCAGGACACACACTGTGCGCTGCAAAGATTTGCCGGTTTCTGAGTTATTGTAAAATTTACAATAGATATCACTTGCGTAATCGGGGGTGGATTAAGAGCAGCCAGGGCCACAGGCAATTTACAACCCCTGGCAAAAATTATGGAATCACCAGGCTTGGACGATGTTCATTCAGTTGTTTAATGTTGTAAAAAAAGCAGATCACCGATATGGCACAAAACTAAAGTAATTTCAAATGGCAACTTTATGGCTTTAAGAAACACTAAAAGAAATCAAGAAAAAAAAATGTGGTACTCAGTAAGGGTAATTTTTTTCAGACCAAGCAGAGGGAAAAAATTATGGAATCACTCAATTCTGAGGAAAAAATTATGGAATCACCCTGTAAATTTTCATTTCCAAGACTAACACCTGCATCAAATTAGATCTGCTCGTTAGTCTGCATCTAAAAAGGAGTGATCACACCTTGGATGCACCAAGTGGACTGACATGAATCATGGCTCCAACATGAGAGATGTCAGTTGAAACAAAGGGGAGGATTATTAAACTCTTAAAAGAAGGTAAATCATCACGCTATGTTGCAAAAGATGTTGGTTGTTCACAGTCAGCTGTGTCTAAAATCTGGACCAAATACAAACAACATGGGAAGGTTGTTAAAGGCAAACATACTGGTAGACCAAGGAAGACATCAAAGCGTCAAGACCGGAAACTTAAAGCAATATGTCTCCAAAACAGGAAATGCACAACAAAACAAATGAGGAACGAATGGGAGGAAACTGGAGTCAATGTCTGTGAACGAACTGTAAGAAACCGCCTAAAGGAAACGGGATTTACATACAGAATAGCTAAACATAAGCCATCATTAACACCTAAACAGAAAAAAACAAGGTTACAATGGGCTAAGGAAAAGCAATCGTGGACTGTGGATGACTGGACGAAAGTCATATTCAGTGATGAATCGCGAATCTGCATTGGGCAAGGTGATGATGCGAGAACTTTTGTTTGGTGCCGTTCCAATGAGATTTATAAAGATGACTGCATGAAGAGAACATGCAAATTTCCACAGTCATTGATGATATGGGGCTGCATGTCAGGTAAAGGCACTGGGAGATGGCTGTCATTACATCTGCAATAAATGCCCAAGTTTACATTGATATTTTGGGCAGTTTTCTTATCCCATCAATTGAAAGGATGTTTGGGGATGATGACATCATTTTTCAAGATGATAATGCATCCTGCCATAGAGCAAAAACTGTGAAAGAAGACACATAAGGTCAATGTCATGGCCTGCAAATAGTCCGGATCTCAATCCAATTGAAAATCTTTGGTGGAAGTTGAAGAAACTGGTCCATGACAAGGCTCCAACCTGCAAAGCTGATCTGGCAACAGCAATCAGAGAAAGTTGGAGCCAGATTGATGAAGAGTACTGTTTGTCACTCATTAAGTCCATGCCTCAGAGACTGCAAGCTGTTATTAAAGCCAGAGGTGGTGCAACAAAATACTAGTGATGTATTGGAGTGTTCTTTTGTGTGTTTGTTTTTCATGATTCCATAATTTTTTCCTCAGAATTGACTGATTCCATAATTTTTCCCTCAGCTTGGTCTGAAAAAAATTACCCTTACTGAGTACTACATTTTTTATCTTGATTTCTTTTAGTGTTTCTTAAAGCCCTAAAGTTGCCATTTGAAATGACTTTAGTTTTGTGCCATGTCTGTGATCTGCTTTTTTTCAACAGCATTAAACAACTGAATGAACATCCTCCGAGCCCGGTGAATCCATCATTTTTGCCAGGGGTTGTAGAAGTCATGCCCCCCTTGATGTATCACGTGACATGTCACATGATCCCCTTTGATAAATCATGTGATAGGTCATGTGAGTAACATGCAGGTGCTCTGGTGCCGATCTGTAGATGGAAAAAGACAGAGATAATGGCACGCACAGCGCAAATTTTCCCCTTGTGTACAGCGCTATACATAACAGGGCTATATGAAATAGAGCAGGGGTGGGAGATTAATTTTCCCAAGGAGCCACATGAGAGCCTGTGACTGTTGTGGGGGCCGAACCAATAGGCTGAAATTAATTCTGCTCAATATTAATATTAACATAATTATAATTATTTTTTTTACATTAATTGTATGACTTAATATTGAGCACAATTAAGTATGCTGATATCTCCCTACATACAGTATGAGTCCCCACATAGCCCCCTACATACGGTATGAGCCCCCATATAGCCCCCTACAATCAGAATGAGTCCCCACATAGCCCCCTACATACAGTATGAGCCCCCACATAGCCCCTACATACAGTATGAGCCCCCATATAGCCCCCTACAATCAGAATGAGTCCCCACATAGCCCCCTACATACAGTATGAGCCCCCACATAGCCCCTACATACAGTATGAGCCCCCATATAGCCCCCTACAATCAGCATGAGTCCCCACATAGCCCCCTACATACAGTATGAGCCCCCACATAGCCCCCTACATACAGTATGAGCCCCCATATAACCCCCTACATACAGTATGAGCCCCCATATAACCCCCTACATACAGTATGAGCTTCCACATAGCCCCTACATACAGTATGAGCCCCCACATAGCCCCTTACATACAGTATGAGCCCCCATATAGCCCCTACATACAGTATGAGTCCCCACATATTTCCCTATATACAGTATAAGCCCCATATAGTTCCCTATATACAGTATAAGCCCCACATAGCTCTCTATATACAGTATAAGCCCCATATAGCTCCCTAGATACAGTATGAGCCCCCATGTAGCCATCTATATTCAGAATGAGGCCGCACGTAGCTCCCTATATCCAGTATGAGGCCGCACATAGCTCCTTATATCCAGTATGAGGAGGCTGCACGTAGCTGCCTGTATCCAGAATGAGGATGCACGTAGCTCCCTATATCCAGTATGAGGCCGCACGTAGCTCCCTACATCCAGTATGAGGTCGCACATAGTTCCCTATATACAGTATGAGGCTGCATGTAGCTCCCTATATCCAGTATGAGGCTGCACATAGCTGCCTACATACAGTATGAGCCCCCACATATCTCCCTAGATGCAGTCACACACACACACATACACACACAGTCACGCACACGCAGTCTTGTACACACACACGCAGTCACACATGCAGTCACGCACACACACAATCATGCACATGCAGTCGCACGCGCAGTCATGTATACACATGCAGACTTGCATATATATGTGCACACACACAAACATATAAAGACATATACAAAGACACATACAGGCATAAATATATCTGAAGACATACAGAAAAATACATATAAACAGACATATCACACACATAGATAAACACAATCATACATCCACACACACTCACACTGTGTCACAGACGCACATGTCACTCACCTTCCCCCTGCTTGGCTGCCATTCAGCTCCTCTCCGGTGCAGCAGTGCAGGGCGCACTGCATGACGTCACTTTAGCAGATGCTGCCCCGCACAGGGCCGTGTCTGATAGCTGTGACGCGGCCGGGCCAGCACACAAACAAGTATACAGGTGCAGTGCTGGCCCGGCTGAAGAAGCAGGCGGCCCTGTACAGTGGCTGGCGGAGCGGCCCGGGTACCCCTGACCCAGCCCACTCCTGCCTGCCAGGATATGTGCGCCGCATCGGCGGCTCTCAAAACATTATAATGAGGGAAATCTGACAATGGGCCCCCCGGAGCCCCGGACGGTAGCCCAGATTGCCCTCATTATAATCCGCCTACGCATGTAATGTAAGAAGTAAGTGAAATCTTTGGCATTGTGCTATACTGATATTTCTCTGCCGTATCTGTGCATCATGAATTGTGGTAAAGGGTCCCACTGAGACTCTCGAAAACCTGGAGCCGGCCCTGTATGGCACTATACTTGTGTCTCACTTTTACTTTGACACTGTTTGGCACTATTATTTATGGATATATAGAATTTTTATATAGTACATACAGCTCAAAATGACACCTGTAAATCAAGTTTAACCAGAGGAGAGATTGTGGATGAAAGGAAGTATACTTATACTGCATATGCATCGTATGGCATTGTCATGTGGGCACAGTCTGGTGCTATTATATTTGCAGTGTATTATGTTGGCGCTGTATGCCTATATACTGGAGGCCAACGGACATGTAAGTGCTACATGGAATTGACATAAGTAGCCGATCTTTGGCTTTGCACAAAGGAAATACTCCTGCATTCATTCCTGCATATGTGTCATTTTCATTGTGTTCTCATTGCAGTGGAAGTTAATTCACGGACTATAGAACGAGAGAACAAAAATCCGGTGACTTTGTACATCTTGAAGGATAAGGTAACAGATGATGATGCTAAGTTACATATTTGCCCCTCTGTCCAGGCTTAAAATGAGCTGCACAAAAAGGCTGCTACTTATGCCATGTAATTCCATCCTCAGCCACTGGATGTCAGTCTTGTCCTATTTTTCTTTTTTTTTATTGGTAACCAGTAGAAAGTTTATGGTAAAAGTTTTGTTGGGAGAAATAACGAGATGGGTTGCCCACCTTTGGGGGTACAAGTTTTTTTTTCTTCATTAAATGCATGTATTTGAGACTAAAAATAATTTTTGTTATTTAGCTTCATTAAAAAATTTGCACGGTTTGCTTTCTATGTATGCACTGTGCTGCAGAATGAGCTAACTGAGAATCCGTCAGTGAGCTCATTCTAATATACAGTGCTGGCCACAATTATTGTCACCCCTTCATTTTTTCATAGACTGTACTATATCTTCAGAAATAAATGGAAATGCACCAAAGTTATATCCTCAGGATTTTTTAATTAGTGTTCCAAAGTAATGCAACAATAAAACATTGTTTTTTAACTTCCATGTTGCAATTTCAAAGAGAAAACAGAATAAACAGCATGTGCAGCAATAAAGGTCCCTAATTAATACTTGGTTGCCCACCCTTGGGCATTGCTGACGGCCTCCACACGTTTCTTGTACCCATCTATAAGCTTCTTGCTCTTCTCAGCTGGAGTTTTCTCCCATCTTCCTTTGCAGTTTGTTCAAGCTCTTGAATGTTTGCAGGCTTCTTTTTCCCAATGGCAGATTTCAGCTCACCCCAAAGATTTTCAATGGGATTGAGGTCAGGACTCATTGCTGGCCATTTTTAAACAGTCCATTTTTTTTTTCAACCATTCCTGTGTACTTTTGGATGTGTGCTTTCGGTCATTGTCTTGCTGGAGGACCCATGATCTTCGACTCAAACCAAGTTTTCTTACACTGGGTAGATATTTAGCTCTAAAATCTCTTGATAATTCTCTGATTTCATGATTCATGTGATACGGTCAGGGCCTCCAGTACCAGTCGCAGCAAAGCAACCCCACAACATTATGGAGCCTCCGCCATGCTTAACTGTTGGTAAGGTGTTCTATTCCTTATAAGCTTCATTGCGTCGTCTGTAAACAAACTGTTGCTTTGCATTGCAAAAAACTCTATTTTTGTTTCATCTGTCCACAGAAGATTTTCCCAGAAGGATTGTGGTTTGTCAAGGCACTCTGTCAAAAATCAGTCATTCCTTTTTATGTCTTTTCTTCAGCAATGGTTTCTTTCTTGGCCTTCGCCCATAATGCTTTGTTTGGTTTAGTGTGCGGCGTATGGTACTTGTAGAAACAATGACCACAGACTGTTCCAGGTTGGCCTTCAGGTCTTTGATTGTTTGACATGATGTTTTTTACATCATTCGCACCAACCTTAGAAGACATCTCTTTCCAATTTTCCTCTTTCCCCCACGTCCAGGGAGGTTCTTGATGGTTCCATGCTTGACAAACTTCTCAATAACCTCGTGCACTGTTGAAACTGGGATGCCAAGGTCTTTGGAGATGGCCTTATATCCTTTGGAAGTCTTGTGTTTGCTAATAATAGCAGTTCTGATTTCCTCAGACAGTTCCTTTGTCTTCACCATTGTGACAAAGGAACAGGGCCCTACCACATGGGCACCAACAATTAATCACAGGTGAATCTCTTTTGTGATTTATCACAGGCGAGTCAAAATGTGTTTCCATACTAAATTAATGTAAAGGGTGCCAATTCCAGTGACACAGCAAGCGTTAGATTTTTCTATTTTTCCATCCCATTGTTTTTTGTTTAAAATTATTATTTATCATTTGCTCTTTTGTATTTAACCCGAGTCTCTATACAAAAAACTGTTTACTTGATGTTTCAGGAGATATTCCACATTATGTACTTACACATCATGGGTGCCAAGAACGATGAGCGGGACTGTAACTGTCTCTTTAGGAGTGCCTCTTAGCACATCCTCAATGAATGAACACAAAGTTCCTGTGTATGTAACTGTGCACCTTGATCTTTTTACAATAAGTTCAAAATTCACTGCTGATAAACCTTTTAATATATCTTTCTCAAAGCCGGAGCTTTGTTTTCCAAATACAGAGCGTCTTGCATCCTCTGCTATTTTGAGGTCTAGCCACAGATTTTCAATGATGTTCAGATCAAGGGACTGTGAGGGCCATTGTAAAACCTTCAGCTTGCGCCTTTTGAGGTCGTGTATTGTAGATTTTGACCTGTGTTTAGGATCATTATCCATTTGTAGAACCTTTCTCTTATCACCTTCAGCTTTTTTTTTTTACAGATGGTGTTATGTTGCAGCAAGAATTTGTTGAAATGTCATTGAATCCATTCTTCCCTCTAACCTTGGAATGTTCCCCGTGCCCTTGGCTGCAACACAACCCCAAAGCATGATTGATCCTCCCCCATGCTTAATGGTTGGCGAGATGTTCTTTTCTTGAAATTCTGTGCCCTTTTTTCTCCACACGTACCTGTGATCATTGTGGCCACAGAGTTCTATTTGAACCTCATCGGTCCACAGGAATTGTTTCGATGTTCTTTTACATACTTCTGATGCTGAATTTTATGGTGAGGATGCAGGAGAGGTTTTCTTCTGATGACTCTTCCATGAAGGCCATATTTGTGCAGATGTCTCTGAACAGTAGAACAATGTACCACAACTCCAGAGTCTGCAAAATCTTTCTAAAGGTCTTTTGCAGTCAAACAGGGGTTGTGATTTGCCTCTCTAGCAATCCTACGAGCAGCTCTCACTGACATTTTGCTTGGTCTTCCAGACCTTATCTTGACCTCCACTGTTCCTGGTAGCTGCCATTTCTTAATTACATTTCGAACTGCAGAAAGGGCACGCTTTTCTATCTTCTTATAGCTTCTCCTGCTTTGTGGCCTCCACCCTGTTCAGAGTGCTCGGAAGCTGCTTAGAAGAACCCATGGCTGCTGATTTTTGGCACAAGGTTAGAGGAGGCTGGGTTTTTATAAAGCTAGAAATTTGCATCACCGGCCTTTCCTAATGATGATGGTGAACAAGACATAACCCTAACAGGCTAATTAAGGTCTGAAACATTGGTCAAAGTTATCTGAGCACACACATCTCCAAGAGTGGCCAAATTTTTGCATCGGCCAATTTTCCTTTTTGTAATTTTTGAAATGTAAAAATGACTATATATATATATATATATATATATATATATATATATATATATATATATATATATATATAATATATATACACTACAGACCCAAAGTTTGGACACACCTTCTCATTTAAAGATTTTTCTGTATTTTCATGACTTTGAAAATTGTACATTCACACTGAAGGCATCAAAACTATGAATTAACACATGTGGAATTATATACTTAACAAAAAAGTGTGAAACAACTGAAAATATGTCTGATATTCTAGGTTCTTCAAAGTAGCCACCTTTTGCTTTGATGACTGCTTTGCACACTCTTGGCATTCTCTTGATGAGCTTCTAGAGGTAGTCACCGGAAATGGTTTTCACTTCACAGGTGTGCCCTGGCAGGTTTAATAAGTGGGATTTCTTGCCTTATAAATGGGGTTGGGACCATCAGTTGTGTTGTGCAGAAGTCAGGTGGATACACAGCTGATAGTCCTACTGAATAGACTGTTAGAATTTGTATTATGGCAAGAAAAAAGCAGCTAAGTAAAGAAAAACGAGTGGCCATCGTTACTTTAAGAAATGAAGGTCAGTCAGTCTGAAAAATTGGGCAAACTTTGAATGTGTCCCCAAGTGCAGTTGCAAAAACCATCAAGCACTACAAAGAAACTGGCTCACATGAGGACCGCCCCAGGAAAGGAAGACCAAGAGTCACCTCTGCTTCTGAGGATAAGTTTATCCGAGTCACCAGCCTCAGAAATCGCAGGTTAACAGCAGCTCAGATTAGAGACCAGGTCAATGCCACACAGAGTTCTAGCAGCAGACACATCTCTACAACAACTGTTAAGAGGAGACTTTGTGCAGCAGGCCTTCATGGTAAAATAGCTGCTAGGAAACCACTGCTAAGGACAGGCAGCAAGCAGAAGAGACTTGTTTGGGCTAAAGAACACAAGGAATGGACATTAGACCAGTGGAAATCTGTGCTTTGGTCTGATGAGTCCAAATTTGAGATCTTTGGTTCCAACCACCGTGTCTTTGTGATGCGCAGAAAAGGTGAACGGATGGACTCTACATGCCTGGTTCCCACCGTGAAGCATGGAGGAGGAGGTGTGATGGTGTGGGGGGGCTTTGCTGGTGACACTGTTGGGGATTTATTCAAAATTGAAGGCATACTGAACCAGCATGGCTACCACAGCATCTTGCAGCGGCATGCTATTCCATCCGGTTTGCGTTTAGTTGGACCATCATTTATTTTTCAACAGGACAATGACCCCAAACCCACCTCCAGGCTGTGTAAGGGCTATTTGACCAAGAAGGAGAGTGATGGGGTGCTATGCGAGATGACCTGGCCTCCACAGTCACCAGACCTGAACCCAATCGAGATGGTTTGGGGTGAGCTGGACCGGAGAGTGAAGGCAAAAGGGCCAACAAGTGCTAAGCATCTCTGGAAACTCCTTCAAGATTGTTGGAAGACCATTTCCGGTGACTACCTCTTGAAGCTCATCAAGAGAATGCCAAGAGTGTGCAAAGCAGTCATCAAAGCAAAAGGTGGCTACTGTGAAGAACCTAGAATATAAGACATATTTTCAGTTGTTTCACACTTTTTTGTTAAGTATATAATTCCACATGTGGTAATTCATAGTCTTGATGCCTTCAGTGTGAATGTACAATTTTCATAGTCATGAAAATGCAGAAAAATCTTTAAATGAGAAGGTGTGTCCAAACTTTTGGTCTGTACTGTATATATATATTTTTGCCTAAAATACAAAGGAAACCAGGGGTACCCAAACGTTTCCATGCCACTGAATCATTTTCCCCATAACAGTCTGCCAGCTGTGTGAGCCACATATATCCCTGGTCATATATATCTCCATAAGTGCCAGCTGTAGATATTTCCATTATTGTTAGCTGTAGATACTGTACATCCATACGTGCCACCTGTAGATACTCCCCATACGTGCTGCTTGTAGATACCCCCACATGTGCACGTACCGCCTGTAGATACCCCCACACGTGCGGCCTGTAAATGCCGCCATACATGCCACCTGTAGAGACCCCTCCATACGTGCCGCCTGTAGAGATCCCCCACATGTGCCATCTGTAGATACCCCCACACGCGCCACTTTTAGAGACCACCCATACGTGCCACCTGTAACTACCCCCATACATGCAGTCTGTAGGTACCCCCAGAAGCCGTATTGCTGCATACTGTGATGGCTGGCTCTGTTTTCTGTTCACCAGGAGTCTACAGAGGTGGAAGAAGATTCGCCCACAGAATCAAGGACGGCCTCTGACACATCGGGGTCCCCCAGTTATACGAGCAGCAGGTCCACCGGACACACCACTCATTCCAGCCACAGGTACCACCACTCCCCAGTGAGGTCACCGGCAGACAGCAGAGAGCAAGAACCCCCACCCAAGTCTGCTGGACCCCGAAATACATCCCGGTCATTGCGTGCGGCTGGTGTGCACGTTATCTGCGAACAAGACGAAGAGTCCACGGTGCAGAGTATCACCTGAGCTACACAAGGACTTGGCGGAGCAGGGAAAAGGGCAAAAAACTGTGATCACCAGGAGTCGGCGGCACGCACGGCAGATTAGCTTGTCGGCACATTTGTCTTAGAGCCTGTAGGTAGATCGCTGCCTAGTAGCAAGATGGCGTCCTCACTGTAGATCTGTAAAATAAAGTGTCTTCTGTCAGTGGACTGAATCCTGCTGGGAATAACCATCGCTAATAACCGTCTTCACTAACCACAAGCCCGTCAATATGTTCCCGTGCCAGAGGAACGATCACCCACAGGGGACATGAAGTCCTCCACCACAGCCACGGTATTAATTATACTTAACCAGCTGAGGGAAAGCCGACAGCTGGGGGCTGATGTTTATAGTCTGGAAAGGGGGTAATAAACATGGATCTTCCCAGGCTATTAATATCAGCTCACAGCTGTGTATGTAGCTTTTATTGGTTATTAATAAGGGTGGACCCCACAAAAAAAATGACTTGGGGGTGGGGCCCCTATTTTTAATAACCAGCAAAGGCTAGGCAGACAGCTGCAGGCTGATACTAATAGGCTAGGAAGGGGTCATAGATATAGTGTTTATTAGAAATAAAGGACTTTACTCTGTGTGTTTCATTAAATTTGACTATGGGGTTAGTAATAGGGGTGTCTTATAGACACTTGTACCCCTGGGCTTGATGTCAGCGGCAATAAAACAGCTCCACAATTATTACCACACTTTTCACCGCACCAGGACAAGTGGGAAGAGCGGAGGCTAAGCGCCAGAATTTGACGCCATTTCTGGGAGAGATGAGGGCTGATGTTCTTAGTCTGAGAGAGCCAATATCCATGGCCCCTTCCTAGCCTATTAATATCAGCCAGCAGCTGCCTGCCTAGCCTTTGGTGGTTTATTAAAAATAGGGGGTAACCAACATACTTTTTTTTTGTGGGGTCCAACTTTATTAAAACCAGTAAAGGCTACGTAGAAAGCTTTGAGCTGATATTAATAGCCTGGGAAGATCCGTGTTTATTACCCCCTTTCCCACGCTATAAACATCATACCCCAACTGTCGGCTTTACCTCAACTGGTTATTAAAAATTATGAGGACTATCTATAAATGACCGAGAATTACTCCACTTAAAAGTTCATGTTAAAAACACGGTTCATACGGATTGCATATGCATGTCACACTGATGCTTTTTGATAAAAATTGCGTTCCACTTGCATGACGCTCGTCCGACTTTTCAGGAACGACGTCGGACTGATTTTATGGGTATGAGCCCTTACAAACAGGACAGGAGACAAACCCGTGCTGCTGAGTTGTTGAGCTCTTAGTGGATTATCTGGACTGGATCTGAATGTAACGACCCCTCAGCTGTGAGAGGTAATATATCTATTCAGGCTATTTAGCCTCTGAATGTGAGCGAGGATGTTTCAATGCGCTGACACCAAGCAGAGATTCTAAACGTAGCGAGGCGCAGAGTATATCAGAAAGCTGCAGAAATTAAATATAAAGCTGGAAGAGCGGAGTCTGTATCACTGCATTATCAGGCATATAATGTCCGGCAGTGACGTAATAACGAGGCTCAGACTGCGCTGCCAGAAGAGGCCCAGGCTGGCTCTGTTATGGGGGCGCTGCTGCTTTCACAGTCTGGGGGCGCTGGAGCTGCTGCAGGGATCTCTATGACAGTTATTATGGGGGCACTGCGACCTGCTACGTTATGGAAGCCTTGTGCCCATCACTGCTATGAAAAGGACGGAGGCTCTCATGGGAAGCACTGGGCCATCACTGTTATTATGGGGGCCCTGTGGATGTCACTGTTATTATGGGAGCACTGTGGATATCACTGTTATTATGGGGGCACTGTGGATATCACTGTTATTATGGGAGCACTGTGGATATCACTGTTATTATGGGAGCACTGTGGATATCACTGTTATTATGGGGGCACTGTGGATGTCACTGTTATTATGGGAGCACTGTGGATATCACTGTTATTATGGGGGCACTGTGGATGTCACTGTTATTATGGGAGCACTGTGGATATCACTGTTATTATGGGGGCACTGTGGATATCACTGTTATTATGGGAGCACTGTGGATATCACTGTTATTATGGGGGCACTGTGGATGTCGCTGTTATTATGGGAGCACTGTGGATGTCGCTGTTATTATGGGAGCACTGTGGATGTCACTGTTATTATGGGGGCACTGTGGATATCACTGTTATTATGGGGGCACTGTGGATGTCACTGTTATTATGGGGGCACTGTGGATGTCACTGTTATTATGGGGGCACTGTGGATATCACTGTTATTATGGGAGCACTGTGGATGTCACTGTTATTATGGGTGCACTGTGGATATCACTGTTATTATGGGTGCACTGTGGATGTCACTGTTATTATGGGAGCACTGTGGATGTCACTGTTATTATGGGGGCACTGTGGATATCACTGTTATTATGGGAGCACTGTGGATGTCGCTGTTATTATGGGAGCACTGTGGATGTCGCTGTTATTATGGGAGCACTGTGGATATCACTGTTATTATGGGAGCACTGTGGATATCACTGTTATTATGGGAGCACTGTGGATATCACTGTTATTATGGGTGCACTGTGGATATCACTGTTATTATGGGAGCACTGTGGATATCACTGTTATTATGGGGGCACTGTGGATGTCGCTGTTATTATGGGGGCACTGTGGATGTCGCTGTTATTATGGGAGCACTGTGGATGTCGCTGTTATTATGGGAGCACTGTGGATGTCACTGTTATTATGGGGCACTGTGGATGTCACTGTTATTATGGGTGCACTGTGGATGTCACTGTTATTATGGGAGCACTGTGGATATCGCTGTTATTATGGGAGCACTGTGGATATCGCTGTTATTATGGGAGCACTGTGGATGTCACTGTTATTATGGGAGCACTGTGGATGTCACTGTTATTATGGGGGCACTGTGGATGTCACTGTTATTATGGGGGCACTGTGGATGTCACTGTTATTATGGGAGCACTGTGGATGTCACTGTTATTATGGGGGCACTGTGGATATCACTGTTATTATGGGTGCACTGTGGATGTCACTGTTATTATGGGAGCACTGTGGATGTCACTGTTATTATGGGGGCACTGTGGATGTCACTGTTATTATGGGAGCACTGTGGATGTCACTGTTATTATGGGAGCACTGTGGATGTCACTGTTATTATGGGAGCACTGTGGATGTCACTGTTATTATGGGGGCACTGTGGATGTCGCTGTTATTATGGGAGCACTGTGGATGTCACTGTTATTATGGGAGCACTGTGGATATCACTGTTATTATGGGGGCACTGTGGATGTCACTGTTATTATGGTAGCACTGTGGATGTCACTGTTATTATGGGGGCACTGTGGATGTCACTGTTATTATGGGGGCACTGTGGATGTCACTGTTATTATGGGAGCACTGTGGATGTCACTGTTATTATGGGGGCACTATGGATATCACTGTTATTATGGGAGCACTGTGGATATCACTGTTATTATGGGGGCACTGTGGATGTCACTGTTATGGGGGCACTGTGGATGTCACTGTTATTATGGGGGCACTGTGGATGTCACTGTTATTATGGGGGCACTGTGGATATCACTGTTATTATGGGGGCACTGTGGAAGTCGTTGTTATCGGGGCACTGAGGCTGATTTTCTTATGACGTAAACTCGTTTTGTTTTTTGGCTTCTTTCATTTTTATCCGATATGAATATTTTGAAGATACAGGTGCTTCTCACTAAATTAGAATATCATCAAAAAGTTAATTTATTTCAGTTCTTCAATACAAAAAGTGAAACTCATATATTATATAGAGTCATTACACGCAGAGGGATCTATTATATAGAGTCATTACACGCAGAGGGATCTATTATATAGAGTCATTACACGCAGAGGGATCTATTATATAGAGTCATTACACACAGAGGGATCTATTATATAGAGTCATTACACACAGAGCGATCTGTTATATAGAGTCATTACACGCAGAGGGATCTGTTATATAGAGTCATTACACGCAGAGGGATCTATTATATAGAGTCATTACACGCAGAGGGATCTATTATATAGAGTCATTACACGCAGAGGGATCTATTATATAGAGTCATTACACGCAGAGGGATCTATTATATAGAGTCATTACACGCAGAGGGATCTATTATATAGAGTCATTACACACAGAGGAATCTATTATATAGAGTCATTACACACAGAGGGATCTATTATATAGAGTCATTACACACAGGGATCTATTATATAGAGTCATTACACGCAGAGGGATCTATTATATAGAGTCATTACACGCAGAGGGATCTATTATATAGAGTCATTACACGCAGAGGGATCTATTATATAGAGTCATTACACGCAGAGGGATCTATTATATAGAGTCATTACACGCAGAGGGGTCTATTATATAGAGTCATTACACGCAGAGGGATCTATTATATAGAGTCATTACACGCAGAGGGATCTATTATATAGAGTCATTACACGCAGAGCGATCTATTATATAGAGTCATTACACAGAGCGATCTATTATATAGAGTCATTACACAGAGCGATCTATTATATAGAGTCATTACACACAGGGATCTATTATATAGAGTCATTACACACAGAGGAATCTATTATATAGAGTCATTACACACAGAGGAATCTATTATATAGAGTCATTACACACAGAGGGATTTATTATATAGAGTCATTACACACAGAGGGATCTATTTTATAGAGTCATTACACACAGAGGGATCTATTTTATAGAGTCATTACACACAGAGGGATCTATTTTATAGAGTCATTACACACAGAGGGATCTATTATATAGAGTCATTACACACAGGGATCTATTATATAGAGTCATTACGCGCACAGGGATCTATTATATAGAGTCATTACACGCAGAGGGATCTATTATATAGAGTCATTACACGCAGAGGGATCTATTATATAGAGTCATTACACACAGAGGGATCTATTATATAGAGTCATTACGCAGAGAGGGATCTATTATATAGAGTCATTACACACAGAGTGATCTATTTCACGTGTTTATTTCTGTTAATGTTGATGATTATGGCTTACAGCCAATGAAAACACTAAAGTCATTATCTCAGTAAATTAGAATACTTTATAACAACAGCTTGAGAAATGTTTTTAAAATCCAAAATGCCCTCCTGAAATGTCTGTTTAGTAAATGCCTCAATACTTGGTCGGCTCCTTATGCATCAATGCGGCAATGTGGCATGGAGGGATCAGCCTGTGGCATGGAGGGATCAGCCTGTGGCATGGAGGGATCAGCCTGTGGCATGGAGGGATCAGCCTGTGGCCCTGCTGAGGGGTTATGGAAGCCCAGGTGGCTTTGATAGCCGCCTTCAGCTCGTCTGCATTGTTGGGTCTGGGGTCTCTCATCTTCCTCTTGACAATACCCCATAGATTCTCTATAATAGATCCTCTATGGCAGTGGTCCCCAACCTTTTTTGCACCAGGGACCGGCTTGAAGCAAGATCATTTTTCCATGGCCCAGCAAGGAGGGGGTGGGGTGGGCGGGGCTTTGGTCATATGGGGGCGGGGTAATGGAGGGATTTGGAGTTTAGTGCATACTTATCATATAGTGTAGACCAGGTCCCCGCCAGGAGCTATGCCAGGAGCCCCACATAATGTGCTGTGCCAGGAGCCACATCACTGAGGCCCCATCACGCCCTGCAGCAGGACAGGGCAGCTGTCCTGACAGCTGCTGTTCAGCTGCATTTACTTCATCCCAGGGGCGGACACAGACTGTAGTGGGCCCCTGTGCAAGAAATGTTTGGGGGCCCCCCCCGCCCTTCATAAGGCAACAAAGTTATGTAAACATAACCCCCCCATGTGCATCTCTCACCCCCCCATGTGCAGCTCACCCCCGTGCATCTCTCATCCCCCTCCGTGCATCTCTCATCCACCCCCCGTGCATCTCTCATCCCCCTCCGTGCATCTCTCATCCACCCCCCGTGCATCTCTCATCCCCTCCGTGCATCTCTCATCCCCTCCGTGCATCTCTCATCCCCCCCGTGCATCTCTCATCCCCCCGTGCATCTCTCATCCACCCCCCGTGCATCTCTCATCCCCCCCGTGCATCTCTCATCCCCCCCGTGCATCTCTCACCCCCCCGTGCATCTCTCATCCACCCCCCGTGCATCTCTCATCCCCCCGTGCATCTCTCATCCCCCCCGTGCATCTCTCATCCCCCTCCGTGCATCTCTCATCCACCCCCCGTGCATCTCTCATCCCCCCCGTGCATCTCTCATCCCCCCCGTGCATCTCTCATCCCCCCCGTGCATCTCTCACCCCCCCGTGCATCTCTCACCCCCCCGTGCATCTCTCATCTCTCCCCTCCCTCCCATGTGCATCTCTCATCTCTCCCCTCCCCCCATGTGCATCTCTCATCTCTCCCCTCCCCCCATGTGGATCTCTCATCTCTCCCCTCCCCCATGTGCATCTCTCATCTCTCCCCTCCCCCCCATGTGGATCTCTCATCTCTCCCCTCCCCCATGTGCATCTCTCATCTCTCCCCTCCCCCCCATGTGGATCTCTCATCTCTCCCCTCCCCCCATGTGCATCTCCCATTCCCCCCACTCCTAGTTAATTGTATTTAAAAAAAAATAAAACTTGTTATACTTACCCCCATGCGATCCCTGCAGAATCCTGGCGCTCGTCCAAATCGCTGACACCAGGTTCTCCTGACTTCCGGCCATGTGACGGCGCCGTCACATGACCGGAAGTCAGGGGAATCACGAAGGTGCTGCCGCAGCAGCGCAGCGCTAAGATGTCCCGGACCCGGCGCTTAGCATGCGGCCGGGGGCCCCATGAGGAGAGAGACGCACAAGAGGGGGGCTCCGAGGGGGCTCCTACCGGCCGGGCCCCATACTGGAGTCAGGGCAGTCATGCCCTGATGGCGGCCCTGCTGGAGGCTGGAGGGGCCCCCTCTCCCCGCGGACCGGCTGAAAAACCCCAACGGCCCGGTCCTGGTCCGCGGACCGGCGGTTGGGGACCTCTGCTCTATGGGGTTAAGGTCAGGCGAGTTTGCTGACAATCAAGCACAGTGATACTGTTGTGTGTAAACCAGGTATTGGTACTTTTGGCCGTGTGGACAGGGGCCAAGTCCTGCTGGAGAATGACATTTCCATCTCCATAAAGCTTGTCGGCAGAGGGAAGCATGAAGGGCTGTAAAATGTCCTGGTAGACGGCGGCGCTGACTTTGGTCTTGATAAAACACAGTGGACCTCCACCAGCAGATGACATGGCCCCCAAACCATCACTGATTGTGGAGACTTCACACTAGACCTCCAGCAGCTTGGATTGTGGCCTCTCCACTCTTCCTCCAGACTCTGGGACCTTGATTTCCAAATGAAATGCAAAATTTACTTTCATCTGAAAACACCTTGGAGCACTGAGAACAGTCCAGGTCTTTTTCTCCTTGGCCCAGGTAAGATGCTTCTGGCGTTGTCTATTGGTCATGAGTGGCCTGACACCAGGAATGTGACACTTGTAGCCTATGTCCTGGATACGTCTGTGTGTGGCGGCTCTTGAAGCAATAACTCCAGCAGCAGTCCACTCCTTGTGAATCTCCCCCAAATTTTTGAATGGCCTTTTCTTAACAATCCTTTCAGGCTGCGGTTATCCCGGTTGCTTGTGAACCTTTTCCTACCATACTTTTTCCTTCCACTCAACTTTCCATTAATATGCTTGGATACAGCACTCTGGGAACAGCCAGCTTCTTCAGCAATGACCTTTTGTGTCTTACCCTCCTTGTGGAGTGTGTCAATGACTTCCTTCTGGACATCTGTCAAGTCAGCAGTCTTCCCCATGATTGTGGAGCCTACTGAAACAGACTAAGGGACCTTTTTAAACGCATCGGAAGCCTTTGCAGGTGGTTTTTGTTAATTATTCTAATTTACTGAGATAATGACATTTGTGTTTTCATTGGCTGTAAGCCATAATCATTAACAGAAATAAACACTTGAAATAGATCACTCTGTGTGTAATGACTCTATATAATATAGGAGGTTCACTTTTTGTATTGAAGAACTGAAATAAATTAACTTTTTGATGATATTCTAATTTAGTGAGAAGCACCTGTATGTCGGGTATCACCGCCCTGTGCAGTCACTTCCTCCTGCCCCAGACCCTGCCCTGAGAATTAAGAGAATAGCCGCCCCTCTGTGAGACCTGACGGCTCCTTTTCCTCTTTTCTATTGGTTGCCCAGTTAAGTTAAAAGCGGGGTCTTGTTGCTAAAGATACATTGTAACAACCACTGTCTGTTTAGGAAGGTTGTCAGGCAGCGTAAACCTCGCAACAGTCAGCCTCAGATTTCTCTTAGGTAAAGGTACAATTTCCACTAAACTAAGGTCAAAAAGGAGATACTCGCAGCTTTCTCTATCTCCTATGGCTACATTAAGCCTAAAATTTTAATTTAGGTAGACAATCCCTTTAAAGAAGTAAGTGTCCTTTTAAGACTTAAAGGTCCGGCTTGGCTTTAAAAAGCAAAGAATTTCCTTTTTTTTTCTTCTCCTTTACAACATTTTGGCGTTTGCTGTCAGACCCCTTGAATTTATATTTATACACTCAGAGGCACAAAATTAAGAAGCTTTCAATGAACTTCTGAGAAAATCCACCGGATAAAAAGGGAGCGGAGCTGATAAAGGCGTCTGTTCAGCTCATTGTAAAGCATGGCATGTATAAAACATGTTGTACGCCCACGGCTCGGAGCAGCAAATTGAATGCACGACCCAAACACCCATGAGCGTGAAAACGTATTAAAGGAACAGCGCCATAATCCCCTTCAGAGCGGCCGGCGAGATGTATGGCGTCCTATTAGCTCACCGCATTCCTGAGCGCAGGATGGATGTTGGGAAAGGTTTTGCTACGTGTGATGGAAGCCAATCCAGGCCGAATAAAGAGGATTTAATGACACAGAGTCAATCCTATTAGTTCCGGTTGTGTATCCTGGAGGCTGGGGCCGATGATGGTGGATGAGCGCTGGGTACACTGGGGGGGCAGCCGGCTGGGGACGGGAAAAGTTTGTATTTTTAATGAACTCCACGAAGTATCGATGCGTCCGCGGCGCCCACTTTCCCTGTTCATTCATCTCTTCATATTGTCGACAAATGGTGAAGACGCCATTGTCTGGTTGTGAGACGTAAAATGAGATTGTCCGCGTAGGCCACCACCCTCAGGATAGCCTCCGGCGCCGCCCCGCCCATCCGCACCCCCGCCAACGGTCCACAATCGATCCTTCTGAGGAAGGGATCGATCGCAAACGCGTAAAGCAAAGGGCTAAGAGGACAGCCCTGACGGACACCGGACCCTACCCCGAAAGGTTGTCCAATCCACCCATTCACCAGAGGGAAGGTCTCAGCCCCTGCATACAAGGTCTTAAGCCAGTCCACAAACCCTCCAGGCAGACCATACCTCAAAAGAGCGGACCAGAGGTACTCGTGGTTAACCCGATCAAAGGCTTTTGCCTGATCCAGGGTCAGCAAGAACCCCTTCCAAAGGCCCGCCCTGCCTTGCTCCACGGCCTCTCGGACACCTAGAACAGCACTAAAAGTGCTACGGCCAGGAACGCAACAGTGCTGAACCTCCGAAAGGAGCCGGGGTGCAAACTTCACCAGCCTGTTGAAAAGTATCTTAGCCAAAATCTTCCTGTCCACATTGAGAAGTGCTATGGGACGCCAGTTCTCAATGCGTGACGGATCCTTACCCTTTGACAAAATGATCAAAGCTGACCTCCTTAATGATCTCGGCAGAGTGCCCGAGGAGAGACACTCGTTAAACACCTGAGTCAAGAGGGGGACCAAAGAGTCCCTAAAGGTTCAAAAGAACTCGGATGTTAAGCCATCCGGACCTGGCGACTTTTTGGGCCTAAGCCCATCGATCGCCAGTCTCACTTCCTCTTCTTTGATCGCTTCTGCCAAACCTCCCAGCGAGAGGTCAGCCCCTGGCTCAGGAACAGATTCAGCCAGGAAAACCGACATCCCGTCATGATCCAGCTCCCTCCTTCCCAAGAGGTGCGAGTAGTAGGAACTGACGACCTCCAAGATCCCTGATCTGGACCTTCTCAAGGACCCCGTACTGTCCACCAGCCCCGTTACTATCTTACTATTCACTGACATCTTACAGTTTCTGTAAGGGTCGGGCGAGCAGTACTTCCCGTAGTCCCTCTCGAAAACCAAAGATGCGTGCCTATCGTACTGACACCTCTTCAGCAAGGACTTCACTCTGGAGATCTCCTCGCGGCTACCTCCTGTCGAGACAAGATGCTCGAGTTTCCTCCTCAGGCTCTGATACAGGCGATCCCTGTTCAGGCTTCTGAGGTTCGAGAGCTGCCGGAAGAATCTCGCCACCCGATGTTTGAACATCTCCCACCACTCTGACTTAGTGTTACTTAGGCCCAGCAATGGTACCTGGCTCTGAAGGAATTCCTCAAACGACCGTCTTACAGCTTCTTCCTCAAGGAGTGACGAATTCAGCTTCCAATAACCTCTTCCCATCCGAGGAGTCTCTGTAACGTTCAGAGAAAACATAATCAAACAGTGATCGGAGAACTCCACCTCCACAACCGACAACTGTGAAGAGACGGCCTCCTCCTTCAAATAAAACCTATCTAGCCTAGACCTGCACTGACTACCTCTAAAAAAGGTGAATCCCGTGTCGCCCGGGTTGTGCCGGATGTGGACATCCACCAGCCGAGCCTCACTCACTATCCTGTTTAACGCGACGCAGTCATAAGCCAGCTGGTCTCCGGAACCTCCTCTATCACAGGATCTCGTGACGTTGTTGAAATCCCCTCCGAAGACCACCTGCCGACTCAAAAATAAAAAAGGTTTGATCTTCAGGAAGAGACATTTGCGGTCCCACTTGGACTGGGGACCGTAGATGTTAATGAGCCGAAGCTCTTGTCCCCCCATGGAGACATCTAGGATCAAGCATCTCCCCATTTCTAATTCGATCACTCGTCTGCATTCAACCGCTGCGGTCTTAAAAAGGACCGCCACCCCGCTATACGGCTCGGCCGCAAGAGACCAGTAGGAGGGTCCATGCCTCCACTCCCGCCTTGCTTTATGCAAGGTTGATATATCGGTCAACCTGGTCTCCTGCAAAAACAAAATGTCGGCGTCAAGTTGGCCGAGAAAATGAAAGGCCGTGTACCTTGCCGCATCTGACTTTATGCTGCAAACGTTAATAGTTGCCAGCGTCAACGGGGTGGGTGCCGCCATCATGATTGATTGAATTAGATAGCCTTTTTCTTCCCACCACTGACAGTCCCAACCTCTTCCTCCGATAATGACGGGTTTTTAGTGCACTTAAGACAAAAAGACTCGTCCATTCTCTACTTACATACATTCTTGCCCTCGTCTGGTGGTCCTGGGTTAGTCGTCCCCCCAGAGGGCTTTGTATTTGCCCCCCGAGGTGAAGACCCAGCCATCTCCTGAGCCCCAACCACCTTGTCCGCAACCTCCGGCCCCGGGTCCCCACTTCCCCCCTCCAGAGGGAGGTCCTGGAGAGCCCCGAACCGGTTGGAGAGATCCACCAGAGGGGGGGTGGCTGAAACCTCCAATGGCGCCTGGATCACGGCCAGAGAGTCAGAGGGGTCACACTCCAAAGAGGCAGCTCGAGACCTGGTCCCCCTCCTACCTCTGGCCGTTTTCCTGTTACCCTTTTTCTTTTTCTGTGACCACTCCCCCTCTCCCTCATCAAAACTGTTACCAGAAGAGGGTTCCTGGGAAGACGTGGCGTCCTCTCGCTCTTCCCTTTCAAGTCTCTTGACCTCCTCGCTAAATTCGCTGTCTTTAGGATCCTCAGCTGCAAGTGAAGTACCTGGGTCAGAGTTTAGGGACATTACTCCCTGCCCCCTGTCCCCACGGCGCTGCTCCTGCCGCCTGATGGTGGATGGCGGCAGCTTGCTCCTCACCGGATCCCTGCCTCCCCCACCTCTGCTGGTCCCTTCACCGGCAAGATTAGTCCCGGCTTTCGCCTGTCCCGCACTCGCCGCTTTCAGGACCGCATTGGCGAAGGAACACGGACAGCGACTGAACGGGTGACCAAGATCACCACACAAGTTACACCTAATCCTGCGACAGGCAGCAGCAAGATGACCGAGGTCCCCACACAGTGCGCATTTCTGGGTGGTACACTGCGCACTGAAGTGTGTGGGGCTACCGCACCTGTGACAGACCTTAGGCTGCCCCCGGTAGAAAATCAAGATCCTATCCCTCCCCAAAAAGGTTGAGGAGGGGATATGGGTAACAGTGTTTCCCGAAACCTTCAATTTCACCATGAAGGTCCAGGCCCCTGACCAGATACCATGGTCATCCAGATTCTTTTCGGGAATATTGGTGACCTCTCCGTATCGACTCACCCAGGTGGTAATGTCCATACAGGAAAGCGACTCGTTACTAGTCAAAACGGTCACTTTCCTGACTGAATCTTGGCGAGTTATTGCCAGGGGAAAGAGACCATGCCATTCGGGGCGACTCCGAGCCAGCTCATGGCGAGACCAGAAAAGCTCAAGGCCCTCTGGTCTCACGAAGCTGACATCGAAATAGGAGGTCCCGTAGGGATGGATCAAGGCAAAGATGTCATATGCCGCAAAGCCCATCCCCAGCAGGAGCTCAACCACCTTCGACCTATCAGGACAGGCATCCTTGCTTACCCACTGGAGACGGACCACGTTCCTACGGTTACTCCTCTGCCCCGTTGTCGGCAGAGACCAGACAGTCTCTGCCCCTCTATCTCGGAAGGCTGAAAGACCATGTCTCTCTATCCAGAAAGACAGATCAACCTCCCTCCCCTCTACAGTGATGGAGCTCTCCCCTCTCCTCAGGGCGTCCAGGAGCTGCTGTTGCAAGTCACCATCCCCAGGGCCACCAGACGAGGGCGCACTACTATCCCCAGCACTGACAGCTCCTGAATAGCTTTGGGCTGAAGCCCCAGCCAATGCTGGAGGGGCAGCGGGACCATCGCCTACTTCCCCCCCACCAACACCAGTGCTGCTCCCACCATTCACTCCACTATTACTCTCACCATTTGCTGCATCACTACTCCCACCATTCATTCCACCACTACCCCCATCATTCCCACTACTCCCAGCATTCATTCCACCACTACCCCCACCATTTGCTGCATCACTACTCCCAGCATTCATTCCACCACCACCCCCAGCATTCATTCCACCACTACCCCCACCATTCACTGCACCACTACTTTCATTCCCTTTACTTGTCACCCCATTACCACCATTTACTCCATTGTTCTCTGCACCTTCCACAGTCACCTCCATTCCTTCCTCCCTTGTGTCTGGGGTCTCTGCACTCACACCTGCTGGGCCGGGGGAGGGGAGCACTTCCAGAGACTCCTTTCCCTGCAGCACCACACCCGTTTTCTTTTGGTTGCTGCTGGCTCTCTGCAGGTCCTCTCCTGGAGCGCCCCGCCCCCCTACTGCAGCATTTTGGTCCTTGTGCTGGGCAGACTGTTTGTTGGGCACCGCTGCCCGCCCTGCGCCCACAGATTTTGGGGCCTTACTGTCCTTTTTGGGCACACTGCCCCCCTGTCGCAGCAGTGCGCCCAGTATTCTTGGCGGATGTTTTTTTCACATCCCTCCCTGCCCCCCCAGCCCCGGTGATAACCGGCTTAGCCGCAGAGGGCAGGGAGGGAAACTCCACAGAACTCCCTATGTCCGGCGCTGTGAGTACCTCCACAGCCTCGCCCCCTGCACTGTTCCCCGCACAGATGGCAGCATCGCCGGACGTCCTTCTCCTCTCCCCACCTTGCCTCTGGCTCGAGCCCACTGCAGAGCCCGTGCCTTTAGGTTTGGTGGGGTTTACACAGGAGGTGGCAGGCGCAACATCAGACATTGGTACATACTTGTAACTCACCACCTCCTGTGCAGCTCCTCCGGTCTTCTTCCTCCTCTTTTTTTTCTCCTCCACTGGATCGTCCTCCCCGAAGGAAAACCGCGTCAGGTCCACTGGAGACTCCAGCAGTCGGATCTCCCTCAGCAGTCCTCCTTCCTCTTCCTCCCCCGACACTCCAGCCTCTGCTGTCGGAGTCCTCTGCCCTGCAGGGAGACCACTTGAGCTCCGGCTCTGCCCCTCACTGGCTCCAGCACCTGGGACTCCAGTCACCTCTTCATCCTCCCCCTCCTCTTCACTTATGACGCCGGCTGGCGGTTCTCCTGAGGTGTTTAACCCCTTCATTTCTGAGAACCGCCGCTGGTTCTTAAACCTCTCCAGGAAGGGACCTGTGCTTTTCTCAATCCCCTCCCGGAGGAGCACTAACCTGACCACCTCGTCTCTGAGGGCTTTAAACCTCTGGGAGGTCGCGGGTCTCTCCTTGTTGGACGCCCGGGTGTTCAGGATCCGGGCCTCCCGCAGCTCCTCTTTCAGCTGGGTTAGTGCTTTGCCGGCGTCCTCGTATTCTCGCAGCATGGCGACCACTCGGGAGGAGAAGGAACTTGTGGACTCGCTGCAGCTCATCTCTCCCCAGGATCTTGCTGGGCTCTTGTTCCTGGGGCCTGGGGTGCCCCGGTCTCCCTCTCTGGGCGGGCGACGAACCGTCTCGGGGTTGGAGTAGGTGGGTATGTTTTTCTTCACCCTACCGGATCTCCTCACTCCCTCCTGGGCCGGTTGTTGTGGCTCCTTGTCCCCCGCCAGCATAGACCGGGGGATAGGAGGCTGGGAAGCCATGCCGGCCTCCCAGTAAGCCTGCCTCTCCCTGGGGAGAAGAGAGGCAGACGACGACCCTCCTCCTGGAAGTCCTGGAGCTCCACAGACAGCTGCTACTCTCAGCAGGGAGAAACTGATTGTGGACACCTGTCCTACAGTCACCTCCCCAGTAATGGCTGATAACAGGGAGTAATAGATTGTAGTCTCCTGTCCTACAGTCTCCTCCTCCAGTAATGGCTGATAACAGGGAGTAATAGATTATAGTCTCCTGTCCTACAGTCTCCTCCCCCAGTAATGGCTGATAACAGGGAGTAATAGATTATAGTCTCCTGTCCTACAGTCTCCTCCCCCAGTAATGGCTGATAACAGGGAGTAATAGATTATAGTCTCCTGTCCTACAGTCTCCTCCCCCAGTAATGGCTGATAACAGGGAGTAATAGATTATAGTCTCCTGTCCTATAGTCACCTCCCCCAGTAATGGCTGATACCAGGGAGTAATAGATTATAGTCTCCTGTCCTACAGTCTCCTCCCCCAGTAATGGCTGATAACAGGGAGTAATAGATTGTAGGTCTTTTTTATTTATAGAAGAAGAACATTACAGGACACAAAACATAAGAACAAAACAAGACGACAAAAACCTGACACAAATCACAGAAATAGAAGATCCGACCTACAGAGAAAAAACAAAATCCCCCCAGGAATATATACATAGAGAAGAAATAACTATTATAAAACCTATAAAACCCCCGGCCCAGCTTCATTCATACTACTATATACAATCCCACACAACGCTCACACCGTCCTATATACACATAAAACACCGTCCTATATACAAGATTATATACAATAAAACACTAAACCTAATATAACATATATACAACCGGGAACTAACACTAACCTACTGGTCCCACTGCCGGACCTTACAGTCACCCCCTTACCGCACCTCATTCACACCACAGAAAACCAAAAATAACAATATATACAATAGTGACATGGACAAAAACTTTTTTTTTTTATATATATATATTTTTTTGTAAATTTTTTTTTTGTAATTTTTAATATATATACATAAAACACAGACCTACACTAACTATCCCGCCACCCCTGATCCAGCTCTGGCCACAAAGTTCAGGATTACTCCGAGCTAGGATCAGACCCCAAAGTTTTTCCCCAGGCGGGGCCTGGACCAGCCCAGATCAGTCCTTTTATCACCGCTGATGAAAACCCCCCCAAATACCCCACCCAACCTAACTAAAACCCCAATTATACATTATATACAATATAAACAGAACACAACCTACACACTCACCATCCAAGGCTCAAGTTCGATGCCGGCAAACCTTCTATTCAGGAGACAGAAATACAAAACAAAAATCTAGGGTGAAAAGACATCAGCCCACCACCAAGATATAGGAGTACTACCGGACTAAGGCACCCTGAAGGAAAAGCCCCTCCAGAGACGGGCCGCCCTCCGGGCACCCAGTCTTTCATACTCCAGAGAACGTACCTTCACCAGGTCACCTAGGATGTTCCTACAGACTTCATCTACATGGAGGATTTTACTCTGCGTCGAGACTAAAACTCGTGCGTTCCACGTGAAATACCTGACCACTGCGCTGACTATGAATAAAGTGTCTCGGTCCCTTCTCCCAAGGTCTCCGAACGCTCCATAGGCCCACCCGGCGTAGGACAGAGTAGCCAGCCGCAGCCAACCAATGGAAGCCCCCACCCTGTTGTACACCTCTGTATTAAAGGGACAATGAAGCAGGAAGTGCTCCATGCTTTCCAGCACGTTAGCACAAGCCTCACGGGGGCAATTCCTGTCCTCGGAGCTCCTGTACTTCAAATTGTCCCTCACATACAGCTTACCATGGAAGCAGCGCCAAGTCAAGTCCCAGTACTTCTTGGGGATCCTGCTAGAATTTAACAAACTCAACCCAACCTCCAGATCCCGACTTGGGCAGTCTTTGAGGACCAATGGACTCTGAAAATGCGAAAGCAAGACCCTCATATCGAGGAGTTTCCTCGGGAGGGACCTCACCTCCCACATTCCCAGACCCCACCGGCGGATCATTTTCAGAACCGGGGTAACGTAAGCCGGGAGATGCCCGTGTGGTGTGCGGAGATCCTTCACTCTTCCCCCTG
Source organism: Phyllobates terribilis (assembly GCF_046119375.1). Classification (NCBI taxonomy): domain Eukaryota; kingdom Metazoa; phylum Chordata; class Amphibia; order Anura; family Dendrobatidae; genus Phyllobates; species Phyllobates terribilis. The sequence goes on from NW_027362772.1 coordinate 307,937,064, forward strand.
TCTCCCATTCCTGGAAGAAAGGCTGAAACCATCCCTTGCAGGAGAATACACACGGAGGAGCCCTCTCTTTCCAGAGGTTTGCCACGTTCACTTTCAAGAAGGTGTTCACTAGGAACACCACGGGGTTCACCATATTCAAACCTCCTAGTCTCCTCGTGCGGTAAGTGACCTCCCGCTTGACTAGGTTCAGTCTGTTCCCCCATAACATCTGGAAGAACAGACTGTAGACCCGTGTCCAGAGAGGCTCTGGCAAGACACAGACGCTGCCCAGGTAGATTAGCAAGGGGAGCAGGAAAGCTTTGCACAGGTCAACCCTTTCCCTCAGGATCAAAGACCAACCCCTCCATTGGTCCACTCTTTGGGCGACACCTTTGATTCTGCCTTCCCAGTTTTCCGTGGGGTAATCACCCTGGCCGAATTCGATGCCCAGGACTTTGGCATGTTCTTGGGGTTCGGGGAGGGTGTCCGGAAGATCAAACCCGGGATCTCCGCCTCCCAGCCAGAGACTCTCACACTTATCCTGGTTGACCTTGGACCCGGATGCCTCCGGGTAGCGCTCCACTTCTGACATCACCGCTGCTGCCTCCTCTTGCGAAGAAACAAAGAAGGTGACATCGTCCGCGTAGGCCACCACCCTCAGGATAGCCTCCGGCGCCGCCCCGCCCATCCGCACCCCCGCCAACGGTCCACAATCGATCCCTCTGAGGAAGGGATCGATCGCAAACGTGTAAAGCAAAGGGCTAAGAGGACAGCCCTGACGGACACCGGATCCTACCCCGAAAGGTCGTCCTATCCACCCATTCACCAGAGGGAAAGTCTCAGCCCCTGCATACAAGGTCTTAAGCCAGTCCACAAACCCTCCAGGCAGACCATACCTCAAAAGAGTGGACCAGAGGTACTCGTGGTTAGCCCGATCAAAGGCTTTTGCCTGATCCAGGGTCAGCAAGAACCCCTTCCAAAGGCCAGCCCTGCCTTGCTCCACAGCCTCTCGGACACCTAGAACAGCACTAAAAGTGCTACGGCCAGGAACGCAACAGTGCTGAACCTCCGAAAGGAGCCGGGATGCAAACTTCACCAGCCTGTTGAAAAGTATCTTAGCCAAAATCTTCCTGTCCACATTGAGAAGTGCTATGGGACGCCAGTTCTCAATGCGTGACGGATCCTTACCCTTTGACAAAATGATCAAAGCTGACATCCTTAATGATCTCGGCAGAGTGCCCGAGGAGAGACACTCGTTAAACACTTGAGTCAAGAGGGGGACCAAAGAGTCCCTAAAGGTCTTAAAGAACTCGGATGTTAAGCCATCCGGACCTGGCGACTTTTTGGGCCTAAGCCCATCGATCGCCAGTCTCACTTCCTCTTCTTTGATCGCTTCTGCCAAACCGCCCAGCGAGAGGTCAGCTCCTGGCTCAGGAACAGATTGAGCCAGAAAAACCGACATCCCGTCACGATCCAGCTCCCTCCTTCCCAAGAGGTGCGAGTAGTAGGAACTGACGACCTCCAAGATCCCTGATCTGGACCTTCTCAGGGACCCTGTACTGTCCACCAGCCCCGTCACTATCTTACTATTCACTGACATCTTACAGTTTCTGTAAGGGTCGGGCGAGCAGTACTTCCCATAGTCCCTCTCGGAAAACCAAAGATGCGTGCCTATCGTACTGACACCTCTTCAGCAAGGACTTCACTCTGGAGATCTCCTCACGGCTACCTCCAGTCGAGACAAGATGCTCGAGTTTCCTCCTCAGGCTCTGATACAGACGATCCCTGTTCAGGCTTCTGAGGTTCGAGAGCTGCCGGAAGAATCTCGCCACCCGATGTTTGAACATCTCCCACCACTCCGACTTAGTGTTACTTAGGCCCAGCAATGGTACCTGGCTCTGAAGGAATTCCTCAAATGACCGTCTTACAGCTTCTTCCTCAAGGAGTGACGAATTCAGCTTCCAATAACCTCTTCCCATCCGAGGAGTCTCTGTAACGTTCAGAGAAAACATAATCAAACAGTGATCGGAGAACTCCACCTCCACAACCGACAACGGTGCAGAGACGGCCTCCTCCTTCAAATAAAACCTGTCTAGCCTAGACCTGCACTGACTACCTCTGAAAAAAGTGAATCCCGTGTCGCCCGGGTTGTGCCGGATGTGGACATCCACCAGGCGAGCCTCACTCACTATCCTGTTTAACGCGACGCAGTCATAAGCCAGCTGGTCTCCGGAACCTCCTCTATCACAGGATCTCGTGATGTTGTTGAAATCCCCTCCGAAGACCACCTGCCGACTCGAAAATAAAAAAGGTTTGATCTTCAGGAAGAGACATTTGCGGTCCCACTTGGACTGGGGACCGTAGATGTTAATGAGCCGAAGCTCTTGTCCCCCCATGGAGACATCTAGGATCAAGCATCTCCCCATTTCTAATTCGATCACTCGTCTGCATTCAACCGCTGCGGTCTTAAAAAGGACCGCCACCCCGCTATACGGCTCGGCCGCAAGAGACCAGTAGGAGGGTCCATGCCTCCACTCCCGCCTTGCTTTATGCAAGGTTGATATATCGGTCAACCTGGTCTCCTGCAAAAACAAAATGTCGGCGTCAAGTTGGCCGAGAAAATGAAAGGCCGTGTACCTTGCCGCATCTGACTTTATGCTGCAAACGTTAATAGTTGCCAGCGTCAACGGGGTGGGTGCCGCCATCATGAATGATTGAATTAGATAGCCTTTTTCTTCCCACCACTGAGAGTCCCAACCTCTTCCTCCGATAATGACGGGTTTTTAGTGCGCTTAAGACAAACAGACTCGTCCATTCTCTCCTTACATACATTCTTGCCCTCGTCTGGTGGTCCTGGGTTTTTGGGCCTAAGCCCATCGATCGCCAGTCTCACTTCCTCTTCTTTGATCGCTTCAGCCAAACCGCCCAGCGAGAGGTCAGCTCCTGGCTCAGGAACAGATTGAGCCAGGAAAACCGACATCCCGTCACGATCCAGCTCCCTCCTTCCCAAGAGGTGCGAGTAGTAGGAACTGACGACCTCCAAGATCCCTGATCTGGACCTTCTCAGGGACCCCGTACTGTCCACCAGCCCCGTCACTATCTTACTATTCACTGACATCTTACAGTTTCTGTAAGGGTCGGGCGAGCAGTACTTCCCATAGTCCCTCTCGGAAAACCAAAGATGCGTGCCAGAGGGCTTTGTATTTGCCCCCCCGAGAGGAAGACCCAGCCATCTCCTGAGCCCCAACCACCTTTGAAGACGTGGCGTCCTCTCGCTCTTCCCTTTCAAGTCTCTTGACCTCCTCGCTCAATTCGCTGTCTTTAGGATCCTCAGCTGCAAGTGAAGTACCTGGGTCAGAGTTTAGGGACATTACTCCCTGCCCCCTGTCCCCACGGCGCTGCTCCTGCCGCCTGATGTTGGATGGCGGCAGCTTGCTCCTCACCGGATCCCTACCTCCCCCACCTCTGCTGGTCCCTTCACCGGCAAGATTAGTCCCGGCTTTCGCCTGTCCCGCACTCGCCGCTTTCAGGACCGCATTGGCGAAGGAACGCGGACAGCGACTGAACGGGTGACCAAGGTTACCACACAAGTTACACCTAATCCTGCGACAGGCAGCAGCAAGATGACCGAGGTCCCCACACAGTGCGCATTTCTGGGTGGTACACTGCGCACTGAAGTGTGTGGGGCTACCGCACCTGTGACAGACCTTAGGCTGCCCCCGGTAGAAAATCAAGATCCTATCCCTCCCCAAAAAGGTTGAGGAGGGGATATGGGTAACAGTGTTTCCCGAAACCTTCAATTTCACCATGAAGGTCCAGGCCCCTGACCAGATACCATGGTCATCCAGATTCTTTTCGGGAATATTGGTGACCTCTCCGTATCGACTCACCCAGGTGGTAATGTCCATACAGGAAAGCGACTCGTTACTAGTCAAAACGGTCACTTTCCTGCCTGAATCTTGGCGAGTTATTGCCAGGGGAAAGAAACCATGCCATTCGGGGCGACTCCGAGCCAGCTCATGGCGAGACCAGAAAAGCTCAAGGCCCTCCGGTCTCACGAAGCTGACATCGAAGTAGGAGGTCCCGTAGGGATGGATCAAGGCAAAGATGTCATATGCCGCAAAGCCCATCCCCAGCAGGAGCTCAACCACCTTTGACCTATCAGGACAGGCATCCTTGCTTACCCACTGGAGACGGACCACGTTCCTACGGTTACTCCTCTGCCCCGTTGTCGGCAGAGACCAGACAGTCTCTGCTCCTCTATCTCGGAAGGCTGAAAGACCATGTCTCTCTATCCAGAAAGACAGATCAACCTCCCTCCCCTCTACAGTGATGGAGCTGTCCCCTCTCCTCAGGGCGTCCAGGAGCTGCTGTTGCAAGTCACCATCCCCAGGGCCACCAGACGAGGGCGCACTACTACCCCCAGCACTGACAGCTCCTGAATAGCTTTGGGTGAAGCCCCAGCCAATGCTGGGGGGGCAGCGGGACCATCGCCTACTTCCCCCCACCAACACCAGTGCTGCTCCCACCATTCACTCCACTACTACTCACACCATTCGCAGGACCATTACTCCCATCATTCACTGCACTACTTCTCCCACCATTTGCTTCATCACTACTCCCACCATTCATTACACCACTACCCCCAACATTAGCTACACCACTACTCCCAGCATTCATTCCACCACTACCCCCACCATTTGCTGCATCATCATTCACTGCACCACTACCCCCACCATTTGCTGCATCATCATTCACTGTACCACTACTTCCACCATTCCTACTACTCTCACCATCTGCTCCACCATTACTCCCACCATCTGCTCCACCATTACTCCCATCATTCACTGCACCACTACTTCCATTCCCTTTACTTGTCACCCCATTACCTCTGCTGTTCTCTGCACCTTCCACAGTCACCTCCATTCCTTCCTCCCTTGTGTCTGGTGTCTCTGCACTCACACCTGCTGGGCCGGGGGAGGGGAGCACTCCCAGAGACTCCTTTCCCTGCAGCACCACACCCGTTTTCTTTTGGTTGCTGCTGGCTTTCTGCAGGTCGTCTCCTGGAGCGCCCCGCCCCCTTACTGCAGCATTTTGGTCCTTGTGCTGGGCAGACTGTTTGTTGGGCACTGCTGCCCACCCTGCACCCACAGATTTTGGGGCCTTAGTGTCCTTTTTGGGCGCTGGGGCACACTGCCCCCCTGTTGCAGCAGTGCGCCCAGTATTCTTGGCGGATGTTTTTTTCCCATCCCTCCCGGCCTCCCCGGCCCCGGTGATAACCGGCTTAGCCGCAGAGGGCAGGGTGGGAAACTCCACAGAACTTCCTATGTCCGGCGCTGTGAGTACCTCCACAGCCTCGCCCCCTGCACTGTTCCCCGCACAGATGGCAGCATCGCCGGACGTCCTTCTCCTCTCCCCACCTTGCCTCTGGCTCGAGCCCACTGCAGAGCCCGTGCCTTTAGGTTTGGTGGGGTTTACACAGGAGGTGGCAGGCGCAACATCAGACATTGATACATACTTGTAACTCACCACCTCCTGTGCGGCTCCTCCCGTCTTCTTCCTCCTCTTTTCTTTCTCCTCCACTGGATCGTCCTCCCCGAAGGAAAACCGTGTCAGGTCCACTGGAGACTCCAGCAGTCGGATCTCCCTCAGCAGTCCTCCTTCCTCTTCCTCCACCGACACTCCAGCCTCTGCTCTGGGAGTCCTCTGCCCTGCAGGGAGACCACTGGAACTCCGGCTCTGCCCCTCACTGGCTCCAGCACCTGGAACTCCAGTCACCTCTTCATCCTCCTCCTCCTCTTCACTAAGGACTCCGGCTGGCGGTTCTCCTGAGGTGTTTAACCCCTTAATTTCTGAGAACCGCCGCTGGTTCTTAAACCTCTCCAGGAAGGGACCTGCGCTTTTCTCAATCCCCTCCCGGAGGAGCACTAACCTGACCACCTCGTCTCTGAGGGCTTTAAACCTCTGGGAGGTCGCGGGTCTCTCCTTGTTGGACGCCCGGGTGTTCAGGATCCGGGCCTCCCTCAGCTCCTCTTTCAGCTGGGTTAGTGCTTTGCCGGCGTCCTCGTATTCTCGTAGCATGGCGACCACTCGGGAGGAGAAGGAACTTGTGGACTCGCTGGAGCTCATCTCCCCCCAGGATCTTGCTGGGCTCTTGTTCCTGGGGCCTGGGGTGCCCCGGTCTCCCTCTCTGGACGAGCGATGAATCGTCTCGGGGTTGGAGTAGGTGGGTATGTTTTTCTTCACCCTACCCGATCTCCTCACTCCCTCCTGGGCCGGTTGTTGTGGCTCCTTGTCCCCCGCCGGCATAGACCGGGGGATAGGAGGCTGGGAAGCCATGCCGGCCTCCCAGTAAGCCTGCCTCTCCCTGGGGAGAAGAGAGGCAGACGGCGACCCTCCTCCTGGAAGTCCTGGAGCTCCACAGACAGCTGCTACTCTCAGCAGGGAGAAACTGATTGTGGGCACCTGTCCTACAGTCTCCTCCCCCAGTAATGGCTGATAACAGGGAGTAATAGATTGTAGGTCTTTTTTATTTATAGAAGAAGAACATTACAGGACACAAAACATAAGAACAAGACGACAAAAACCCGACACAAATCACAGAAAATAGAAACAAAATAAATCAAAACAAAAATATAAGATCCGACCTACAGAGAAAGAACAAAATCACCATCACCCCAGGAATATATACATATACAAGAAATAAATACTATAAAACCTATAAAACCCCCGGCCCAGCTTCATTCATACTACTATATACAATCCCACACAACGCTCACACCGTCCTATATACACATAAAACACCGTCCTATATACAAGATTATATACAATAAAACACTAAACCTAATATACCGTATATACAACCGGACACTAACACTAACCTACTGGTCCCACTGCCTGACCTTAGTCACCCCCTTACCGCACCTCATTCACACCACAGAAAACCAAAAATAACAATATATACAATAGTGACATGGACAATTTTTTTTTTTTTTTTATATTTTATATATTTTTTTAATTTTTAATATATATACATAAAACACAGACCTACACTAACTATCCCGCCACCCCTGATCCAGCTCTGGCCACAAAGTTCAGGATTACTCCGAGCTAGGATCAGGCCCCAAAGTTTTTCCCCAGGCGGGGCCTGGACCAGGCCAGATCAGTCCTCTTATCACCACTGATGAAGAAATCCCCCAAATCCCCCACCCAACCTAACTAAAACCCCCTATTATACATTATATACAATATATACAGAACACAACCTACACACTCACCATCCAAGGCTCAAGTTCGATGCCGGCAAACCTTCTATTCAGGAGACAGAAATACAAAACAAAATCTAGGGTGGAAAGACATCAGCCCACCACCAGGATATAGGAGTACTACCGGACTAAGGCACCCTGAAGGTAAAGCCCCTCCAGAGACGGGCCGCCCTCCGGGCACCCAGTCTTTCATACTCCAGAGAACGTACCTTCACCAGGTCACCTAGGATGTTCCTACAGACTTCATCCACATGGAGGATTTTACTCTGCGTCGAGACTAAAACTCGTGCGTTCCACGTGAAATACCTGACCACTGCGCTGACTATGAATAAAGTGTCTCGGTCCCTTCTCCCAAGGTCTCCGAACGCTCCATAGGCCCACCCGGCGTAGGACAGAGTAGCCAGCCGCGGCCAACCAATGGAAGCCCCCACCCTGTTGTACACCTCTGTATTAAAGGGACAATGAAGCAGGAAGTGCTCCATGCTTTCCAGCACGTTAGCACAAGCCTCACGGGGGCAATTCCTGTCCTCGGAGCTCCTGTACTTCAAATTGTCCCTCACATACAGCTTACCATGGAAGCAGCGCCAAGTCAAGTCCCAGTACTTCTTGGGGATCCTGCTAGAATTTAACAAACTCAACCCAACCTCCAGATCCCGACTTGGGCAGTCTTTGAGGACCAATGGACTCTGAAAATGAGAAAGCAAGACCCTCATATCGAGGAGTTTCCTCGGGAGGGACCTCACCTCCCACATTCCCAGACCCCACCGGCGGATCATTTTCAGAACCGGGGTAACGTAAGCCGGGAGATGCCCGTGTGGTGTGCGGAGATCCTTCACTCTTCCCCCTGTCTCCCATTCCTGGAAGAAAGGCTGAAACCATCCCTTGCAGGAGAATACCCACGGAGGAGCCCTCTCTTTCCAGAGGTTTGCCGCGTTCACTTTCAAGAAGGTGTTCACTAGGAACACCACGGGGTTCACCATATTCAAACCCCCTAGTCTCCTCGTGCGGTAAGTGACCTCCCGCTTGACTAGGTTCAGTCTGTTCCCCCATAACATCTGGAAGAACAGACTGTAGACCCGTGTCCAGAGAGGCTCTGGCAAGACACAGACGCTGCCCAGGTAGATTAGCAAGGGGAGCAGGAAAGCTTTGCACAGGCCAACCCTTTCCCTCAGGGTCAAAGACCAACCCCTCCATTGGTCCACTCTTTGGGCGACACCTTTGATTCTGCCTTCCCAGTTTTTCATGGGGTAATCACCCTGGCCGAATTCGATGCCCAGGACTTTGGCATGTTCTTGGGGTTCGGGGAGGGTGTCCGGAAGATCAAACCCGGGATCTCCGCCTCCCAGCCAGAGACTCTCACACTTATCCTGGTTGACCTTGGACCCGGATGCCTCCGAGTAGTGCTCCACTTCTGACATCACCGCCGCTGCCTCCTCTTGCGAAGAAAGAAAGACGGTGACATCGTCCGCGTAGGCCACCACCCTCAGGATAGCCTCCGGCGCCGCCCCGCCCATCCGCACCCCCGCCAACGGTCCACAATCGATCCCTCTGAGGAAGGGATCGATCGCAAACGCGTAAAGCAAAGGGCTAAGAGGACAGCCCTGACGGACACCGGATCCTACCCCGAAAGGTCGTCCAATCCACCCATTCACCAGAGGGAAAGTCTCAGCCCCTGCATACAAGATCTTAAGCCAGTCCACAAACCCTCCAGGCAGACCATACCTCAAAAGAGTGGACCAGAGGTACTCATGGTTAACCCGATTAAAGGCTTTTGCCTGATCCAGGGTCAGCAAGAACCCCTTCCAAAGGCCCGCCCTGCCTTGCTCCACGGCCTCTCGGACACCTAGAACAGCACTAAAAGTGCTACGGCCAGGAACGCTACAGTGCTGAACCTCCGAAAGGAGCCGGGGTGCAAACTTCACCAGCCTGTTGAAAAGTATCTTAGCCAAAATCTTCCTGTCCACATTGAGAAGTGCTATGGGACGCCAGTTCTCAATGCGTGACGGATCCTTACCCTTTGACAAAATGATCAAAGCTGACCTCCTTAATGATCTCGGCAGAGTGCCCGAGGAGAGACACTCGTTAAACACCTGAGTCAAGAGGGGGACCAAAGAGTCCCTAAAGGTCCTAAAGAACTCGGATGTTAAGCCATCCGGACCTGGCGACTTTTTGGGCCTAAGCCCATCGATCGCCAGTCTCACTTCCTCTTCTTTGATCGCTTCTGCCAAACCGCCCAGCGAGAGGTCAGCCCCTGGCTCAGGAACAGATTCAGCCAGGAAAACCGACATCCCGTCACGATCCAGCTCCCTCCTTCCCAAGAGGTGCGAGTAGTAGGAACTGACGACCTCCAAGATCCCTGATCTGGACCTTCTCAGGGACCCCGTACTGTCCACCAGCCCCGTCACTATCTTACTATTAACTGACATCTTACAGTTTCTGTAAGGGTCGGGCGAGCAGTACTTCCCGTAGTCCCTCTCGAAAACCAAAGATGCGTGTGTAGCGCCGGCGTCCCTGCCCTCTGCTAGGCAGGGACGCTGTTCCCCTCACCTCCCTGCTCCGTGCCCGGCGTCCTCCTCCCGCTCTGCTGGCAGCGCGCGCTCCTTCCCGGCCACTGTGCTTAGGGCGCGCGCGCGCGCGCTCTCCCTCCCTCTTAAAGGGGCCGCGCGCGCCGTCCTAAGGAGTCCCCGGCCAATGGCTGGAGGACTTCACCATATATAAGGCACCTCCTCCAAAATGGAGGTGCCCGAGCAATGTTGTTGCACTGTTCACTACTCTGCTTCAGCCCTCAGGTCCCGTTGCCAGTTACCTGCCAGATACCTGCCAGATTCCTGCCAGCTTGCTGTCTTATTCCTGCCCGATATTCCGCTACCTGCCTGCTAGCCTGAGGTCCGACGGTCTGCCTTACAACTCCTGTCAGTCTGTCTAAGGACCAGCTTGCCCGCTCACCTGGGAGCGCACATCAGCTACCTGCCTGCTTGCCTGAGGTCCGACGGTCTGCCTTCCAACTCCTGTCAGTCTGTCTATGGACCAGCTTGCCCGCTCACCTGGGAGCGCACATCTGCTTCCTGCCTGCTAGCCTACCTGGAGGCTCCGCCGTCACGTGCTGTGACCACCTGCCTGTCCAGTGACTCCTGCCTGCTCACCTGGGAGCGCTCATCTGCTGCCTGTCTGCTAGCCTACCTGGAGGCTCTGCCGTCACGTGCTGTGACCACCCGCCTGTCCAGAGACTTCTGCCCGCTCACCTGGGAGCGCTCATCTGCCGCCTGTCTGTTGGTCTTCCTGGAGGCTCCGCCGTCACATGCTGTGACCACCCGTTCATCCAGAGACTCTCGCCTGCTCACCTGGGAGCTCACGTCTATCATCAGCCGCCACAGGTCGTACCAACCCTTTACCCAGAGACTGCCCCGGTCACTTGCCGTGACCATCTGCCCGTTCATCCAGAGACTGCCCCGGTCACTTGCCGTGACCATCTGCCCGTTCATTCAGAGACTGCCCCGGTCACTTGCCGTGACCATCTGCCCGTTCTTCCAGAGACTGCCCCGGTCACTTGCCGTGACCATCTGCCCGTTCATCCAGAGACTGCCCCGGTCACTTGCCGTGACCTCCAGCCCGTTCACTCTGAGACTGTCCCGGTCACCTGCTGTGACTTCCTGCCCGTCTTCCCTGGTCGCCACCCGCTCCCTTACAAGGACCGCCCCCTTGTATAGTAGCTCAGAGGTTCCGCCTCCCAGACCCGTTACAGTTTGCTCGGGCCATGGAACCCGGTGGCACCCAAGCTCCCTCGCTCTCGGACCTGTGTCATGAACTTTCCCGTCAAAGGTCCCAACAGGAGTCTATCCTGGGTCACCTGCGGAATGTCAATACTCGCCTGAACACTCTGACTGCTCCACCAGCAACCTCCGCCAGTGCCATATCTTGCAATCCGGCAGCTCCGCTGCCCACTAATACCATGGTATCCTACCCCGGACCCCGGCTTTCTGCACCACCTCGCTTCGGAGGCGACTCCGCCCAGGCTCGGGGCTTCATAAATCAGTGCACCCTGCACTTTGAACTATTGTCCCACCAGTTTAACTCCGACCGAGCCAAAATTGCATTCATCATGTCCCATCTCACCGGGGAGGCCCTGGCCTGGCTAAATCCTCTATGGGAGAGAGGAGACCCCCTGGTGTCCAACTTGCCTGCTTTTCTCACGGCTTTCCGGAAAGTCTTCGACGAACCCGGACGGAAGACCTCATCCGCATCATCACTGCTACGCCTCCGTCAGGGAAGTCTCACCGTGGGCCAATATGTCATACGGTTCCGTACCCTTGCCTCGGAGCTGGCCTGGGATAACGACGCTCTGGTATCCGTCTTCTGGGAGGGTCTGTCCGGCCGTATTAAAGATGAACTTGCCGGTCGGGACATCCCTACCACTCTCGATGACCTAATAACTCTTGCCACCCGGATTGACCTACGGTTCCAGGAGCGTGCCAAAGAGGTTACCCGTGAGAGGAGGTTACCACGTCTAGCTCCTACTTTTCAGAGACCCGTCACTCCCTCCGTCTCTACCCAGGTACACTCTCCTGAGCCTATGCAGGTCGACCAGACCAAGATGGTCAAAACCCGTCAGGACTTACGCCGTGCCGAGGGGAGCTGCTTCTACTGTGGCAGTAAGGAGCACCGGATCCGTACCTGCCCGGAGAGGTCGGGAAACGCCTGTGTCTAGGTTCGCTCAGAGAGGTCGACCTAGACAAGAATAAATTCTCTCCATCTCTGCTATTGTCAGTCTCAATCGTCTGCGGGGAGAACCGTTATTTCGAACTAGCCCAACTTGACTCTGGAGCAGCCGGGAATCTTATTTCACAGTCCCTGGTAGAAAAATACCGCATCCCCACCAAACCTCTGGCTGTACCCTTGTCTGTTGCTGCCGTGGATGGGGGTCTCTTACCACGCCCCATCCAACTCATCACCGAATCCATTACTCTGCAGGTGGGAATGCTGCATTCTGAGAGTATCTCCTTTCATGTTCTGCCTGGACTCTCCCACGCCCTCTTGCTAGGCCTACCTTGGCTCCAGAGACATGCACCCGTGCTTGACTGGCAGACCGGAGAAGTCCTTCGCTGGGGACAGGACTGCCATAAGACCTGTCTGGTTCCCGTCCATCCCGTCCGTCCTTCTCCTACCCCAGCTAATCTACCTGGACTTCCGATTCCTTATTGGTCTTATGCTGATGTCTTTAATAAAAAGGAAGCAGAGACACTACCCCCTCATAGACCATACGACTGCCCTATCGACCTGTTACCTGGTACTACTCCTCCCCGTGGGCGTATTTATCCATTATCCGCTGCTGAGACCCGGTCGATGTCCGAATATATTGAGGAGAATCTGGCCAGGGGATTCATCCGGAAATCTACCTCCCCGGCGGGAGCAGGCTTTTTTTTCGTCAAAAAGAAGGACGGCTCTCTCCGTCCCTGTATAGACTATAGAGGCCTTAACCAGATCACGGTGAAGAATAAGTACCCCCTTCCGCTCATTCCGGAGTTATTTGATCGTCTGAGGGGGGCTAGAATCTTCACCAAACTGGACCTCCGTGGGGCGTACAACCTGGTTCGTATCCGTCAGGGGGATGAATGGAAGACGGCATTCAACACCCGGGACGGCCACTATGAATATCTGGTAATGCCCTTTGGTCTCTGTAACGCTCCTGCCGTCTTTCAAGAGTTGGTCAATGACATCTTCCGGGACCTTCTCTACTCCTGCGTAGTGGTGTACCTGGACGACATCTTGGTCTTCTCTCCGGATCTCCAGACTCACCGGAGGGACGTTCGTCAGGTCCTGCTCAGGCTCAGGCAGAATCACCTCTTCGCTAAATACGAGAAGTGCCTCTTTGAGCAGACCTCGCTTCCGTTTTTGGGCTACATTATTTCTCAGACCGGCCTAAGAATGGATCCAGAGAAACTGTCTGCCATCGAGAAATGGCCTCGACCGGAGGGGTTGAAGGCCATTCAGCGATTCCTGGGCTTCGCTAACTACTACTGCCTCTTCATACCACACTTCTCTTCCCGGACCGCCCCAATTTCCGCGCTCACCCGTAAGGGTACTAATCCCAAAGAGTGGCCGCCCGAAGCAGAGGAGGCCTTTCTTTCCCTAAAACAGGCCTTCTCTTCCGCCCCGGTGCTGCATCGCCCGGACGGCAACAAGCAGTTCTTCCTGGAAGTTAACGCCTCCTCCTCTGGAGCCGGAGCGGTACTTACTCAAAAATCATCTTCCGGGAGAATGGTAACTTGTGGCTTCTTCTCCAAACTCTTCTCCTCTTCTGAGCGCAACTATTCCATAGGAGACCGAGAGTTATTGGCCATCAAGCTGGCGTTGGAGGAGTGGCGTTACCTACTCGAGGGGGCTCTTCACCCGGTAATAATTTACACTGACCACAAGAACTTGGCTTACCTCCAGCATGCCCAGAGACTTAACCCGCGCCAAGCCCGGTGGTCCTTGTTTTTTGCTCGCTTTGATTTTGTTCTTCATTTTCGCCCGGCTGACAAAAACGTCAAAGCAGACGCCTTGTCCCGATCCTTTCTGGTGTCCGATCTCGAGGAAGAACCTAAACATATCATCGATCCCGCCAGAGCAATGCAGGTGGCTCCCGTGAGTTTAAATCGTCTCCCTCCCGGTAAGACGTTTGTTTCAGTACCTGATCGGAAGAAGATCCTACACTGGGGCCATTCGTCTAAACTAGCTGGCCACGCCGGTCAGAAAAAGACCCTCCAGCTTATTGCCCGGCACTACTGGTGGCCTACCCTGCACAAGGACGTAATAGACTTTGTTTCTGCCTGTGTGTCCTGCGCCCGCAACAAAGTCCCGAGACACCTGCCAGCCGGTCGCCTCCTTCCGCTTCCTGTGCCTGCTGCCCCCTGGCAGCATATTGCTATGGACTTCATAACTGATCTCCCAGTCTCTGCCGGTTGTACGGTCATTTGGGTGGTCGCTGACCGCTTCTCCAAGATGGCTCATTTCGTTCCCCTGCCAGGCCTCCCGTCTGCACCCGAGCTAGCTAAAGACTTTATTCGTCACATCTTCTGTCTTCATGGCCTGCCCCTCCACATCGTGTCGGATCGTGGGGTACAGTTCACCTCACGCTTCTGGAGAGCCACTTGTAAACTGCTAGACGTCACCCTGGACTTCTCTTCCGCTTACCACCCACAGTCCAATGGTCAAGTGGAGCGGATCAATCAGAACCTGACCAGTTACCTCCGGCACTTCGTTAATGCCCATCATTCAGACTGGGTGGATCTCCTACCATGGGCCGAGCTCTCTTATAACAATCACGAGAGCGAATCCTCCTCCAAATCCCCGTTTTTTGTAGTCTTCGGTCAGCATCCTCGGATTCCTTTTCCTGTCTCCACCTCTGTGGACAACCCGGCTGCGGAATCTCTCGTTAGCAAATTTTCCTCCATTTGGGAGAGTACCCGATCCGCACTCCTTCAGTCGTCCGAACGGATGAAAAGACACGCTGACAAAAAACGCCTGGATCCTCCACAATTTCGTCCCGGAGATAAAGTCTGGCTCTCATCTAAATATGTCCGACTCAAGATACCTTCTTACAAGTTAGGGCCTCGGTTCATCGGCCCCCTGGAGGTCATCAGTCAGATCAACCCGGTGGCCTATAAATTGAAACTCCCGGCCAACTTACGGATCCCTAACTCCTTCCATGTATCTCTCCTCAAACCTGTGGTACTTAACTCTTTTTCCAAGTCTACAGGTACGCCTCCTGCTCCGGTTTCTGCTGAGGACGAGTTTGAGGTAGAGAACATTCTTGCCACCAAAAGGGTAAGAGGAAAGACCTTTTTTCTAGTAGATTGGAAGGGGTTTGGTCCTGAGGAGAGAACGTGGGAGCCCCGGGAGAACATCCATGCCCCTCTTATCCTTGCTAAATTTCTGTCTGGCCTAAAAAAGGGGGGGCCTAAAGGGGGGGGTACTGTAGCGCCGGCGTCCCTGCCCTCTGCTAGGCAGGGACGCTGTTCCCCTCACCTCCCTGCTCCGTGCCCGGCGTCCTCCTCCCGCTCTGCTGGCAGCGCGCGCTCCTTCCCGGCCACTGTGCTTAGGGCGCGCGCGCGCGCTCTCCCTCCCTCTTAAAGGGGCCGCGCGCGCCGTCCTAAGGAGTCCCCGGCCAATGGCCGGAGGACTTCACCATATATAAGGCACCTCCTCCAAAATGGAGGTGCCCGAGCAATGTTGTTGCACTGTTCACTACTCTGCTTCAGCCCTCAGGTCCCGTTGCCAGTTACCTGCCAGATACCTGCCAGATTCCTGCCAGCTTGCTGTCTTATTCCTGCCCGATATTCCGCTACCTGCCTGCTAGCCTGAGGTCCGACGGTCTGCCTTACAACTCCTGTCAGTCTGTCTAAGGACCAGCTTGCCCGCTCACCTGGGAGCGTACATCAGCTACCTGCCTGCTTGCCTGAGGTCCGACGGTCTGCCTTCCAACTCCTGTCAGTCTGTCTATGGACCAGCTTGCCCGCTCACCTGGGAGCGCACATCTGCTTCCTGCCTGCTAGCCTACCTGGAGGCTCCGCCGTCACGTGCTGTGACCACCTGCCTGACAGTGACTCCTGCCCGCTCACCTGGGAGCGCTCATCTGCTGCCTGTCTGCTAGCCTACCTGGAGGCTCTGCCGTCACGTGCTGTGACCACCCGCCTGTCCAGAGACTTCTGCCCGCTCACCTGGGAGCGCTCATCTGCCGCCTGTCTGTTGGTCTTCCTGGAGGCTCCGCCGTCACATGCTGTGACCACCCGTTCATCCAGAGACTCTCGCCTGCTCACCTGGGAGCTCACGTCTATCATCAGCCGCCACAGGTCGTACCAACCCTTTACCCAGAGACTGCCCCGGTCACTTGCCGTGACCATCTGCCCGTTCATCCAGAGACTGCCCCGGTCACTTGCCGTGACCATCTGCCCGTTCATTCAGAGACTGCCCCGGTCACTTGCCGTGACCATCTGCCCGTTCTTCCAGAGACTGCCCCGGTCACTTGCCGTGACCATCTGCCCGTTCATCCAGAGACTGCCCCGGTCACTTGCCGTGACCTCCAGCCCGTTCACTCTGAGACTGTCCCGGTCACCTGCTGTGACTTCCTGCCCGTCTTCCCTGGTCGCCACCCGCTCCCTTACAAGGACCGCCCACTTGTATAGTAGCTCAGAGGTTCCGCCTCCCAGACCCGTTACAGCGTGCCTATCACCTCTTCAGCAAGGACTTCACTCTGGAGATCTCCTCACGGCTACCTCCAGTCGAGACAAGATGCTCGAGTTTCCTCCTCAGGCTCTGATACAGGCGATCCCTGTTCAGGCTTCTGAGGTTCGAGAGCTGCCGGAAGAATCTCGCCACCCGATGTTTGAACATCTCCCACCACTCTGACTTAGTGTTACTTAGGCCCAGCAATGGTACCTGGCTCTGAAAGAATTCCTCAAAAGACCGTCTTACAGCTTCTTCCTCAAGGAGTGACGAATTCAGCTTCCAATAACCTCTTCCCATCCGAGGAGTCTCTGTAACGTTCAGAGAAAACATAATCAAACAGTGATCGGAGAACTCCACCTCCACAACCGACAACGGTGAAGAGACGGCCTCCTCCTTCAAATAAAACCTGTCTAGCCTAGACCTGCACTGACTACCTCTAAAAAAGGTGAATCCCGTGTCGCCCGGGTTGTGCCGGATGTGGACATCCACCAGCCGAGCCTCACTCACTATCCTGTTTAACGCGACGCAGTCATAAGCCAGCTGGTCTCCGGAACCTCCTCTATCACAGGATCTCGTGACGTTGTTGAAATCCCCTCCGAAGACCACCTGCCGACTCGAAAATAAAAAAGGTTTGATCTTCAGGAAGAGACATTTGCGGTCCCACTTGGACTGGGGACCGTAGATGTTAATGAGCCGAAGCTCTTGTCCCCCCATGGAGACATCTAGGATCAAGCATCTCCCCGTTTCTAATTCGATCACTCGTCTGCATTCAACCGCTGCGGTCTTAAAAAGGACCGCCACCCCGCTATACGGCTCGGCCGCAAGAGACCAGTAGGAGGGTCCATGCCTCCACTCCCGCCTTGCTTTATGCAAGGTTGATATATCGGTCAACCTGGTCTCCTGCAAAAACAAAATGTCGGCGTCAAGTTGGCCGAGAAAATGAAAGGCCGTGTACCTTGCCGCATCTGACTTTATGCTGCAAACGTTAATAGTTGCTAGCGTCAACGGGGTGGGTGCCGCCATCATGATTGATTGAATTAGATAGCCTTTTTCTTCCCACCACTGACAGTCCCAACCTCTTCCTCTGATAATGACGGGTTTTTAGTGCGCTTAAGACAAACAGACTCGTCCATTCTCTCCTTACATACATTCTTGCCCTCGTCTGGTGGTCCTGGGTTAGTCGTCCCCCCAGAGGGCTTTGTATTTGCCCCCCGAGAGGAAGACCCAGCCATCTCCTGAGCCCCAACCACCTTGTCCGCAACCTCCGGCCCCGGGTCCCCACTTCCCCCCTCCAGAGGGAGGTCCTGGAGAGCCCCGAACCGGTTGGAGAGATCCACCAGAGGGGGGGCGGCTGAACCCTCCAATGGCGCCTGGACCACGGCCAGAGAGTCAGAGGGGTCGCACTCCAAAGAGGCAGCTCGAGACCTGGTCCCCCTCCTACCTCTGGCCGTTTTCCTGTTACCCTTTTTCTTTTTCTGTGACCACTCCCCCTTTCCCTCATCAAGACTGTCACCAGAAGAGGGTTCCTGGGAAGATGTGGCGTCCTCTCGCTCTTCCCTTTCAAGTCTCTTGACTTCCTCGCTCAATTCGCTGTCTTTAGGATCCTCAGCTGCAAGTGAAGTACCTGGGTCAGAGTTTAGGGACATTACTCCCTGCCCCCCATCCCCACGGCGCTTCTCCTGCCGCCTGATGGTGGATGGCGGCAGCTTGCTCCTCACCGGTTCCCTGCCTCCCCCGCCCCTACTGGTCCCTTCACCGGCAAGATTAGTTCCAGCTTGCGCCTGTCCCGCACTAGCCGCTTTCAGGACCGCATTGGCGAAGGAACGCGGACAGCGACTGAACGGGTGACCGAGGTCACCACACAAGTTACACCTAATCCTGCGACAGGCAGCAGCAAGATGACCAAGGTCCCCACACAGTGCGCATTTCTGGGTGGTACACTGCGCACTGAAGTGTGTGGGGCTACCGCACCTGTGACAGACCTTAGGCTGCCCCCGGTAGAAAATCAAGATCCTATCCCTCCCCAAAAAGGTTGAGGAGGGGATATGGGTAACAGTGTTTCCCGAAACCTTCAATTTCACCATGAAGGTCCAGGCCCCTGACCAGATACCATGGTCATCCAGATTCTTTTCGGGAATATTGGTGACCTCTCCGTATCGACTCACCCAGGTGGTAATGTCCATACAGGAAAGCGACTCGTTACTAGTCAAAACGGTCACTTTCCTGGCTGAATCTTGGCGAGTTATTGCCAGGGGAAAGAGACCATGCCATTCGGGGCGACTCCGAGCCAGTTCATGGCGAGACCAGAAAAGCTCAAGGCCCTCCGGTCTCACGAAGCTGACATCGAAGTAGGAGGTCCCGTAGGGATGGATCAAGGCAAAGATGTCATATGCCGCAAAGCCCATCCCCAGCAGGAGCTCAACCACCTTTGCCCTATCAGGACAGGCATCCTTGCTTACCCACTGGAGACGGACCACGTTCCTACGGTTACTCCTCTGCCCCGTTGTCGGCAGAGACCAGACAGTCTCTGCCCCTCTATCTCGGAAGGCTGAAAGACCATGTCTCTCTATCCAGAAAGACAGATCAACCTCCCTCCCCTCTACAGTGATGGAGCTCTCCCCTCTCCTCAGGGCGTCCAGGAGCTGCTGTTGCAAGTCACCGTCCCCAGGGCCACCAGACGAGGGCGCACTACTACCCCCAGCACTGACAGCTCCTGAATAGCTTTGGGCTGAAGCCCCCGCCAATGCTGGGGGGGCGGCGGGACCAGCGCCTACTTCCCCCCCACCAACACCAATGCTGCTCCCACCATTCACTCCACTATTACTCTCACCATTTGCGGCATCACTACTCCCAGCATTCATTCCACCACTACCCCCATCATTCCCACTACTCCCAGCATTCATTCCACCACTACCCCCATCATTCCCACTACTCCCAGCATTCATTCCACCACTACCCCCACCATTCACTGCACCACTACTTTCATTCCCTTTACTTGTCACCCCATTACCACCATTTCCTCTGCTGTTCTATGCACCTTCCACAGTCACCTCCATTCCTTCCTCCCTTGTGTCTGGTGTCTCTGCACTCACACCTGCTGGGCCGGGGGAGGGGAGCACTCCCAGAGACTCCTTTCCCTGCAGCACCACACCCGTTTCCCTTTGGTTGCTGCTGGCTTTCTGCAGGTCTTCTCCTGGAGCGCCCCGCCCCCCTACTGCAGCATTTTGGTCCTTGTGCTGGGCAGACTGTTTGTTGGGCACTGCTGCCCGCCCTGCACCCACAGACTTTGGGGTCTTAGTGTCCTTTTTGGGTGCTGGGGCACACTGCCCCCCTGTCGCAGCAGTGCGCCCAGTATTCTTGGCGGATGTTTTTTTCACATCCCTCCCGGCCTCCCCGGCCCCGGTGATAACCGGCTTAGCCGCAGAGGGCAGGGTGGGAAACTCCACAGAACTTCCTATGTCCGGCGCTGTGAGTACCTCCACAGCCTCGCCCCCTGCACTGTTCCCCGCACAGATGGCAGCATCGCCGGACGTCCTCCTCCTCTCCCCACCTTGCCTCTGCCTCGAGCCCACTGCAGAGCCCGTGCCTTTAGGTTTGGTGGGGTTTACACAGGAGGTGGCAGGCGCAACATCAGACATTGGTACATACTTGTAACTCACCACCTCCTGTGCGGCTCCTCCGGTCTTCTTCTTCTTCTTTTTTTTCTCCTCCACTGGATCGTCCTCCCCGAAGGAAAACCGCGTCAGGTCCACTGGAGACTCCAGCAGTCGGATCTCCCTCAGCAATCCACCTTCCTCTTCCCCCGACACTCCAGCCTCTGCAGTCGGAGTCCTCTGCCCTGCAGGGAGACCACTGGAACTCCGGCTCTGCCCCTCACTGGCTCCAGCACCTGGGACTCCAGTCACCTCTTCATCCTCCCCCTCCTCTTCACTAAGGACGCCGGCTGGCGGTTCTCCTGAGGTGTTTAACCCCTTCATTTCTGAGAACCGCCGCTGGTTCTTAAACCTCTCCAGGAAGGGACCTGCGCTTTTCTCAATCCCCTCCCGGAGGAGCACTAACCTGACCACCTCGTCTCTGAGGGCTTTAAACCTCTGGGAGGTCGCGGGTCTCTCCTTGTTGAACGCCCGGGTGTTCAGGATCCGGGCCTCCCTCAGCTCCTCTTTCAGCTGGGTTAGTGCTTTGCCGGCGTCCTCGTATTCTCGCAGCATGGCGACCACTCGGGAGGAGAAGGAACTTGTGCACTCGCTGGAGCTCATCTCCCCCCAGGATCTTGCTGGGCTGTTGTTCCTGGGGCCTGGGGTGCCCCGGTCTCCCTCTCTGGGCGAGCGATGAATCGTCTCGGGGTTGGAGTAGGTGGGTATGTTTTTCTTCACCCTACCCGATCTCCTCACTCCCTCCTGGGCCGGTTGTTGTGGCTCCTTGTCCCCCGCCGGCATAGACCGGGGGATAGGAGGCTGGGAAGCCATGCCGGCCTCCCAGTAAGCCTGCCTCTCCCTGGGGAGAAGAGAGGCAGACGACGACCCTCCTCCTGGAAGTCCTGGAGCTCCACAGACAGCTGCTACTCTCAGCAGGGAGAAACTGATTGTGGACACCTGTCCTACAGTCACCTCCCCCAGTAATGGCTGATAACAGGGAGTAATAGATTGTAGTTTCCTGTCCTACAGTCCCCTCCCCCAGTAATGGCTGATAACAGGGAGTCATAGATTGTAGTCTCCTATCCTACAGTCACACCCCCCCCCCCCAAGTAATGGCTGATAACAGGGAATAACAGATTATAGTCTCCTGTCCTATAGTCCCCTCCCCCAGTAATGGCTGATAACAGGGAGTCATAGATTGTAGTCTCCTATCCTACAGTAACCCCCCCCCCCCCCAGTAATGGCTGATAACAGGGAGTAATAGATTATAGTCTCCTGTCCTATAGTCACCTCTCCCCAGTAATGGCTGATAACAGGGAGTAATAGATTGTAGTTTCCTATCCTACAGTCCCCTCCCCCAGTAATGGTTGATAACAGGGAGTCATAGATTGTAGTCTCCTATCCTACAGTCATAGAATCATAGAATCATAGAATCATAGAATGGTAGAGTTGGAGGGGACCTCCTGGGTCATCTGGTCCAACCCCCTGCTCAAAGCAGGATTCACTAGATCATCTCAGACAGATGTCTGTCCAGCCTCTGTTTGAAGACGTCCATTGAAGGGGAACTCACCACCTCTCGTGGCCGCCTGTTCCACTCATTAATCACCCTAACTGTCAAAAAGTTTTTTCTAATATCTAATCTGTGTCTCCTCCCATTGCTTCTAGTCTTTCCTTGTGCAAATGAGAATAAAGATGATCCTTCTACAATGTGACAGCCCTTGACATATTTGTAGACAGCTATTAAGTCTCCTCTCAGTCTTCTTTTTTGCAAGCTAAACATTCCCAAATCCTGCAACCGTTCCTCATAGGACATGGTTTGCAGACCTGTCACCATTCTGGTCGCTCTTCTCTGAACTTGCTCCAGTTTGTCTATGTCCTGTCACCCCCCCCCCAAGTAATGGCTGATAACAGGGAGTAATAGATTATAGTCTCCTGTCCTATAGTCACCTCTCCCCAGTAATGGCTGATAACAGGGAGTCATAGATTGTAGTCTCCTGTCCTACAGTCACCCCCCCCCCCCCAGTAATGGCTGATAACAGGGAGTAATAGATTATAGTCTCCTGTCCTATAGTCCCCTCCCCCAGTCATAGCTGACAAACTGCCTGAACTCCAGCGTGTTCCAATTCACTGACAGCAAGCAGAAATGTAAGAAATCCTGATTGATTAACCCTTAGTTCCATAATGCTGTGAGCCCCCTTTTCACCCTTAAATATCAGATCCAGGTATTTCCCAGTCTACGTATGGAGGTAGAAGGTGGGGGGGGGGGGGTGGCAGCGTGGTGGTCCCAGGGAAGATGCAGATGAATTTTCAGAGGATGAGTTGTGAACGGCTCTGGAGATAAGGAGTGACAGGCATGGCGAGCTCTCATCTTCATACATTGTGTGAGGCATAATCCTCCGCAGGGATCCTCTCCGCTGACAGGATGTCATAAATGTCAGGGCTCAGCGGTCACATAATCATTGGCGCATTGTACAGCTCAGCGAGGGTCCTGTGCTCGGCGCCCGATGATCCGCTGCTCTCCTTGTACAGAAAACGGATTTGTAAAAGCAATGAATGGAGCATGAGCAGGATATATCTCCTAATCTACAGCAAGAATAGGCTGAATCTGCGAGGAGGCGAGGTTGGGTAATGACCTGTGTGACCCAAAAAAGGGCCACCGAGAGCCCAGATGCTAGCTTGGCAGAAAAGCTGACAATCCGCTGTGGATAGTGCGGCCGTGGTGGAGTTCAGGAGAATTTACACAAATTACAGAAACATAGCTTTTTTTATGTATAATGAAAAGTCATCCAAGATCTCTGCTTGCTGTTAGTGAATGGAAAGCTAAAGTCAAGCCATGCTAACCTAATGACAATTACATCCAGTCTATACAATTCGCTGGGAGGTAAAAAAAAAGGCGAAATCTGCAGATGCTACTGCCCCCACCCGCTATGTCCGTCACTTTTTAGAAAAGGGCAGAAGTTGGCACTAGTGATGAGCGAGCATGCTCGGGTAGTTTCCGAGTGTCTTCGGTGTGCTCGAATGTTATGTTTGATTTGCGACTGTTTGACAGTTTTAATACATGTGAGGAATGCTTGTTTGTTTGACAGCTTTAATACATGTGAGAAATGCCTAACAAACAAGCATTCCTCACATGTATTAAAACTGTCAAACAGTCGCAAATCATGCACACGGAGTGACTCAAACATAACATTCGAGCATGCCGCAAATACTCGACGAGCACACGCCATGCTCGCCGAAAGGGTTACCAGAACACCCTCGCTCATCACTAGCTGGCACAAAATTAAAGGCATTAAAAAGTGGATTGTGCAAAAGATTCAAAGCTACTGGGCCCCTGAAAAAAACTTTAATAGGACCCCCACCTATTATACACTGCTCATCAAAATAAAGGGAACACTTAAACAACAGAATATAACTCCAAGTAAATCAAACTTCTGTGAAATGAAACTGTCCACTTAGGAAGCAACACTGATTGACAATCAATTTCACATGCTGTTGTGCAAATGGAATAGACAATAGATGGAAATTATTGGCAATTATCAAGATACCTTCAATAAAGGAGTGGTTCTGCAGGTGGGGACCACCGACCACATCTCAGTACCAATGCTTTCTGGCTGATGTTTTGGTCACTTTTTAATGTTGGTTGTGCTTTCACACTCGTGGTAGCATGAAACGGACTCTACAACCCACAGAAGTTGCTCAGGTAGTGCAGCTCATCCAGGATGGCACATCAATGCGAGCTATGGCAAGAAGGTTTGCTGTGTCTGTCAGCGTAGTGTCCAGAGGCTGGAGGCGCTACCAGGAGACAGGCCAGTACACCAGGAGACATGGAGGGGGCCGTAGGAGGGCAACAACCCAGCAGCAGGACCGCTACCTCCGCCTTTGTGCTAGGAGGAACAGGAGTAGCACTGCCAGAGCCCTGCAAAATGACCTCCAGCAGGCCACAAATGTGCATGTGTCTGCACAAACGGTTAGAAACCGACTCCATGAAGGTGGCATGAGGGCCCGACGTCCACAGATGGGAGTTGTGCTCACAGCCCATCACCATGCAGGACGCTTGGCATTAACCACAGAACACCAGGATTGGCAAAGTCGCCACTGGCGCCCTGTGCTCTTCACAGATGAAAGCAGGTTCACACTGAGCACATGTGACAGACGTGACAGAGTCTGGAGACACCGTGGAGAGCGATCTACTGCCTGCAACATCCTTCAGCATGACCGGTTTGGCAGTGGGTCAGTAATGGAGTGGGGTGGCATTTCTTTGGAGGGCCGCACAGCCCTCCATGTGCTCGCCAGAGGTAGCCTGGCTGCCATTAGGTACCAAGATGAGATCCTCAGACCCCTTGTGAGACCATATGCAGGTGCGGTTGGCCCTGGGTTCCTCCTAATGCAGGACAATGCCAGACCTCATGTGGCTGGAGTGTGTCAGCAGTTCCTGCAAGATGAAGGCATTGAAGCTATGGACTGGCCACCCGTTCCCCAGACCTGAATCCGATTGAGCACATCTGGGACATCATGTCTCGCTCCATCCACCAACGTCACGTTGCACCACAGACTGTCCAGGAGTTGGCGGATGCTTTAGTCCAGGTCTGGGAGAAGATCCCACTGGAGACCATCCGCAACCTCATCAGGAGCATGCCCAGGCATTGTAGGGAGGTCATACAGGCACGTGGAGGCCACACACACTACTCAGCCTCATCAGGAGCATGCCCAGGCGTTGTAGGGAGGTCATACAGGCACGTGGAGGCCACACACAATACTCAGCCTCATCAGGAGCATGCCCAGGCATTGTAGGGAGGTCATACAGGTACGTGGAGGCCACACACAATACTCAGCCTCATCAGGAGCATGTCCAGGCGTTGTAGGAAGGTCATACAGGCACGTGGAGGCCACACACAATACTCAGCCTCATCAGGAGCATGCCCAGGCATTGTAGGGAGGTCATACAGGCACGTGGAGGCCACACACAATACTGAGCCTCATCAGGAGCATGCCCAGGCGTTGTAGGGAGGTCATACAGGCACGTGGAGGCCACACACAATACTCAGCCTCATCAGGAGCATGCCCAGGCGTTGTAGGGAGGTCATACAGGCACGTGGAGGCCACACACAATACTGAGCCTCATCAGGAGCATGCCCAGGCGTTGTAGGGAGGTCATACAGGCACGTGGAGGCCACACACAATACTCAGCCTCATCAGGAGCATGCCCAGGCATTGTAGGGAGGTCATACAGGCGCGTGGAGGCCACACACAATACTCGGCCTCATCAGGAGCATGCCCAGGCGTTGTAGGGAGGTCATACAGGCGCGTGGAGGCCACACACAATACTGAGCCTCATCAGGAGCATGCCCAGGCGTTGTAGGGAGGTCATACAGGCACGTGGAGGCCACACACAATACTCAGCCTCATCAGGAGCATGCCCAGGCGTTGTAGGGAGGTCATACAGGCACGTGGAGGCCACACACAATACTGAGACTCATCAGGAGCATGCCCAGGCGTTGTAGGGAGGTCATACAGGCACGTGGAGGCCACACACAATACTGAGACCCATTTTGACTTGTTTTAAGGACATTATATCAAAGTTGGATCAGCCTGTAGTGTTTTTTTCCACTTTAATTTTGGGGGTGACTCCAAATCCAGGCCTCCATTGGTTAATAAATGTGATTTCCATTGATGATTTTTGTGTGATTTTGTTGTCAGCACATTCAACTTTGTACAGAACAAAGTATTCAATGAGAAGATTTCATTCATTCAGATCTAGGATGTGTTATTTGAGTTTTCCCTTTATTTTTTGAGCAGTATATATTCATAGCCCTGGAGTCTTCCTATGGGGCAGGAGAGCCTTTATTGCTCGGGTTTTCATCACCTGCAGCAAAGATTGATGCTCAGCTCTTTATCTAAGCACGGAGGGTGTGTTCATACCGAGTCTTTTTGCAGAGTTTTTGGAGTGGAAACTCTCCAACTCTCTAATGAAAACTTTCTCTAACTCTCTAATGAAAATATTCTGCCCCAAAATCTCAGCCAAAAAACTCAAGAGTGAAGCACCCTATGTAAAGTGTCTTGGTAGCACCACCTGTACCTATAGTTGCACCCTGGAAGGGAATCATCAATGCCCGATAGTATTTGCCTTGCAGCGACCAGGGGCGGACAAACCATTGGTGCAACCTGTGCAGCCACACAGGGGCCTAAGAGTTAAGGGGGCCGCATTCACTTCCAAAGCTGCACATAAGGTGCAATATTATTAACTATTAGACTCCAAGGGGCCCATATACTGTTTAGGGGCCATTTTCTGTCTCTGTCCGCCTTCGGTAGCGACCATACCCACGAATTTTAGTATAAGATTTGAAATATCTACGTAACCATGGGCAGCTCAGCAGCACCTTGATCTGCCAACTACTTCACCCACCCTCCTGAGCCGCCCCCCACCATTCCCCGCTCAGAGTGGGAAAAAGCCACAAACAATACTGCTCTGTATCGCTCTGTCACTGGAGATTGTGTATGGCACCCTTTGTCAGGATTCAGCAGGGAAGAAGTGACAAAGAAATGGCCTTCCTCACAAGCTGAGGATCCGCCATTCAGTATCAGTCAAGCAGAAGAAGACCTCGGACTCGGCCCTTTCAAATCCCCCCTTACCCTTTTTGTCTGCATTTAACCAAATTCTACTTTTACCACCTTTTAGCACGTTGCGGGACACGTCCCCTCCATTCAGACACATGTACTGTTCATTATGAAAGGCCCGCTGACACTTCATATTCCCTTTCATGGTCAGCAGGTTTGGCTATGGGGAGAGGGAAGATAAAAGGCGAGGGCTGCTGCAGTCACTGGGGTTGCTATGAGATTTTGTGTGGCCTGTGCCAAATGCAAAAAAAAAAAAAAGTAACCGCCAAATGGCTCACCTGCAGAGAGGAAGAATTTAGCAATTTCTAGCAAAGCCCTTAGGCTCCACAGTTTGCTGTCAAATGGCAACGTGGTGCAACAAAAAGCCCAGGGCGAAGAGAAATGGCCTCTCTTCAGGGGGCATTACAAAGCTGAGGAGGGTCCCCGTGGGGAAGATTAGGCTCCAATTTAAGGGTCAAGCTCTATGGAAAGGGCTCATGCTGCTCTGGTCTATGGTGGAACTACCTGCCTGCCGGGCTGGAGTGTGTCCTCTGCCAGTGAGAGCAGTGGTGTCCAGGTGACTACGAAAAGAGGCCTGACAGATGGATGCTGAGTATAAAGAAGGGGAAATGGGGATCAGCTACACAGTGCTACAGTCATGTTACGTTACCTATATACACCCACCTTTATATTGGACCTTTGCTGTATTATGTCTGCCATGTGAAGCCTCCCTCAGCAGAACTAAAATGACAAAAACAGATTAGATGCTGGTAAAATAAAAGTTACAGTTCAAATACTGTAGGAGTATAAGATAGCAACATAATATAAGTGCACAACAGCAACATAGTATCAGTGCACAACAGCAACATAGTATCAGTGCACAGCAGTAACAAAGTATCAGTGCACAACATCAACAAAGTATAAGTGCACAACATCAACAAAGTATCAGTGCACAACAGCAACATAGCATCAGTGCACAGCAGCAACATAGTATCAGTGCACAGCAGCATAGTATCAGTGCACAACACCAACATAGTATCAGTGCACAGCAGCAGCATAGTATCAGTGCACAACACCAACATAGTATCAGTGCACAGCAGCAGCATAGTATCAGTGCACAGCAGCAACAAAGTATCAGTGTACAACATCAACAAAGTATAAGTGCACAACAGCAACATAATATCAGCGCACAACAGCAACATAGCATCAGTGCACAGCAGCAACATAGTATCAGTGCACAGAGCAACACAATATCAGTGCACAGCAGCAACATAGTATCAGTGCACAGCAGCAACATATCAGCGCACAGCAGCAACATAGTATCAGTGCACAGCAGAAACAAAGTATCAGTTCACAACAGCAACAAAGTACAAGTGCACAACAGCAACAAAGTATAAGTGCACAACAGCAACGTAGTATCAGCACACAGCAGCAACACAGTATCAGTGCACAGCAGCAACAAAGTATCAGCGCACAACAGCAATATAATAGCACACAGCAGCAACATAGTATCAGTGCACAACAGAAGCATGTCTGCATAACAGCAACATAGTATCAGTGCACAGCAGCAGCATAGTATCAGTGCACAGAAACATAATATCAGTGCACAGCAGCAACATAGTATCAGTGTACAACAGCTACATAGTATCAGTGCACAGCAGCAGCATAGTATCAGCGCACAACAGCTACATAGTATCAGCACACAGCAGAAACAAAGTATCAGTGCACAACAGCAACAAAGTATAAGTGCACAACAGCAACAAAGTATCAGCACACAGCAGCAACATAGTATCAATGCCCAACAGCAACATAGTATCAGTGCACAGGATAGTAGTGCACAGAAGCAACATAACATCTGCACAGCAGCAACATAGTATCAGTGCACAGCAGCAGCATAGTATCTGCACAACAGCAACATAATATCAGCGCACAACAGCAGCAAAGTATCAGTGCACAGCAGCAACATATGTTACTGCTGTGCATTGATGCTGTGTTGCTGCTCTGCACTGATACTTTGTTGCTGTTGTGCGCTGATATTATGTTGCTGTTGTGCAGATACTATGCTGCTGCGCACTGATACTATGCTGCTGCTGTGCACTGATACTATGCTGCTGCTGTGCAGATATTATGTTGCTGCTGTGCACTGATACTATGCTGCTGTGCACTGACAGCAGCAGCATAGTATCAGTGCACAGCAGCAACATAATATCAGCACAACAGCAACATAATATCAGCGCACAACAGCAACAAAGTATCAGAGCACAACAGCAACATAATATCAGCGCACAGCAGCAACATAGCATCAGTGCACAACAGAAGCATAATATCTGCACAACAGCAACATAATATCAGCGCATAACAGCAACAAAGTATCAGTGCTCAACAGCAACAAAGTATAAGTGCACAACAGCAACACAGTATTAGTGCACAGCAGCAACAAAGTATCAGCGCACAACAGCAACATAATATCAGCGCACCGCAGCAAAATAATATAATATCAGTGCACAGCAGAAACATAGTATCAGTGCACAGCAGCAGCATATCAGTGCACAGCAGCAACATAGTACCAGTGCACAACAGCAACATAATATCAGTGCACAGCAACATAGAATCAGTGCACAGCAGCAACATAGCATCAGTGCACAGCAGCAGCATAATATGAGTGCACAGCAGCAACATGCTATCAGTGCACAGCAGCAACATAGTATCAGTGCACAACAGCAACATAATATCAGCGCACAGCAGCAAAATAATATAATATCAGTGCACAGCAGAAACATAGTATCAGTGCACAGCAGCAGCATAATATCAGCGCACAGCAGCAACATAATATCAGCGCACAGCAGAAAAATAATATAATATCAGTGCACAGCAGAAACATAGTATCAGTGCACAGCAGCAGCATAATATCAGTGCACAGCAGCAACATAGTACCAGTGCACAACAGCAACATAATATCAGCGCACAGCAGCAAAATAATATAATATCAGTGCACAGCAGAAACATAGTACCAGTGCACAACAGCAACATAGAATCAGTGCACAGCAGCAACATAGCATCAGTGCACAGCAGCAGCATAATATCAGTGCACAGCAGAAACATAGTACCAGTGCACAACAGCAACATAGAATCAGTGCACAGCAGCAACATAGCATCAGTGCACAGCAGCAGCATAATATCAGTGCACAGCAGCAACATAATATCAGTGCACAGCAGCAACATAGTATCAGTGCACAACAGCAACACAGTATCAGCGCACAACAGCAACATAGTATCAGCGCACAGCAGAAGCAAAGTATCAGTGCATAACAGCAACAAAGTATCAGTGCACAACAGCAACAAAGTATCAGTGCACAACAGCAACACAGTATCAGTGCACAGCAGCAACAAAGTATCAGCGCACAACAGCAACATAATGTCAGCGCACAGCAGCAAAATAATATAATATCAGTGCACAGCAGAAGCATAGTATCAGTGCACAGCAGCAGCATAATATCAGTGCACAGCAGCAACATAGTACCAGTGCACAACAGCAACATAATATCAGTGCACAGCAACATAGAATCAGTGCACAGCAGCAACATAGCATCAGTGCACAGCAGCAGCATAATATCAGTGCACAGCAGCAACATAATATCAGTGCACAGCAACATAGAATCAGTGCACAGCAGCAACATAGCATCAGCGCACAGCAGCAGCATAATATCAGTGCACACCAGCAACATAATATCAGTGCACAGCAACATAGAATCAGTGCACAGCAGCAACATAGCATCAGTGCACAGCAGCAACATAATATCAGTGCACAGCAGCAACATAATATCATTGCACAGCAGCGACATAGTATCAGTGCACAACAGCAACATAGTATCAGCACACAGCAGTAACATAGTATCAGTGCACAACAGCAACATAGTATCAGCGCACAACAGCAACATAGTATCTGCGCACAGCAGAAGCAAAGTATCAGTGCATACCAGCAACAAAGTATCAGTGCTCAACAGCAACAAAGTATAAGTGCACAACAGCAACACAGTATCAGTGCACAGCAGCAACAAAGTATCAGCGCACAACAGCAACATAATAGCGCACAGCAGCAAAATAATATAATATCAGTGCACAGCAGAAACATAGTATCAGTGCACAACAGCAACATAATATCAGGCACAACAACATAGAATCAGTGCACAGCAGCAACATAGCATCAGTGCACAGCAGCAGCATAATATCAGTGCACAGCAGCAACATAATATCAGTGCACAGCAACATAGAATCAGTGCACAGCAGCAACATAGTACCAGTGCACAACAGCAACATAATATCAGTGCACAGCAATATAGAATCAGTGCACAACAGCAACATAGCATCAGTGCACAGCAGCAGCATAATATCAGTGCACAGCAGCAACATAGTACCAGTGCACAACAGCAACATAATATCAGTGCACAGCAATATAGAATCAGTGCACAACAGCAACATAGCATCAGTGCGCAGCAGCAGCATAATATCAATGCACAGCAGCAACATAATATCAGTGCACAGCAGCAACATAGTATCAGTGCACAACAGCAACATAGTATCAGCACACAGCAGTAACATAGTATCAGTGCACAACAGCAGCATAATATCAGTGTGCAGCAGCAGCATAATATCAGTGCACAGCAGCAACATAATATCAGTGCACAGCAGCAACATAATATCAGTGCACAGCAGCAACATAGTATCAGTGCACAACAGCAACATAGTATCAGCACACAGCAGTAACATAGTATCAGTGCACAACAGCAACATAATATCAGTGCACAGCAACATAGAATCAGTGCACAGCAGCATAATATCAGTGCACAGCAGCAGCATAATATCAGTGCACAGCAGCAGCATAATATCAGTGCACAGCAGCAGCATAATATCAGTGCACAGCAGCAACATAGTGTCAGTGCACAACAGCAACATAGTATCAGCACACAGCAGTAACATAGTATCAGTGCACAACAGCAACATAATATCAGTGCACAGCAACATAGAATCAGTGCACAGCAGCAGCATAATATC
Organism: Phyllobates terribilis; assembly: GCF_046119375.1. Lineage (NCBI taxonomy): Eukaryota > Metazoa > Chordata > Amphibia > Anura > Dendrobatidae > Phyllobates > Phyllobates terribilis. The sequence continues at coordinate 307,968,796 of NW_027362772.1, forward strand.
AGTGCACAGCAGCAGCATAATATCAGTGCACAGCAGCAGCATAATATCAGTGCACAGCAGCAGCATAATATCAGTGCACAGCAGCAACATAATATCAGTGCACAGCAGCAACATAGTATCAGTGCACAACAGCAACATAGTATCAGCACACAGCAGTAACATAGTATCAGTGCGCAACAGCAACATAGTATCAGCGCACAACAGCAACATAGTATCAGCACACAGCAGAAACAAAGTATCAGTGCATAACAGCAACAAAGTATCAGTGCACAACAGCAACAAAGTATAAGTGCACAACAGCAACACAGTATCAGTGCACAGCAGCAACATAGCATCAGTGCACAACATAAGCATAATATCTGCACAACAGCAACATAATATCAGCGCACAACAGCAACAAAGTATCAGTGCACAGCAGCAACATATGTTGCTGCTGTGCATTCATGCTATGTTGCTGCTCTGCACTGATACTTTGTTGCTGTTGTGCGCTGATATTATGTTGCTGTTATGCAGATACTATGCTGCTGCACACTGATACTATGCTGCTGCTGTGCACTGACACTATGTTGCTGCTGTGCAGATATTATGTTGCTGCTGTGCACTGATACTATTCTGCTGCTGTGCATTGATACTATGTTGCTGCTCTGCACTGATACTAAGTTGATGCTGTGCAATGAAATTATGTTGGCGCTGTGCACTGATACTATGTTGGTGTTGTGCACTGATACTATGTTGATGCTGTGCAATGAAATTATGTTGCTGCTGTGCACTGATATTATGTTGCTGCTGTGCATTGATGCTATTAGCGCACAGCAGCAATATAATATCAGTGCACAGCAGCAACATAGTGTCAGTGCACAGCATCAACATAGTATCAGTGCACAACACCAACATAGTATCAGTGCACAGCACCAACATAATATCATTGCACAGCATCAACTTAGTATCAGTGCACAGCAGCAACATAATATCAGTGCACAGCAGCAGCATAATATCAGTGCACAGCAGCATAGTATCAGTGCACAGCAGCAACATAATATCATTGCACAGCAGCAACATAGTATCAGTGCACAACAGCAATAATGTATCAGTGCACAACAGTAACAAAGTATAAGTGCACAACAGAAACAAAGTATCAGTGCAGAACAGCAACAAAGTATAAGTGCACAACAGCAACATAGTATCAGCACACAGCAGCAACACAGTATCAGTGCACAGCAGCAACGAAGTATCAGCGCACAACAGCAACGAAGTATCAGCGCACAACAGCACCAAAGTATCAGTGCACAGCAGCAACATAATATCCTTGCACAGCAGCAACATAGTATCAGCGCACAACAGCAACATAGTATCAGCACACAGCAGTAACATAGTATCAGTGCACAACAGCAACATAATATCAGTGCACAGCAACATAGAATCAGTGCACAGCAGCATAATATCAGTGCACAGCAGCAGCATAATATCAGTGCACAGCAGCAGCATAATATCAGTGCACAACACCAACATAGTGTCAGTGCACAGCAGCAACATAGTGTCAGTGCACAACAGCAACATAGTATCAGCACACAGCAGTAACATAGTATCAGTGCACAACAGCAACATAATATCAGTGCACAGCAGAAGCATAATATCAGTGCACAGCAGCAGCATAATATCAGTGCACAGCAGCAGCATAATATCAGTGCACAGCAGCAACATAATATCAGTGCACAGCAGCAACATAGTATCAGTGCACAACAGCAACATAGTATCAGCACACAGCAGTAACATAGTATCAGTGCGCAACAGCAACATAGTATCAGCGCACAACAGCAACATAGTATCAGCACACAGCAGAAACAAAGTATCAGTGCATAACAGCAACAAAGTATCAGTGCACAACAGCAACAAAGTATAAGTGCACAACAGCAACACAGTATCAGTGCACAGCAGCAACATAGCATCAGTGCACAACATAAGCATAATATCTGCACAACAGCAACATAATATCAGCGCACAACAGCACCAAAGTATCAGTGCACAGCAGCAACATAATATCCTTGCACAGCAGCAACATAGTATCAGCGCACAACAGCAACATAGTATCAGCACACAGCAGTAACATAGTATCAGTGCACAACAGCAACATAATATCAGTGCACAGCAACATAGAATCAGTGCACAGCAGCATAATATCAGTGCACAGCAGCAGCATAATATCAGTGCACAGCAGCAGCATAATATCAGTGCACAACACCAACATAGTGTCAGTGCACAGCAGCAACATAGTGTCAGTGCACAACAGCAACATAGTATCAGCACACAGCAGTAACATAGTATCAGTGCACAACAGCAACATAATATCAGTGCACAGCAGAAGCATAATATCAGTGCACAGCAGCAGCATAATATCAGTGCACAGCAGCAGCATAATATCAGTGCACAGCAGCAACATAATATCAGTGCACAGCAGCAACATAGTATCAGTGCACAACAGCAACATAGTATCAGCACACAGCAGTAACATAGTATCAGTGCGCAACAGCAACATAGTATCAGCGCACAACAGCAACATAGTATCAGCACACAGCAGAAACAAAGTATCAGTGCATAACAGCAACAAAGTATCAGTGCACAACAGCAACAAAGTATAAGTGCACAACAGCAACACAGTATCAGTGCACAGCAGCAACATAGCATCAGTGCACAACATAAGCATAATATCTGCACAACAGCAACATAATATCAGCGCACAACAGCAACAAAGTATCAGCGCACAGCAGCAACATATGTTGCTGCTGTGCATTCATGCTATGTTGCTGCTCTGCACTGATACTTTGTTGCTGTTGTGCGCTGATATTATGTTGCTGTTATGCAGATACTATGCTGCTGCACACTGATACTATGCTGCTGCTGTGCACTGACACTATGTTGCTGCTGTGCAGATATTATGTTGCTGCTGTGCACTGATACTATTCTGCTGCTGTGCATTGATACTATGTTGCTGCTGTGCACTGATACTAAGTTGATGCTGTGCAATGATATTATGTTGGTGCTGTGCACTGATACTATGTTGGTGTTGTGCACTGATACTATGTTGATGCTGTGCAATGAAATTATGTTGCTGCTATGCACTGATATTATGTTGCTGCTGTGCATTGATGCTATTAGCGCACAGCAGCAATATAATATCAGTGCACAGCAGCAACATAGTGTCAGTGCACAGCATCAACATAGTATCAGTGCACAACACCAACATAGTATCAGTGCACAGCACCAACATAATATCATTGCACAGCATCAACTTAGTATCAGTGCACAGCAGCAACATAATATCAGCGCACAGCAGCAGCATAATATCAGTGCACAGCAGCATAGTATCAGTGCACAGCAGCAACATAATATCATTGCACAGCAGCAACATAGTATCAGTGCACAACAGCAATAATGTATCAGTGCACAACAGTAACAAAGTATAAGTGCACAACAGAAACAAAGTATCAGTGCACAACAGCAACAAAGTATAAGTGCACAACAGCAACATAGTATCAGCACACAGCAGCAACACAGTATCAGTGCACAGCAGCAACGAAGTATCAGCGCACAACAGTAACGAAGTATCAGCGCACAACAGCACCAAAGTATCAGTGCACAGCAGCAACATAATATCAGTGCACAGCAGCAACATAATATCCTTGCACAGCAGCAACATAGTATCAGCGCACAACAGCAACAAAGTATCAGTGCACAGTAGACACATATTATCAATGCATAGCAGCAACATAGTATCAGCACAGCTGTATATAGGGGGTAGTATTATAGTGTTTATATTTTTGTACATAGGGGCAGTATTATAGTAGTTATATTCTTGTACATAGGGGCAGTATTATAGCAATTATATTCTTGTACATAGGGGCAGTATTATAGTAGATATATTCTTGTACATAAGGGGCAGTATTATAGTAGTTATATTCTTGTGCATAGGGGCAGTATTATAGTAGTTATATTCTTGTACATAGGGGCAGTATTATAGTAGTTATATTCTTGTACATAGGAGCAGTATTATAGTAGTTATATTCTTGTACATAGGGGCAGTATTATAGTAGTTATATTCTTGTACATAGGGGCAGTATTATAGTAGATATATTCTTGTACATAGAGGGCAGTATTATAGTAGTTATATTCTTGTACATAAGGGCAGTATTACAGTAGTTATATTTTTGTACATAGGGGCAGTATTATAGTAGTTATATTCTTGTACATAGGAGCAGTATTATAGTAGTTATATTCTTGTACATAGGGGCAGTATTATAGTAGTTATATTCTTGTACATAGAGGGCAGTATTATAGTAGTTATATTCTTGTACATAGGAACAGTATTATAGTAGTTATATTCTTGTACATAGGAGCAGTATTATAGTAGTTATATTCTTGTACATAGGGGCAGTATTATAGTAGTTATATTCCTGTACATAGGGGGCAGTATTATAGTAGTTATATTCTTGTACATAGGGGTAGTATTATAGTAGTTATATTCTTGTACATAGGGGCAGTATTATAGCAGTTATATTCTTGTACATAGGGAGCAGTATTATAGTAGTTATATTCTTGTACATAGGGAGCAGTATTATAGTAGTTATATTCTTGTACATAGGAGCAGTATTATAGTAGTTATATTCGTGTACATAGGGAGGAGTATTTTAGTAGTTATATTCTTGTACATAGGGGGCAGTATTATAGTATTTATATTCTTGTACATAGGAGCAGTATTATAGTAGTTATATTCTTGTACATAGGAGCAGTATTATAGTAGTTATATTCTTGTACATAGGGGGCAGTATTATAGTAGTTATATTCTTGTACATAGGAGCAGTATTATAGTAGTTATATTCTTGTACATATGGTGCAGTATTATAGTAGTTATATTCTTGTATATAGGGGGCTGTATTATAGTAGTTATATTCTTGTACGTAGAGGGCAGTATTATAGTAGTTATATTCTTGTACATAGAGGGCAGTATTATAGTATTTACGGTATATTCTTCTACATAGGGGGCAGTATTATAGTAGTTACGGTATACTCTTGTACATAGGGGGGCAGTATTCTATATTCTTGTGTATAGGAGCAGTATTATACTAGTGTGGTTTCTTAGGACGGCGGTGTGTCTGGTTGCAGTTATGTAGAGACATGTTGCAGTCCTGTCTTACAAGTCCCTGGATAATGGTCAGGGAAGTCTAAATGGACAGTCTATTTGCTTTTGGGATGAAGAGCTCCAGAAACATCTTCAGTCTTATTTCCAGTTTCATGTTTGCAAACATTGCAGCTTGAAAGTCTTCCCATGAATGAGGCCATTGTTGGTGGCACATAAAATGGAGGGTCTTTCTTTTCTTGCACGTGTGACCAGAATCACAAGGAGGACGATGTAGCTTGCGGGATCCGGCGCTCGGAGACTGGAGAAATGTCCTACAAACATTCGAGATGTTTGATGATGTGACACTTTCTTGGCCGGAGGACGATCTCTATCAGCCTCAAACATGGTCTCCATGGTGGGAATGTGACTATGGGGAGTGTGGTCACCGCGGAGCTGCCATGGACGCCCCCGTGGATGTGTGGTGGTTTGGATGGTTGTCAGTATTATCTCAAGGTCTTCAAAATTTAGGGTGAAACCACTTCAACAACCACTTAAAAAACTTTGCCCTGACACAATACCACATTTTACCTCAGCACTTGGCGCCATCTGCACTGGTTTTCTGCTCTGCTAATCCCTGACAGACCCAATGTAATAAAACAGGACCCGCCATTCTCTAACACTGATGGTGACAACGGACAGTGACCAAATAGTGATTAAACTCTGATCCAGAATGTCCCCCTAACACCGGCCCCCGATGTGGTCTGTACAGGGCGACGTGTATCGGCCTCAGTCATGAGAACTGTCTGAAAGGAAAACTGTGTTATCTAGCAACCAATCACAGCTCAGTATTTATTTTACCTCAGCAGTACAACCAATCACAGCTCAGCTTTCATTTTACCTCAGCAGTGCAAGAAATGACTGAAGCCATCTTTCCCTCATGCAATCAATGATTCTCTGTGGAGGGCGGTAGTGATGTGTGATACACGGTGTATGTGATAGTGGAGGGTGGTAGTGATGTGTGATACACGGTGTATGTGATAGTGGAGGGTGGTAGTGATGTGTGATACACGGTGTATGTGATGGTGGAGGGCGGTAGTGATGTGTGATACACGGTGTATGTGATGGTGGAGGGCGGTAGTGATGTGTGATACACGGTGTATGTGATAGTGGAGGGCGGTAGTGATGTGTGATACACGGTGTATGTGATGGTGGAGGGTGGTAGTGATGTGTGATACACGGTGTATGTGATAGTGGTGGGCGGTAGTGATGTGTGATACACGGTGTATGTGATAGCGGAGGGCGGTAGTGATGTGTGATACACGGTGTATGTGATAGTGGAGGGTGGTAGTGATGTGTGATACACGGTGTATGTGATGGTGGAGGGCGGTAGTGATGTGTGATACACGGTGTATGTGATAGTGGTGGGCGGTAGTGATGTGTGATACACGGTGTATGTGATAGTGGAGGGTGGTAGTGATGTGTGATACACGGTGTATGTGATAGCGGAGGGCTGTAGTGATGTGTGATACACGGTGTATGTGATAGCGGAGGGCGGTAGTGATGTGTGATACACGGTGTATGTGATAGCGGAGGGCGGTAGTGATGTGTGATACACGGTGTATGTGATAGCGGAGGGCGGTAGTGATGTGTGATACACGGTGTATGTGATAGCGGAGGGAGGTAGTGATGTGTGATACACGGTGTATGTGATAGTGGAGGGCGGTAGTGATGTGTGATACACGGTGTATGTGTGGCACCCCAGGGGTCTGGTTTCCACAGTAACAACAATGTTATGTCTGAGAGCAGGTGGGAGGTCTTTTGGTCAGGAATCCTATGCATGCCACACCTCCTGCCCAGTCCTGGGAGGGGAAGAACTTCCCCTGTATAAACCTGGGGTTGAGGCAGGGTTAGAGGGTTTTGAGAGGGAGAGTTCAGCCAGGAGGGCTGACAGGGAGCTGTGGCTCCGGCTGGGCCCAGCTCCTGGGCCATGCCAGAAGTAGAGAAGAGAAGCAGCATAGGAAGAAACAACAGGAGCTCTGTGGGAGCAGTGTTACAAAGAGTCAGGGGCTGGCAGCTGCAGAGCTCGCCCTGACTGAGAAGATTTCTTACCGGACCCGGAGTCCGAGGCTGTGGGGACTAACTCCTACCCAGCAGCAGAATCCGTCAGGCAGGGGATTTCAGGTCCTCTGGCCAAGAAACCCGAAGGCACGGTCACACGCATGGGACCAGCACCGCCGTCATGGAGAGGAAGCTACTAGAAGGCCCCGAGTCACCGGCCATACGGGTGAGCACCACACGGTACACTCAGGGACGTGGGCTACTTATACTCGCTTCTAGCAAGGTAGCCAGAAGAGTATCGTTAGTTTGGGAGGCCTACAACTCCGCCTGGCCAGGGGAGATCCCATCTGCTCAAGGACTGACTAGGCCCCAACCGCTAGCCAGTACTCCGGGAGGGTCTATCTTTGTCACCAGTAAAGACCCTGAACTACACCGCATCGTCTCTGAGTGGTTCCTGCTACCCCCATCATCCACGTCGGCTGCCCTGAGGCCATACCCCTCCCGTTGGGGGTTATACTATCACGCTGCATAATCCTACCACCGGCCTCAGCGGTCTGCCCTGCAGCGGCAGCTCCATAGCTGTACTCAACGGGTGGCGTAGTCGTCCAACATCTACCGCTAATACAGCGCCACTCAGTCTGACTCCCTGGGCACGGACCGGATCACCGCCACGAGACTACAACCCTCAAAAGATCCGGCTCCGGGTAAGCTCCCGCGTGCGCAACGCAGCGCGACACAGGCCCAGGGGCGCGTCAACTTTTGGCGTAGTCGGCAGGATCTCGTGCCCGCAACCACCGGGTACTGCGTGCCTGAAAAAGACTGTTCAAACTTACCTGTGGTGAAGATTCCCGCCATCCGGCGCCATCTTCCGCTTCCTTCCCGCCATCGGTGGAGTTTTCCCGCCATCCGGCGCCATCTTCAGCCTTCTTCCCGCCATACGTGGAGTTTTCCCGCCATTGGACGCCATCTTGAGGACGCCGCGCGGGAAGAAGAGGGGCGTGGACTCCGAAAGCGCGCGAGAACTGAAGCCCCGCCTCACGTCCGGACGTTGCGTAAGGTCCTGGAAGGAGCCCAGCAGACGCCGACGTCACAGGAGCGCGACGGAAGGTCCTCAACCCTGACGATCCACTGCGGAGCCGCGGCCTACGGAAGAGGATCATCGCAAGGTAGGCCACGGTCCACTAGGGGGGAGAAGGATGCCAGATACGGAGGAGAGCTTCACCGCTTCAACCCCTGCCAGCGCCACCGCTGTTGCGGTCATGCCTTTCACCATGCCCTATATCCCGGGGGCAGCCTGGCTACCCCAGTACTCAGGGGAGTCACATACCCTGCATGACTTTAGAGAAAAGCTGGATAGCCTCTTCCAGGTGTACCCCCTCACAGAGGAGCAAAAAGTGAGCATCCTGGTGGCCCAATTAACCGGGGCAGCCCAAAGGGAGGTAAAGTCCTGGCCACCTGGGAGGAGGACTGTCGCAGAGATACTAACCCAGCTAACCGAGGAGGAGCTGCAGTACTACCAATACGAGGAAAGCCAAGAGGACCCGGACGGGTCTGAGGACTGCCCTCAGGAGGGAGCACAAAGAGGACATAGCTACTGAAGGGAAGTAGCGTGAATAAAGAGCTGTAAATAGTTACCCGTAAGGGTACAAGGACTGCTGCTAATTAAAATATGGTCCCCGTTGGGATTAGTGAATTGTTCCCCATGTGCCCCTATCTTAAACCAGGCTGAGGACTGTGAGCAGCCATTCCTTATCCCCACTGGCCGAGGACTGAGAGCGGCCATATCTTGTAAATAATTATGTGTTTCTAGTAATTTATGGGAGTCTTTGGTGGATTTACCGGGAATCCTTTGTACATAGTTGGAGCGTAACCCAGGACGGACTAAAGACTGTTAATGACTCGGGGCAGGACAGACCCCTACCTGGTTACGTCTCCCTGTTTTGGTGAAATGGACACCTTGCTTTCTTCAAAGACTGCACCCGGTTACGGACATGCCGTGACCACCTTTATGTGTTTCTTTATTGTATTTTATTGTTATATCTTGTTATGTTTTTCTAAAATATGTTTAGTCCCGGAGTACTAAATTTCACTAGGGGGGAATGTGGCACCCCAGGGGTCTGGTTTCCACAGTAACAACAATGTTATGTCTGAGAGCAGGTGGGAGGTCTCTTGGTCAGGAATCCTATGCATGCCACACCTCCTGCCCAGTCCTGGGAGGGGAAGAACTTCCCCTGTATAAACCTGGGGCTGAGGCAGGGTTAGAGGGTTTTGAGAGGGAGAGTTCAGCCAGGAGGGCTGACAGGGAGCTGTGGCTCCGGCTGGGCCCAGCTCCTGGGCCATGCCAGAAGTAGAGAAGAGAAGCAGCATAGGAAGAAACAACAGGAGCTCTGTGGGAGCAGTGTTACAAAGAGTCAGGGGCTGGCAGCTGCAGAGCTCGCCCTGACTGAGAAGATTTCTTACCGGACCCGGAGTCCGAGGCTGTGGGGACTAACTCCTACCCAGCAGCAGAATCCGTCAGGCAGGGGATTTCAGGTCCTCTGGCCAAGAAACCCGAAGGCACGGTCACACGCATGGGACCAGCACTGCCGTCGTGGAGCGGAAGCTACTAGAAGGCCCCGAGTCACCGGCCATACGGGTGAGCACCACACGGTACACTCAGGGACGTGGGCTACTTATACTCGCTTCTAGCAAGGTAGCCAGAAGAGTATCGTTAGTTTGGGAGGCCTACAACTCCGCCTGGCCAGGGGAGATCCCATCTGCTCAAGGACTGACCAGGCCCCAACCGCTAGCCAGTACTCCGGGAGGGTCTATCTTTGTCACCAGTAAAGACCCTGAACTACACCGCATCGTCTCTGAGTGGTTCCTGCTACCCCCATCATCCACGTCGGCTGCCCTGAGGCCATACCCCTCCCGTTGGGGGTTATACTATCACGCTGCATAATCCTACCACCGGCCTCAGCGGTCTGCCCTGCAGCGGCAGCTCCATAGCTGTACTCAACGGGTGGCGTAGTCGTCCAACATCTACCGCTAATACAGCGCCACTCAGTCTGACTCCCTGGGCACGGACCGGATCACCGCCACGAGACTACAACCCTCAAAAGATCCGGCTCCGGGTAAGCTCCCGCGTGCGCAACGCAGCGCGACACAGGCCCAGGGGCGCGTCATATGTGATAGTGGAGGGCGGTAGTGATGTGTGATACACGGTGTATGTGATAGTGGAGGGCGGTAGTGATGTGTGATACACGGTGTATGTGATAGCGGAGGGTGGTAGTGATGTGTGATACACGGTGTATGTGATAGTGGAGGGCGGTAGTGATGTGTGATACACGGTGTATGTGATAGCGGAGGGTGGTAGTGATGTGTGATACACGGTGTATGTGATAGCGGAGGGCGGTAGTGATGTGTGATACACGGTGTATGTGATAGTGGAGGGCGGTAGTGATGTGTGATACACGGTGTATGTGATGGTGGAGGGCGGTAGTGATGTGTGATACACGGTGTATGTGATAGTGGAGGGTGGTAGTGATGTGTGATACACGGTGTATGTGATAGTGGAGGGCGGTAGTGATGTGTGATACACGGTGTATGTGACGCGCCCCCTGGGACATATTACTTTTTGAGGGGAATACCCGGCACCGGATCAGATGGGGGGTTGTAGTCTCCGAGCGGCTGTGACCCGGCCCGTGCCCAGGGCGTCAAGCTCAGAGTGATGTGTGGCAGTTCTACAGATGTTACTAAAGTTCTTTTGTGTCGACTACGCCACCCGTTGTGATGCGGTCACTGTGGCCGCCGCTGCAGCAGGGTCCGCTGAGGCTGATGGTGGGTGCGCAGCTTGGTGAGATAACCCCCAACGGGAGGGGTATAGCCTCAGAGGGGACAGGCGCAGAGGATGGGGGTTGTGGTGGTGTAGTGCAGACGGCAGTGAAGACAGAGTCGGGTTGTGCAGTTAAGGGTGTTTACTTACTGCAGATGTTGTACTGGTCACTCCAGCTGCTAGTGACCACCCGAGCCGTGCTGCGTCCACCAGGTCCTGGATCCAGCCAACCCCCAAACAAGTCCGGAGCGTGGCCCTGAGCTCTCCCTCTGTCCTTTCTTCAGCCGTCCCCACCAGTGATCCACCTAGGTCCAGCTCCCTCGGGCCTGCTGTTGGGACACCCTTGGCCTTGGGTTCCCTGACCCTTCATGTGGTGTGCCTTCGGGGTGAATGTGGTGGGTGGCCGTGGCAGATGCTGCCCACGGCCTCCGGTCTCTGGCTGGGGATTGTTTTTACCCCCACCAGTTTGGGTTCCGGTACCCTTTTGCTGACTCCTCACCCGATGCTCTAATTTGGGTTCTTGGGTCCCTTCAGTCTTCCCCCTCTGGGTCTTTCTCTGCTCCACTCTCTCTCTCTCCAGGGCTGCTGTTTCCTTCTCTCTGCCGATTTGTTCTCTGCATCAGACAGGCTCCTCTCCAACTGACTTGTTCTCTACAACTGACCCTGATTCTAGTTGGTGCCCACCTTATATATCCCTCTATGTGTGAGCTCAGGTGACCAGCACCCAATGAGCTCCTATCACTACCCAGACTGCTCCCCCTATCTGCCCCTACACTACATGGGATGTTCCACCCCCCTCCCACTCCAGCCAGGAACAGACTCGGTCGTACCTGCACATTTCTAAGTGGGAGTACCGTTGGTCTGTTCCTCGGAAATGGGATGTATGTAGTGCATGCAGCCTACCGAGCTCAGTCCCACACTCCATCCTTACCCGGGAGTGGAATATCACACCTCTGGGTTGAGGTGCAATACCCCTGTAGCAGCCGAATCCTCAGGGTGCTACATTCCCCCCTGGTAAATCACAGCACGTCCTCGGGCTGTAAGACATAAATAACACCAAAAACATACATTTTTTTTTTTTCATAAACATATAAAACATTATATATATAAAACTTTTCATATAAACATTCTCGTCGTCTCTTGTTTCAGGTTCCTCCTCCGGACACTGTGCAACGTGTGTCCGGGAAAAGTGCGACAGTCTCTTAGAAAAACAGGTTTTCTATAAAACCGGTAGGGGGCGCTTTAGGACGCGCAACTATATACAGGGGAAGTTGGCCGCTCTCAGTCCTCGGCCAGGTATTAGGGAGGAATGACCGCTCTCAGTCCTCGGTCAGTGGGATTAAGGGGTTAACGGGTAAACAGTTCACTGGTCCCAACGGGGACTATTTTAGCAGCAACGGTTCACTGTACCCCGACGGGCAACTATATACAGTCTCTACTCCCGTCCTCAACGACGGCTCCCTCCTGCTTTTTCTTGGTGATATGGTGTTGCTTCAGACCCGTCCGGGTCCTCTGGCTCCTCCTCCCCGTACCGCAACTCCTCCTCCGTCAAGCGGTGTACGTGGAGGGCGTAAGGTCCTTTGGCACACTTGTGCCGGGTGAAAGTGACCTCGTCTCCGACGTAGAGGTCACGACCTCTGTGCCCCTCCGGCAGATGGGACTCCACGTCTCTGCGCGTGACAAAGACGTCGCCGGGGGTGTTGTTGTCTCTAATGAAGCCCCACCCGTGCTGCTGGTTGAACTTTATCACTGTCCCGATGGTGCGGGGACAATGCGCTGCACGGGGGTCCCTCCTGGTCCGGCTCTTCTGCTCCGCGCTCCGGATTTGGGCCTGTTGTTCTCTGACCCGCCTCTCCTCCCGTTCTCTCGCAAACTCTGCTAGCTGCTGACGACAACACTCAGTACGCTCAGCGGCGACTGCCCGAGTTTCTCCGGTGAACCCCATCAAATCTTCTCCCGTGGGGTCCCACACGAATTGGGCTTCTTCTAAAGGAGGCGAGACCCGAGTCACGGGCTTCGGAGCCGGGATCAGGGGCTCACACAAGGGCCCTAGTCTTTGTTGCCGCTCCAGCTCACAAAACTCCTCGGGCCAGATAAAGGGCCGCCCGTCCGGCCATGTGAGCTGGCTGAAGAGGTCCTTTCCCAAACTCGGCACCCTTGGTTTTGCGGGTGCGGGCGCAGTGGTGGTGGCGCCCAGGTCGCCCAGGCCTTGCGGCCAGGCCTGGGGCACTTGGAACGTAAAGGGCACCGTTAATACGGCGGCGCCCTGTGCTACCTGGCCTCGCGACCAGGCCGGAGGTTCCGCGGAGGTAGGGGGCGCTGTTGGTGATGCGGGGCCCGGGAGTACCGGGCCTTGCGACCAGGCCGGAGGCTCTTCCTGCTTGGTCACGCTCCGGGTCGGTGCGTGTGACGTCACAGGGGTCGCGGCGGCGGCTTCTGGTCGGGGCCTAGTCATTAGCGGTGACATGGCGGTTACGGGCACGGACGGGGGACTTTCGGGCTCTGCGACGGGGAACCGGGGCAGGTGGGCGGTCTCTCGGTATGGGGTATAAGCGTCCCCTTTACCTGCCTTCATACGTTCGGCTCCCTTCTCAGCGCCGTCTCCGACCTTGGGTCCTCCCGCGTCATCCGTAGAGGCAGTTGGTGTCCTCTCCCAGGGGAGCATGCTCCGTGGACGGGTTCCAGCTTGCTGGGCCATCTCCCGGCTCCACTCCGCCAGTATCTCACGCTGTACCCGGGCCATCCTCCTTGCGAGGCCCTCCAAGGCAGTTTGTGCACACTCCCGGTCTCGGGGGAGCTGCGCTAAGATCTCCGCTAGACCTAGCGGGGTTGTGGACTCTAGCAGGCTCCTGACCATCGGGTCGGTGCTGCTCTGCTCTTCTTCCGGCAGGCTCCTGGCCAGCGGGCCGGTGCTGCTCTGCCCTCCTTCCTCGGTCTCTAGCAGACTCCTGGCCAGCGGGCCGGTGCTGTTCTGCTTTCTCTCCATCTCCGGGTGAGCTCCTCCGCTACTCCTCGTTAGACCTCTTGCCTCCGGGTGCGCTCGCTCCAGACTGCTCCAAGCGGCACCCATCTTTTCTCTTCTCTTTCGTCTCCTCCCACCTCGAGGGCGGTCCCGGGGCAACTCGGTGACTGTCAGCTCCAGGGGTAGTTCTTTCACGCTGACAGACACCTCCAACATCACAGTCTCTGTTGGTGGGGGCGGTTTCCACTTTTGGCGCCATTTTCTGTCCCGGCCCACGATGGGAGGTGGCCTCTTGCCCTCCTTTGGCACGCCCATAATGGCGTCCGCTGCTCTTCCAAGGCGGGAAATCTGCGGTTTTGGCGGGAAGCGTCGCCCAGTGGCGGGAAACTCTGCAGATGGCGGGAACAAGTTGGAAATGGCGGACAATCGGCGGGAAACGACTGGTGATGGAGTCCGATGGCGTGGACCCTCCGGAACCGGCGGGAGACTTCTTTCTGAGGTAAACTTGCACTTTTCTTCAGACACGCAGTACCCGGTTGTTGCGGGCACGTAATCCTGCCGACTACGCCAAAGTTGACGCGCCCCCTGGGACATATTCCTTTTTGAGGGGAATACCCGGCACCGGATCAGATGGGGGGTTGTAGTCTCCGAGCGGCTGTGACCCGGCCCGTGCCCAGGGCGTCAAGCTCAGAGTGATGTGTGGCAGTTCTACAGATGTTACTAAAGTTCTTTTGTGTCGACTACGCCACCCGTTGTGATGCGGTCACTGTGGCCGCCGCTGCAGCAGGGTCCGCTGAGGCTGATGGTGGGTGCGCAGCTTGGTGAGATAACCCCCAACGGGAGGGGTATAGCCTCAGAGGGGACAGGCGCAGAGGATGGGGGTTGTGGTGGTGTAGTGCAGACGGCAGTGAAGACAGAGTCGGGTTGTGCAGTTAAGGGTGTTTACTTACTGCAGATGTTGTACTGGTCACTCCAGCTGCTAGTGACCACCCGAGCCGTGCTGCGTCCACCAGGTCCTGGATCCAGCCAACCACCAAACAAGTCCGGAGCGTGGCCCTGAGCTCTCCCTCTGTCCTTTCTTCAGCCGTCCCCACCAGTGATCCACCTAGGTCCAGCTCCCTCGGGCCTGCTGTTGGGACACCCTTGGCCTTGGGTTCCCTGACCCTTCATGTGGTGTGCCTTCGGGGTGAATGTGGTGGGTGGCCGTGGCAGATGCTGCCCACGGCCTCCGGTCTCTGGCTGGGGATTGTTTTTACCCCCACCAGTTTGGGTTCCGGTACCCTTTTGCTGACTCCTCACCCGATGCTCTAATTTGGGTTCTTGGGTCCCTTCAGTCTTCCCCCTCTGGGTCTTTCTCTGCTCCACTCTCTCTCTCTCCAGGGCTGCTGTTTCCTTCTCTCTGCCGATTTGTTCTCTGCATCAGACAGGCTCCTCTCCAACTGACTTGTTCTCTACAACTGACCCTGATTCTAGTTGGTGCCCACCTTATATATCCCTCTATGTGTGAGCTCAGGTGACCAGCACCCAATGAGCTCCTATCACTACCCAGACTGCTCCCCCTATCTGCCCCTACACTACATGGGATGTTCCACCCCCCTCCCACTCCAGCCAGGAACAGACTCGGTCGTACCTGCACATTTCTAAGTGGGAGTACCGTTGGTCTGTTCCTCGGAAATGGGATGTATGTAGTGCATGCAGCCTACC
Source organism: Phyllobates terribilis (assembly GCF_046119375.1). Classification (NCBI taxonomy): domain Eukaryota; kingdom Metazoa; phylum Chordata; class Amphibia; order Anura; family Dendrobatidae; genus Phyllobates; species Phyllobates terribilis. Next base: position 307,984,447 of record NW_027362772.1, read on the forward strand.
GAGCTCAGTCCCACACTCCATCCTTACCCGGGAGTGGAATATCACACCTCTGGGTTGAGGTGCAATACCCCTGTAGCAGCCGAATCCTCAGGGTGCTACATATGTGATAGTGGAGGATGTGTGATACACGGTGTATGTGATAGCGGAGGGTGGTAGTGATGTGTGAAACACGGTGTATGTGATAGTGGAGGGCGGTAGTGATGTGTGATACACGGTGCATGTGATAGCGGAGGGTGGTAGTGATGTGTGATACACGGTGTATGTGATAGCGGAGGGCGGTAGTGATGTGTGATACACGGTGTATGTGATAGTGGAGGGTGGTAGTGATGTGCGATACATGGTGTATGTGATAGTGGAGGGTGGTAGTGATGTGTGATACACGGTGTATGTGATAGTGGAGGGTGGTAGTGATGTGTGATACACGGTGTATGTGATAGTGGAGGGCGGTAGTGATGTGTGATACACGGTGTATGTGATAGTGGAGGGCGGTAGTGATGTGTGATACACGGTGTATGTGATAGCGGAGGGTGGTAGTGATGTGTGATACACGGTGTATGTGATAGCGGAGGGCTGTAGTGATGTGTGATACACGGTGTATGTGATAGTGGTGGGCGGTAGTGATGTGTGATACACGGTGTATGTGATAGTGGAGGGCGGTAGTGATGTGTGATACACGGTGTATGTGATAGTGGAGGGAGGTAGTGATGTGTGATACACGGTGTATGTGATAGTGGAGGGCGGTAGTGATGTGTGATACACGGTGTATGTGATAGTGGAGGGCGGTAGTGATGTGTGATACACGGTGTATGTGATAGTGGAGGGCGGTAGTGATGTGTGATACACGGTGTATGTAATAGTGGAGGGCGGTAGTGATGTGTGATACACGGTGTATGTGATAGTGGAGGGTTGTAGTGATGTGTGATACACGGTGTATGTGATAGTGGAGGGCGGTAGTGATGTGTGATACACGGTGTATGTGATAGTGGAGGGTGGTAGTGATGTGTGATACACGGTGTATGTGATAGTGGAGGGTGGTAGTGATGTGTGATACACGGTGTATGTGATAGTGGAGGGTGGTAGTGATGTGTGATACACGGTGTATGTGATAGTGGAGGGCGGTAGTGATGTGTGATACACGGTGTATGTGATAGTGGAGGGCGGTAGTGATGTGTGATACACGGTGTATGTGATAGCGGAGGGCGGTAGTGATGTGTGATACACGGTGTATGTGATAGCGGAGGGCGGTAGTGATGTGTGATACACGGTGTATGTGATAGCGGAGGGAGGTAGTGATGTGTGATACACGGTGTATGTGATAGTGGAGGGCGGTAGTGATGTGTGATACACGGTGTATGTGATAGTGGAGAGCGGTAGTGATGTGTGATACACGGTGTATGTGATAGCGGAGGGAGGTAGTGATGTGTGATACACGGTGTATGTGATAGTGGAGGGCGGTAGTGATGAGTGATACACGGTGTATGTAATAGTGGAGGGCGGTAGTGATGTGTGATACACGGTGTATGTGATAGTGGAGGGCGGTAGTGATGTGTGATACACGGTGTATGTGATAGTGGAGGGTTGTAGTGATGTGTGATACACGGTGTATGTGATAGTGGAGGGCGGTAGTGATGTGTGATACACGGTGTATGTGATAGTGGAGGGTGGTAGTGATGTGTGATACACGGTGTATGTGATAGTGGAGGGTGGTAGTGATGTGTGATACACGGTGTATGTGATAGTGGAGGGTGGTAGTGATGTGTGATACACGGTGTATGTGATAGTGGAGGGCGGTAGTGATGTGTGATACACGGTGTATGTGATAGTGGAGGCCGGTAGTGATGTGTGATACACGGTGTATGTGATAGCGGAGGGTGGTAGTGATGTGTGATACACGGTGTATGTGATAGCGGAGGGCGGTAGTGATGTGTGATACACGGTGTATGTGATAGCGGAGGGAGGTAGTGATGTGTGATACACGGTGTATGTGATAGTGGAGGGCGGTAGTGATGTGTGATACACGGTGTATGTGATAGTGGAAAGCGGTAGTGATGTGTGATACACGGTGTATGTGATAGCGGAGGGAGGTAGTGATGTGTGATACACGGTGTATGTGATAGTGGAGGGCGGTAGTGATGAGTGATACACGGTGTATGTGATAGCGGAGGGCGGTAGTGATGTGTGATACACGGTGTATGTGATAGTGGAGGGTGGTAGTGATGCGTGATATACGGTGTATGTGATAGTGGAGGGCGGTAGTGATGTGTGATACACGGTGTATGTGATGGTGGAGGGCGGTAGTGATGTGTGATACACGGTGTATGTGATAGTGGAGAGCGGTAGTGATGTGTGATACACGGTGTATGTGATAGTGGAGAGCGGTAGTGATGTGTGATACACGGTGTATGTGATAGTGGAGGGCGGTAGTGATGTGTGTGATACACGGTGTATGTGATAGTGGAGGGCGGTAGTGATGTGTGATACACGGTGTATGTGATAGCGGAGGGAGGTAGTGATGTGTGATACACGGTGTATGTGATAGTGGAGGGCGGTAGTGATGTGTGTGATACACGGTGTATGTGATACTGGAGGGCAGTAGTGATGTGTGATACACGGTGTATGTGATAGTGGAGGGCGGTAGTGATGTGTGTGATACACGGTGTATGTGATAGTGGAGGGCGGTAGTGATGTGTGATACACGGTGTATGTGATAGCGGAGGGAGGTAGTGATGTGTGATACACGGTGTATGTGATAGTGGAGGGCGGTAGTGATGTGTGATACACGGTGTATGTGATAGTGGAGGGCGGTAGTGATGTCTGATACACGGTGTATGTGATAGCGGAGGGAGGTAGTGATGTGTGATACACGGTGTATGTGATAGTGGAGGGCGGTAGTGATGTCTGATACACGGTGTATGTGGTAGTGGAGGGCTGTAGTGATGTCTGATACACGGTGTATGTGATAGTGGAGGGCGGTAGTGATGTGTGATACACGGTGTATGTGATAGTGGAGGGCGGTAGTGATGTCTGATACACGGTGTATGTGATAGTGGAGGGAGGTAGTGATGTGTGATACACGGTGTATGTGATAGTGGAGGGCGGTAGTGATGTGTGATACACGGTGTATGTGATAGCGGAGGGTGGTAGTGATGTGTGATACACGGTGTATGTGATAGCGGAGGGCGGTAGTGATGTGTGATACACGGTGTATGTGATAGCGGAGGGAGGTAGTGATGTGTGATACACGGTGTATGTGATAGCGGAGGGAGGTAGTGATGTGTGATACACGGTGTATGTGATAGTGGAGGGCGGTAGTGATGTCTGATACACGGTGTATGTGATAGTGGAGGGCGGTAGTGATGTCTGATACACGGTGTATGTGATAGTGGAGGGCGGTAGTGATGTGTGATACACGGTGTATGTGATGGAGGAGGGAGGTAGTGATGTGTGATACACGGTGTATGTGATAGCGGAGGGTGGTAGTGTAGCACCCTGAGGATTCGGCTGCTACAGGGGTATTGCACCTCAACCCAGAGGTGTGATATTCCACTCCCGGGTAAGGATGGAGTGTGGATCTGAGCTCGGTAGGCTGCATGCACTACATACATCCCATTTCCGAGGAACAGGCCGACGGTACTCCCACTTAGAAATGTGCAGGTACGACCGAGTCTGTTCCTGGCTGGAGTGGGAGGGGGGTGGTACATCCCAAGTAGTGTAGGGGCAGATAGGGGGAGCAGCCTGGGTAAAGATAGGAGCTCATTGGGTGCTGGTCACCTGAGCTCACACATAGAGGGTGTATATAAGGTGGGCACCAACTAAGAACAGGGTCAGTTGCAGAGAGAAAGTCAGCGAGCGGAGGAGAAGAGAGACCCAGAGTGAGAGAGGAGAGAGAGAGACCCAGAGGGGGAACCAGAAGAAAAGGACTCCAAGAACCCAACTTAAATCCCCGGGTGAAGAGTCGGCACAGGGTACCGGAACCCAAGCTGGTGGGGGCAAAAACACTCCCCAGCCAGAGACCGGAGACCGTGGGCAGCGTTTGTCACGGTCACCCACCACATCCACCACGAAGGCATACCACGAGGAGGGTCAGGGAACCCCAGGCCAAGGGTCTCCCCACAGAAGGCCCGAGGGAGCTGGACCTGGGTGGATCAATAGTGGGGACGGCCAGAGAAAGGACAGAAGGAGAGCTCAGGGTCACGCTCCGGACTTATTTGGGAGTTGGCTGGATCCAGAACCTGGTGGACGCAGCACGGCTCGGGAGGTCACTCGAAGCTGGAGTGACCAGAACATCAGCAGTGAGTAAACATCCTAAACTGCATAACCCGACTCTGTCTCTGATTGCCGTCTACACTGCATCACCACAACTCCCATCCTCTGCACCTGATCCCCCTGAGGCTATACCCCACCCGTTGGGGGTTATATCACCAAAGCTGCACCTACACCACCAGCCTCAGCGGACCCTGCTGCAGCGGCGGCCACAGTGACCGCAACACAACGGGTGGCGTAGTCGACAATAAAGAACTTATAACATCGTAGGACTGCCACATACAACTCAGTTTGACACCCTGGGCACGGACCGGGTCACAGCCACTCGGAAGACTACAACCCCCATCTGATCCGGCTCCGGATATTCCCCCTAAAAGAATATGGCCCAGGGGGCGCGTCAACTTTGGCGTAGTCGGCAGGATTACGTGCCCGCAACACCCGGGTACTGCGTGCCTGAAGAAAAGGACGAGTTTACCTCAAAAAGAAGTCTCCTGCCGGTTCCGGAGGGTCCCCGCCATCGGACCCCATCATCAGTCGATTCCAGCCGGTTGTCCGCCATTAACCGCGTTTTCCCGCCATCTGCAGAGTTTCCCGCCACTGGGAAGCGATTCCCGCCATTTCCGAAGGTTTCCCGCCTTGGAAGAGCGGACGCCATTATGGGCGTGCCAGAGGGTGGTGAGAGGCCGCCTCCCATCGTGGGCCAGGACAGAAAATGGCGCCAAAAGTGGAGGCCGCCCCCACCGACGGAGACTGTGATGCTAGAGGTGTCTGTCAGCGTGAAAGAACAGCCCCTGGAGCTGACAGTCACCAAGTGGCCCCGGGACCGCCCTCGAGGTGGGAGGAGACGAAAGGAGAGAACAAAGATGGGTGCCGCCTGGAGGAGTCTAGAGCGAGCGCACCCGGAGGCAAGAAGCCTGGAGAGGAGTAGCAGAGAAGCTCACCCGGAGATGGCCAGAGAGCAGAGCAGCACCGGCCCGCTGGCCAGGAGCCTGCTGGAAGAAGAGCAGAGCAGCACCGACCCGTTGGTCAGGAGCCTGCTGGAAACCACGACCCCACTAGGCCTAGTGGAGGTCCTCGCACAGCTCCCCCGAGACCGGGAGTGTGCACAGACTGCCCTGGAGGGCCTCGCACGGAGGATGGCCCGGGTACAGCGAGAGACATTGGCGGAGTGGAGCCGAGAGATGGCCCAGCAAACCAAGACCCGGAGCACGCCAGCCAAGATGAGGAGACAGACCGCCTCTGAGGATGGCGCGGGAGGACCCAAGGCCGGAGACGGCGCCGAGAAGGGAGCCGAACGCATGGAGGCAGGTAAAGGGGACGTCTATACCCCAAACCAGGACACCGCTTACCTGCCCCAGCTCCCCGTCGCAGAGCCCGAAAGTCCCCCTGCTGTGCCCGAAAACGCCATGTCACCGACGCAGACTAGGCCCCAACCGGAAGCCGCCGCCGCGACCCCTGTGACGCCATGCGCACCGACCCCGAGCGTGGCAAAACAGGAAGTAACACCAGCCTGGTCGCAGGGCCTAGAATTCCCGGGCGTCGCATCACCAACAGCGCCCCCTACCTCCGCGGAGCCTCCGGCCTGGCCGCAAGGCCAGGTAGCCCAGGGCGCCGCCGTCCTAACGGTGCCCTTCACCTTCCAGGTGCCCCAGGCCTGGCCGCAAGGCCTGGGCAACCCGGGCGCTAACACCACCGCGCCCATAAGACCAAGAGTGCCGCATCTGGGAGAGGACCTGTACGCCCAGCATACGTGCCCGGATGGGCAGCCATTAATATGGCCACCGGAGTTTCACCATCCCCGACTCCGGAGAGAGAGACCCCTGGATGAACCCCTGATCCCGGCTCTAAAGCCCGTAAAGAGGATCTCGCCCCCGCTAGCAGAAGCGCAGTTTGAGTGGGACCCCACCGGAGAAGATCTCATGGGGTTCACTCAGGAGACTCGGGCAGCTGCAGCGGAGCGTGCTGAGTGCTGCCGCCAACAGCTCGAGGTCTTTGAGAGGGAGCGGAGAGAGAGGCGGGTCCGGGAACAGCAAGCTCAAATAAGGAGCGCGGAGCAGAAGAGCCGGGCCAGGAGAGACCCCCGTGCAGCGCATAGTCCCCGCACCACCGGGACTGTGATAAAGTTCAACATGCAGCATGGGTGGGGCTTCATCAGAGACCACAACACCCCCGGCGACGTCTTTGTCACGCGCAGAGATGTGGAGTCCCATCTGCCGGAGGGGCACAGAGGTCGTGACCTTTATATCGGGGACGAGGTCACCTTTACCCGGCACAAGTGTGCCAAAGGACCCTACGCCCTCCATGTGCATCGCCTGACGGAGGAAGAGCTGCGGTGTGAGGAGGAAGAACAAGAGGACCCGGACGGGTCTGAAACTAGAGCCAAAGGTAACAATAAAGAAAGAGCAGGAGGACGCCGTCGTTAAGTACAGCGAAGCAGGAGCTGTATATAGTTGCCCGTCGGGGCACCATAAACTGAAACTGTTACTGCTGATAATATAGTCCCCGTTGGGACCAACATGTGTGAACTGTTACCCGATTAACCCCTAAACCCCACTGACCGAGGACTGAGAGCGGTCAACCCCTATTCCCATTACCTGGCCGAGGACTGAGAGCGGCCATATCCCTGTAAATAGTTGCGCGTCCTAAAGCGCCCCCTACCGGTTTTATAGGGAAAACCAGTTTTCCAGAGAGACTGTCGCACTTTACCCGGTCACACGTTGCACAGTGACCGGAGGAGGAGCCAGAGGCGACGAGAATGTTTTATATATATATATAATGTTGTTTTATATGTTTTATATGTTTATGAAAAAAAAAAATTGTATGTTTTGGTGTTGTTTTTGTCTTACAGCCCGAGGACGTGCTGTGATTTACCAGGGGGGAATGTAGCACCCTGAGGATTCGGCTGCTACAGGGGTATTGCACCTCAACCCAGAGGTGTGATATTCCACTCCCGGGTAAGGATGGAGTGTGGATCTGAGCTCGGTAGGCTGCATGCACTACATACATCCCATTTCCGAGGAACAGGCCGACGGTACTCCCACTTAGAAATGTGCAGGTACGACCGAGTCTGTTCCTGGCTGGAGTGGGAGGGGGGTGGTACATCCCAAGTAGTGTAGGGGCAGATAGGGGGAGCAGCCTGGGTAAAGATAGGAGCTCATTGGGTGCTGGTCACCTGAGCTCACACATAGAGGGTGTATATAAGGTGGGCACCAACTAAGAACAGGGTCAGTTGCAGAGAGAAAGTCAGCGAGCGGAGGAGAAGAGAGACCCAGAGTGAGAGAGGAGAGAGAGAGACCCAGAGGGGGAACCAGAAGAAAAGGACTCCAAGAACCCAACTTAAATCCCCGGGTGAAGAGTTGGCACAGGGTACCGGAACCCAAGCTGGTGGGGGCAAAAACACTCCCCAGCCAGAGACCGGAGACCGTGGGCAGCGTTTGTCACGGTCACCCACCACATCCACCACGAAGGCATACCACGAGGAGGGTCAGGGAACCCCAGGCCAAGGGTCTCCCCACAGAAGGCCCGAGGGAGCTGGACCTGGGTGGATCAATAGTGGGGACGGCCAGAGAAAGGACAGAAGGAGAGCTCAGGGTCACGCTCCGGACTTATTTGGGAGTTGGCTGGATCCAGAACCTGGTGGACGCAGCACGGCTCGGGAGGTCACTCGAAGCTGGAGTGACCAGAACATCAGCAGTGAGTAAACATCCTAAACTGCATAACCTGACTCTGTCTCTGATTGCCGTCTACACTGCATCACCACAACTCCCATCCTCTGCACCTGATCCCCCTGAGGCTATACCCCACCCGTTGGGGGTTATATCACCAAAGCTGCACCTACACCACCAGCCTCAGCGGACCCTGCTGCAGCGGCGGCCACAGTGACCGCAACACAACGGGTGGCGTAGTCGACAATAAAGAACTTATAACATCTGTAGGACTGCCACATACAACTCAGTTTGACACCCTGGGCACGGACCGGGTCACAGCCACTCGGAAGACTACAACCCCCATCTGATCCGGCTCCGGATATTCCCCCTAAAAGAATATGGCCCAGGGGGCGCGTCAGTAGTGATGTGTGATACACGGTGTATGTGATAGTGGAGGGCGGTAGTGATGTCTGATACACGGTGTATGTGATAGTGGAGGGTGGTAGTGATGTGTGATACACGGTGTATGTGATAGTGGAGGGAGGTAGTGATGTGTGATACACGGTGTATGTGATAGTGGAGGGCGGTAGTGATGTCTGATACACGGTGTATGTGATGGTGGAGGGAGGTAGTGATGTGTGATACACGGTGTATGTGATAGTGGAGGGCGGTAGTGATGTGTGATACACGGTGTATGTGATAGTGGAGGGCGGTAGTGATGTGTGATACACAGTGTATGTGATAGTGGAGGGCGGTAGTGATGTGTGATACACGGTGTATGTGATAGTGGAGGGCGGTAGTGATGTGTGATACACGGTGTATGTGATAGTGGAGGGTGGTAGTGATTAGAGATGAGCGTTGTTCTACTCGAACTGTTTGCCAATCTCAAATTCGAGCTGCTTTGGGCGGTGTTCGAGCCGTTCGGCGAACACGAACAATTTGAGAAAAATTCGGCTGTTCGAGGTTATGTTCGATAACTGTTCGTGCACCAAAATCATAACTGGATTTTTTCTCAGTAATGATGAAAATTAATGTTAATACGCAGTTTGAGTGTACAGCGGGGCGGGGGGAGGGGCAGGGGATGGATCTCTGCAGGAACAATGAAGATCTCCATTTTTTTTTCTCTTTCCCGCATTTACAGTGGGGAGGTGCAATCTGTCAGCCTATCAGCAGCGCACACACGGAGCGAAGTGCTTTTTTTCACACAAGCAAGGGCATGTGTCATTGGCAGTGTATGTCACATGTCCTTGCCCTATAAGACCAAGCCATTTTCCCCGTCGCCACCATTTTCTCACTGCTGCAGCTGCGTGTTAGACGGCACCGCTGTTGCTGTGTGCGCTATACCTTGTTAATTTCAAGCCAATTTTCGCACAAATCTACAGATAGCTTGGGAGTAGGGAATAGTTGTGATTGCAGTCCTTTTAAGGACTAGGTTACAGCATTTCCTACGACTTTTATCAGGGAGGTCTGTGCTCTTAAATAGATCGGTTGTGGGAGTAAAGACTAATTGTAATTGCAGTCCTTTTCAGGACTAGGTTACATCAGTTCCTATCAGTTTTTGCCAGGCAGGTCTGTGCCAGTGCTGTGCAAGTTTTTTTCACAGCATTTGGCTGAATCTAGCAAAGCTAATCCTTTTTGGCCTATTGCAGAGTGTGTTAGTCAGTGGAGTAGCCTATCTGTGTTGCAAGATATACCACCTGTGTATAGAATACCAATTTTTTTACTGCACCTAGTGAAGTAAAATCTTTTGGGCATAGCATCATTCTATTAGTCCATCTATACTGACCTCCATCAGGTTGCAAATTAAAACTAATTTTTATCTGCATCTACAGTACCTCTGAAAAAATATTTGGGCTTCTAGCAGTGTATGGGACTTGTTCTATTAGTCCATCTATACTGACCTCCATCAGGTTGCAAACTGAATATATTTTTTTCTGCATCTACCTCTGAAAAAATATTTGGCCTTCTAGTAGTGTGTCGGACTTTCTCTATTAGTCCATCTATACTGACCTCCATCAGGTTGCAAATTAAAAATAATTTTTATCTGCATCTACAGTACCTCTGAAAAAATATTTGGGCTTCTAGCTGTGTGCGGGACTTGTTGTATTAGTCCATCTATACTGACCTCCATCAGGTTGCAAACTGAATATATTTTTTTCTGCATCTACCTCTGAAAAAATATTTGGCCTTCTAGTAGTGTGTCGGACTTTCTCTATTAGTCCATCTATACTGACCTCCATCAGGTTGCAAATTAAAAATAATTTTTATCTGCATCTACAGTACCTCTGAAAAAATATTTGGGCTTCTAGCTGTGTGCGGGACTTGTTGTATTAGTCCATCTATACTGACCTCCATCAGGTTGCAAACTGAATATATTTTTTTCTGCATCTACCTCTGAAAAAATATTTGGCCTTCTAGTAGTGTGTCGGACTTTCTCTATTAGTCCATCTATACTGACCTCCATCAGGTTGCAAATTAAAACTAATTTTTATCTGCATCTACAGTACCTCTGAAAAAATATTTGGGCTTCTAGCAGTGTGTGGGACTTGTTCTATTAGTCCATCTATACTGACCTCCATCAGGTTGCAAACTGAATATATTTTTTTCTGCATCTACCTCTGAAAAAATATTGGGCTTCTAGCTGTGTGTGGGTCTTGTTCTATTAATCCATCTATACTGACCTCCATCAGGTTGCAAACTGAATATATTTTTTTCTGCATCTACCTCTGAAAAAATATTTGGCCTTCTAGTAGTGTGTCGGACTTTCTCTATTAGTCCATCTATACTGACCTCCATCAGGTTGCAAACTGAATATAATTTTTTTCTGCATCTAGATCTGAAAAAATATTTGGCCTTCTAGTAGTGTGTCGGACTTTCTCTATTAGTCCATCTATACTGACCTCCATCAGGTTGCAAATTAAAACTAATTTTTATCTGCATCTACAGTACCTCTGAAAAATATTTGGGCTTCTAGCAGTGTGTGGGACTTGTTCTATTAGTCCATCTATACTGACCTCCATCAGGTTGCAAACTGAATATATTTTTTTCTGCATCTACCTCTGAAAAAATATTGGGCTTCTAGCTGTGTGTGGGTCTTGTTCTATTAATCCATCTATACTGACCTCCATCAGGTTGCAAACTGAATATAATTTTTTTCTGCATCTAGCTCTGAAAAAATATTTGGCCTTCTAGTAGTGTGTCAGACTTTCTCTATTAGTCCATCTATACTAACCTCCATCAGGTTGCAAATTAAAACTAATTTTTATCTGCATCTACAGTACCTCTGAAAAAATATTTGGGCTTCTAGCTGTGTGTGGGACTTGTTGTATTAGTCCATCTATACTGACCTCCATCAGGTTGCAAACTGAATATATTTTTTTCTGCATCTACCTCTGAAAAAATATTTGGCCTTCTAGTAGTGTGTCGGACTTTCTCTATTAGTCCATCTATACTGACCTCCATCAGGTTGCAAATTAAAAATAATTTTTATCTGCATCTACAGTACCTCTGAAAAAATATTTGGGCTTCTAGCTGTGTGCGGGACTTGTTGTATTAGTCCATCTATACTGACCTCCATCAGGTTGCAAACTGAATATATTTTTTTCTGCATCTGCCTCTGAAAAAATATTTGGCCTTCTAGTAGTGTGTCGGACTTTCTCTATTAGTCCATCTATACTGACCTCCATCAGGTTGCAAACTGAATATAATTTTTTTTCTGCATCTAGCTCTGAAAAAATATTTGGCCTTCTAGTAGTGTGTCGGACTTTCTCTATTAGTCCATCTATACTGACCTGCATCAGGTTGCAAATTAAAACTAATTTTTATCTGCATCTACAGTACCTCTGAAAAAATATTTGGGCTTCTAGCAGTGTGTGGGACTTGTGCTATTAGTCCATCTATACTGACCTCCATCAGGTTGCAAACTGAATATATTTTTTTCTGCATCTACCTCTGAAAAAATATTTGGCCTTCTAGTAGTGTGTCGGACTTTCTCTATTAGTCCATCTATACTGACCTCCATCAGGTTGCAAATTAAAACTAATTTTTATCTGCATCTACAGTACCTCTGAAAAAATATTTGGGCTTCTAGCGGTGTGTGGGACTTGTTGTATTAGTCCATCTATACTGACCTCCATCAGGTTGCAAACTGAATATATTTTTTTCTGCATCTACCTCTGAAAAAATATTTGGGCTTCTAGCAGTGTGTGGGACTTGTTCTATTAGTCCATCTATACTGACCTCCATCAGGTTGCAAATTCAAAATAATTTTTTTCTGCATCTAACCCAGCCAATAGTTTTGGCCTAATACCACAGTTTGGCCACTCAGCTCTGCTCGGTTACCATCCATTGTTTTTTTGTGCAAACAACTCCAGAGTTGTGAATTAGTTAACCACCAAAATGAGTGGAAAAAGGCCTGCTGCTGGTGGAAAGGGGAATAGGCGTGTTGGGAAGGGGAAAAAAGGTTGTGTCCGTGGGGTAGGTGTTAAAGCAACAGTAACATCTGCAGAAGAAAGACCATCTTCCAGCCAAACTAAAATGTCTACTTCTTTTAGCGGACAATGTGATAAGATCCCTTTCTTACGGCCACGCCAATCGCTACAAATTCCAGATGAGGCACAAAAACAGCAGGTGCTTCAACGGATATCAAGTGCTCCTTTAAGTGGGCTCTCCTCCACATCAACTTCAACATCACAAATACTCCAGTCCTCAAAGGTGTCACCCAAATCGCACTTGCTTCATCACAGCTCCCAAATCTCCAGCTGCCCGTCTGAGTATGAGGTAGAACAGATGGTTGAGTCTGCAGAGCTGTTTACTCATACTATAGCCTGGGAATCAGAGGTCGACTCCAGCGCTTCTGTGAATCCAGACGAGGAAATGATCTGCACTGATGCCCAGAATCTTTATGAGTCGGATCCAGGACCAGACGCAGAAGGTTCTGACCATAATGTAGACCCTCATTCCCAAACTGTAACTCCTGTTGGTGGAGACAATGAGGAAGACGATGATAAGACTCAAATACCTGATTGGAGCGACAACTTTAGTTTTTTGTCAGGGCAGGAACAGGTTGGCTCTGAGGACGACGGGTGTGATAACGCACAGGGTGATGATGATGAGGTCGGAGATCCCACTTACTGTCAACCCACAGTCAGCCAAGAGATGAGGTCAGCAGAGGAGGTGGAGGAAGATGCTAGTGACGACGAGGTCAGGTTGCGCCTTCCTGGACAGAGACGTAGTACTGGAAGCACGTCAACAACTGCATCCTCAAACACAACTCTGCCTCTCACCACAAGTCGTGGTGTCTCTCCAGGTCGCATGGGTGCTAAGCCTTGCATAGCCTGGGCATTTTTTCAGATCGATAAAGATGACCCAACTCGTGTTATCTGTAACATTTGTCAGCAAAAGCTAAGTAGAGGCCAAAAAATACATAGTTTGAGTACTTCATGCATGAACCGGCACATGGACATGAAGCATAAGTTGCAGTGGGAAGCTCAGTGTGCTACAATGCGGCCTAGCCGGCCGGGCCAACCACCGTCTGCCATATCTTGTGCATCCGCGGCCTCTTCATCCTCTGTGACTGGGGGGACAGCAGTCACACCTGTTTTGGGGCGCAGACCTGCCACCTCTTTACCCGCAACAGCCAGCGTGATTGGCAGGTCATCATTTTCTTTGGAGGTGGTAACACCAGCTGGTGTTGAGCGCTGTCCGACATCGATAGCACCACCTTTGGATGAAGGCAACCTAACATGTCCGCCTGCATCTTCCTCACAGACCGGCAGTTTGCCGGGGACACCCTTATCAACCCCGTCTAAGCACAATAGCCAGCCCTCGGTCCCTCAGATGTGGACAAGTAAAAGACCATTTCCTCCTAGCCATGAGAAAGCTAAGAGGTTGAATTTCACCATCTGCAAGCTCTTGGCTACAGAAATGCTGCCTTTCCGCCTGGTGGACACAGAGGATTTTCGAGACCTTATGTCCGTCGCAGTGCCCCAGTACCAGATGCCCAGTCGGCACTACTTCTCAAAGAAAGGTGTGTCTGCGCTCCACCAGCATGTCGCACACAACATCACCGCTTCTTTGAGAAACTCTGTGTGTGACAGGGTGCATTTCACCACAGACACTTGGACGAGTAGGCATGGAAAGGGGCGTTACATGTCGCTGACTGGGCACTGGGTAACTATGGTGACAGCAGGACAAGGGGCTGCTGTCCAAGTCTTGCCGTCCCCACGAGTTGTGCGTCAATCCTCTTTATGTCAAAGTTCCTCCACTGCTTCTGCCTCCTCAACCTCCTCTCGGTCTTCCACCTGCACCCAAAGCCTGTCTGGTCATGCCACAAGCTTTCTAACTGCGCAGAAGGGATCCTGCACACCTCCTTACTATGCTGGCAGTAGGGCTCAACGTCATCAGGCGGTTTTTACATTGAAATGTCTGGGAAATGTGAGTCACACAGCTGAGGAGTTGTGGTCAGCTCTGGAGAACCAATTTCATGAATGGTTGTCTCCACTGGACCTGAAACCAGGGAAGGCCGTGTGCGACAATGCTGCAAACCTGGGTGCGGCCCTTCGCCGGGGCAATGTCACACACGTGCCTTGTATGGCTCACGTGTTGAACCTGGTTGTCCAGCAATTTTTAGCCCACTATCCCAGACTAGATGGCCTTCTGCAGAGGGCACGGTCGCTGTGTGCTCACTTCCGCCGTTCGCATCCCGCAGCTCAGCGACTTACATCTCTACAGAAGTCGTTGGGCCTGCCACTTCACCGGCTAAAATGCGATGTGCCTACCCGGTGGAATTCAACTCTGCACATGTTGCAGCGACTGTGGCAGCACCGACAAGCCCTGGTGCAATACGTTCTGACGTATAGCCTGGGCCAACGAGATTCAGAGGTGGGGCAAATCACGCTGGAGGAGTGGTCTCAGATCAGGGACCTATGCACCCTTCTGCACAGTTTTGAAATGGCGACGAAGATGTTTAGTGCTGACGATGCCATTATCAGCATGACTATTCCGGTGATTTACATGCTGGAGCACATGTCAAACAGAATTCGGAGTCAGGTGGTGGCACAAGAGGAGGTGGAGGAAGTAGAGGAGGAGGAGTTGTATGCGGAAGGGCTAACATCTGCAAGGTCCAGACGGTCGGCAGCACCAAGGCGGCAGGCATGTGAGGGTGGGGGAGATGGTTTTACCAGGGCGCATGGTAGCAGCCAAACTAGTGAGGAAGTTGCAGGAGCCCAGGAAGAAGTGGAGGACGAACTGATGGAAGACTCATCAGATGAGGGAGACCTTGATCACATTTCTGTTGTGCGAGGTTGGGGGGAGAGGACAGAGGAAGGAAGCATGATTGTTACCTCGCCACCAACACAACAGGGACTTGGTGCTCCTGGATGCGCAACACACATGAGTGCCTTCTTGCTGCACTACCTGCAACATGACCCTCGAATTGTGAGAATTAGAAATAATCCTGACTACTGGGTTGCCACACTGTTAGATCCCCGGTACAAAAGTAAATTTGCAGAAATTATTCCTGCCATAGAAAGGGATGCACGCATGCAGGAGTATCAGCAGAGACTGTTGCAGAATCTTACATGTGCTTTTCCACAAAATACCAGTGGTGCACGTAGTGAATCTCACAGTTCCAACTTGCCAACCGTGGGACCGTCAAGTGTTCAGCACTCAAACCGTAACAGAACCACAGTATCTGCTGGTAACATCAATTTTGCGGAATCATTTCACCACTTTTTTAGCCCATCCTTTGCAAGGCCACAGGAGACAAGAAGTCTGACACATAGTCAACGCCTAGAGACGATGGTACAGGAGTATCTCCAAGTAAACATTGAAGCCACGACTGTGTCACTGGACCCTTGCTCTTTTTGGGCTTCCAATCTGGATAAATGGCCGGAGCTAGCCACTTACGCCTTGGAGATCTTGTCATGCCCCGCAGCCAGCGTTCTGTCTGAACGTGTGTTCAGCGCTGCTGGTGGTGTGCTGACAGATAAGCGCACGCGGCTCTCCACTGATAATGTAGACAGACTCACGTTCATAAAGATGAACAAATCATGGATCCGAAATGACTTTTCTACCCCTGTGTCATCCTGGGGAGAGTAAAAGCTTGATGATTGGTTAAAATCACCCTACCAAACGTTTTAAGCTTTCAAATTACTAATCATGTTTATCTGTATCTTGACTGGAAAATAATTTGGGCTTTGTAGCAGTGTGCAGCACTGATCCTATTAGGCCATCTATAATAAGCTCCACCAGATTTAAAATTAAAAATAATTTTTAGCTGCATCTAGCCCGGAAAATAATTTTGGGGCTCCGAGATGTGCAAGACACATAAGTGCCTTCTTGCTGCACTACCTGCAGCATGACCCTCATATTGTCAGAATTTGAAGTAATCATGACTACTGGGTTGCCACACTCTTAGATCCCCCAAACTTTTCGATCAACCTTTTCATTTTAATAAAGACCAAAAAAATGGTCATTTTTGAAATTATAAGCATTAGCAGGTTGTTAGAAACTGAAATCAAACAGTTTTCAACTCAAAACTTTATTCTAGGTGATGTTACATTTTCACATAGGACCCCTTGTTCGAAAGGAGCTTCTGAACTCTCTCGTCCATTGAATTTGTCAGGTTTTGGATGGTTTCTGCTTCAATTGTTTTGCATGAGGACAGAATACCCTCCCAGAGCTGTTGCTTAGATGTGAACTGCCTCCCGCCATCATAGACACTCCTTTTAATGATGCTCCAAAGGTTCTGAATGGGGTAGAGGTCAGGGGAGCATGGGGGTCACACCATAAGTTTGTCCCCTTTTATGCCCATATCAGCCAGAGATGCAGATGTTTTATGTGCAGCATGAGATGGTGCATTTGTAGCACCCTGAGGATTCGGCTGCTACAGGGGTATTGCACCTCAACCCAGAGGTGTGATATTCCACTCCCGGGTAAGGATGGAGTGTGGGACTGAGCTCGGTAGGCTGCATGCACTACATACATCCCATTTCCGAGGAACAGACCAACGGTACTCCCACTTGGAAATGTGCAGGTACGACCGAGTCTGTTCCTGGCTGGAGTGGGAGGGGGGTGGAACATCCCATGTAGTGTAGGGGCAGATAGGGGGAGCAGTCTGGGTAGTGATAGGAGCTCATTGGGTGCTGGTCACCTGAGCTCACACATAGAGGGATATATAAGGTGGGCACCAACTAGAATCAGGGTCAGTTGTAGAGAACAAGTCAGTTGGAGAGGAGCCTGTCTGATGCAGAGAACAAATCGGCAGAGAGAAGGAAACAGCAGCCCTGGAGAGAGAGAGAGTGGAGCAGAGAAGGACCCAGAGGGGGAAGACTGAAGGGACCCAAGAACCCAAATTAGAGCACCGGGTGAGGAGTCAGCAAAAGGGTACCGGAACCCAAACTGGTGGGGGTAAAAACAATCCCCAGCCAGAGACCGGAGGCCGTGGGCAGCATCTGCCACGGCCACCCACCACATTCACCCCGAAGGCACACCACATGAAGGGTCAGGGAACCCAAGGCCAAGGGTGTCCCAACAGCAGGCCCGAGGGAGCTGGACCTAGGTGGATCACTGGTGGGGACGGCTGAAGAAAGGACAGAGGGAGAGCTCAGGGCCACGCTCCGGACTTGTTTGGGGGTTGGCTGGATCCAGGACCTGGTGGACGCAGCACGGCTCGGGTGGTCACTAGCAGCTGGAGTGACCAGTACAACATCTGCAGTAAGTAAACACCCTTAACTGCACAACCCGACTCTGTCTTCACTGCCGTCTGCACTACACCACCACAACCCCCATCCTCTGCGCCTGTCCCCTCTGAGGCTATACCCCTCCCGTTGGGGGTTATCTCACCAAGCTGCGCACCCACCATCAGCCTCAGCGGACCCTGCTGCAGCGGCGGCCACAGTGACCGCATCACAACGGGTGGCGTAGTCGACACAAAAGAACTTTAGTAACATCTGTAGGACTGCCACATAACACTGAGCTTGACGCCCTGGGCACGGGGCCGGGTCACAGCCGCTCGGAGACTACAACCCCCCATCTGATCCGGTGCCGGGTATTCCCCTCAAAAAGGAATATGTCCCAGGGGGCGCGTCAACTTTGGCGTAGTCGGCAGGATTACGTGCCCGCAGCACCCGGGTACTGCGTGCCTGAAGAAAAGTGCAAGTTTACCTCAGAAAGAAGTCTCCCGCCGGTTCCGGAGGGTCCACGCCATCGGACTCCATCACCAGTCGTTTCCCGCCGATTGTCCGCCATTTCCAACTTGTTCCCGCCATCTGCAGAGTTTCCCGCCACTGGGCGACGCTTCCCGCCAAAACCGCAGATTTCCCGCCTTGGAAGAGCAGCGGACGCCATTATGGGCGTGCCAAAGGAGGGCAAGAGGCCACCTCCCATCGTGGGCCAGGACAGAAAATGGCGCCAAAAGTGGAAACCGCCCCCACCAACAGAGACTGTGATGCTGGAGGTGTCTGTCAGCGTGAAAGAACTACCCCTGGAGCTGACAGTCACCGAGTTGCCCCGGGACCGCCCTCGAAGTGGGAGGAGACGAAAGAAGAGAACGAAGATGGGTGCCGCCTGGAGCAGTCTGGAGCGAGCGCACCCGGAGGCAAGAGGTCTAACGAGGAGTAGCGGAGAAGCTCACCCGGAGATGGAGAGAAAGCAGAACAGCACCGGCCCGCTGGCCAGGAGTCTGCTAGAGACCGAGGAAGGAGGGCAGAGCAGCACCGGCCCGCTGGCCAGGAGCCTGCCGGAAGAAGAGCAGAGCAGCACCGACCCGATGGTCAGGAGCCTGCTAGAGTCCACAACCCCGCTAGGTCTAGCGGAGATCTTAGCGCAGCTCCCCCGAGACCGGGAGTGTGCACAAACTGCCTTGGAGGGCCTCGCAAGGAGGATGGCCCGGGTACAGCGTGAGATACTGGCGGAGTGGAGCCGGGAGATGGCCCAGCAAGCTGGAACCCGTCCACGGAGCATGCTCCCCTGGGAGAGGACACCAACTGCCTCTACGGATGACGCGGGAGGACCCAAGGTCGGAGACGGCGCTGAGAAGGGAGCCGAACGTATGAAGGCAGGTAAAGGGGACGCTTATACCCCATACCGAGAGACCGCCCACCTGCCCCGGTTCCCCGTCGCAGAGCCCGAAAGTCCCCCGTCCGTGCCCGTAACCGCCATGTCACCGCTAATGACTAGGCCCCGACCAGAAGCCGCCGCCGCGACCCCTGTGACGTCACACGCACCGACCCGGAGCGTGACCAAGCAGGAAGAGCCTCCGGCCTGGTCGCAAGGCCCGGTACTCCCGGGCCCCGCATCACCAACAGCGCCCCCTACCTCCGCGGAACCTCCGGCCTGGTCGCGAGGCCAGGTAGCACAGGGCGCCGCCGTATTAACGGTGCCCTTTACGTTCCAAGTGCCCCAGGCCTGGCCGCAAGGCCTGGGCGACCTGGGCGCCACCACCACTGCGCCCGCACCCGCAAAACCAAGGGTGCCGAGTTTGGGAAAGGACCTCTTCAGCCAGCTCACATGGCCGGACGGGCGGCCCTTTATCTGGCCCGAGGAGTTTTGTGAGCTGGAGCGGCAACAAAGACTAGGGCCCTTGTGTGAGCCCCTGATCCCGGCTCCGAAGCCCGTGACTCGGGTCTCGCTTCCTTTAGAAGAAGCCCAATTCGTGTGGGACCCCACGGGAGAAGATTTGATGGGGTTCACCGGAGAAACTCGGGCAGTCGCCGCTGAGCGTACTGAGTGTTGTCGTCAGCAGCTAGCAGAGTTTGCGAGAGAACGGGAGGAGAGGCGGGTCAGAGAACAACAGGCCCAAATCCGGAGCGCGGAGCAGAAGAGCCGGACTAGGAGGAACCCCCGTGCAGCGCACTGTCCCCGCACCATCGGGACGGTGATAAAGTTCAACCCGCAGCATGGGTGGGGCTTTATTCGGGACCGTAACAACCGCGGTGACGTTTTTGTGACCCGCAGAGACGTCGAGTCCCACCTGCCGGAAGGTCACAAAGGCCGTGACCTCTACGTCGGAGATGAGGTCACTTTCACCCGGCACAAGTGTGCCAAAGGACCTTACGCCCTCCACGTACACCGCTTGACGGAGGAGGAGTTGCGGTACGGGGAGGAGGAGCCAGAGGACCCGGACGGGTCTGAAGCAACACCATATCACCAAGAAAAAGCAGGAGGGAGCCGTCGTTGAGGACGGGAGTAGAGACTGTATATAGTTGCCCGTCGGGGTACAGTGAACCGTTGCTGCTAAAATAGTCCCCGTTGGGACCAGTGAACTGTTTACCCGTTAACCCCCTTCATCCTACAGGCTGAGGACTGTGAGCAGCCATTCCCTTCCCTCTACCTGGCCGAGGACTGAGAGCGGCCAACTTCCCCTGTATATAGTTGCGCTTCCTAAAGCGCCTCCTACCGGTTTTATAGAAAACCAGTTTTTCTAAGAGACTGTCGCACTTTTCCCGGACACACGTTGCACAGTGTCCGGAGGAGGAACCAGGAGGAGGACGACGAGAATGTTATATGAAAAGTTTTATATATATAATGTTTTATATGTTTTATTATGTTTATATGAAAATTTTGTATGTTTTTGGTGTTATTTATGTCTTACAGCCCGAGGACGTGCTGTGATTTACCAGGGGGGAATGTAGCACCCTGAGGATTCGGCTGCTACAGGGGTATTGCACCTCAACCCAGAGGTGTGATATTCCACTCCCGGGTAAGGATGGAGTGTGGGACTGAGCTCGGTAGGCTGCATGCACTACATACATCCCATTTCCGAGGAACAGACCAACGGTACTCCCACTTGGAAATGTGCAGGTACGACCGAGTCTGTTCCTGGCTGGAGTGGGAGGGGGGTGGAACATCCCATGTAGTGTAGGGGCAGATAGGGGGAGCAGTCTGGGTAGTGATAGGAGCTCATTGGGTGCTGGTCACCTGAGCTCACACATAGAGGGATATATAAGGTGGGCACCAACTAGAATCAGGGTCAGTTGTAGAGAACAAGTCAGTTGGAGAGGAGCCTGTCTGATGCAGAGAACAAATCGGCAGAGAGAAGGAAACAGCAGCCCTGGAGAGAGAGAGAGTGGAGCAGAGAAGGACCCAGAGGGGGAAGACTGAAGGGACCCAAGAACCCAAATTAGAGCACCGGGTGAGGAGTCAGCAAAAGGGTACCGGAACCCAAACTGGTGGGGGTAAAAACAATCCCCAGCCAGAGACCGGAGGCCGTGGGCAGCATCTGCCACGGCCACCCACCACATTCACCCCGAAGGCACACCACATGAAGGGTCAGGGAACCCAAGGCCAAGGGTGTCCCAACAGCAGGCCCGAGGGAGCTGGACCTAGGTGGATCACTGGTGGGGACGGCTGAAGAAAGGACAGAGGGAGAGCTCAGGGCCACGCTCCGGACTTGTTTGGGGGTTGGCTGGATCCAGGACCTGGTGGACGCAGCACGGCTCGGGTGGTCACTAGCAGCTGGAGTGACCAGTACAACATCTGCAGTAAGTAAACACCCTTAACTGCACAACCCGACTCTGTCTTCACTGCCGTCTGCACTACACCACCACAACCCCCATCCTCTGCGCCTGTCCCCTCTGAGGCTATACCCCTCCCGTTGGGGGTTATCTCACCAAGCTGCGCACCCACCATCAGCCTCAGCGGACCCTGCTGCAGCGGCGGCCACAGTGACCGCATCACAACGGGTGGCGTAGTCGACACAAAAGAACTTTAGTAACATCTGTAGGACTGCCACATAACACTGAGCTTGACGCCCTGGGCACGGGGCCGGGTCACAGCCGCTCGGAGACTACAACCCCCCATCTGATCCGGTGCCGGGTATTCCCCTCAAAAAGGAATATGTCCCAGGGGGCGCGTCACATTATCATGCAGAAAAATGATCTTGCTGTGAAATACACGGTTCTTCTTCTTGAACCATGGCAGGAAGTGCTGTTTGAGAAAATCCACATACATTATGGAGTTCATCTTTAGCGCCTTCAGGGATCCTAAAGGGGCCGACAATCTCTCTCCCCATGATTCCAGCCCAAAACATTACTCCACCTCCTCCTTGTTGGCGCTGTAGCCGTGTTTGCGTGGGGTGTCCATCAACCAGCCGTCCTCCACTCCATCCATCTGGACCATCGAGCGCTGCACGGCACTCATCCGTGAACAAAACAGTTTTGAAATCAGTCTTCATGTAATGTTTGGCCCACTGGAGCCGTTTCTGCTTGTGTGAAGTGGATAGAGGAGGTCGACAGGATGGCGTATGCACAGCTGCAAACCTCTGAAGGACCCTGCATCTTGTTGTTCGGGGGACGTTGGAGGCACAAGCAGCTTCAAAAACTTGTCTGCTGCTATGACAAGGCTTTTTTGCCGCTGCTCTTTCAACCTGACGTAATTGCCTGTAGGAAAGAGTCCTCAATTTGCCCTTATCAGCATGCACACGTGTGTACTGTGAATCAGCTACATACTTCTTGATTGCCAAGACACTTCATCCTGATCATCGCACAATGTTGATTGTAGTCATGCCTTGACCTAAACACTCCACAATTTGTTGCTTCTCAGCAGCCGACACATCCTTTTTCTTTCCCATTTTGGCAGAAAATGTAGGCTGCTTAATAATGTGAGAGAGCCTTCTTAAGTAGTCTTGCCTTTCATTGGACACACCTGCCAAACTAATTAGCACAGGTGTCTGCAATTGCTTACAGTGATATAAAGAGCCCTGACACACATCACCATCAATGAGTTTAACTGACAAACAAACAAATTCTTCCCTTATCACTCCTAAACACTTTTTGCATAATAATTTGGAACGCGGTGTACATGTGCTTTTCCACAAAACACCAGCGGTTCACGTAGTGAATCTTACAGTTCTAACTTGCCAACCGTGGTCTGTATGGAATTGTTCAATAAAGGGCCCAAAATTAAGATAACATAGATGGGAGAGGTCTCTATGAATAGGAATTCCTAAGTATTTGATAGCCTGTGAGGGCCAGGCAAAGGGAAAGTTGGACTGGATGGAATCCTATATGGATTTGGGGAGGGAGACATCGAGGGCCTCAGACTTCGCTGCATTGATTTTAAAATTTGACCATGTAACAAAGTGATCTATTTCAGCCATAACAGCAGGGATGGATATATGTGATTGAGTGATATATACTAGGACATCATCAGCAAATAGAGAGCACTTGTACTCGGTGCCTCCCACCTCAATCCACCTAATATTGGGGTTATGGCGAATTGATGAGAGCAGGTGCTCCGTCACTAGGATGTATAAGAGAGGGGACAGAGGACATCCCTGCCTTGTCTCATTGGTGATTGTGAAAGGTGATGAAAATGTTCTGACGCACCCCCTGGGCCTTGGGACACCCGGAGCCGGACCCTTTTTGGTGGATGCTGGTGGTTGTAGTCTTCGTGGCGGCGACCCGGTTCCGTGGCTCAGGGCGGTCAAACCAGTGGCGGAACTATTTATGTGGTTTTGATGTTTAAATGTCCGACTACGCCACCCGTGGATTGCGGTCAGAGTGAACCGCCGCTACAGGGCAGACCGCTGAGGCTGGTGTTGTGGGTGCAGCAGAGCGTAGCATAACTCCCCACGGGAGGAGTATAGCCTCAGGGCAGTGTATGCGGAGGATGGGGGTGATGGTGCAGGGCAGCAGCAGTAACGACACGGAGTCAGTGATGCAGTCCAGGGCCTTTACTCACAGTTCTTATTATCCAGACCACGTCTGCAGGTAACGGCTGCCCACGTCGTACTGTGCTCACCAGGTGAGGGGCTCAGACAACTCCCAGATAACTTTGGAGCGCTTCACAGGACCCCCTTTGTGTGTCCTTTGTCTGGCCTTTCTTACCAACACTTCTGTCCGGCTGCCTCGGGCCTCCTCTTGGTAAACTTGGCGCCAGTTTCCCTGACCCTATGTGGTGCCTTCCTAGCGGGTGTAGCGAGGGGCTGCGCCACATAAAATGTCAGAGCCTCCGGTTTCTAGCTGAGGGTCGTTTCCTGCCTCCACTAGTTCGGGGACCGGTCTCCCCCTTTGGCCTGACCCCTCCACGCAGGTGGATTCGGGCGTGCGGTGGCGACTCGCCCGTCCGCACCCCTGGGATCCCTTCATTCCTCGTTCCTGGAGCCTTCTCCGCTCCTCTTCCTTCCTTCTCCCTCTTCCAGGCCTGGGCCTCTGTTACTAGGCCCGCCTCCGGAGCAGAGCTCATGCAGAGCCCCTGCTCCCTGCCACTTCTGCTCAGACTTCTCTGCACTGAACTAAGATGGTGCCCACCTTTTATACTCCCTTCTCAATGCACCCAGGAACTGCTTCCTCCCTGCTCCTGCACTACAGGGTTCCCCTTCCTCAGTGTTCCCTCCCCCCACTCCAGCCAGGGACAGGGACTGTCGTGCCCATCTCAGGGGCATATTGGTCGCCCTGCCCCACGGCAATGTGGTGTAATGCATGCAGGTGTCGGGTCCTGATCCACACTCCATCCTTACCTGAGAGTGAGATATCACACCTCTGGGTGAGGTGCAATACGTCTGTAGCAACCGAGCCCTCAGGGTGCTACAGTTCCATTTATCTTCAGCCTAGGTGACGTATTGCGATACAGGGCCGTGATTTTGGCTATGAAAGGGTCCCCTAGGCCCCCACCCCAAGCTTTTTAAGAGAATCATATATGGCGTGCCAGGAGACTCTATGGAATGCTTTCTCAGCATCCAACGAGAGTATCTAATTACAAATTTTTAACTGCATCTGTGGCACCCCAGGGGTCTGGTTCCCACAGTAATGTAATGTTATGTCTGAGAGCAGGTGGGAGGTCCTTTGGTCAGGGATCCTGTGCATGCCACACCTCCTGCCCAGTCTTGGGAGGGGAAGAACTTCCCCTATATAAACCCGGGGCTGAAGCAGGGTTAGCAGTCAAGGAGAGTAGAGACAAGAAACAGCAGAAGCAATACTACTACGAGTCAGGGGCTGGCAGCTGCAGAGCTCGCCCTGACTGAGAAGCTTTCTTACCGGACCCGGCGTCCGAGGCTGTGGAGACTAACTCTTACCCAGCAGCAGAAGCCGACCGGCAGGGGATTTCAGGTCCTCAGGCCCAGAAACCCGAAGGCACGGTCACACGCGTGGGACCGGCACCGCCATCGTGGAGCGGAAGCCATTAGAAGGCCCCGAGTCACCGGCCATACGGGTGAGCACCACACGGTACACTCAGGGACGTGGGCTACTTATATCCGCTTCTAGCAAGGTAGCCAGAAGAGTACAGTCAGTTTGGGAGGCCTACAACTCCGCCTGGCCAGGGGAGATCCCATCTGCTCAAGGACTGACCAGGCCCCGTTCACTAGCAAGTACTCCGGGAGGGTCTATCGTTGTTACCAGTAAAGACCCTGAATTACACCGCACCGTCTCTGAGTGGTTCCTGCTACCCCCATCATCCACATCTGCTGCCCTGAGGCCATACCCCTCCCGTTGGGGGTTATACCATCTACGCTGCACCATCCATCCACCGGCCTCAGCGGACTGTCCTGCAGCGGCAGCTCCATAGCTGCATTCAACGGGTGGCGTAGTCGTCCTGCATCTACCGCTGTTACATCGCCGCTCAGTTTGACTCCCTGGGCACGGACCGGGTCCCCGCCACTCGGAGACTACAACCCTCATCTGATCCGGTTCCGGGTAAGCCCCCGTGCGCGAGACGCTGCGCGACACAGCAGGCCCAGGGGCGCGTCAACTTTGGCGTAGTCGGCAGGATTTCGTGCCCGCAACCACCGGGTACTGCGTGCCTGAAAAAGAGACTTTTAAAACTTACCATCCGTGAAGTTTTCCCGCCATCGGTGAAGATTCCCGCCATCCGGCGCCATTTTCAGCCTTCTTCCCGCCATCTGTGAAGATTCCCGCCATCCGGCGCCATCTTCAGCCTTCTTCCCGCCATCCGTGGAGTTTTCCCGCCGTTGGACGCCATCTTGAGGACGCCGCGCGGGAAGAAGAGGGGCGTGGACTCCGAAAGCGCGCGAGAACTGAAGCCCCGCCTCACGTCCGGACGTTGCGTAAGGTCCTGGAAGGAGCCCAGCAGACGCCGACGTCACCGGAGCGCGACGGAAGGTCCTCAACCCTGACGATCTACTGCGGAGCCGCGGCCTACGGAACAGGATCATCGCAAGGTAGGCCACGGTCCACTAGGGGGGAGGAAGATGTCGGATGCGGAGGAGAGCTTCATTGCCTCAACCCCCGCCAGCGCCACCGCTGCTGCAGTTATGCCCTTCACCATGCCCTATATCCCGGGAGCAGCTTGGCTACCCCAGTACTCAGGGGAGTCACATACCCTGCATGACTTTAGAGAAAAGCTGGATAGCCTCTTCCAGGTGTACCCCCTCACAGAAGAGCAAAAAGTGAGCATCCTGGTGGCCCAACTAACCGGGGCAGCCAAAAGGGAAGTAAAATCCTGGCCACCTGGGAGGAAGACTGTCGCAGGGATACTAACCCGGCTGAAGGATACCTTTGATACCCGCACCTCAGCCGAGATTAAGCTTAGATTCTACGGGTGCAAGCAGCGAGCGCATGAGAGTATAAGGGACTATGCACTAAACCTACAAGAGGCCCTGAGGGCCATTAAGCAGACCGACCCTGATGGAGTGGGAAACGAGGACAGGCTGTTGACCGAACAATTTATAGAGGGACTATATTGTAATGCCCACCGAACCCAGTTGCGGGCGATGGCCTTACAGGATCCCCATCTGGGCTTTGCACAGTTCAAGGACAGAGCCATCCGGGTGCTCCGAGAACCGGCACCGGGTGGCGTTGTGACCCACAAGCGCCCTGCTATCACTTACCACCAGGAGGCGGCGAGCAGCGGGTGCTCCAGAAAGAGATCCGGGCACTGATGCGACGGCAACAGGTGGAACTCTCCGGCGGTGAGATTGGTAGCGTAAGAATGTGTGACCCTTTTCCTATTGCCATGCCCCCAAAAAGTGAAATGATGATTTGGTGCCGGGCAGCTATTGGTCTGAGAGGTAGAGATTACCAGGCAATGGTAGAACCAGTTTACTCGGACAGTAGGCCCACCATTTTGACAGCACGGGGGGTGGTTAATGTACGCCATGGGAGGGTGCCCGTTCGCATAATCAATATCGGGAAGAGGGAAGTGTACCTGCCCCGGTATGCCACGCTAGCCAAATTATATACCATTAACCAAAATGCTATACAATCTGTGGAACCCTTGCCTCCATCTCACCCGGAGGAAGGTAACGGCTCTAAGAAAACAATGGAGGACTGGTGTCAGCAACTACATTTGGGTACTGACTCCACTCCCTCACATCAGAAACAGGGAGTCTTTCGGGTGGTTCAAGAGTACGAGAGAGTGTTTAGTAAACACCCGTTAGACTTCGGGCGAGTCAAGGGGGTAGAACACCACATCCCCACGGGAGACCATCCTCCCATAAAAGAGAGGTATCGACCCGTACCCCCTGCACACTACCAACACGCCAAGGGGATGCTTAGAGACATGAAGGAGGCTGGGGTGATCAGGGATAGCTGTAGCCCCTGGGCAGCTCCACTAGTCTTAGTCAGAAAAAAAGACAACACCATGAGGATGTGTGTAGATTACCGGAAAATCAACCGTATCACACACAAGGATGCGTACCCCTTACCAAGGATAGAGGAGTCATTGGCTGCTTTAAGATCTGCTAACTTCTTCTCTACCTTGGATCTCACTAGCGGGTACTGGCAGGTTCCTGTAGCAGAGGCGGACCGGGAGAAGACCGCATTCACCACCCCGATGGGACTTAGCGAGTTCACCTGCATGCCGTTCGGACTCTGCAACGCACCAGGAACCTTCCAACGACTAATGGAGTGTTGTCTGGGCCACAGAAACTTCGAGACGGTCCTGTTGTACCTGGACGATGTCATCGTATATTCCAAGACGTATGAGGACCACCTGAAACACCTGGCGGAAGTGTTCGAAGCTCTGGCGAGTTACGGCCTAAAGGTGAAACCCTCCAAGTGTCACCTCCTGAAACCAAAGGTGCAGTACCTGGGACACGTGGTGAGCGCTGACGGAGTGGCTCCCGACCCTGATAAGATCACCGCAATTAAGGAATGGCCAAGCCCCTCCAGCGTAAAAGAAGTGCGGCAGTTCCTCGGGTTGGTAGGCTACTACCGAAGGTTTATTCCCGGTTTCACCAAAAAGGCAGCACCTATGCAGGACCTCCTGATAGGCCAGTCCCGGAAGGCCAAGAACCAGAAGCCGCCCTTCAAATGGGAGGAGCTGGAAGAAGAGTCCTTCCGCCAGCTGAAGATGGCCCTCACGGGGGACGAAATCCTGGCGTACCCGGATTATAGCCAGCCCTTTATCCTCTACACCGACGCCAGTAACATCGGGCTAGGAGCCGTACTGTCCCAGATCCAGCAGGGGAAGGAACGAGTAATCGCCTACGCCAGCCGAAAGCTGCGACCCACCGAAAGGAACCCCGAGAATTACAGCTCATTTAAGCTAGAGTTCCTGGCCGTAGTATGGGCAGTCACCGAGCGCTTTAAGCATTACCTCGCTTCTTCCCGGTTCACCGTGTACACGGATAACAACCCGTTGACACACCTGGACACGGCAAGACTCGGTGCCCTGGAGCAGAGGTGGATGGCCCGTCTGTCCAACTACGAGTTCACAATCAAATACCGGGCCGGACGCTCCAATACCAACGCGGACGCTCTGTCCAGGATGCCCAACCTGCCGGACGAAGGAGAAGATCCGGAGGGACTGGAAGAAGTTGAACTCCCTGCGTTCCACCGTCATGGGACTACCCAGTACTCCCACCGGGTAAGGAGTAAGCAGGCTGCTACGTTGAACCCCTTACCTCACTACAACTGGGCGGAAACGCAAGACAGCGACCCTGCCGTCCGACTGGTGAAGGAGATGCTGACTCGCCCGGAGGCTTGCCTTGAACCAGACGCTCCGGAGGAAGCCAAACAACTATGGGCAGAGAGGAGTCGACTGTTCCTTTACAAGGGGAAGTTGTGCCGCAGAATGGTTAACTCCCGGACGCATGAACTACTCTGGCAAGTAGTGGTGCCACGAAGAGACGCAGCCATGGTGATGGAGGCATACCACGACGGAGCTGGACACTTCGGGTGGAAGAAGCTGGAGTTCCTGCTGCGCGAGCGATTCCACTGGGTAGGCATGAGGGGAACCATTGAGAAGTGGTGCAGAGACTGTGGCCCGTGCAACCTAAGAAGGAAGGACCGTGCCAGCCAGAAGACTCCCCTGCAGTCCATCGTCACCCGGCAGCCGTTGGAACTGGTAGCCTTGGATCATGTAAAACTGACCCCAAGCAGAAGTGGCTACGTCTACGCACTAACCATCGTGGATCACTACTCCCGGTTCTTGGTTGTCGTCCCCGTCAAGGACTTAACAGCTCGAACAGCAGCGAGAGCCTTCCAGCAGCATTTCTGCCGTCCACACGGGTACCCGGACCAAGTGTTGACAGACCAGGGACCTGCCTTTGAAGCGGAGGTCTTCCAAGAATTCTGCACTCTGTATGGCTGCCGGAAGATAAGGACGACACCCTATCATCCGCAAACTAATGGACTTTGTGAGAAAATGAACCAGGTGGTAATGGATCTTCTGAAAACGTTGCCCCTGGAAGAACGCAGTCTGTGGCCTGAGAAGCTGCCCGATCTGGTGGACCTATACAACCACATCCCGGTAGGTTCCACCAACTGTACCCCGGCTTACCTAATGAGGGCAAGACCTGGTAAGTTACCTGTTGACCTGGAAATGGGAGTCCTGACACCCGAGGACACTTCACCAGAAGCAGACTGGGACACAGAGAGGCAGCAGCAGTACTGGAGAGTACAGGAGAGCGTGGAGCGAAGTCTCTGTCAGGCTAGGGAAAGACAAGAGAAAACTTACAACCAGTATGCTCCCGCTGTTCCCCTGGTACCCGGAGAGCAGGTCTTGAAGAGGAAGAGACGGCTCCACAAGTTGGACGACCAGTGGGAGAAGGACCCGTACACCGTACTGCCCTCAAGCCACGAGAACCCGAAGGTTTGTACCATCAGTAAAGACGGAGGGGAAACTACAGCCATTGTATCCCGGGACCACCTGAAGAAGTGTCCCGAACAACTGAGGAACCCTGAAGAGGAACAAGAAGACCATCGACCCGTAGAGGAAAGGGAAGATATGGTTAGTACTGTGCTCGGGGACTTCCCTCGGTCTTGGACTCAAGTCGATGGTGCAGTTGTGGTACCCGTACTCACCTTCCTCCAACCAGCATCCCAAGCACCTACGGAGCAACAGGTAGAGCTGGAAGAACAGCCGGTCCAGGAGGCAGAAGACTCCACACAAGCAGAACAGGAGGATCAACCCTCTGCTTATAGTGAGCCTGCCGTACCCCTAGTGAGACAAAGAGCCGGTAGACAGCTGCCCAGTTTACCCTTGACAGCTCCTACACCCTGTAGTTCAGGGCCAGACAGTCAGCTCCGTAGGTCCACTAGGGCCACTAGAGGCCAGTTACCCGCACGCTGGAGGATTTGAAGTGTATAAATTGTTTTATTTATGTTTATCTGTGTATTGTTGCTTGTGTATAATTTTGTGTTTCCAGTTATTTTTAGGAATCCTTGGTGGATTTACCGGGAATCCTTGTACATAGTTGGAGCGTAACCCAGGATGGACTAGAGACTGTTAAGGACTCGGGGTAGGACAGACCCCTACCTGGTTACGTCTCCCTGTTTTGGTGAAATGGACACCTTGCTTTCTTCAAAGACTGCACCCGGTTACGGACATGCCGTGACCACCTTTATGTGTTTCTTTATTGTATTGTTATTGTTATATCTTGTTATGTTTTTCTAAAATATGTTTAGTCCCGGAGTACTAAATTTTACTAGGGGGGAATGTGGCACCCCAGGGGTCTGGTTCCCACAGTAATGTAATGTTATGTCTGAGAGCAGGTGGGAGGTCCTTTGGTCAGGGATCCTGTGCATGCCACACCTCCTGCCCAGTCTTGGGAGGGGAAGAACTTCCCCTATATAAACCCGGGGCTGAAGCAGGGTTAGCAGTCAAGGAGAGTAGAGACAAGAAACAGCAGAAGTAATACTACTATGAGTCAGGGGCTGGCAGCTGCAGAGCTCGCCCTGACTGAGAAGCTTTCTTACCGGACCCGGCGTCCGAGGCTGTGGGGACTAACTCTTACCCAGCAGCAGAAGCCGACCGGCAGGGGATTTCAGGTCCTCAGGCCCAGAAACCCGAAGGCACGGTCACACGCGTGGGACCGGCACCGCCATCGTGGAGCGGAAGCCATTAGAAGGCCCCGAGTCACCGGCCATACGGGTGAGCACCACACGGTACACTCAGGGACGTGGGCTACTTATATCCGCTTCTAGCAAGGTAGCCAGAAGAGTACAGTCAGTTTGGGAGGCCTACAACTCCGCCTGGCCAGGGGAGATCCCATCTGCTCAAGGACTGACCAGGCCCCGTTCACTAGCAAGTACTCCGGGAGGGTCTATCGTTGTTACCAGTAAAGACCCTGAATTACACCGCACCGTCTCTGAGTGGTTCCTGCTACCCCCATCATCCACATCTGCTGCCCTGAGGCCATACCCCTCCCGTTGGGGGTTATACCATCTACGCTGCACCATCCATCCACTGGCCTCAGCGGACTGTCCTGCAGCGGCAGCTCCATAGCTGCATTCAACGGGTGGCGTAGTCGTCCTGCATCTACCGCTGTTACATCGCCGCTCAGTTTGACTCCCTGGGCACGGACCGGGTCCCCGCCACTCGGAGACTACAACCCTCATCTGATCCGGTTCCGGGTAAGCCCCCGTGCGCGAGACGCTGCGCGACACAGCAGGCCCAGGGGCGCGTCACATCTAGCCCAGGAAATACTTTGTGCCTAGTAGCAGTGTCTGCTAGTCAGCGGATTATCCCGGCTGTTAAGCAAGCTACACCACCTGTAGTTTAGACACTTAATTTTTTCAAAGGAAATGCTTCGGGACCATGGGATACTCAGTGAAGAGCATCAGGAGGCACCCCAAGGCATAGGGGCTGGGACTGGCACTAGGATGCCTTGCGGTGGACAGCCGAGCTCGATCCTTATAAAAGCTTTTTAACTGCAGCAGCTTTAGTGGACGCTACTGGAGCTGGAATTACGCGGCTGCTGGCATGAGACTTGCCCTCCAATAGATCCTTGTAAATGGATTTAAAGTGTATTCATTCAAATTAGAGAGACAATTTAAATTAAAAAGCTTAGAGCTGCCTCCACCACAGGGGGGCTCGCTCGACCCACCAGCGGACAGGCACCAGTATTGGGAGAGGGGGGCTGGCCATCAGGGTTCACCGCGGCTCTGGCACAAACCCGGCGACACGGAGGTGGCACGGGCAGGAGTGGACTGGCCGTGTCGGCTTCTCACTTTTTGGATTTTAGAAGGGCATGACATGCCTATATCTGTGTCTCCCCCTCCTTTTACTCCTCCACCTCTTTTATTTTCGCATGACTATATGTACTTGTCACTTTTCCATGTGTTAGTTGTGTCTTCTGAGCAGTTTGTCAGCTTTTGGACACCTTTGAAGGTGTTTTCTATGTGTTTCTATGTGTTTTTGTTTGCCTGCCATTGGTTTTAACGGTGTTCGAAGGTGTTCGACGAACAGTTCGACGAACAGTTCGGCGAACACACGGGTGTTCGAGGAACCGAACCGAACTCGAACACTACGGGGGTGGCTCAACACTAGTAGTGATGTCTGATACACGGTGTATGTGATAGTGGAGGGTGGTAGTGATGTGTGATACACGGTGTATGTGATAGTGGAGGGTGGTAGTGATGTGTGATACACGGTGTATGTGATAGTGGAGGGAGGTAGTGATGGGTGATACACGGTGTATGTGATAGTGGAGGGCTTTAGTGATGTGTGATACACGGTGTATGTGATAGTGGAGGGCGGTAGTGATGTGTGATACACGGTGTATGTGATAGCGGAGGGCGGTAGTGATGTGTGATACACGGTGTATGTGATAGTGGAGGGCGGTAGTGATGTGTGATACACGGTGTATGTGATAGTGGTGGGCGGTAGTGATGTGTGATACACGGTGTATGTGATAGCGGAGGGCGGTAGTGATGTGTGATACACGGTGTATGTGATAGCGGAGGGCGGTAGTGATGTGTGATACACGGTGTATGTGATAGTGGAGGGTGGTAGTGATGTGTGATACACGGTGTATGTGATAGCGGAGGGAGGTAGTGATGTGTGATACACGGTGTATGTGATAGCGGAGGGCGGTAGTGATGTGTGATACACGGTGTATGTGATAGTGGAGGGTGGTAGTGATGTGTGATACACGGTGTATGTGATAGTGGTGGGCGGTAGTGATGTGTGATACACGGTGTATGTGATAGTGGAGGGCGGTAGTCATGTCTGATACACGGTGTATGTGATAGTGGAGGGTGGTAGTGATGTGTGATACACGGTGTATGTGATAGTGGAGGGCGGTAGTGATGTGTGATACACGGTGTATATGATAGTGGAGGGCGGTAGTGATGTGTGATACACGGTGTATGTGATAGTGGAGGGTGGTAGTGATGTCTGATACACGGTGTATGTGATAGTGGAGGGCGGTAGTGATATGTGATACACGGTGTATGTGATAGTGGAGGGTGGTAGTGATGTGTGACACACGGTGTATGTGATGGTGGAGGGCGGTAGTGATGTGTGATACACGGTGTATGTGATAGTGGAGGGCGGTAGTGATGTGTGATACACGGTGTATGTGATAGTGGAGGGTGGTAGTGATGTGTGATACACAGTGTATGTGATGGTGGAGGGCGGTAGTGATGTGTGATACACGGTGTATATGATAGTGGAGGGCGGTAGTGATGTGTGATACACGGTGTATGTGATAGTGGAGGGCGGTAGTGATGTGTGATACACGGTGTATGTGATAGTGGAGGGCGGTAGTGATGTGTGATACACAGTGTATGTGATAGTGGAGGGCGGTAGTGATGTGTGATACACGGTGTATGTGATAGTGGAGGGCGGTAGTGATGTGTGATACACGGTGTGTGTGATAGTGGAGGGAGGTAGTGATGTGTGATACACGGTGTATGTGATAGTGGAGGGAGGTAGTGATGTGTGATACACGGTGTGTGTGATAGTGGAGGGAGGTAGTGATATGTGATACACGGTGTATGTGATAGTGGAGGGCGGTAGTGATGTGTGATACACGGTGTGTGTGATAGTGGAGGGAGGTAGCGATGTGTGATACACGGTGTATGTGATAGTGGAGGGCGGTAGTGATGTGTGATACACGGTGTATGTGATAGTGGAGGGCGATAGTGATGTGTGATACACGGTGTGTGTGATAGTGGAGGGAGGTAGTGATGTGTGATACACGGTGTATGTGATAGTGGAGGGAGGTAGTGATGTGTGATACACGGTGTATGTGATAGTGGAGGGTGGTAGTGATGTCTGATACACGGTGTATATGATAGTGGAGGGCGGTAGTGATGTGTGATACACGGTGTGTGTGATAGTGGAGGGCAGTAGTGATGTGTGATACACGGTGTATGTGATAGTGGAGGGCGGTAGTGATGTGTGATACACGGTGTATGTGATAGTGGAGGGTGGTAGTGATGTGTGATACACGGTGTATGTGATAGTGGAGGGCGGTAGTGATGAGTGATACACGGTGTATATGATAGCGGAGGGCGGTAGTGATGAGTGATACACGGTGTATGTGATAGCGGAGGGCGGTAGTGATGTGTGATACACGGTGTATGTGATAGTGGAGGGAGGTAGTGATGTGTGATACACGGTGTATGTGATAGTGGAGGGTGGTAGTGATGTGTGATACACGGTGTATGTGATAGTGGAGGGCGGTAGTGATGTGTGATACATGGTGTATGTGATAGAGGAGGGCAGTAGTGATGTGTGATACACGGTGTATGTGATAGCGGAGGGCGGTAGTGATGTGTGATACACGGTGTATGTGATAGTGGAGGGTGGTAGTGATGTGTGATACACAGTGTATGTGATAGTGGAGGGCGGTAGTGATGTGTGATACACGGTGTATATGATAGTGGAGGGCGTTAGTGATGTGTGATACACGGTGTATGTCATAGTGGAGGGCGGTACTGATGTGTGATACACGGTGTATGTGATAGCGGAGGGCGGTAGTGATGTGTGATACACGGTGTATGTGATAGCGGAGGGTGGTAGTGATGTGTGATACACGGTGTATGTGATAGCGGAGGGCGGTAGTGATGTCTGATACACGGTGTATATGATAGTGGAGGGCGGTAGTGATGTGTGATACACGGTGTATGTGATAGTGGAGGGCGGTAGTGATGTGTGATACATGGTGTATGTGATAGTGGAGGGCGGTAGTGATGTGTGATACACGGTGTATGTGATAGTGGAGGGCGGTAGTGATGTGTGATACACGGTGTATGTGATGGTGGAGGGCGGTAGTGATGTGTCATACACGGTGTATGTGATAGTGGAGGGTGGTAGTGATGTGTGATACACGGTGTATGTGATAGCGGAGGGCGGTAGTGATGTGTGATACACGGTGTATGTGATAGTGGAGGGCGGTAATGATGTGTGATACACGGTGTATGTGATAGCGGAGGGCGGTAGTGATGAGTGATACACGGTGTATGTGATAGTGGAGGGTGGTAGTGATGTGTGATACACGGTGTATGTGATAGCGGAGGGCGGTAGTGATGTGTGATACACGGTGTATGTGATAGCGGAGGGCGGTAGTGATGTGTGATACACGGTGTATGTGATAGCGGAGGGCGGTAGTGATGTGTGATACACGGTGTATGTGATAGCGGAGGGCGGTAGTGATGTGTGATACACGGTGTATGTGATAGTGGAGGGTGGTAGTGATGTGTGATACACAGTGTATGTGATAGCGGAGGGCGGTAGTGATGTCTGATACACGGTGTATATGATAGTGGAGGGCGGTAGTGATGTGTGATACACGGTGTATGTGATAGTGGAGGGCGGTAGTGATGTGTGATACATGGTGTATGTGATAGTGGAGGGCGGTAGTGATGGGTGATACACGGTGTATGTGATAGTGGAGGGCGGTAGTGATGGGTGATACACGGTGTATGTGATAGTGGAGAGTGGTAGTGATGTGTGATACACGGTGTATGTGATAGCGGAGGGAGGTAGTGATGTGTGATACACGGTGTATGTGATAGTGGAGGGCGGTAGTGATGTGTGATACATGGTGTATGTGATAGTGGAGGGCGGTAGTGATGTGTGATACACGGTGTATGTGATAGTGGAGGGCGGTAGTGATGTGTGATACACGGTGTATGTGATGGTGGAGGGAGGTAGTGATGTGTGATACACGGTGTATGTGATAGTGGAGGGCGGTAGTGATGTGTGATACACGGTGTATGTGATAGTGGAGGGCGGTAGTGATGTGTGATACGCGGTGTATGTGATGGTGGAGGGAGGTAGTGATGTGTGATACACGGTGTATGTGATAGTGGAGGGCTTTAGTGATGTGTGATACACGGTGTATGTAATAGTGGAGGGCGGTAGTGATGTGTGATACGCGGTGTATGTGATAGTGGAGGGCGGTAGTGATGTGTGATACACGGTGTATGTGATAGTGGAGGGTGGTAGTGATGTGTAATACACGGTGTATGTGATAGCAGAGAGTGGTATTGAAGTGTGATACACGGTGTATGTGATGGTGGAGGGAGGTAGTGATGTGTGATACACGGTGTATGTGATAGTGGAGGGCGGTAGTGATGTGTGATACACGGTGTATGTGATGGTGGAGGGAGGTAGTGATGTGTGATACACGGTGTATGTGATAGTGGAGGGAGGTAGTGATGTGTGATACACGGTGTATGTGATGGTGGAGGGAGGTAGAGATGTGTGATACACGGTGTATGTGATGGTGGAGGGAGGTAGTGATGTGTGATACACGGTGTATGTGATAGTGGAGGGAGGTAGTGATGTGTGATACACGGTGTATGTGATGGTGGAGGGAGGTAGAGATGTGTGATACACGGTGTATGTGATAGTGGAGGGAGGTAGTGATGTGTGATACACGGTGTATGTGATGGTGGAGGGAGGTAGAGATGTGTGATACACGGTGTATGTGATAGTGGAGGGTGGTAGTGATGTGTGATACACGGTGTATGTGATGGTGGAGGGAGGTAGTGATGTGTGATACACGGTGTATGTGATAGTGGAGGGAGGTAGTGATGTGTGATACACGGTGTATGTGATGGTGGAGGGAGGTAGAGATGTGTGATACACGGTGTATGTGATAGTGGAGGGCGGTAGTGATGTGTGATACATGGTGTATGTGATAGTGGAGGGCGGTAGTGTTGTGTGATACACGGTGTATGTGATAGTGGAGGGCGGTAGTGATGTGTGATACACGGTGTATGTAATAGTGGAGGGCGGTAGTGATGTGTGATACACGGTGTATGTGATAGTGGAGGGCGGTAGTGATGTCTGATACACGGTGTATGTGATAGTGGAGGGCGGTAGTGATGTGTGATACACGGTGTATGTGATAGTGGAGGGTGGTAGTGATGTCTGATACACGGTGTATATGATAGTGGAGGGCGGTAGTGATGTGTGATACACGGTGTATGTGATAGTGGAGGGCGGTAGTGATGTGTGATACATGGTGTATGTGATAGTGGAGGGCGGTAGTGATGTGTGATACACGGTGTATGTGATAGTGGAGGGTGGTAGTGATGTGCGATACATGGTGTATGTGATAGTGGAGGGCGGTAGTGATGTGTGATACACGGTGTATGTGATAGTGGAGGGCGGTAGTGATGTGTGATACACGGTGTATGTGATGGTGGAGGGAGGTAGTGATGTGTGATACACGGTGTATGTGATAGTGGAGGGCGGTAGTGATGTGTGATACACGGTGTATGTGATAGTGGAGGGTGGTAGTGATGTCTGATACATGGTGTATGTGATAGTGGAGGGCTTTAGTGATGTGTGATACACGGTGTATGTAATAGTGGAGGGCGGTAGTGATGTGTGATACGCGGTGTATGTGATAGTGGAGGGCGGTAGTGATGTGTGATACACGGTGTATGTGATAGTGGAGGGCGGTAGTGATGTGTGATACACGGTGTATGTGATAGTGGAGGGCGGTAGTGATGTGTAATACACGGTGTATGTGATAGCGGAGGGCGGTAGTGATGTGTGATACACGGTGTATGTGATAGCAGAGAGTGGTATTGATGTGTGATACACGGTGTATGTGATGGTGGAGGGCGGTAGTGATGTGTGATACACGGTGTATGTGATGGTGGAGGGAGGTAGTGATGTGTGATACACGGTGTATGTGATAGTGGAGGGAGGTAGTGATGTGTGATACACGGTGTATGTGATGGTGGAGGGAGGTAGAGATGTGTGATACACGGTGTATGTGATAGTGGAGGGCGGTAGTGATGTGTGATACATGTTGTATGTGATAGTGGAGGGCGGTAGTGATGTGTGATACACGGTGTATGTGATAGTGGAGGGCGGTAGTGATGAGTGATACACGGTGTATGTGATAGTGGAGGGTGGTAGTGATGTCTGATACACGGTGTATGTGATAGTGGAGGGCGGTAGTGATGTGTGATACACGGTGTATGTAATAGTGGAGGGCGGTAGTGATGTGTGATACACGGTGTATGTGATAGTGGAGGGTGGTAGTGATGTGTGATACACGGTGTATGTAATAGTGGAGGGCGGTAGTGATGTGTGATACACGGTGTATGTGATAGTGGAGGGCGGTAGTGATGTGTGATACACGGTGTATGTGATAGTGGAGGGCGGTAGTGATGTGTGATACACGGTGTATGTGATAGTGGAGGGCGGTAGTGATGTGTGATACACGGTGTATGTGATAGTGGAGGGCGGTAGTGATGTGTGATACACGGTGTATGTGATAGCGGAGGGCGGTAGTGATGTGTGATACACGGTGTATGTGATAGTGGAGGGCGGTAGTGATGTGTGATACACGGTGTATGTGATAGTGGAGGGCGGTAGTGATGTGTGATACACGGTGTATGTGATAGCGGAGGGTGGTAGTGATGTGTGATACACGGTGTATGTGATGGTGGAGGGAGGTAGTGATGTCTGATACACGGTGTATGTGATAGTGGAGGGCGGTAGTGATGTGTGATACACGGTGTATGTGATAGTGGAGGGTGGTAGTGATGTCTGATACACGGTGTATATGATAGTGGAGGGCGGTAGTGATGTGTGATACACGGTGTATGTAATAGTGGAGGGCGGTAGTGATGTGTGATACACGGTGTATATGATAGTGGAGGGAGGTAGTGATGTGTGATACAATGTGTATGTGATAGTGGAGGGCGGCAGTGATGTGTGATACACTGTGTATGTGATAGTGGAGGGTGGTAGTGATACACGGTGTATGTGATAGTGGAGGGCGGTAGTGATGTGTGATACACGGTGTATGTGATAGTGGAGGGTGGTAGTGATGTGTGATACACGGTGTATGTGATAGTGGAGGGCGGTAGTGATGTGTGATACGTGGTGTATGTGATAGTGGAGGGCGGTAGTGATGTCTCATACATGGTGTATGTGATAGTGGAGGGCGGTAGTGATGTGTGATACACGGTGTATGTGATAGTGGAGGGTGGTAGTGATGTGTGATACACGGTGTATGTAATAGTGGAGGGCGGTAGTGATATGTGATACACGGTGTATGTGATAGTGGAGGGTGGAGTGATGTTTGATACACGGTGTATGTGATAGTGGAGGGAGGTAGTGATGTGTGATAAACGGTGTATGTGATAGTGGAGGGTGGTAGTGATGTGTGATACACGGTGTATGTGATAGTGGAAGGTGGTAGTGATGTGTGATACACGGTGTATGTGATAGTGGAGGGCAGTAGTGATGTGTGATACATGGTGTATGTGATAGCGGAGGGCGGTAGTGATGTGTGATACACTGTGTATGTGATAGCGGAGGGCGGTAGTGATGTGTGATACACGGTGTATGTGATAGTGGAGGGTGGTAGTGATGTCTGATACACGGTGTATGTGATAGTGGAGGGCAGTAGTGATGTGTGATACACGGTGTATGTGATAGTGGAGAGCGGTAGTGATGTGTGATACACGGTGTATGTGATAGTGGAGGGCGGTAGTGATGGGTGATACACGGTGTATGTGATAGCGGAGGGCGGTAATGATGTGTGATACACTGTGTATGTGATAGTGGAGGGCGGTAGTGATGTGTGATACGCGGTGTATGTGATAGTGGAGGGCGGTAGTGATGTGTGATACACTGTGTATGTGATAGTGGAGGGCGGTAGTGATGTGTAATACACGGTGTATGTGATAGTGGAGGGCGGTAGTGATGTGTGATACACGGTGTATGTGATAGTGGAGGGTGGTAGTGATGTGTGATACACGGTGTATGTGATAGTGGAGGGTGGTAGTGATGTGTGATACACGGTGTATGTGATAGTGGAGGGCGGTAGTGATGTGTGATACACGGTGTATGTGATAGTGGAGGGCGGTAGTGATGTGTGATACACGGTGTATGTGATAGTGGAGGGCGGTAGTGATGTGTGATACATGGTGTATGTGATAGCGGAGGGCGGTAGTGATGTGTGATACACGGTGTATGTGATAGCAGAGAGTGGTAGTGATGTGTGATACACGGTGTATGTGATAGTGGAGGGCAGTAGTGATGTGTGATACACGGTGTATGTGATAGCGGAGGGTGGTAGTGATGTGTGATACACGGTATATGTGATAGCGGAGGGCGGTAGTGATGTGTGATATACGGTGTATGTGATAGTGGAGGGCGGTAGTGATGTGTGATACACGGTGTATGTGATAGCGGAGGGTGGTAGTGATGTGTGTGATACACGGTGTATGTGATAGCGGAGGGTGGTAGTGATGTGTGATACACGGTGTATGTGATAGTGGAGGGCAGTAGTGATGTGTGATACATGGTGTATGTGATAGTGGAGGGCGGTAGTGATGTGTGATACACTGTGTATGTGATAGCGGAGGGCGGTAGTGATGTGTGATACACGGTGTATGTGATAGTGGAGGGTGGTAGTGATGTCTGATACACGGTGTATGTGATAGTGGAGGGCAGTAGTGATGTGTGATACACGGAATATGTGATAGTGGAGAGCGGTAGTGATGTGTGATACACGGTGTATGTGATAGTGGAGGGCGGTAGTGATGGGTGATACACGGTGTATGTGATAGCGGAGGGCGGTAATGATGTGTGATACACTGTGTATGTGATAGTGGAGGGCGGTAGTGATGTGTGATACGCGGTGTATGTGATAGTGGAGGGCGGTAGTGATGTGTGATACACTGTGTATGTGATAGTGGAGGGCGGTAGTGATGTGTAATACACGGTGTATGTGATAGTGGAGGGCGGTAGTGATGTGTAATACACGGTGTATGTGATAGTGGAGGGAGGTAGTGATGTGTGATACACGGTGTATGTGATGGTGGAGGGAGGTAGAGATGTGTGATACACGGTGTATGTGATAGTGGAGGGCGGTAGTGATGTGTGATACATGGTGTATGTGATAGTGGAGGGCGGTAGTGTTGTGTGATACACGGTGTATGTGATAGTGGAGGGCGGTAGTGATGTGTGATACACGGTGTATGTAATAGTGGAGGGCGGTAGTGATGTGTGATACACGGTGTATGTGATAGTGGAGGGCGGTAGTGATGTCTGATACACGGTGTATGTGATAGTGGAGGGCGGTAGTGATGTGTGATACACGGTGTATGTGATAGTGGAGGGTGGTAGTGATGTCTGATACACGGTGTATATGATAGTGGAGGGCGGTAGTGATGTGTGATACACGGTGTATGTGATAGTGGAGGGCGGTAGTGATGTGTGATACATGGTGTATGTGATAGTGGAGGGCGGTAGTGATGTGTGATACACGGTGTATGTGATAGTGGAGGGTGGTAGTGATGTGCGATACATGGTGTATGTGATAGTGGAGGGCGGTAGTGATGTGTGATACACGGTGTATGTGATAGTGGAGGGCGGTAGTGATGTGTGATACACGGTGTATGTGATGGTGGAGGGAGGTAGTGATGTGTGATACACGGTGTATGTGATAGTGGAGGGCGGTAGTGATGTGTGATACACGGTGTATGTGATAGTGGAGGGTGGTAGTGATGTCTGATACATGGTGTATGTGATAGTGGAGGGCTTTAGTGATGTGTGATACACGGTGTATGTAATAGTGGAGGGCGGTAGTGATGTGTGATACGCGGTGTATGTGATAGTGGAGGGCGGTAGTGATGTGTGATACACGGTGTATGTGATAGTGGAGGGCGGTAGTGATGTGTGATACACGGTGTATGTGATAGTGGAGGGCGGTAGTGATGTGTAATACACGGTGTATGTGATAGCGGAGGGCGGTAGTGATGTGTGATACACGGTGTATGTGATAGCAGAGAGTGGTATTGATGTGTGATACACGGTGTATGTGATGGTGGAGGGCGGTAGTGATGTGTGATACACGGTGTATGTGATGGTGGAGGGAGGTAGTGATGTGTGATACACGGTGTATGTGATAGTGGAGGGAGGTAGTGATGTGTGATACACGGTGTATGTGATGGTGGAGGGAGGTAGAGATGTGTGATACACGGTGTATGTGATAGTGGAGGGCGGTAGTGATGTGTGATACATGTTGTATGTGATAGTGGAGGGCGGTAGTGATGTGTGATACACGGTGTATGTGATAGTGGAGGGCGGTAGTGATGAGTGATACACGGTGTATGTGATAGTGGAGGGTGGTAGTGATGTCTGATACACGGTGTATGTGATAGTGGAGGGCGGTAGTGATGTGTGATACACGGTGTATGTAATAGTGGAGGGCGGTAGTGATGTGTGATACACGGTGTATGTGATAGTGG
This sequence comes from Phyllobates terribilis, assembly GCF_046119375.1. Lineage (NCBI taxonomy): Eukaryota > Metazoa > Chordata > Amphibia > Anura > Dendrobatidae > Phyllobates > Phyllobates terribilis. Next base: position 308,027,225 of record NW_027362772.1, read on the forward strand.
AGGGTGGTAGTGATGTGTGATACACGGTGTATGTAATAGTGGAGGGCGGTAGTGATGTGTGATACACGGTGTATGTGATAGTGGAGGGCGGTAGTGATGTGTGATACACGGTGTATGTGATAGTGGAGGGCGGTAGTGATGTGTGATACACGGTGTATGTGATAGTGGAGGGCGGTAGTGATGTGTGATACACGGTGTATGTGATAGTGGAGGGCGGTAGTGATGTGTGATACACGGTGTATGTGATAGCGGAGGGCGGTAGTGATGTGTGATACACGGTGTATGTGATAGTGGAGGGCGGTAGTGATGTGTGATACACGGTGTATGTGATAGTGGAGGGCGGTAGTGATGTGTGATACACGGTGTATGTGATAGCGGAGGGTGGTAGTGATGTGTGATACACGGTGTATGTGATGGTGGAGGGAGGTAGTGATGTCTGATACACGGTGTATGTGATAGTGGAGGGCGGTAGTGATGTGTGATACACGGTGTATGTGATAGTGGAGGGTGGTAGTGATGTCTGATACACGGTGTATATGATAGTGGAGGGCGGTAGTGATGTGTGATACACGGTGTATGTAATAGTGGAGGGCGGTAGTGATGTGTGATACACGGTGTATATGATAGTGGAGGGAGGTAGTGATGTGTGATACAATGTGTATGTGATAGTGGAGGGCGGCAGTGATGTGTGATACACTGTGTATGTGATAGTGGAGGGTGGTAGTGATACACGGTGTATGTGATAGTGGAGGGCGGTAGTGATGTGTGATACACGGTGTATGTGATAGTGGAGGGTGGTAGTGATGTGTGATACACGGTGTATGTGATAGTGGAGGGCGGTAGTGATGTGTGATACGTGGTGTATGTGATAGTGGAGGGCGGTAGTGATGTCTGATACATGGTGTATGTGATAGTGGAGGGCGGTAGTGATGTCTGATACATGGTGTATGTGATAGTGGAGGGCGGTAGTGATGTGTGATACACGGTGTATGTGATAGTGGAGGGTGGTAGTGATGTCTGATACACGGTGTATGTGATAGTGGAGGGTGGTAGTGATGTGTGATACACGGTGTATGTAATAGTGGAGGGCGGTAGTGATATGTGATACACGGTGTATGTGATAGTGGAGGGTGGAGTGATGTTTGATACACGGTGTATGTGATAGTGGAGGGAGGTAGTGATGTGTGATAAACGGTGTATGTGATAGTGGAGGGTGGTAGTGATGTGTGATACACGGTGTATGTGATAGTGGAAGGTGGTAGTGATGTGTGATACACGGTGTATGTGATAGTGGAGGGCAGTAGTGATGTGTGATACATGGTGTATGTGATAGCGGAGGGCGGTAGTGATGTGTGATACACTGTGTATGTGATAGCGGAGGGCGGTAGTGATGTGTGATACACGGTGTATGTGATAGTGGAGGGTGGTAGTGATGTCTGATACACGGTGTATGTGATAGTGGAGGGCAGTAGTGATGTGTGATACACGGTGTATGTGATAGTGGAGAGCGGTAGTGATGTGTGATACACGGTGTATGTGATAGTGGAGGGCGGTAGTGATGGGTGATACACGGTGTATGTGATAGCGGAGGGCGGTAATGATGTGTGATACACTGTGTATGTGATAGTGGAGGGCGGTAGTGATGTGTGATACGCGGTGTATGTGATAGTGGAGGGCGGTAGTGATGTGTGATACACTGTGTATGTGATAGTGGAGGGCGGTAGTGATGTGTAATACACGGTGTATGTGATAGTGGAGGGCGGTAGTGATGTGTGATACACGGTGTATGTGATAGTGGAGGGTGGTAGTGATGTGTGATACACGGTGTATGTGATAGTGGAGGGTGGTAGTGATGTGTGATACACGGTGTATGTGATAGTGGAGGGCGGTAGTGATGTGTGATACACGGTGTATGTGATAGTGGAGGGCGGTAGTGATGTGTGATACACGGTGTATGTGATAGTGGAGGGCGGTAGTGATGTGTGATACATGGTGTATGTGATAGCGGAGGGCGGTAGTGATGTGTGATACACGGTGTATGTGATAGCAGAGAGTGGTAGTGATGTGTGATACACGGTGTATGTGATAGTGGAGGGCAGTAGTGATGTGTGATACACGGTGTATGTGATAGCGGAGGGTGGTAGTGATGTGTGATACACGGTATATGTGATAGCGGAGGGCGGTAGTGATGTGTGATATACGGTGTATGTGATAGTGGAGGGCGGTAGTGATGTGTGATACACGGTGTATGTGATAGCGGAGGGTGGTAGTGATGTGTGTGATACACGGTGTATGTGATAGCGGAGGGTGGTAGTGATGTGTGATACACGGTGTATGTGATAGTGGAGGGCGGTGGTGATGTGTGATACACGGTGTATGTGATAGTGGAGGGCAGTAGTGATGTGTGATACATGGTGTATGTGATAGTGGAGGGCGGTAGTGATGTGTGATACACTGTGTATGTGATAGCGGAGGGCGGTAGTGATGTGTGATACACGGTGTATGTGATAGTGGAGGGTGGTAGTGATGTCTGATACACGGTGTATGTGATAGTGGAGGGCAGTAGTGATGTGTGATACACGGTGTATGTGATAGTGGAGAGCGGTAGTGATGTGTGATACACGGTGTATGTGATAGTGGAGGGCGGTAGTGATGGGTGATACACGGTGTATGTGATAGCGGAGGGCGGTAATGATGTGTGATACACTGTGTATGTGATAGTGGAGGGCGGTAGTGATGTGTGATACGCGGTGTATGTGATAGTGGAGGGCGGTAGTGATGTGTGATACACTGTGTATGTGATAGTGGAGGGCGGTAGTGATGTGTAATACACGGTGTATGTGATAGTGGAGGGCGGTAGTGATGTGTGATACACGGTGTATGTGATAGTGGAGGGTGGTAGTGATGTGTGATACACGGTGTATGTGATAGTGGAGGGTGGTAGTGATGTGTGATACACGGTGTATGTGATAGTGGAGGGCGGTAGTGATGTGTGATACACGGTGTATGTGATAGCAGAGAGTGGTAGTGATGTGTGAAACACGGTGTATGTGATAGTGGAGGGCAGTAGTGATGTGTGATACACGGTGTATGTGATAGCGGAGGGTGGTAGTGATGTGTGATACACGGTGTATGTGATAGCGGAGGGCGGTAGTGATGTGTGATATACGGTGTATGTGATAGTGGAGGGCGGTAGTGATGTGTGATACACGGTGTATGTGATAGCGGAGGGAGGTAGTGATGTGTGATACACGGTGTATGTGATAGTGGAGGGAGGTAGTGATGTGTGATACACGGTGTATGTGATAGCGGAGAGCGGTAGTGATGTGTGATACACGGTGTATGTGATAGCGGAGGGAGGTAGTGATGTGTGATACACGGTGTATGTGATAGTGGAGGGAGGTAGTGATGTGTGATACACGGTGTATGTGATAGCGGAGGGAGGTAGTGATGTGTGATACACGGTGTATGTGATAGCGGAGGGCGGTAGTGATGTGTGATACACGGTGTATGTGATAGTGGAGGGAGGTAGTGATGTGTGATACACGGTGTATGTGATAGCGGAGGGAGGTAGTGATGTGTGATACACGGTGTATGTGATAGTGGAGGGAGGTAGTGATGTGTGATACACGGTGTATGTGATAGCGGAGGGAGGTAGTGATGTGTGATACACGGTGTATGTGATAGTGGAGGGAGGTAGTGATGTGTGATACACGGTGTATGTGATAGCGGAGGGAGGTAGTGATGTGTGATACACGGTGTATGTGATAGTGGAGGGAGGTAGTGATGTGTGATACACGGTGTATGTGATAGCGGAGGGCGGTAGTGATGAGTGATACACGGCGGTGTATGTGATAGTGGAGGGCGGTAGTGATGAGTGATACACAGTGTATGTGATAGTGGAGGGCGGTAGTGATGGGTGATACACGGTGTATGTGATCGTGGAGGGCGGTAGTGATGGGTGATACACGGTGTATGTGATAGTGGAGGGAGATAGTGATGTGTGATACACGGTGTATGTGATAGTGGAGGGCAGTAGTGATGTGTGATACACGGTGTATGTGATAGTGGACGGAGGTAGTGATGTGTGATACACGGTGTATGTGATAGCGGAGGGCGGTAGTGATGTGTGATACACGGTGTATGTGATAGCGGAGGGCGGTAGTGATGAGTGATACACGGTGTATGTGATAGCGGAGGGCGGTAGTGATGAGTGATACACGGTGTATGTGATAGTGGAGGGCGGTAGTGATGAGTGATACATAGTGTATGTGATAGTGGAGGGCGGTAGTGATGGGTGATACACGGTGTATGTGATCGTGGAGGGCGGTAGTGATGGGTGATACACGGTGTATGTGATAGCGGAGGGCGGTAGTGATGTGTGATACACGGTGTATGTGATAGTGGAGGGAGGTAGTGATGTGTGATACACGGTGTATGTGATAGTGGAGGGCAGTAGTGATGTGTGATACACGGTGTATGTGATAGTGGAGGGAGGTAGTGATGTGTGATACACGGTGTATGTGATAGCGGAGGGCGGTAGTGATGAGTGATACACGGTGTATGTGATAGTGGAGGGCGGTAGTGATGGGTGATACACGGTGTATGTGATCGTGGAGGGCGGTAGTGATGGGTGATACACGGTGTATGTGATAGCGGAGGGCGGTAGTGATGGGTGATACACGGTGTATGTGATAGCGGAGGGCGGTAGTGATGTGTGATACACGGTGTATGTGATAGCGGAGGGCGGTAGTGATGTGTGATACACGGTGTATGTGATAGTGGAGGGCGGTAGTGATGTCTGTGATACACAGTGTATGTGATAGTGGAAGGCGGTAGTGATGTGTGTGATACACGGTGTATGTGATAGCGGAGGGCTGTAGTGATGTGTGATACACGGTGTATGTGATAGCGGAGGGCGGTAGTGATGTGTGATACGCGGTGTATGTGATAGCGGAGGGCGGTAGTGATGGGTGATACACGGTGTATGTGATAGCGGAGGGCGGTAGTGATGTGTGTCATACACGGTGTATGTGATAGTGGAGGGCGGTAGTGATGTCTGATACACGGTGTATGTGATAGCGGAGGGCGGTAGTGATGTGTGATGCACGGTGTATGTGATAGTGGAGGGCGGTAGTGATGTGTGTGATACATGGTATATGTGATAGCGGAGGGCGGTAGTGATGTGTGATACACGGTATATGTGATAGTGGAGGGAGGTAGTGATGTGTGATACACGGTGTATGTGATAGCGGAGGGAGGTAGTGATGTGTGATACACGGTGTATGTGATAGCGGAGGGCGGTAGTGATGTGTGATACACGGTGTGTGTGATAGTGGAGGGTGGTAGTGATGTGTGATACACGGTGTATGTGATAGCGGAGGGTGGTAGTGATGTGTGATACACGGTGTATGTGATAGTGGAGGGCAGTAGTGATGTGTGATACACGGTGTATGTGATAGCGGAGGGCGGTAGTGATGTGTGATACACGGTGTATGTGATAGTGGAGGGTGGTAGTGATGTCTGATACACGGTGTATGTGATAGTGGAGGGCAGTAGTGATGTGTGATACACGGTGTATGTGATAGTGGAGAGCGGTAGTGATGTGTGATACACGGTGTATGTGATAGTGGAGGGCGGTAGTGATGGGTGATACACGGTGTATGTGATAGCGGAGGGCGGTAATGATGTGTGATACACTGTGTATGTGATAGTGGAGGGCGGTAGTGATGTGTGATACGCGGTGTATGTGATAGTGGAGGGCGGTAGTGATGTGTGATACACGGTGTATGTGATAGTGGAGGGCGGTAGTGATGTGTAATACACGGTGTATGTGATAGTGGAGGGCGGTAGTGATGTGTGATACACGGTGTATGTGATAGTGGAGGGCGGTAGTGATGTGTGATACACGGTGTATGTGATAGTGGAGGGTGGTAGTGATGTGTGATACACGGTGTATGTGATAGTGGAGGGCGGTAGTGATGTGTGATACATGGTGTATGTGATAGCGGAGGGCGGTAGTGATGTGTGATACACGGTGTATGTGATAGCGGAGAGTGGTAGTGATGTGTGATACACGGTGTATGTGATAGTGGAGGGCAGTAGTGATGTGTGATACACGGTGTATGTGATAGCGGAGGGTGGTAGTGATGTGTGATACACGGTGTATGTGATAGCGGAGGGCGGTAGTGATGTGTGATATACGGTGTATGTGATAGTGGAGGGCGGTAGTGATGTGTGATACACGGTGTATGTGATAGCGGAGGGTGGTAGTGATGTGTGTGATACACGGTGTATGTGATAGCGGAGGGTGGTAGTGATGTGTGATACACGGTGTATGTGATAGTGGAGGGCGGTGGTGATGTGTGATACACGGTGTATGTGATAGCGGAGGGAGGTAGTGATGTGTGATACACGGTGTATGTGATAGTGGAGGGAGGTAGTGATGTGTGATACACGGTGTATGTGATAGCGGAGGGAGGTAGTGATGTGTGATACACGGTGTATGTGATAGTGGAGGGCGGTAGTGATGAGTGATACACGGTGTATGTGATAGCGGAGGGAGGTAGTGATGTGTGATACACGGTGTATGTGATAGTGGAGGGCGGTAGTGATGTGTGATGCACGGTGTATGTGATAGCGGAGAGCGGTAGTGATGTGTGATACACGGTGTATGTGATAGCGGAGGGAGGTAGTGATGTGTGATACACGGTGTATGTGATCGTGGAGGGCGGTAGTGATGGGTGATACACGATGTTTGTGATAGCGGCGGGCGGTAGTGATGTGTGATACACGGTGTATGTGATAGCGGAGGGCGGTAGTGATGGGTGATACACGGTGTATGTGATCGTGGAGGGTGGTAGTGATGGGTGATACACGGTGTATGTGATAGCGGAGGGCAGAAGTGATGTGTGATACACGGTGTATGTGATAGCAGAGAGTGGTAGTGATGTGTGATACACGGTTTATGTGAGAGTGGAGGGCGGTAGTGATGTGCGATACATGGTGTATGTGATAGCGGAGGGCGGTAGTGATGTGTGATACACGGTGTATGTGATAGCGGAGGGCGGTAGTGATGTGTGATATACGGTTTATGTGATAGTGGAGGGCGGTAGTGATGTGTGATACACGGTGTATGTGATAGCGGAGGGTGGTAGTGATGTGTGTGATACACGGTGTATGTGATAGCGGAGGGTGGTAGTGATGTGTGATACACGGTGTATGTGACAGTGGAGGGCGGTAGTGATGTGTGATACACGGTGTATGTGATAGCGGAGGGCGGTAGTGATGTGTGATACACGGTGTATGTGATAGCGGAGGGCGGTAGTGATGTGTGATACATGGTGTATGTGATAGCGGAGGGCGGTAGTGATGTGTGATACACGGTGTATGTGATAGTGGAGGGAGGTAGTGATGTGTGATACACGGTGTATGTGACTGCGGAGGGCGGTAGTGATGTGTGATACACGGTGTATGTGATAGTGGAGAGCGGTAGTGATGTGTGATACACGGTGTATGTGATAGTGGAGGGTGGTAGTGATGTTTGATACACGGTGTATGTGATAGTGGAGGGAGGTAGTGATGTGTGATACACGGTGTATGTGATAGCGGAGGGAGGTAGTGATGTGTGATACACGGTGTATGTGATAGTGGAGGGCGGTAGTGATGAGTGATACACAGTGTATGTGATAGTGGAGGGCGGTAGTGATGTGTGATACACGGTGTATGTGATCGTGGAGGGCGGTAGTGATGGGTGATACACGGTGTATGTGATAGCGGAGGGCGGTAGTGATGGGTGATACACGGTGTATGTGATAGCGGAGGGCGGTAGTGATGTGTGATACACGGTGTATGTGATAGTGGAGGGCGGTAGTGATGTGTGATACACGGTGTATGTGATAGTGGAGGGAGGTAGTGATGTGTGATACACGGTGTATGTGATAGCGGAGGGAGGTAGTGATGTGTGATACACGGTGTATGTGATAGCGGAGAGCGGTAGTGATGTGTGATACACGGTGTATGTGATAGCGGAGGGAGGTAGTGATGTGTGATACACGGTGTATGTGATCGTGGAGGGCGGTAGTGATGGGTGATACACGGTGTATGTGATAGCGGAGGGCGGTAGTGATGGGTGATACACGGTGTATGTGATAGCGGAGGGCGGTAGTGATGTGTGATACACGGTGTATGTGATAGCGGAGGGCGGTAGTGATGTGTGATACACGGTGTATGTGATAGTGGAGGGCGGTAGTGATGTCTGTGATACACAGTGTATGTGATAGTGGAAGGCGGTAGTGATGTGTGTGATACACGGTGTATGTGATAGCGGAGGGCTGTAGTGATGTGTGATACACGGTGTATGTGATAGCGGAGGGCGGTAGTGATGTGTGATACGCAGTGTATGTGATAGTGGAGGGCGGTAGTGATGTGTGATACACGGTGTATATGATAGTGGAGGGAGGTAGTGATGTGTGATACAATGTGTATGTGATAGTGGAGGGCGGTAGTGATATGTGATACACGGTGTATGTGATAGTGGAGGGCGGTAGTGATGTGTGATACACGGTGTATGTGATAGTGGAGGGTGGTAGTGATGTGTGATACACTGTGTATGTGATAGTGGAGGTCGGTAGTGATGTGTGATACACTGTGTATGTGATAGTGGAGGGCGGTAGTGATACACGGTGTATGTGATAGCGGAGGGAGGTAGTGATGTGTGATACACGGTGTATGTGATAGCGGAGGGCGGTAGTGATGAGTGATACACGGTGTATGTGATAGTGGAGGGCGGTAGTGATGTGTGATACACGGTGTATGTGATAGTGGAGGGTGGTAGTGATGTGTGATACACGGTGTATGTGATAGTGGAGGGCGGTAGTGATGTGTGATACGTGGTGTATGTGATAGTGGAGGGCGGTAGTGATGTCTGATACATGGTGTATGTGATAGTGGAGGGCGGTAGTGATGTCTGATACATGGTGTATGTGATAGTGGAGGGCGGTAGTGATGTGTGATACACGGTGTATGTGATAGTGGAGGGTGGTAGTGATGTCTGATACACGGTGTATGTGATAGTGGAGGGTGGTAGTGATGTGTGATACACGGTGTATGTAATAGTGGAGGGCGGTAGTGATGTGTGATACACGGTGTATGTGATAGTGGAGGGTGGTAGTGATGTCTGATACACGGTGTATGTGATAGTGGAGGGAGGTAGTGATGTGTGATAAACGGTGTATGTGATAGTGGAGGGTGGTAGTGATGTGTGATACACGGTGTATGTGATAGTGGAGGGTGGTAGTGATGTGTGATACACGGTGTATGTGATAGTGGAGGGCAGTAGTGATGTGTGATACATGGTGTATGTGATAGCGGAGGGCGGTAGTGATGTGTGATACACTGTGTATGTGATAGCGGAGGGCGGTAGTGATGTGTGATACACTGTGTATGTGATAGCGGAGGGCGGTAGTGATGTGTGATACACGGTGTATGTGATAGTGGAGGGTGGTAGTGATGTCTGATACACGGTGAATGTGATAGTGGAGGGCAGTAGTGATGTGTGATACACGGTGTATGTGATAGTGGAGAGCGGTAGTGATGTGTGATACACGGTGTATGTGATAGTGGAGGGCGGTAGTGATGGGTGATACACTGTGTATGTGATAGCGGAGGGCGGTAGTGATGTGTGATACACGGTGTATGTGATAGTGGAGGGTGGTAGTGATGTCTGATACACGGTGTATGTGATAGTGGAGGGCAGTAGTGATGTGTGATACACGGTGTATGTGATAGTGGAGAGCGGTAGTGATGTGTGATACACGGTGTATGTGATAGTGGAGGGCGGTAGTGATGTGTGATACGCGATGTATGTGATAGTGGAGGGCGGTAGTGATGTGTGATACACGGTGTATGTGATAGTGGAGGGCGGTAGTGATGTGTAATACACGGTGTATGTGATAGTGGAGGGCGGTAGTGATGTGTGATACACGGTGTATGTGATAGTGGAAGGTGGTAGTGATGTGTGATACACGGTGTATGTGATAGTGGAGGGTGGTAGTGATGTGTGATACACGGTGTATGTGATAGTGGAGGGCGGTAGTGATGTGTGATACATGGTGTATGTGATAGCGGAGGGCGGTAGTGATGTGTGATACACGGTGTATGTGATAGCGGAGGGTGGTAGTGATGTGTGATACACGGTGTATGTGATAGCGGAGGGCGGTAGTGATGTGTGATATACGGTGTATGTGATAGTGGAGGGCGGTAGTGATGTGTGATACACGGTGTATGTGATAGCGGAGGGTGGTAGTGATGTGTGTGATACACGGTGTATGTGATAGCGGAGGGTGGTAGTGATGTGTGATACACGGTGTATGTGATAGTGGAGGGCGGTGGTGATGTGTGATACACGGTGTATGTGATAGCGGAGAGCGGTAGTGATGTGTGATACACGGTGTATGTGATAGCGGAGGGAGGTAGTGATGTGTGATACACGGTGTATGTGACAGTGGAGGGAGGTAGTGATGTGTGATACACGGTGTATGTGATAGCGGAGAGCGGTAGTGATGTGTGATACACGGTGTATGTGATAGCGGAGGGAGGTAGTGATGTGTGATACACGGTGTATGTGATAGTGGAGGGAGGTAGTGATGTGTGATACACGGTGTATGTGATAGCGGAGGGAGGTAGTGATGTGTGATACACGGTGTATGTGATAGTGGAGGGCGGTAGTGATGAGTGATACACGGCGGTGTATGTGATAGTGGAGGGCGGTAGTGATGAGTGATACACAGTGTATGTGATAGTGGAGGGCGGTAGTGATGGGTGATACACGGTGTATGTGATCGTGGAGGGCGGTAGTGATGGGTGATACACGGTGTATGTGATAGTGGAGGGAGGTAGTGATGTGTGATACACGGTGTATGTGATAGTGGAGGGCAGTAGTGATGTGTGATACACGGTGTATGTGATAGTGGACGGAGGTAGTGATGTGTGATACACGGTGTATGTGATAGCGGAGGGCGGTAGTGATGAGTGATACACGGTGTATGTGATAGCGGAGGGCGGTAGTGATGTGTGATACATGGTGTATGTGATAGTGGAGGGCGGTAGTGATGAGTGATACACAGTGTATGTGATAGTGGAGGGCGGTAGTGATGGGTGATACACGGTGTATGTGATCGTGGAGGGCGGTAGTGATGGGTGATACACGGTGTATGTGATAGCGGAGGGCGGTAGTGATGGGTGATACACGGTGTATGTGATAGCGGAGGGCGGTAGTGATGTGTGATACACGGTGTATGTGATAGTGGAGGGCGGTAGTGATGTCTGTGATACACAGTGTATGTGATAGTGGAAGGCGGTAGTGATGTGTGTGATACACGGTGTATGTGATAGCGGAGGGCTGTAGTGATGTGTGATACACGGTGTATGTGATAGCGGAGGGCGGTAGTGATGTGTGATATGCGGTGTATGTGATAGCGGAGGGAGGTAGTGATGTGTGATACACGGTGTATGTGATAGCGGAGGGCGGTAGTGATGGGTGATACACGGTGTATGTGATAGCGGAGGGCGGTAGTGATGTGTGTCATACACGGTGTATGTGATAGTGGAGGGCGGTAGTGATGTCTGATACACGGTGTATGTGATAGCGGAGGGCGGTAGTGATGTGTGATGCACGGTGTATGTGATAGTGGAGGGCGGTAGTGATGTGTGTGATACATGGTATATGTGATAGCGGAGGGCGGTAGTGATGTGTGATACACGGTATATGTGATAGTGGAGGGAGGTAGTGATGTGTGATACACGGTGTATGTGATAGCGGAGGGCGGTAGTGATGTGTGATACACGGTGTATGTGATAGTGGAGGGCGGTAGTGATGTGTGATACACGGTGTATGTGATAGTGGAGGGCGGTACTGATGTGTGATACACGGTGTATGTGATAGTGGAGGGAGGTAGTGATGTGTGATACACGGTGTATGTGATAGCGGAGGGCGGTAGTGATGTGTGATACACGGTGTATGTGATAGTGGAGGGCGGTAGTGATGTGTGATACACGGTGCATGTGATAGTGGAGGGCGGTAGTGATGTGTGATACACGGTGCATGTGATAGTGGAGGGCGGTAGTGATGTGTGATACACGGTGTATGTGATAGCGGAGGGCGGTAGTGATGTGTGATACATGGTGTATGTGATAGCGGAGGGCGGTAGTGATGTGTGATACACGGTGTATGTGATAGCGGAGGGAGGTAGTGATGTGTGTGATACACGGTGTATGTGATAGTGGAGGGAGGTAGTGATGTGTGATACACTGTGTATGTGATAGCGGAGGGAGGTAGTGATGTGTGTGATACACGGTGTATGTGATAGTGGAGGGCGGTAGTGATGTGTGATACACTGTGTATGTGATAGCGGAGGGCGGTAGTGATGTGTGATACACGGTGTATGTGATAGTGGAGGGTGGTAGTGATGTCTGATACACGGTGTATGTGATAGTGGAGGGCAGTAGTGATGTGTGATACACGGTGTATGTGATAGTGGAGAGCGGTAGTGATGTGTGATACACGGTGTATGTGATATTGGAGGGCGGTAGTGATGGGTGATACACGGTGTATGTGATAGCGGAGGGCGGTAATGATGTGTGATACACTGTGTATGTGATAGTGGAGGGCGGTAGTGATGTGTGATACGCGGTGTATGTGATAGTGGAGGGCGGTAGTGATGTGTGATACACGGTGTATGTGATAGTGGAGGGCGGTAGTGATGTGTAATACATGGTGTATGTGATAGTGGAGGGCGGTAGTGATGTGTGATACACGGTGTATGTGATAGTGGAGGGTGGTAGTGATGTGTGATACACGGTGTATGTGATAGTGGAGGGTGGTAGTGATGTGTGATACACGGTGTATGTGATAGTGGAGGGCGGTAGTGATGTGTGATACACGGTGTATGTGATAGCGGAGGGCGGTAGTGATGTGTGATACACGGTGTATGTGATAGCGGAGAGTGGTAGTGATGTGTGATACACGGTGTTTGTGATAGTGGAGGGCAGTAGTGATGTGTGATACACGGTGTATGTGATAGCGGAGGGTGGTAGTGATGTGTGATACACGGTGTATGTGATAGCGGAGGGCGGTAGTGATGTGTGATATACGGTGTATGTGATAGTGGAGGGCGGTAGTGATGTGTGATACACGGTGTATGTGATAGCGGAGGGTGGTAGTGATGTGTGTGATACACGGTGTATGTGATAGCGGAGGGTGGTAGTGATGTGTGATACACGGTGTATGTGATAGTGGAGGGCGGTGGTGATGTGTGATACACGGTGTATGTGATAGCGGAGAGCGGTAGTGATGTGTGATACACGGTGTATGTGATAGCGGAGGGAGGTAGTGATGTGTGATACACGGTGTATGTGATAGTGGAGGGAGGTAGTGATGTGTGATACACGGTGTATGTGATAGCGGAGGGAGGTAGTGATGTGTGATACACGGTGTATGTGATAGTGGAGGGCGGTAGTGATGAGTGATACACGGCGGTGTATGTGATAGTGGAGGGCGGTAGTGATGTGTGATGCACGGTGTATGTGATAGCGGAGGGCGGTAGTGATGTGTGATACATGGTGTATGTGATAGCGGAGGGAGGTAGTGATGTGTGATACACGGTGTAAGTGATCGTGGAGGGCGGTAGTGATGGGTGATACACGATGTATGTGATAGCGGCGGGCGGTAGTGATGTGTGATACACGGTGTATGTGATAGCGGAGGGCGGTAGTGATGGGTGATACACGGTGTATGTGATCGTGGAGGGTGGTAGTGATGGGTGATACACGGTGTATGTGATAGCGGAGGACAGTAGTGATGTGTGATACACGGTGTATGTGATAGCAGAGAGTGGTAGTGATGTGTGATACACGGTGTATGTGAGAGTGGAGGGCGGTAGTGATGTGTGATACATGGCGTATGTGATAGCGGAGGGCGGTAGTGATGTGTGATACACGGTGTATGTGATAGCGGAGGGCGGTAGTGATGTGTGATATACGGTGTATGTGATAGTGGAGGGCGGTAGTGATGTGTGATACACGGTGTATGTGATAGCGGAGGGTGGTAGTGATGTGTGTGATACACGGTGTATATGATAGCGGAGGGTGGTAGTGATGTGTGTGATACACGGTGTATGTGATAGCGGAGGGTGGTAGTGATGTGTGATACACGGTGTATGTGATAGTGGAGGGCGGTAGTGATGTGTGATACACGGTGTATGTGATAGCGGAGAGTCGTAGTGATGTGTGATACACGGTGTATGTGATAGTGGAGGGCGGTAGTGATGTGTGATATACGGTGTATGTGATAGTGGAGGGCGGTAGTGATGTGTGATACACGGTGTATGTGATAGCGGAGGGTGGTAGTGATGTGTGTGATACACGGTGTATGTGATAGCGGAGGGTGGTAGTGATGTGTGTGATACACGGTGTATGTGATAGCGGAGGGCGGTAGTGATGTGTGTGATACACGGTGTATGTGATAGCGGAAGGTGGTAGTGATGTGTGATACACGGTGTATGTGATAGTGGAGGGCGGTAGTGATGTGTGATACACGGTGTATGTGATAGCGGAGAGCGGTAGTGATGTGTGATACACGGTGTATGTGATAGCGGAGGGCGGTAGTGATGAGTGATACACAGTGTATGTGATAGTGGAGGGCGGTAGTGATGGGTGATACACGGTGTATGTGATCGTGGAGGGCGGTAGTGATGGGTGATACACGGTGTATGTGATAGCGGAGGGCGGTAGTGATGGGTGATACACGGTGTATGTGATAGCGGAGGGCGGTAGTGATGTGTGATACACGGTGTATGTGATAGCGGAGGGCGGTAGTGATGTGTGATACACGGTGTATGTAATAGTGGAGGGCGGTAGTGATGTCTGTGATACACAGTGTATGTGATAGTGGAAGGCGGTAGTGATGTGTGTGATACACGGTGTATGTGATAGCGGAGGGCTGTAGTGATGTGTGATACACGGTGTATGTGATAGCGGAGGGCGGTAGTGATGTGTGATAGGCGGTGTATGTGATAGCGGAGGGAGGTAGTGATGTGTGATACACGGTGTATGTGATAGCGGAGGGCGGTAGTGATGGGTGATACACGGTGTATGTGATAGCGGAGGGCGGTAGTGATGTGTGTGATACACGGTGTATGTGAAGTGGAGGGCGGTAGTGATGTCTGATACACGGTGTATGTGATAGCGGAGGGCGGTAGTGATGTGTGATACATGGTGTATGTGATAGTGGAGGGCGATAGTGATGTGTGATACACGGTGTATGTGAAGTGGAGGGCGGTAGTGATGTCTGATACACGGTGTATGTGATAGCGGAGGGCGGTAGTGATGTGTGATACACGGTGTATGTGATAGTGGAGGGTGGTAGTGATGTGTGATACACGGTGTATGTGATAGCGGAGGGCGGTAGTGATGTGTGATGCACGGTGTATGTGATAGTGGAGGGCGGTAGTGATGTGTGTGATACATGGTATATGTGATAGCGGAGGGCGGTAGTGATGTGTGATACACGGTATATGTGATAGTGGAGGGAGGTAGTGATGTCTGATACACGGTGTATGTGATGGTGAAGGGCGGTAGTGATGTCTGATACACGGTGTATGTGATAGCGGAGGGCGGTAGTGATGGGTGATACACGGTGTATGTGATCGTGGAGGGAGGTAGTGATGTGTGATACACTGTGTATGTGATAGTGGAGGGTGGTAGTGATGTGTGATACACTGTGTATGTGATAGTGGAGGGCGGTAGTGATGTGTGATACACGGTGTATGTGATAGTGGAGGGTGGTAGTGATGTGTGATACACTGTGTATGTGATAGTGGAGGGCGGTAGTGATGTGTGATACACTGTGTATGTGATAGTGGAGGGCGGTAGTGATACACGGTGTATATGATAGCGGAGGGCGGTAGTGATGAGTGATACACGGTGTATGTGATAGTGGAGGGCGGTAGTGATGTGTGATACACGGTGTATGTGATAGTGGAGGGTGGTAGTGATGTGTGATACACGGTGTATGTGATAGTGGAGGGCGGTAGTGATGTGTGATACGTGGTGTATGTGATAGTGGAGGGCGGTAGTGATGTCTGATACATGGTGTATGTGATAGTGGAGGGCGGTAGTGATGTCTGATACATGGTGTATGTGATAGTGGAGGGCGGTAGTGATGTGTGATACACTGTGTATGTGATAGTGGAGGGCGGTAGTGATGTCTGATACATGGTGTATGTGATAGTGGAGGGCGGTAGTGATGTGTGATACGCGGTGTATGTGATAGTGGAGGGCGGTAGTGATGTGTGATACACTGTGTATGTGATAGTGGAGGGCGGTAGTGATGTGTAATACACGGTGTATGTGATAGTGGAGGGCGGTAGTGATGTGTGATACACGGTGTATGTGATAGCGGAGGGAGGTAGTGATGTGTGATACACGGTGTATGTGATAGTGGAGGGTGGTAGTGATGTCTGATACACGGTGTATGTGATAGTGGAGGGTGGTAGTGATGTGTGATACACGGTGTATGTAATAGTGGAGGGCGGTAGTGATGTGTGATACACGGTGTATGTGATAGTGGAGGGTGGTAGTGATGTCTGATACACGGTGTATGTGATAGTGGAGGGCGGTAGTGATGTGTGATACATGGTGTATGTGATAGCGGAGGGCGGTAGTGATGTGTGATACACTGTGTATGTGATAGCGGAGGGAGGTAGTGATGTGTGATACACGGTGTATGTGATAGTGGAGGGTGGTAGTGAAGTCTGATACACGGTGTATGTGATAGTGGAGGGCAGTAGTGATGTGTGATACACGGTGTATGTGATAGTGGAGAGCGGTAGTGATGTGTGATACACGGTGTATGTGATAGTGGAGGGAGGTAGTGATGTGTGATACACGGTGTATGTGATAGTGGAGGGCGGTAGTGATGTGTGATACACGGTGTATGTGATGGTGGAGGGCGGTAGTGATGGGTGATACACGGTGTATGTGATAGCGGAGGGCGGTAATGATGTGTGATACACTGTGTATGTGATAGTGGAGGGCGGTAGTGATGTGTGATACGCGGTGTATGTGATAGTGGAGGGCGGTAGTGATGTGTGATACACGGTGTATGTGATAGTGGAGGGCGGTAGTGATGTGTAATACACGGTGTATGTGATAGTGGAGGGCGGTAGTGATGTGTGATACACGGTGTATGTGATAGTGGAGGGTGGTAGTGATGTGTGATACACGGTGTATGTGATAGTGGAGGGTGGTAGTGATGTGTGATACACGGTGTATGTGATAGTGGAGGGCGGTAGTGATGTGTGATACATGGTGTATGTGATAGCGGAGGGCGGTAGTGATGTGTGATACACGGTGTATGTGATAGCGGAGAGTGGTAGTGATGTGTGATACACGGTGTATGTGATAGTGGAGGGCAGTAGTGATGTGTGATACACGGTGTATGTGATAGCGGAGGGTGGTAGTGATGTGTGATACTCGGTGTATGTGATAGCGGAGGGCGGTAGTGATGTGTGATATACGGTGTATGTGATAGTGGAGGGCGGTAGTGATGTGTGATACACGGTGTATGTGATAGCGGAGGGTGGTAGTGATGTGTGTGATACACGGTGTATGTGATAGCGGAGGGTGGTAGTGATGTGTGATACACGGTGTATGTGATAGTGGAGGGCGGTGGTGATGTGTGATACACGGTGTATGTGATAGCGGAGAGCGGTAGTGATGTGTGATACACGGTGTATGTGATAGCGGAGGGAGGTAGTGATGTGTGATACACGGTGTATGTGATAGTGGAGGGAGGTAGTGATGTGTGATACACGGTGTATGTGATAGCGGAGAGCGGTAGTGATGTGTGATACACGGTGTATGTGATAGCGGAGGGAGGTAGTGATGTGTGATACACGGTGTATGTGATAGTGGAGGGAGGTAGTGATGTGTGATACACGGTGTATGTGATAGCGGAGGGAGGTAGTGATGTGTGATACACGGTGTATGTGATAGTGGAGGGCGGTAGTGATGAGTGATACACGGCGGTGTATGTGATAGTGGAGGGCGGTAGTGATGAGTGATACACAGTGTATGTGATAGTGGAGGGCGGTAGTGATGGGTGATACACGGTGTATGTGATCGTGGAGGGCGGTAGTGATGGGTGATACACGGTGTATGTGATAGTGGAGGGAGGTAGTGATGTGTGATACACGGTGTATGTGATAGTGGAGGGCAGTAGTGATGTGTGATACACGGTGTATGTGATAGTGGACGGAGGTAGTGATGTGTGATACACGGTGTATGTGATAGCGGAGGGCGGTAGTGATGAGTGATACACGGTGTATGTGATAGTGGAGGGCGGTAGTGATGAGTGATACACAGTGTATGTGATAGTGGAGGGCGGTAGTGATGGGTGATACACGGTGTATGTGATCGTGGAGGGCGGTAGTGATGGGTGATACACGGTGTATGTGATAGCGGAGGGCGGTAGTGATGGGTGATACACGGTGTATGTGATAGCGGAGGGCGGTAGTGATGTGTGATACACGGTGTATGTGATAGCGGAGGGCGGTAGTGATGTGTGATACACGGTGTATGTGATAGTGGAGGGCGGTAGTGATGTCTGTGATACACAGTGTATGTGATAGTGGAAGGCTGTAGTGATGTGTGATACACGGTGTATGTGATAGCGGAGGGCGGTAGTGATGTGTGATACGCGGTGTATGTGATAGCGGAGGGAGGTAGTGATGTGTGATACACGGTGTATGTGATAGCGGAGGGCGGTAGTGATGGGTGATACACGGTGTATGTGATAGCGGAGGGCGGTAGTGATGTGTGTCATACACGGTGTATGTGATAGTGGAGGGCGGTAGTGATGTCTGATACACGGTGTATGTGATAGCGAAGGGCGGTAGTGATGTGTGATGCACGGTGAATGTGATAGTGGAGGGCGGTAGTGATGTGTGTGATACATGGTATATGTGATAGCGGAGGGCGGTAGTGATGTGTGATACACGGTATATGTGATAGTGGAGGGAGGTAGTGATGTGTGATACACGGTGTATGTGATAGCGGAGGGTGGTAGTGATGTGTGATACATGGTGTATGTGATAGTGGAGGGCAGTAGTGATGTGTGATACACGGTGTATGTGATAGCGGAGGGCGGTAGTGATGTGTGATACACTGTGTATGTGATAGCGGAGGGCGGTAGTGATGTGTGATACACGGTGTATGTGATAGTGGAGGGTGGTAGTGATGTCTGATACACGGTGTATGTGATAGTGGAGGGCAGTAGTGATGTGTGATACACGGTGTATGTGATAGTGGAGAGCGGTAGTGATGTGTGATACACGGTGTATGTGATAGTGGAGGGCGGTAGTGATGGGTGATACACGGTGTATGTGATAGCGGAGGGCGGTAATGATGTGTGATACACTGTGTATGTGATAGTGGAGGGCGGTAGTGATGTGTGATACACGGTGTATGTGATAGTGGAGGGCGGTAGTGATGTGTGATACACAGTGTATGTGATAGTGGAGGGCGGTAGTGATGTGTGATACACGGTGTATGTGATAGTGGAGGGCGGTAGTGATGTGTGATACACGGTGTATGTGATAGTGGAGGGCGGTAGTGATGTGTGATACACGGTATATGTGATAGCGGAGGGCAGTAGTGATGTGTGATACACGGTGTATGTGATAGCGGAGGGCGGTAGTGATGTGTGATACATGGTGTATGTGATAGTGGAGGGCGGTAGTGATGGGTGATACACGGTGTATGTGATAGCGGAGGGCGGTAGTGATGTGTGATACGCGGTGTATGTGATAGTGGAGGGCGGTAGTGATGTGTGATACAAGGTGTATGTGATAGTGGAGGGCGGTAGTGATGTGTAATACACGGTGTATGTGATAGTGGAGGGCGGTAGTGATGTGTGATACACGGTGTATGTGATAGTGGAGGGTGGTAGTGATGTGTGATACACGGTGTATGTGATAGTGGAGGGTGGTAGTGATGTGTGATACACGGTGTATGTGATAGTGGAGGGCGGTAGTGATGTGTGATACATGGTGTATGTGATAGCGGAGGGCGGTAGTGATGTGTGATACACGGTGTATGTGATAGCGGAGAGTGGTAGTGATGTGTGATACACGGTGTATGTGATAGTGGAGGGCAGTAGTGATGTGTGATACACGGTGTATGTGATAGCGGAGGGTGGTAGTGATGTGTGATACACGGTGTATGTGATAGCGGAGGGCGGTAGTGATGTGTGATATACGGTGTATGTGATAGTGGAGGGCGGTAGTGATGTGTGATACACGGTGTATGTGATAGCGGAGGGTGGTAGTGATGTGTGTGATACACGGTGTATGTGATAGCGGAGGGTGGTAGTGATGTGTGATACACGGTGTATGTGATAGTGGAGGGCGGTGGTGATGTGTGATACACGGTGTATGTGATAGCGGAGAGCGGTAGTGATGTGTGATACACGGTGTATGTGATAGCGGAGGGAGGTAGTGATGTGTGATACACAGTGTATGTGATAGTGGAGGGAGGTAGTGATGTGTGATACACGGTGTATGTGATAGCGGAGGGAGGTAGTGATGTGTGATACACGGTGTATGTGATAGTGGAGGGCGGTAGTGATGAGTGATACACGGCGGTGTATGTGATAGTGGAGGGCGGTAGTGATGTGTGATGCACGGTGTATGTGATAGCGGAGGGCGGTAGTGATGTGTGATACACGGTGTATGTGATAGCGGAGGGAGGTAGTGATGTGTGATACACGGTGTATGTGATCGTGGAGGGCGGTAGTGATGGGTGACACACGATGTATGTGATAGCGGCGGGCGGTAGTGATGTGTGATACACGGTGTATGTGATAGCGGAGGGCGGTAGTGATGGGTGATACACGGTGTATGTGATCGTGGAGGGTGGTAGTGATGGGTGATACACGGTGTATGTGATAGCGGAGGGCAGTAGTGATGTGTGATACACGGTGTATGTGATAGCAGAGAGTGGTAGTGATGTGTGATACACGGTGTATGTGAGAGTGGAGGGCGGTAGTGATGTTTGATACATGGTGTATGTGATAGCGGAGGGCGGTAGTGATGTGTGATACACGGTGTATGTGATAGCGGAGGGCGGTAGTGATGTGTGATATACGGTGTATGTGATAGTGGAGGGCGGTAGTGATGTGTGATACACTGTGTATGTGATAGCGGAGGGTGGTAGTGATGTGTGTGATACACGGTGTATGTGATTGCGGAGGGTGGTAGTGATGTGTGATACATGGTGTATGTGATAGTGGAGGGCGGTAGTGATGTGTGATACACGGTGTATGTGATAGTGGAGAGCGGTAGTGATGTGTGATACACGGTGTATGTGATAGCGGAGGGCGGTAGTGATGTGTGATGCATGGTGTATGTGATAGCGGAGGGCGGTAGTGATGTGTGATACACGGTGTATGTGATAGTGGAGGGAGGTAGTGATGTGTGATACACGGTGTATGTGACTGCGGAGGGAGGTAGTGATGTGTGATACACGGTGTATGTGATAGTGGAGGGAGGTAGTGATGTGTGATACACGGTGTATGTGATAGCGGAGGGAGGTAGTGATGTGTGATACACGGTGTATGTGATAGTGGAGGGCGGTAGTGATGAGTGATACACGGTGTATGTGATCGTGGAGGGCGGTAGTGATGGGTGATACACGGTGTATGTGATAGCGGAGGGCGGTAGTGATGGGTGATACACGGTGTATGTGATAGCGGAGGGCGGTAGTGATGTGTGATACACGGTGTATGTGATAGCGGAGGGCGGTAGTGATGTGTGATACACGGTGTATGTGATAGTGGAGGGCGGTAGTGATGTCTGTGATACACAGTGTATGTGATAGTGGAAGGCGGTAGTGATGTGTGTGATACACGGTGTATGTGATAGCGGAGGGCTGTAGTGATGTGTGATACACGGTGTATGTGATAGCGGAGGGCTGTAGTGATGTGTGATACACGGTGTATGTGATAGCGGAGGGCGGTAGTGATGTGTGATACGCGGTGTATGTGATAGCGGAGGGAGGTAGTGATGTGTGATACACGGTGTATGTGATAGCGGAGGGCGGTAGTGATGGGTGATACACGGTGTATGTGATAGCGGAGGGCGGTAGTGATGTGTGTGATACACGGTGTATGTGATAGTGGAGGGCGGTAGTGATGTGTGATGCACGGTGTATGTGATAGTGGAGGGCGGTAGTGATGTGTGTGATACATGGTATATGTGATAGCGGAGGGCCGTAGTGATGTGTGATACACGGTATATGTGATAGTGGAGGGAGGTAGTGATGTCTGATACACGGTGTATGTGATGGTGAAGGGCGGTAGTGATGTCTGATACACGGTATATGTGATAGTGGAGGGCGGTAGTGATGTCTGATACACGGTGTATGTGATAGCGGAGGGCGGTAGTGATGTGTGATACACGGTGTATGTGATAGTGGAGGGCGGTAGTGATGTGTGTGATACACGGTGTATGTGATAGTGGAGGGCGTTAGTGATGTGTGATACACGGTATATGTGATAGTGGAGGGAGGTAGTGATGTCTGATACACGGTGTATGTGATGGTGGAGGGCGGTAGTGATGTGTGATACACTGTGTATGTGATAGTGGAGGGAGGTAGTGATGTCTGATACACGGTGTATGTGATGGTGGAGGGCGGTAGTGATGTGTGATACACGGTGTATGTGATAGTGGAGGGCGGTAGTGATGTGTGTGATACACGGTGTATGTGATAGCGGAGGGCTGTAGTGATGTGTGATACACGGTGTATGTGATAGCGGAGGGCGGTAGTGATGTGTGATACGCGGTGTATGTGATAGCGGAGGGAGGTAGTGATGTGTGATACACGGTGTATGTGATAGCGGAGGGAGGTAGTGATGTGTGTGATACACTGTGTATGTGATAGCGGAGGGAGGTAGTGATGTGTGTGATACACGGTGTATGTGATAGTGGAGGGCGGTAGTGATGTCTGATACACGGTGTATGTGATAGCGGAGGGCGGTAGTGATGTGTGATGCACGGTGTATGTGATAGTGGAGGGCGGTAGTGATGTGTGTGATACATGGTATATGTGATAGCGGAGGGCGGTAGTGATGTGTGATACACGGTATATGTGATAGTGGAGGGAGGTAGTGATGTCTGATACACGGTGTATGTGATGGTGAAGGGCGGTAGTGATGTCTGATACACGGTATATGTGATAGTGGAGGGCGGTAGTGATGTCTGATACACGGTGTATGTGATAGCGGAGGGCGGTAGTGATGTGTGATACACGGTGTATGTGATAGTGGAGGGCGTTAGTGATGTGTGATACACGGTATATGTGATAGTGGAGGGAGGTAGTGATGTCTGATACACGGTGTATGTGATAGTGGAGGGTGGTAGTGATGTGTGATACACGGTGTATGTGATAGTGGAGGGTGGTAGTGATGTGTGATACACGGTGTATGTGATAGTGGAGGGCGGTAGTGATGTGTGATACACGGTGTATGTGATAGTGGAGGGCGGTAGTGATGTGTGTGATACACGGTGTATGTGATAGCGGAGGGCGTTAGTGATGTGTGATACACGGTGTATGTGATAGTGGAGGGCGGTAGTGATGTGTGATACACGGTGTATGTGATAACGGAGGGTGGTAGTGATGTGTGATACACGGTGTATGTGATAGTGGAGGGAGGTAGTGATGTGTGTGATACACTGTGTATGTGATAGCGGAGGGAGGTAGTGATGTGTGATACACGGTGTATGTGATAGCGGAGGGCGGTAGTGATGTGTGATACACGGTGTATGTGATAGCGGAGGGCGGTAGTGATGTGTGATACACGGTGTATGTGATAGTGGAGGGCGGTAGTGATGTGTGATACACGGTGTATGTGATAGTGGAGGGCGGTAGTGATGTGTGATACACGGTGTATGTGATAGTGGAGGGCGGTAGTGATGTGTGATACACGGTGTATGTGATAGCGGAGGGAGGTAGTGATGTGTGATACACGGTGTATGTGATAGCGGAGGGCGGTAATGATGTGTGATACACTGTGTATGTGATAGTGGAGGGCGGTAGTGATGTGTGATACGCGGTGTATGTGATAGTGGAGGGCGGTAGTGATGTGTGATACATGGTGTATGTGATAGTGGAGGGCGGTAGTGATGTGTAATACACGGTGTATGTGATAGTGGAGGGCGGTAGTGATGTGTGATACACGGTGTATGTGATAGTGGAGGGTGGTAGTGATGTGTGATACACGGTGTATGTGATAGTGGAGGGTGGTAGTGATGTGTGATACACGGTGTATGTGATAGTGGAGGGCGGTAGTGATGTGTGATACACGGTGTATGTGATAGCGGAGGGTGGTAGTGATGTGTGATACACGGTATATGTGATAGCGGAGAGTGGTAGTGATGTGTGATACACGGTGTATGTGATAGTGGAGGGCAGTAGTGATGTGTGATACACGGTGTATGTGATAGCGGAGGGTGGTAGTGATGTGTGATACACGGTGTATGTGATAGCGGAGGGCGGTAGTGATGTGTGATACACGGTATATGTGATAGCGGAGAGTGGTAGTGATGTGTGATACACGGTGTATGTGATAGTGGAGGGCAGTAGTGATGTGTGATACACGGTGTATGTGATAGCGGAGGGTGGTAGTGATGTGTGATGCACGGTGTATGTGATAGCGGAGGGCGGTAGTGATGTGTGATATACGGTGTATGTGATAGTGGAGGGCGGTAGTGATGTGTGATACACGGTGTATGTGATAGCGGAGGGTGGTAGTGATGTGTGTGATACACGGTGTATGTGATAGCGGAGGGTGGTAGTGATGTGTGATACACGGTGTATGTGATAGTGGAGGGCGGTGGTGATGTGTGATACACGGTGTATGTGATAGCGGAGAGCGGTAGTGATGTGTGATACACGGTGTATGTGATAGCGGAGGGAGGTAGTGATGTGTGATACACGGTGTATGTGATAGTGGAGGGAGGTAGTGATGTGTGATACACGGTGTATGTGATAGCGGAGGGAGGTAGTGATGTGTGATACACGGTGTATGTGATAGTGGAGGGCGGTAGTGATGAGTGATACACGGCGGTTTATGTGATAGTGGAGGGCGGTAGTGATGTGTGATGCACGGTGTATGTGATAGCGGAGGGCGGTAGTGATGTGTGATACACGGTGTATGTGATAGCGGCGGGCGGTAGTGATGTGTGATACACGGTGTATGTGATAGCGGAGGGCGGTAGTGATGGGTGATACACGGTGTATGTGATCGTGGAGGGTGGTAGTGATGGGTGATACACGGTGTATGTGATAGCGGAGGGCAGTAGTGATGTGTGATACACGGTGTATGTGATAGCAGAGAGTGGTAGTGATGTGTGATACACGGTGTATGTGAGAGTGGAGGGCGGTAGTGATGTGTGATACATGGTGTATGTGATAGCGGAGGGCGGTAGTGATGTGTGATACACGGTGTATGTGATAGCGGAGGGCGGTAGTGATGTGTGATATACAGTGTATGTGATAGTGGAGGGCGGTAGTGATGTGTGATACACGGTGTATGTGATAGCGGAGGGTGGTAGTGATGTGTGTGATACACGGTGTATGTGATAGCGGAGGGTGGTAGTGATGTGTGATACACGGTGTATGTGATAGTGGAGGGCGGTAGTGATGTGTGATACACGGTGTATGTGATAGCGGAGAGCGGTAGTGATGTGTGATACACGGTGTATGTGATAGCGGAGGGCGGTAGTGATGTGTGATACATGGTGTATGTGATAGCGGAGGGCGGTAGTGATGTGTGATACACGGTGTATGTGATAGTGGAGGGAGGTAGTGATGTGTGATACACGGTGTATGTGATAGCGGAGGGAAGTAGTGATGTGTGATACACGGTGTATGTGACTGCGGAGGGAGGTAGTGATGTGTGATACACGGTGTATGTGATAGTGGAGGGTGGTAGTGATGTGTGATACACGGTGTATGTGATAGTGGAGGGAGGTAGTGATGTGTGATACACGGTGTATGTGATAGCGGAGGGAGGTAGTGATGTGTGATACACGGTGTATGTGATAGTGGAGGGCGGTAGTGATGAGTGATACACAGTGTATGTGATAGTGGAGGGCGGTAGTGATGGGTGATACACGGTGTATGTGATCGTGGAGGGCGGTAGTGATGGGTGATACACGGTGTATGTGATAGCGGAGGGCGGTAGTGATGGGTGATACACGGTGTATGTGATAGCGGAGGGCGGTAGTGATGTGTGATACACGGTGTATGTGATAGCGGAGGGCGGTAGTGATGTGTGATACACGGTGTATGTGATAGTGGAGGGCGGTAGTGATGTCTGTGATACACAGTGTATGTGATAGTGGAAGGCGGTAGTGATGTGTGTGATACACGGTGTATGTGATAGCGGAGGGCTGTAGTGATGTGTGATACACGGTGTATGTGATAGCGGAGGGCGGTAGTGATGTGTGATACGCGGTGTATGTGATAGCGGAGGGAGGTAGTGATGTGTGATACATGGTGTATGTGATAGCGGAGGGCGGTAGTGATGGGTGATACACGGTGTATGTGATGGTGAAGGGCGGCAGTGATGTCTGATACACGGTATATGTGATAGCGGAGGGCGGTAGTGATGTGTGATACACGGTGTATGTGATAGTGGAGGGCGGTAGTGATGTGTGTGATACACGGTGTATGTGATAGTGGAGGGCGGTAGTGATGTGTGATACACGGTATATGTGATAGTGGAGGGAGGTAGTGATGTCTGATACACGGTGTATGTGATGGTGGAGGGCGGTAGTGATGTGTGATACACTGTGTATGTGATAGTGGAGGGAGGTAGTGATGTCTGATACACGGTGTATGTGATGGTGGAGGGCGGTAGTGATGTGTGATACACGTTGTATGTGATAGTGGAGGGCGGTAGTGATGTGTGTGATACACGGTGTATGTGATAGCGGAGGGCGTTAGTGATGTGTGATACACGGTGTATGTGATAGTGGAGGGCGGTAGTGATGTGTGATACACGGTGTATGTGATAACGGAGGGTGGTAGTGATGTGTGATACACGGTGTATGTGATAGTGGAGGGAGGTAGTGATGTGTGTGATACACTGTGTATGTGATAGCGGAGGGAGGTAGTGATGTGTGTGATACACGGTGTATGTGATAGCGGAGGGCGGTAGTGATGTGTGATACACGGTGTATGTGATAGCGGAGGGCGGTAGTGATGTGTGATACACGGTGTATGTGATAGTGGAGGGCGGTAGTGATGTGTGATACACGGTGTATGTGATAGTGGAGGGCGGTAGTGATGTGTGATACACGGTGTATGTGATAGCGGAGGGAGGTAGTGATGTGTGATACACGGTGTATGTGATAGCGGAGGGTGGTAATGATGTGTGATACACGGTGTATGTGATAGCGGAGGGCGGTAGTGATGTGTGATACACGGTGTATGTGATAGTGGAGGGCGGTAGTGATGTGTGATACACGGTGTATGTGATAGCGGAGGGCGGTAGTGATGTGTGATACACGGTGTATGTGATCGTGGAGGGCGGTAGTGATGTGTGATACACGGTGTATGTGATCGTGGAGGGCGGTAGTGATGTGTGATACACGGTGTATGTGATAGCGGAGGGCGGTAGTGATGTGTGATACGCGGTGTATGTGATAGCGGAGGGCGGTAGTGATGTGTGATACACGGTGTATGTGATAGCGGAGGGCGGTAGTGATGTGTGATACACGGTGTATGTGATAGTGGAGGGCGGTAGTGATGTGTGATACACGGTGTATATGATAGTCGAGGGCGGTAGTGATGTGTGATACACGGTGTATGTGATGGTGGAGGGCGGTAGTGATGTGTGATAAGTAGTGTATATGATAGTGGAGGGCGGTAGTGATGTGTGATACACGGTGTATGTGATAGTGGAGGGAGGTAGTGATGTCTGATACATGGTGTATGTGATAGTGGAGGGTGGCAGTGATGTGTGATAAGCGGTGTATGTGATAGTGGAGGGTGGTAGTGATGTGTGATACACGGTGTATGTGATAGTGGAGGGTGGTAGTGATGTGTGATACACGGTGTATGTGATAGTGGAGGGTGGTAGTGATGTGTGATACACGGTGTATGTGATAGTGGAGGGAGGTAGTGATGTGTGATACACGGTGTATGTGATAGTGGAGGGCGGTAGTGATGTGTGATACACGGTGTATGTGATAGTGGAGGGCGGTAGTGATGTGTGATACATGGTGTATGTGATGGCGGAGGGCGGTAGTGATGCGTGATACACGGTGTATGTGATAGTGGAGGACGGTAGTGATGTGTGATACACGGTGTATATGACGCGCCCCCTGGGCCGTGGATACTCTGCAGCCGGGCCTCTGTGGATGCCGGTGTTGGATATCACGGTGGCTGGCCTGGTCCGTGACCCAGGGCGGTCAGTAAAAAGGGAATATATTTATAAGGGATTTGGAAAGTTTGTGACGCCACCTGTGGGATGCGGCTAGAGGGTGCCGCCGCTGCGGAGCAGTCCTCTGGAGCTGGTGTTACGGCAGCAAGGATGGTGTGGCTCTCCAGAGGTAGAGCTAGCTCCAGGGCAGTGTAGGGGTAGATGGTGGATGCTGGGGAGAGACGGCAGGACGGTCCCGGAGGAAAGACGGACACTCACACGGGGGTAAGCTTCAGTACCTTTACTGGTGATGATGCAGGCACGGTCCAGGGTAATCCGGACGAAGGGCGCACTTTTGGATTCTCCCCAGTGAGCGGTTATAGGGCCTCCTGATCCGTTGCTTTACTCGCTAAGCTTCTGACGTGCCTGGAGCTAGGCCTAGCTTGGTTACTGTCTCTCTCTCCATTGCACCTGCTGACCTGGTGATAGGGCCTCCTCTTGGAGATCACTCTCCCTGGACGCTGGGGCCTCCGTGACTTCTAGCCCCGGTACTGTAGTCAGCGTTTGGTAAACCTGGGGCCATGTAGTCCTCCAGGGGTTCCGGTGGTCCCTACTGGGTATAAAGGGTCCCCATAGGCTTGGACCCGGTGTCCGGTATATATCTCGGGGTGAGCCTGGTATGCTCCTCTGCCCCCTCGCTACTTCTTCCTTCTCCTCTCGCCTTCGGCCACACTCAGGGCCCTCACTAGGCTTCAGTGCGTGCTGTAGGCCTCAACTTGCCTCACACAGCAGCCTGCGTGCTGCTTCTTCGCTGCTCTCTGAGCGTCAGCACACTCTCTCTCAGACTAAACACTGCACTCTGACTCTGTCTGAACAACTCACTGAAAACTAACTGAGCTGCCTGGCTCCACCCTCCCTATATATATATCCCTAACGGGCTCCCTCTGCTGGTCTGAGGTGGTAGGGTGGAGGTGTGTGAATGTGTGAGGGCCTCTTGTGGAGAAGTCCATCCATGCACCCTTCTGGGTTCTGTGGCACCAATGCGCAGCAGGGCGCCACCCCCCCCCCCCCCTAGTAAAACTCAGTACCCCTGGACTGAAGCATTTGTCTCAAAACAGGTTAAACCATAACATTTCTTCCCTTTATGGGAGGCACTTTTCTTGAACGTTACAGGAACATTAGAATACAATAATATAAAGTATCTTCAGAGTTTCTCAAATCAGTTCCAGAGAGATCCCAACAGAGTATCCCTCTCACTGGTTAAAGTGCAAAG
Organism: Phyllobates terribilis; assembly: GCF_046119375.1. Taxonomy (NCBI): domain Eukaryota; kingdom Metazoa; phylum Chordata; class Amphibia; order Anura; family Dendrobatidae; genus Phyllobates; species Phyllobates terribilis. Next base: position 308,056,984 of record NW_027362772.1, read on the forward strand.
GTAGCTTGAGGGACCTGTCCGTAAACCCTCCTGGGTGTGGCTGCAGGACATAGGCGATCCGGGGTCGGACCACGACTTCTGCCACGCCAAACAGGTTTTTGTTCTGAGGTCGCTTAAAAGGCACTCCAGGGAGTGCAACTATGTACATGACAGTTTTTGGGCTGCTCACAGTCCTCAGCCACTGAGTCCTTTATATATACCCTTATGGGTAACAAAATGCAATGAGAAGTGTCCATGTCACATAAATTGTCCATTAGCAAGGCAAAATAAATCAATAAATAAATACATGAAATTGTTACAAGAACATACCCTATGGGGTAACTATTTATACTGTCAGTGTTTCTCTATTCACTCTCTATAGCTGACAGGGGTATGGCCTTTTGTGCTACGTGATGACCTACGTAGTACTGGGATGCGTGTAGTGTGGATGCTTGCGCTATTTTCCGCTCTATGTGTTGGTGGACTGCAAGACTGCCTTAACCTCTCTACAGGACTGGCAAGTACACTGGTTACTGGGCCTACTGGCTCTGCTTCTACCGGTGATCCTTCTTCCAGGGATTCTTCCTGAGCAGGCTCTTCTGGGGCACTTACAGGTCTTACTTGCAGTGGAGGGTCTTCTGGCTGTTGGCAGAAGTGTATCACAGATATTATTACCGCTCCATCCAGTTGAGGCCAATCTGCCGGGAAATCTCCTAAGACAGTATGGAGTACTTCTTCTTTAGGCTCCTCCGTTACGGTGAGAGGCACTTCTTCCTGGGGCTTCAGCGGACTTGGGCACAACTTCAGATGGTCTCTTGATACCGTTGCAGGTTTTCCTATTGTCGAATCTGGAATTCAACACAGTGTAAGGTTCCCTTTCCCACTGGTCATCAAGCTTGTGGCTTCTTCTCTTTTGTTTCAGCACAACTTCTCCAGGTGTCAAGGGTTCGGCTGGAGCACTCTTGTTGTACTGTGCTTCCTGCTTATCTCTCACCCTACTTAGACTGTCTTAGACACAGGCCTGTACTCTCTTGTACTGCTCCTGACGAGTCGTATCCCAGTCTTCAGTGGACATATCTGCTTCTGGCTTGACCACTCCAAGCTCCAGGTCCATGGGCAACTTTACAGATCTTGCTCTCATGAGGTACGCTGGAGTACAATTGGTGGAACTCACAGGTATGCGATTGTACAGATCTACCAGGTCGGGTAGTTTGTCTGGCCACTGGTTTCTTTCTTCTAGAGGTAAGGTCTTCAACATGTCGATGACTATGTTATTCATCTTTTCACATAACCCATTGATTTGGGGCAGTGGCGTACATAGGAATCATGGGGCCCCACAGCAAAAGCTCTGATTGGGCCCGGCCCCCCCCAAAAAAATGTAAATAATTGTCGGGGTCACCAAAGATCAGATCTCACAACTTTCCATCCTTTACATAGTAATTTTCCTCCTGCTGAAGTCCTAGATCTCTCTTTCATTGCCCCATAAAGTGTGATGCCAATAAAAGGGCCCCCTAAACACAGTATGATACCCCCACGGTGAATTCCTCCACATGCGCAGTATAATGACCCTACTGTACCCCACCTCAACTCCCAGGGCAAAGTATGTGACGCGCCCCCTGGGCCAGTGCTATAGTGCGGCGCGCGTGCGCGCGGGGAATACCCGGAGCCGGATCCGATGGGGGTAGTAGTCTTCGTGTGGCGGTGACCCGGTCCGTGCCCAGGGTGGTCAAACTAAGTGGCAGTTATTGGTATGATGGTATTAGTGTCCGACTACGCCACCCGTTGAATGCGGCTATGAAGCCGCCGCTGCAGGGCAGTCCGCTGAGACCGGTGGTACGGATGTGCAGCGTGGATGGTATAACCCCCAACGGGAGGGGTATGGCCTCAGGGCAGAGGATGAGGTTGATGTTGGGAGTGATGGTGTGGATGTCCCAGCACTAATGGTGCGACAAGGAAGCACGGAGACGCGAGGGTACAGTTCAGGGTCTTTACTGATGGTACAAGGCAAATTCCCCCGGGAGTACTGGCTAGTAGTTGGGGCCTGGTTAGTCTGCGAGTAAGCCGGAGTTCCCCTGGCCAGGTGGAGTTGTAGGCCTTCCCGTTAGTCTGTACCCTTCCTGGCTACCCTGCTTTCGGCGGTTACAAGTAGCCCACGTCCCTGGGTATACCGTGTGGTGCTCACCCGTATGGCTGGTGACCTGGGGCCTCCTGTTAGCCTCCGCTCCGGAATGGCGGTGCTGGTCCCTTCGTTGTGACTGAGCCTCCGGGCTTTTATGGCCAGAGGACCTGGAATCCCCTGCCGGATGGATTCTGCTGCTGGGTATATCTTAGTCCCCACAGCCTCGGACTCCTGTGTCCGGTTTTAGTACCTTCTCCCAGGGCGAGCTCTGCACAGCTCCAGCCCCTGGCGCTTCTCCTTGGCTCCTACAGAGCTCCTGAGGTCTTTCTGTCTCTGTTTCTGCGTGTCCAGACCAGACTCCGTCTCTGTCTGGAACTCCTCTCTCCTAACCCTGCCTCAGCCCCAGTTTATGTAGGGGAAGTTCTTCCCCTCCCAGGACTGGGCAGGAGGTGTGGCATGCTTAGGATTCCTGCCCAGGAGACCTCCCACCTGCTCACAGACGTAATATTGCTATTACTGTGGAAACCAGACCCCTGGGGTGCCACATTCCCCCCTAGTGAAATTTAGTACTCCCGGACTAAACATAACAGGGTATAAACAATAACAATTAAATACATGAGATGGTCACGGCGTGTCCGTAACCGGGAAGCAATAAGGGTCTCCATTTCACCAAAGAACAGGGAGCCGTAACCAGGTAGGGGTCTGTCCTGCCCCGAGTCTTTAACAGTCTTTAGTCCATTCCTGGGTTACGCTCCAAACATATCTACAACAGAGTTCCGGTTACTCACTGTCCATAACCTGTCAGTCCATATAAAGAAACCTGTAACTGAAAAACATAATTAGCAACGGCTACAACAAAACAGGTAAACATAAAATAGTTAAAGCAACTAGCCAACTTAGATTCTCCAACGTACGGGCATCTGGCCTCTGGTAACCCTAGTGGACCTACGGAGCTCACTAACTGGTCCTGCACTACAGGGTGTAGGAGGTGTTATGGGCAGGCTGGGCAGCTTTCTGCGCACTCTTTGGCTCACTAGGGGCACGGCAGGCTCACTACTAGCAGAGGGTTGATCCTCCTGTACTGCTGGTGTGGACTCTTCTGCCTCTTGGGCCGGCTGCTCTTCCAGCTCTACTGGTTCTTCTGTAGGCACTTGCGGGGCTGGCTGGAGAAAGGTGAGGACGGGTACCACGACAGCACCGTTTACTTGTGTCCAAGACCGGGGGAAGTCTCCGAGTACAGTCCTGATCATTTCTTCCCTTTCCTCTGCGGGTCGAGGGTTTTCTTGATCTTCTTCTTCAGGGCTTTGCAGCTGCTCGGGACACTTCTTCAGGTGGTTTCTCCTCCATCCTTACTGATCACGCAAATCTTTGGGCTCTCATGGCTTGATGGCAGTACAGTGTACGGGTCCTTCTCCCACTGGTCGTCCAACTTGTGGAGCCGTCTTTTCCTCTTCAAGACCTGCTCTCCAGGTACCAGGGGAACAGCGGGAGCATACTGATTATAAGCCCTCTCTTGCCTTTCTCTAGCTTGAGACAGACTTCGCTCGACGCTCTCCTGTACTTTCCGATACTGCTGCTGCCGTTCTGTATCCCAGTCTGCTTCTGGCGAGGTGTCCTCGGGCGTCAGGACTCCCATATCCAGGTCGATAGGCAGCTTACCAGGTCTCGCTCTCATTAGGTAAGCCGGGGTACAGTTGGTAGAACCTACAGGGATGTGGTTGTATAGGTCCACTAGATCAGGCAGCTTCTCAGGCCACATACGGCGTTCTTCCAGGGGCAATGTTTTCAGGAGGTCCATCACCACCTGGTTCATCTTCTCGCAGAGTCCATTAGTTTGTGGGTGATAGGGCGTTGTTCTTATCTTCGTGCAGCCATACAGGTTGCAGAACTCCTGGAAGACTTCCGCTTCGAAGGCTGGCCCTTGGTCTGTCAGCACTTGGTCCGGGTACCCGTGTGGACGGCAGAAGTGCTGCTGGAAGGCTCTAGCTGCTGTTTGAGCCGTTAAGTCCTTGACCGGGACCACCACCAGGAACCGGGAGTAATGATCTACGATTGTGAGGGCGTAGACATACCCAGATCTGCTTGGAGCCAGTTTCACATGGTCCAGGGCTACCAGTTCCAGTGGCTGTCGGGTGATGATGGGCTGCAAGGGAGTCTTCTGGCTGGCACGGTCCTTCCTTCTTAGGTGGCACGGTCCACAGTCTCTGCACCACCTCTCGATGGCTCCTCTCATGCCTACCCAGTAGAACCGTTCACGCAATAAGAACTCCAGCTTCTTCCACCTGAAATGTCCTGATCCGTTGTGGTACGCCTCCAGAATCATAGCCGCGTCTCGTCTGGGGACCACTACCTGCCAGGTCAACTCATGCGTTCGAGAGTTAACCATTCTCCGGCACAACTTCTCCCTGTAGAGGAACAGCCTACTTTTCTCCTTCCACAGTTGCTTAGTCTCCTCTGGGGCGTCTGGGTCCAGACTGGCATCGGCTTGGGTCAGCATTTCCTTCACCAGACGGACTGCGGGATCACTGTCTTGCGTCTCCGCCCAGTTGTAGTGGGGCAAGGGATTGAACGTCGCGGAGCGCCTGCCCTTCACACGGTGGGAATACAGGGTAATCCCATGACGGTGGAACGCAGGGAGCTCAACTTCTTCCAGATCTTCTGGATCTTCCCCTACGTCCGGTAAGTTCGGCATTCTAGACAGGGCATCCGCGTTGGCATTGGAGCGTCCTGCCCGGTATTTGATGGTGAATTCAAAGTTGGACAGGCGAGCCATCCATCTCTGTTCCAGAGCACCGAGCCTTGCAGTGTCCAGGTGTGTCAACGGGTTGTTATCCGTGTACACGATGAATTTGGAGGAGGCAAGGTAATGCTTGAAACGTTCGGTCACTGCCCACACTACTGCCAGGAACTCCAGCTTGAATGAGCTATAATTCTCAGGGTTCCTCTCGGTGGGTCGTAGCTTTCGGCTAGCGTAAGCGATTACCCGTTCTTTTCCTTGCTGGATCTGGGACAGCACGGCTCCTAGCCCGATGTTGCTTGCGTCCGTGTGGAGGATAAAGGGCTGGCTGTAGTCTGGATATGCCAGGATTTCATCCCCCTGGAGGGCCATCTTCAGCTGGCAAAAGGACTCCTCTTCCAGCTTTTCCCACCTGAAGGGCGGCTTCTGGTTTTTGGCTTTTCGAGATTGACCTATCAGGAGGTCCTGCATAGGGGCTGCCATTTTGGTGAAACCGGGAATGAATCTTCGGTAGTAGCCTACCAACCCGAGGAACTGCCGCACTTCCTTTATGCTGGAGGGTCTTGGCCAGTCCTTAATCACGGTGATCTTATCAGGGTCAGGAGCCACTCCGTCAGCACTCACCACGTGTCCCAGGTATTGCACCTTTGGTTTCAGGAGATGACACTTGGAGGGTTTCACCTTTAAGCCGTAGTTTGCCAGAGCTTCGAACACTTCTGCCAGGTGTTTCAGGTGGTCCTCGTAGGTCTTGGAATAGACGATGACATCGTCCAGGTATAACAGGACCGTCTCGAAGTTCCGGTGTCCCAGACAGCATTCCATCAACCGTTGGAAGGTTCCTGGTGCGTTGCAGAGCCCGAACGGCATGCAGTTAAATTCGCTGAGACCCATCGGGGTGGTGAATACGGTCTTCTCCCGGTCTGCCTCTGCTACAGGAACCTGCCAGTACCCGCTAGTGAGATCCAAAGTAGAGAAGAAGTTAGCAGATTTTAATGCAGCTAAGGACTCTTCTATCCTTGGTAACGGGTACGCATCTTTGTGTGTGATACGGTTGACCTTCCTGTAGTCTACACACATTCTCATAGTGTTGTCCTTCTTTTTCACTAAGACTAGTGGAGCTGCCCAGGGGCTACAGCTGTCTCTGATTACCCCAGCCTCCTTCATGTCTCTAAGCATCCCCTTGGCGTGTTGGTAGTGTGCAGGGGGTACGGGTCGGTATCTCTCCTTTATGGGAGGATGGTCTCCCGTGGGGATGTGGTGTTCTACCCCCTTTACTCGCCCGAAGTCTAACGGGTGTTTACTAAACACTCTCTCGTACTCTTGAACCACCCGATAGACTCCTTGTTTCTGGTGTGAGGGAGTGGAGTCGGTACCCAGATGTAGTTGCTGACACCAGTCCCCCACTAGTTTCTTAGAGCCGTTACCTTCCTCTGGTTGAGATGGAGGCAAGGGTTCCACGGCCTGTACAGAATTCTGGTTTATGGTGAACAATTTAGCTAGCGTGGCATACCGGGGCAGGTGTACTTCTCTCTCACCGATATTTATGATGCGAACGGGCACCCTCCCATGGCGTACATCGACCACCCCCCGTGCTGTCAAAATGGTGGGCCTACTGTCTGAGTAGACGGGTTCTACCATTGCTTGGTAGTCTCTACCTCTTAGACCAATAGCTGCCCGGCACCAAATCATCATCTCACTTTTTGGGGGCATGGCAATAGGGAACGGGTCACACATTCTCACGCTACCTATCTCACCACCAGATAGTTCCACCTGTTGCCGCTTCATCAGTGCCCAGATCTCTTTTTGGAGCACACGCTGCTGGCCGGAACTGGCGTTCTTGGCAACCTGCTGTAAAATGAGAATCACCTCTGCAAGACAATTTTCAATTACATTGGTTCCCAGGGTGATTCTAGGGTGACTCTCATGACGGTCGATGTCCACTATAATCAGTCCTTGTGCCGCTAGTTCGACTTTACCGATTTTAATGGTCACCTCCTTGAATCCCATCTGCGGCACGGGCTGACCATTGCTGGCGATGATACTCAGGTCGTCGTCTGGGTAGCGGGTTATGTCCGAATCATTCCAGTACTGCTTGAAGAGCACGTACGGGATGGTGGTGACCTGTGACCCAGTGTCTAGTAGGGCACTCACAGGAATGCCATCCAGTACCACAGGCAAGATTGGACGTCCCCCTACGTATTTATCACGCCAGTTTGATGGGCCTGATGGTCTTATGCCTGGGGGTTGGCCCTCTACCCCAGGTTGTGCCCGTTTAAATGACAGTACCTTGCCACATGTCCGGGTTGATTGCAGCGGCGGCAAATAGGTCGTCCGTCCTCGTTGTATCGATCGCTGGGTCTTCCTCTGGCCGGTGGGGTCCTCCTTGGTCGGCGCCACGGGATGTCCTCCGGTCCGGATGCCAGCTCGATCTTCCCTGCAGTAGAAACCTGTAAAGACTGCACAGTTCGGGTTAGCGCGGCAACGCTTTTAGTTAGCTCTTGGACCTGATGGTGCAGGTCTGTAGCTGGGTCATTGTTTAAAGCCTGCGCATCAGCTCCCACAGGCCCTGCAGACAAGGGCGCCGTCTCCTGGTGATAAGTGATAGCAGGGCGCCTGTGGGTCACAGCGCCACCTGGTGCCGGTTCTCGGAGCACCCGGATGGCTCTGTCCTTGAACTGTGCAAAGTCCAGGTCAGGGTCCTGTAAGGCCATTGCCCGCAACTGGGTTCGGTGGGCATTGCACAGTAGACCCTCAATGAATTGTTCAGTCAACAGCTTATCTTCATTTCCCACGCTGTCAGGGTCTGCCTGCTTAATGGCTCTCAGGGCCTCTTGTAGGTTTAGAGCATAGTCTCTTATACTCTCATGTGCCCGTTGTTTGCACCCATAAAATCTTAGTTTTATTTCGGCTGAGGTGCGGGTGTCAAATGTGTCTTTCAGCCGGGTTAGTATGTCTCTGACAGTCCTCTTCCTCCCAGGTGGCCAGGACTTTACCTCCCTTTGGGCTGCCCCGATTAATTGGGCCACCAGGATGCTCACTTTTTGCGCCTCCGTGAGGGGATACACCTGGAAGAGGCTATCCAGCCTTTCTCTGAAGTCATTTAGGGTATGTGACTCCCCTGAGTACTGGGGTAGCCAGGCTGCCCCCGGGATATAGGGCATGATGAAAGGCATGACCGCAGCAGCGGTGGCGCTGGCGGCGGCTGTGGCGGTGAAGCTCTCCTCCGTATCCGACATCCTCCTCCCCCCTAGTGGACCGTGGCCTACCTTGCGATGATCCTCTTCCGTAGGCCGCGGCTCCGCAGTGGATCGTCAGGGTTGAGGACCTTCCGTCGCGCTCCTGTGACGTCGGCGTCTGCTGGGCTCCTTCCAGGACCTTACGCAACGTCCGGACGTGAGGCGGGGCTTCAGTTCTCGCGGGCTTTCGGAGTCCACGCCCCTCTTCTTCCCGCGCGGCGTCCTCAAGATGGCGTCCAACGGCGGGAAAACTCCACGGATGGCGGGAAGAAGGCAGAAGATGGCGTCGGATGGCGGGAATCGGCTCCAGATGGCGTGAAACGACTCCGGACGGCGGGAAACTTCACCACAGGTAAGTATAAAAGTCTCTTTTTTTTTTTTTTTCAGGCACGCAGTACCCGGTGGTTGCGGGCACGTAATCCTGCCGACTACGCCAAAGTTGACGCGCCCCCTGGGCCAGTGCTATAGTGCGGCGCGCGTGCGCGCGGGGAATACCCGGAGCCGGATCCGATGGGGGTAGTAGTCTTCGTGTGGCGGTGACCCGGTCCGTGCCCAGGGTGGTCAAACTAAGTGGCAGTTATTGGTATGATGGTATTAGTGTCCGACTACGCCACCCGTTGAATGCGGCTATGAAGCCGCCGCTGCAGGGCAGTCCGCTGAGGCCGGTGGTACGGATGTGCAGCGTGGATGGTATAACCCCCAACGGGAGGGGTATGGCCTCAGGGCAGAGGATGAGGTTGATGTTGGGAGTGATGGTGTGGATGTCCCAGCACTAATGGTGCGACAAGGAAGCACGGAGACGCGAGGGTACAGTTCAGGGTCTTTACTGATGGTACAAGGCAAATTCCCCCGGGAGTACTGGCTAGTAGTTGGGGCCTGGTTAGTCTGCGAGTAAGCCGGAGTTCCCCTGGCCAGGTGGAGTTGTAGGCCTTCCCGTTAGTCTGTACCCTTCCTGGCTACCCTGCTTTCGGCGGTTACAAGTAGCCCACGTCCCTGGGTATACCGTGTGGTGCTCACCCGTATGGCTGGTGACCTGGGGCCTCCTGTTAGCCTCCGCTCCGGAATGGCGGTGCTGGTCCCTTCGTTGTGACTGAGCCTCCGGGCTTTTATGGCCAGAGGACCTGGAATCCCCTGCCGGATGGATTCTGCTGCTGGGTATATCTTAGTCCCCACAGCCTCGGACTCCTGTGTCCGGTTTTAGTACCTTCTCCCAGGGCGAGCTCTGCACAGCTCCAGCCCCTGGCGCTTCTCCTTGGCTCCTACAGAGCTCCTGAGGTCTTTCTGTCCCTGTTTCTGCGTGTCCAGACCAGACTCCGTCTCTGTCTGGAACTCCTCTCTCCTAACCCTGCCTCAGCCCCAGTTTATGTAGGGGAAGTTCTTCCCCTCCCAGGACTGGGCAGGAGGTGTGGCATGCTTAGGATTCCTGCCCAGGAGACCTCCCACCTGCTCACAGACGTAATATTGCTATTACTGTGGAAACCAGACCCCTGGGGTGCCACATATGCTGACCCCAACACAGTATGATCCCCCAACTGTGAGCCCCTAGAGCTAGAGAGGATGATACGTAATAAGGGAGGGTTTTATACATAATAAAAGAGGAAACTATATAACTAAGGATGGCGCTATACATAATAAGTGAATACGCTATATACTAAGGGACTGTGCTATACATAATAAGGCTACATTCCTGCATCTGTGTGCAGTGTCGGTGTGCTGCCCTGTTTTACCGACGCATTGAGCATGTCCTATTCTAATCCTCAAAATCGGATCAGAACAGGACATTCCCTGACCCTCTTAGATCTCATTCTCAGATCCGTGATTTTTATGGATGTGTGAATGGATCTATAAAACTGTACGAGTCCGTGGACCATCCGATAAAAAAATCTGACAGCAGACGGACATTTCACACAAATGTGATAATGTGGCCTAACATTATCACTCCAAGTCACACAGTGCAGATATAGAATAATATTTACATCCAGGCACTTACCGCTGACGTCTCATCTGATCAGAGCCGGTTTCTGCTGCTTCTTCTCCGTCTGGTCAGACCTTCATGTCAACATCTCCCAGTCACGACTCGTCTTGTCACGATGATCTCCAGCCTAGAAAGTAACAAGGTCACATATTGTATGCATACATGTGTCTCCCCCGCTCTGGGCCCCTGAATACAGATATGTAGACCACCCCCCCATTGATATACTATTAGCCACTTAGTAATCAAAATATAAAGTTATAAGCAGCACTGTGCCCCCCATTAACTATAAGCTCCACCAGCCAATAATATAAATTATTCAGTCTCTGTGACTCTCCCCAATTAATTGTAAGGCTATGTGCACACGGAAAACATACAAGGCTTTACAGTACAAGCAAAGTGAAACCCCCATAATTGCTCTCTACCAGCACCCACATCATTGCTCTCTCCCAGCACTCCCGTCATTGATCTGTCCCAGCACCCCCGTCATTGATCTGTCCCAGCACCCCCGTCATTGCTCTCTCCCAGCACCCCTATCATTGCTCTCTCCCAGCACCCCTCATCATTGCTCTCTCCCAGCACCCCCATTATTGCTCTCTCTCTCAGCACCCCCATCATTGCTGTCCCAGCACCTCCATCATTGCTCTCTCCCAGTGCCCCATCATTGCCCTGTCCCAGCACCCCCATCATTGCTCTGTCCCAGCACTTCCATCATTGCTCTCTCCCAGCCCCCCCATCATTGCTCTGTCCCAGCACCTCCATCATTGCTCTCTCCCAGCACCCTCATCATTGCTCTCTCCCAGCACTCCCATCATTGTTCTCTCCCAGCACCCCCATTATTGCTCTCTCCTAGCACCCCCATCATTGCTCTCTCCCAGAAACCCCATCATTGCTCTGTCCCCAGCACCTCCATCATTGCTCTCTCCCACCACCCCCATCATTGCTCTCTCCCAGCACCCCCATCATTGCTCTCTCCCAGGAACATGTCATTGCTCTCCCCTTCCCGACCATCCCCATCATTGCTCTCCCCAGACCTATCAGCCCCATTATTGCTCTCCCCAGCGCCAGCCCCATCATTGATCTCCCCAGCCCCATCAGCCCCATTATTGCTCTCCCCAGCCCCTCCATCCCCTTATTCCTCTCCCCAGCCCCATCAGCTTCATTATTGCTCTTCCCGGCCCTATCAGTCCCATCATTCCTCTCCCTGGCCCTATCAGCCCCATCATTCCTCTCCCTGGCCCCATCAGCCCCATTATTGCTTTCCCCAGCCCCATCATTCCTCTCCCCAGCCCCATCAGCCCCATTATTGCTCTCTCCAGCCCCATCATCCATCCCATCATTCCTCTCCCCAGCCCCATCAACTCTATTATTCCGCTCCCCTGCCCCATCATTGCTCACCCCAGCCCCACCATCCCATCATTGCTCTCCCCAGCCCCACCATCCCCATCATTGTTCTCCCCAGCCCCATCATTGCTCACCCCAGCCCCACCATCCCATCATTTCTCTCCCCAGCCCCACCATCCCCATCATTGCTCTCCCCAGCCCCATCATTCCTCTTCCAAGCCCCATCATTGTTCTCCCTAGCTCCACCATGCCATTATTCCTCTCCCCAGCCCCATCAACCCCATTATTCCTCTCTCCAGCCCCATCATTCCTCTCCCCAGCCCCATTATTGCTCTTCCCAGCCGCATCAGCCCCATTATTCCTCTCCCCAGCCCCATCAGCCCCATTATTGCTCTCCCCAGCTCCGTCAACCCCATTATTCCTCTCCCCAGCCCCATCAGCCCTCTCCCCAGCCGCATTATTGCTTTCCCCAGCCCCATCATTGCTCTCCCCAGTCCCATCAGCCCCATTATTGCTCTTCCCAGCCCCATCACTTCTCTCCCCAGCCCCATCAGCCCCATTATTGCTCTCCCCAGCTCCACCATCCCACCATTGCTCTCCCCCCGCCTCCCCTCCCCAGCGTTTCAGTAAAAACAAACAAAAAAAAAACAACAACTTACCTCAGCTCGCACCACTTCAGCATCCTCCTGGTTGCCGGCAGCTTTCTTCCTGACCGAGGCGCACGCTGCATGATGACGTCATCAAGCTGCGCGCCTGGGTCAGGGAGGAAGCAGAGGACAAACCCTCCAACTCCGCTGCTATTCTCCTCCTGACAGCAGCAGAGCTGCAGGGATCGCTCACTGACCGCCACATGCAGGAAGCAGCTGCACCTGCGGGCCCCTTGGTGCAGCTACATGGCGGGGACCCGGCGCAGCTGCAATGGCGGCGGTATGTCCACCTCTGGACTGCTATGGGGCCCCCCCGGCTCACGGGCCCCATAGCAGTTGCGTGGTCTGCCGCCATTGGCGGTACGCCACTGGTTTGGGGGTGGTACAGTGTAGTCCGCATCTTCTTACACCCGTACAGATGGCAAAACTCTTTGAACAGCTCGGCTTCGAAGGCAGGGCCTTATTCCGTCAGCACCTTATCCGGGTATCCATGGGGCCTGCAGAAATAGGCTTGAAACGTCCTTGCTGCAGTTTCTGCCGACAGATCCTTGACGGGGGCTACCACCAGGAACCGGGAGTAGTGATCCACCATGGTCAGGGCATAAGAGTAGCCTGACCTGCTGGGTGACAGCTTGACGTGATCCAAAGCGACGATCTCCAGGGGCTGGGTTGTCTTGATGGACTGCAGGGGTGCCTTCTGGCTGCTGTAGTCCTTTCTTCTGAGGCTACAGGGTCCACAATCCCGGCACCACCTCTCTATGGAGCTCCACATTCCAACCCAATAAAACCGACTCTTCAGGAGAGTTTCCAGCTTTTTCCAGCCAAAGTGCCCTGCTTGATCGTGGTAGGCCTCCAGCACCATCTGGATGTCTGTCCTGGGCACTACGATCTGCCATACCATCTCATGGGTCCTGGGGTTGACATACCTTCGGCACAGCTTCTCTCTATAGATGAACAGCCGGCTTCTCTCATTCCACAGTTGCTTGGCTTGTGGAGAAGCGTCGTTCTCCAGGGAGGAACCTTCCTGGATTATCAGTTCTTTAATATGGCAGACAACCGGGTCGCTGTCCTGGGTCTCCTTCCAACTGTGGTGAGGTAAAGGGTTTAGTGTCTTACCACGGTACCTCCTGGAGGTGCGCTGCTCGTGGACCATCCCATTCTTATGAAAGGCTGGTAGCTCAATCTCCTCCAGGTCATGCACTTCTTCTTCAGTGTCCGACTGGTGAGGCATTCTGGATAGGGCATCGGCGTTGGCATTCTTGTGGCCTGCCCGGTACTTGATGGTGAACTGATAGTTTGACAGCCGGGCCATCCAACGCTGTTCCATTGCTCCCAACTTGGCTGTCTCTACAGTAGATGTGTCAGGGGGTTGTTGTCAGTATAGGCCGTGTGGAGACCAGGTAGTGCTTGAATCGTTCAGTGATGGCCCAGACCAAGGCCAGGAGCTCCAACTTGAAGGAGCTATAGTTTTCTGGATTCCTCTCGGTAGGACGGAGCTTCCTGCTGGCATAGGCAATCACCTTCTCTTTGCCATACTGCTTCTGGCTTAACACAGCTCCTAGTCCCTCGTTACTGGCATCAGTGTACAGCAGGAATGGTTGGCTGTATTCAGGGTAGGCTAGGATCTCTTTCATCACTGCAAAGGACTCAGCTTGCTCTTTACCCCACTGGAAGGGGGGGGGTTTGCCTCTGTTGGACTGTCCTACCAGGAGATCTTGCAAAGGCGCTGCCATCTTGGTGTAGTCCTTTACAAATCTCCGGTAATACCCGACCAGTCCCAGGAACTGACGTACCTCCTTGAGATTTTTCGGTTCCGGCCATTTCTGGATGGCAGTGACCTTCTCCGGGTCTGGTGCTACTCCTTCTGGACTGACGATGTGCCCCAGGTACTGAACCTTCCATTTGAGCAGGTGGCACTTGGAAGGCTTCAATTTCATCCCATACCGAGTTCAACAGTATGCAGTTCGGACTCTGCAACGCCCCTGGAACGTTCCAGAGATTGATGGAGTGCTGTTTGGGACACCGTAACTTTGAGACCGTGCTGCTATACCTGGATGACGTGATAGTGTACTCCAAGATGTATGAGGACCATTTGAAGCACCTGGCGGAGGTATTTGAAGCAGAGTCCCATCGGGGTGGTGAAGGCCGTCTTCTCCCGATCCTCCTCAGCAACTGCTACTTGCCAGTACCCACTAGTGAGGTCAAGGGTAGAGAAGTAATTTGCAGACTTTAATGCAGCCAGGGATTCCTCTATACGGGGCAAAGGGTATGCATCTTTATGTGTTATACGGTTTACCTGTCTGTAATCTACACACATCCTCATGCTTCCATCCTTTTTCCTGACCAGGACCAGGGGAGCTGCCCAGGGGCTACAGCTATCTCTTATTACCCCTGCTTTCTTCATGTCATGCAACATTTCCTTTTCTTTCTGGTAGTGTGCTGGTGGTATAGGCCTGTAACGTTCTTTGATGGGTGGATGGTCACCTGTGGGTATATGGTGTTGTACCCCTTTAATCCTCCCAAAATCAAGTGGGTGTTTGCTGAATACCTGTTCGTATACACCTTGTTTTTGATGGACAGGAGTGGCGTCAGTCCCAACATGGAGCTGTTGACACCAATCCTCCAGCTGAGCTTCGGAGTCATTGTCCTCCACTGTATCTGGTGGGGTCAAAGATTCCACCGTGTGTATGGCATCATCATTCACGGTATACAACCTGGGAACAGTTGCTTATCTTGGTAATTTAACTTCATCGTCCCCACAATTTAGGAGACGTACGGGTACCCTCCCATTGAGTACATCAACCACCCCCCTGGCAGTTAAGAGTGTAGGTCTGTGCTCTGAGCTAATGGGCTCCACTACCGCCTGGTAGTTCTGTCCTTTGAGACCTATGGCTGCCCTACACCAAATCAGCATTTCACTCATCGGGGGAATCACAATGGGTATCGGGTCTGTCACCCGTACATTACCAATCTCACCACCTGTTAGCTTTACCTGTTGCTGGTACAGGAGCGCTCTTATCTCCCTCTGGAGCACCTCCTCTGCCCTGGTTTGGCGGTGTCAGCAATCTGTTGGAGCAAAAACAACACTTCTCCCAAACAGTTACCGACAATATTTGTACCAAGTATCATATATAAGTCTGTATCACCAGGGTTAGATTCCACTACAATCAGTCCTTGGTCCTTCAGTTCCGCTCTCCCCACCTTCACAGTCACATCCTTAACCCCTACTAGGTTAAGAGGAAGGCCGTTAGAGGCATACACAGAGAGGTTCGAGGCTAGCGGGTGGAGTTCATCTATGGACCTGTACCTTTTGTAAAGGACATCAGGTATGATGGTTACCTGTGAGCCGGTGTCCAGCAACGCAGGTGTTGCTATCCCATCCAGCATGATAGACAGGAAAGGCCTTCCTCCTACGAACCGGTGATACCAGCTGGATGGGCCTGCTTGATCTACTCCTGGGTGTCGGCCCTCGGCCCCAGGGATTGCTCGTTTAAAGGACAGTTCCGCGCTGTATGGCCCGCCTTGTGGCAGTGGTAGCAGATGAATTCTCCTGGAGGGCGACATTGGTCATTGGTCCTCCTCCGGGGTGCATTGTCCTCCTACGGGGTGGCGTTGTCCTCCTTCTTTTTCTCATCCAGGGGACATCCTCAGGGCTGTCGGCGAGCAGTATCCTTCCTTCCGGCTCGGGCTCCTCCTGTAGCTGCAGGGTACTCAGGACAGTGGCCAGGGTTTTACTTAGCTGACGCACTTCAGAGCGTAGGCTGTCCAGCTCGCTAGGAGGCACTGTTTGCATCTTTGTTTCAGCCGTTAATGAAGGAGCAGTGGGTGCTGCGGGCACTGGGGTGGCCCCACCCTGGTAACGCTGGATAGCAGTATCTGTTGTTTCCAGGGGCTGCAGCCCCTTTATAGCCATGTCCTTAAGAGTGTCAAAGGTGGCATCTGGATGGTCTAAGGCCCACCACCGTACAGTTCTGCTCTCCTCCTGGGACCTCAACCCCCGGATGAACTGTTCCGTCAGTATTTTATTTTCATTTTGTATGCTGGCTGGACTAACCTGTTTCAGGGCCCGCAGGGCTTCCTGTAAGCGCCAGGCATAGTCCCGGATACTGTCCTCAGGTTTCTGGGCGCAGTGGTAGAACCTCATCCGGAGATCTGTCTCAGTGCGGTTTTCAAACACAGTTTGCAGTCTCTTAAAGATGATGGATACTGATTCCTGGTCTGTGGCTGGCCAGGTTTCAACTTCCCTCTCTGCGGCACCAGTCAATTGTCCCAGCACAGCAGCAGCTCTCTGTTTACCAGTCATAGAATACATGTCTAGCACACCGCATATTTTCCTCTTGAATCCGGACAGGGTGTCTGGTTTGCCATTATACTGGGGAAGCCATTTCGCTCCAGGGATATACGGCAGGGCCATGGGTATCGACGGATACTGCTGGTGGAGCTGCAGCTCCGGCCTGTGCAGCGCCGGGCGCAGGTTGGGCATCAGGAGCGTTAACCGGTGCTCCGGCGGCTTGCTGGTCGTCGGCCATGGTTGCGCCCCCCTAGTGAACCAGAGCCTACCTTCTTCACTTTCTTTTTCAGGTAGGCCGCAGCTCCGCGGGCGACGGTCTTCTTCCAGGACCTTGCGTCACTCGCGTCTGACGTCAGAGCGTCCTCTGGACTCCTTCCAGGACCTGACGCTTCCTGGTTCGACGTCAAGGGCGGGGCGTGTCCTCAGCTTCGCGCGCTTCTAGCGGTTACGCCTCTCCGATTCCCGCGGTTACGCCCCTCTTCTTCCCGCGCGGCGACAGGAAGATGGCGGACAATGGCGGGAAATCTCGGGAATGGCGGGAAACCTTCACCACAGTGAGTATTGCAGGCTTTTTAAGGCGCACAGTACCCGGTGGCAACGGGCACGCAATCCTGTTCGTGACGCCAAGGCTGACGCGCCCCCTGGGCCATGGGGTACTCGGCAGCCGGGCCTCTGTGGATGCTGGTGGGGGATATCACGGTGGCTGGCCCAGTCCTTCACCCAGGGCGGTCAGTAAAAAGGGGAATATATTTATAGGGGATTTGGAAAGTTCGTGACGCCACCTGTGGGATGCGGCTAGAGGGTGCCGCCGCTGCGGAGCAGTCCTCTGGAGCTGGTGTTACGGCAGCAAGGATGGTGTGGCTCTCCACAGGTAGAGCTAGCTCCAGGGCAGTGTAGGGGTAGATGGTGGATGCTGGGGAGAGACGGCAGGACGGTCCCGGAGGAAAGACGGACACTCACACGGGGGTAAGCTTCAGTACCTTTACTGGTGATGATGCAGGCACGGTCCAGGGTACTCCGGACGAAGGGCGCACTTTTGGATTCTCCCCAGTGAGCGGTTATAGGGCCTCCTGATCCATTGCTTTACTCGCTAAGCTTCTGACCTGCCTGGAGCTAGGTCTAGCTTGGTTACTGTCTCTCTCTCCATTGCACCTGCTGACCTGGTGGTAGGGCCTCCTCTTGGAGATCACTCTCCCTGGACGCTGGGACCTCCGTGACTTCTAGCCCCGGTACTGTAGTCAGCGTTTGGTAAACCTGGGACCTGTAGTCCTCCAGGGGTTCCGGTGGTCCCTACTGGGTATAAAGGGTCCCCATAGGCGAGGACCTGGTGTCCGGTATATATCTCGGGGTGAGCCTGGTATGCTCCTCTGCCCCCTCGCTACTTCTTCCTTCTCCTCTCGCCTTCAGCCACACTCAGGGCCCTCACTAGGCTTCAGTGCGTGCTATAGGCCTCAACTTGCCTCACACAGCAGCCTGCGTGCTGCTTCTTCGCTGCTCTCTGAGCGTCAGTGTGTCACCCTGGCCTGGATGCCACAAATATAATAAAGCTGTGTGTGAGAGCAAGGGGGAGGTTCTCTGGTCAGGGGAACATTAGCATGCAATACCTCCTGTCTCAGGCCAGTAGGGGGAGCAGGCTGCCCCTATAAAAGCTGGAACTGGGGACAGGGTTAGGGAGAACTGGACGACCTGTCTCTGGATTGAGAGGTGTCCCAGAGCAGTGAGGGACAGTTGTATTGCACCCTAAGAGGACGTGTGGCAGTAGGAGAGCCACAAGCCAGGGACAAGAAGTGAAGTACGCCTGTGCTGGCAGATAAAGAACCAAATTTACCAGACTTTGGCGTCTAAGGCTATGAGGATTCCACGTCCTACAGCAGATAACCAGTCCGCAGGGGACTGTACGTTCCTTGGCCTAAGAAGCCCGGAGGCTCCGCCACAGCAGAAGGGACCAGCAGAGCCGTACCAGGCCGGGAGTAGAAAGGAACCCACGTTGCAAACCATACGGGCGAGAGGACACGGTGAGCTCGGGACCGTGGGCTGTTACCCTACCAGGAGGAGATAGCCAGAAGGAGCGCAGAGAGCACGGTAGGCCTACACCCTCACCCTGACCAGGGCCAATTTCCCGTTTGCTCTCAGACATCCAGGCCCCCTCCTAGCCGGGCCTGTTTGTGGGTCAGTTCACCTGTTCTAAAGACCCTGGACTGCAGCCTGTTGTCTGTGTGCTCCTTGCTCCTCCAGCACTAACGGTACTGGGACGCCCTGCACCATCACCCCCATCTTCCATTATACTGCCCTGGGGCCGCACTCTTCCCGTGGGGAGTCACACTATCCCAGCTGCATACATCATCAGCCCCAGCGGTCTACCTGGCAGTGGCGGTCCGCACTGACCGCAATCCACGGGTGGCGTAGTCGGACACATCAACAGCGCGTCGCAGACTACCAATGGTCTGACCACCCTGAGCCACGGAACCGGGTTGCCACTACTACCCCCATCGTTTCCCGATTGCCCGGCTCCGAGTGCCCCACGGCCCAGGGGGCGAGTCATCAGCACGCTCTCTCTCAGACTAAACACTGCACTCTGATTCTGTCTGAACAACTCACTGAAAACTAACTGAGCTGCCTGGCTCCACCCTCCCTATATATATCGCTAACGGGCTCCCTCTGCTGGTCTGAGGTGGTAGGGTGGAGGTGTGTGAATGTGTGAGGGTCCTCTTGTGGAGAAGTCCATCCATGCACCCTTCTGGGTTCTGTGGCACCAATGCGCAGCAGGGCGCCACATACAGTACAGACCAAAAGTTTGGACACACCTTCTCATTTAAAGATTTTTCTGTATTTTCATGACTATGAAAATTGTACATTCACACTGAAGGCATCAAAACTATGAATTAACACATGTGGAATTATATACTTAACAAAAAAGTGTGAAACAACTGAAAATATGTCTTATATTCTAGGTTCTTCAAAGTAGCCACCTTTTGCTTTGATGACTGCTTTGCACACTCTTGGCATTCTCTTGATGAGTTTCAAGAGGTAGTCACCGGAAATGGTCTTCCAACAATCTTGACGGAGTTCCCAGGGATGCTTAGCACTTGTTGGCCCTTTTGCCTTCACTCTGCAGTCCAGCTCACCCCAAATCATCTCGATTGGGTTCAGGTCTGGTGACTGTGGAGGCCAGGTCATCTGGTGTAGCACCCCATCACTCTCCTTCTTGGTCAAATAGCCCTTACACAGCCTGGAGGTGTGTTTGGGGTCATTGTCCTGTTGAAAAATAAATGATGGTCCAACTAAACGCAAACTGGATGGAATAGCATGCCGCTGCAAGATGCTGTGGTAGCCATGCTGGTTCAGTATGCCTTCAATTATGAATAAATCCCCAACAGTGTCACCAGCAAAGCACCCCCACACCATCACACCTCCTCCTTCCTGCTTCACGGTGGGAACCAGGCATGTAGAGTCCATCCGTTCACCTTTTCTGCGTCGCAGAAAGACATGGTGGTTGGAACCAAAGATCTCAAGTATGGACTCATCAGACCAAAGCACAGATTTCCACTGGTCTAATGTCCATTCCTTGTGTTCTTTAGCCCAAAGAAGTCTCTTCTGCTTGTTGTCTGTCCTTAGGAGTGGTTTTCTAGCAGCTATTTTACCATGAAGACCTGCTGCACAAAGTCTCCTCTTAACAGTTGTTGAAGAGATGTGTCTGCTGCTAGAACTCTGTGCGGCATTGACCTGGTCTCTAATCTGAGCTGCTGTTAACCTGCGATTTCTGAGGCTGGTGACTCAGATAAACTTATCCTCAGAAGCAGAGGTGACTCTTGGTCTTCCTTTCCTGGGGCGGTCCTCATGTGAGTCAGTTTCTTTGTAGCGCTTGATGGTTTTTGCAACTGTACTTGGGGACACTTTCAAAGTTTTCCCAATTTTTCGGACTGACTGACCTTCATTTCTTAATGTAATGATGGCCACTCGTTTTTCTTTACTTAGCTGCTTTTTTCTTGCCATAATACAAATTCTAACAGTCTATTCAATAGGACTATCAGCTGTGTATCCACCAGACTTCTGCACAACACAACTGATGGTCCCAACCCAATTTATAAGGCAAGAAATCCCACTTATTAAACCTAACACGGCACACCTGTGAAGTGAAAACCATTTCCGGTGACTACCTCTTGAAGCTCATCAAGACAATGCCAAGAGTGTGCAAAGCAGTCATCAAAGCAAAAGGTGGCTACTTTGAAGAACCTAGAATATAAGACATATTTTCAGTTGTTTCACACTTTTTTGTTAAGTATATAATTCCACATGTGTTAATTCATAGTTTTGATGCCTTCAGTGTGAATGTACAATTTTCATAGTCATGAAAATACAGAAAAATCTTTAAATGAGAAGGTGTGTCTAAACTTTTGGTCTGTACTGTATATGATAGTGGAGGGCGGTAGTGATGTGTGATACACGGTGTATATGATAGTGGAGGGCGGTAGTGATGTGTGACACACGGTGTATGTGATAGTGGAGGGAGGTAGTGATGTGTGATACACGGTGTATGTGATAGCGGAGGGAGGTAGTGATGTGTGATACACGGTGTATGTGATAGTGGAGGGAGGTAGTGATGTGTGATACACGGTATATGTGATAGTGGAGGGCGGTAGTGATGTGTGATACACGGTATATGTGATAGTGGAGGGAGGTAGTGATGTGTGATACACGGTGTATGTGATAGCGGAGGGAGGTAGTGATGTGTGATACACGGTGTATGTGATAGTGGAGGGAGGTAGTGATGTGTGATACACGGTGTATGTGATAGCGGAGGGTGGTAGTGATGTGTGATACACGGTGTATGTGATAGTGGAGGGAGGTAGTGATGTGTGTGATACACGGTGTATGTGATAGTGGAGGGAGGTAGTGATGTGTGATACACGGTGTATGTGATAGTGGAGGGAGGTAGTGATGTGTGATACACGGTGTATGTGATAGTGGAGGGAGGTAGTGATGTGTGATACACGGTGTATGTGATAGTGGAGGGAGGTAGTGATGTGTGTGATACACGGTGTATGTGATAGTGGAGGGTGGTAGTGATGTGTGATACACGGTGTATGTGATAGTGGAGGGAGGTAGTGATGTGTGATACACGGTGTATGTGATAGTGGAGGGAGGTAGTGATGTGTGATACATGGTGTATGTGATAGTGGAGGGAGGTAGTGATGTGTGATACACGGTGTATGTGATAGTGGAGGGAGGTAGTGATGTGTGATACACGGTGTATGTGATAGTGGAGGGCGGTAGTGATGTGTGATACATGGTGTATGTGATAGTGGAGGGAGGTAGTGATGTGTGATACACGGTGTATGTGATAGTGGAGGGCGGTAGTGATGTGTGATACACGGTGTATGTGATAGTGGAGGGAGGTAGTGATGTGTGTGATACACGGTGTATGTGATAGTGGAGGGCGGTAGTGATGTGTGATACACGGTGTATGTGATAGCGGAGGGTGGTAGTGATGTGTGATACACGGTGTATGTGATAGCGGAGGGCGGTAGTGATGTGTGATACACGGTGTATGTGATAGTGGAGGGAGGTAGTGATGTGTGTGATACACGGTGTATGTGATAGCGGAGGGAGGTAGTGATGTGTGATACACGGTGTATGTGATAGTGGAGGGAGGTAGTGATGTGTGTGATACACGGTGTATGTGATAGTGGAGGGCGGTAGTGATGTGTGATACACGGTGTATGTGATAGTGGAGGGCGGTAGTGATGTGTGATACACGGTGTATGTGATAGTGGAGGGCGGTAGTGATGTGTGATACACGGTGTATGTGATAGTGGAGGGAGGTAGTGATGTGTGTGATACACGGTGTATGTGATAGTGGAGGGAGGTAGTGATGTGTGATACACAGTGTATGTGATAGCGGAGGGAGGTAGTGATGTGTGATACACGGTGTATGTGATAGTGGAGGGTGGTAGTGATGTGTGATACACGGTGTATGTGATAGTGGAGGGTGGTAGTGATGTGTGATACACGGTGTATGTGATAGTGGAGGGCGGTAGTGATGTGTGATACACGGTGTATGTGATAGTGGAGGGCGGTAGTGATGTGTGATACACGGTGTATGTGATAGTGGAGGGCGGTAGTGATGTGTGATACACGGTGTATGTGATGGTGGAGGGCGGTAGTGATGTGTGATACACGGTGTATGTGATAGCGGAGGGCGGTAGTGATGTGTGATACACGGTGTATGTGATAGTGGAGGGCGGTAGTGATGTGTGATACACGGTGTATGTGATAGCGGAGGGCGGTAGTGATGTGTGATACGCGGTGTATGTGATAGCGGAGGGAGGTAGTGATGTGTGATACACGGTGTATGTGATAGTGGAGGGCGGTAGTGATGTGTGATACACGGTGTATGTGATAGCGGAGGGCTGTAGTGATGTGTGATACACGGTGTATGTGATAGTGGAGGGCGGTAGTGATGTGTGATACACGGTGTATGTGATAGTGGAGGGCGGTAGTGATGTGTGATACACGGTGTATGTGATAGCGGAGGGCGGTAGTGATGTGTGATACACGGTGTATGTGATAGCGGAGGGCTGTAGTGATGTGTGATACACGGTGTATGTGATAGTGGAGGGTGGTAGTGATGTGTGATACACGGTGTATGTGATAGCGGAGGGCGGTAGTGATGTGTGATACACGGTGTATGTGATAGTGGAGGGTGGTAGTGATGTGTGATACACGGTGTATGTGATAGCGGAGGGCGGTAGTGATGTGTGATACACGGTGTATGTGATAGCGGAGGTGATATACAGAGAGGATCAGGCACAGAATGTCACGGGTGTGTTGCCACGAAGATCGTCACGAGTACACAGCCTGACTTCTCGCAGCTGACTTGTTGGTGCTTTGTGTTTTTTCGGCAGTGAAGGAGTTAATTCTCTTTCTCTCTGGGCTAGCTGAGGTCCAGCCTCGCCCAGCTGCAATCAATGCTTCTTTAGTGAGACTCCTTCATATTCCTGCAGGTCTGTTTGGGAGGTGTCGGTGAAAGCTTTTCATTCAGACTTACAGAGCGGATCGTGGTGTTTGGAGTTGCTGAGATAAGTGTATTTGGAAGTGTTTTTTCCCTTTCCTCGCTTTATCATTTATCTCCTTTCCCGTTGGTGTTCCCTCTGTTGTAGTTGTGTAGAAGTTGTATGCAAGGTGGTTTTGGTTTTTCCCTTGTACTGTCTCGTTCGTCTAAATACTGTGTGTGGGCATATTATTTCTGGTTCCCAATTGTTGTGATCGGGGTCCTTCTCAGGACTAGATTACTGAGGTGCAGGGATCCTCAGGAGGTAGGGGTTACGCTGGCGGCCTGGACCTCTGTACCTTTAACAGTACCTCCAGGTTGAGGGATTAGTCAGGGCCCCAGCTTAGGGTCAGCTTAGGCCCCCTACCTCCAGTATTCTGTGACAGTGTGACATTTTCACCGACCAACTTAGTTTTTCTCCAGCTACCATGGATCCAGTAGCCGGTCTAGCTCGGCAGTTGCAGAGTTTGTCCATGGGGCTGGCGGACGTTAGGTCCAAGGTTTTGCATCCTCTGGAGCAAGCCGGACCAGAACCTAAAGTAGCTCTCCCTGACAGGTTCACTGGGGGGCGGGACAAGTTTTTTGTTTTCCGGGAGGCATGCAAATTGTACTTTCGGCTGCGGCCTCGGTTATCGGGCAGCGAAGAACAAAGGGTGGGAATTGTCATCTCGCTCCTACAAGGGGACCCACAATCTTGGGCGTTCTCTCTTCCCCCAAGCTCCCCGGTTCTCCAGTCAGTGGATAGGTTTTTCGCTGCTCTGGGACTCGTATATGATGACCCAGATCGGATCTCCCTTGCTGAGTCTAAGTTACGTAGGATTCAGCAGGGAGATCGTCCGGCGGAGGAATTCTGTTCGGAGTTCCGTAGGTGGGCCACGGACACCCAGTGGAATGACCCGGCTCTTAGGAGCCAGTTTTGTCATGGTTTATCCGACAAATTACAGGATGTGTTGGCACAGTATGACTCTCCCGCGTCACTGGAAGCCGCTATGGCCCTTGCCATTCGCGTTGACAGACGGCTTCGGGAGAGGTGCGGGATAACTCTACCCCCTGTAATGTCTCCACCTCCTACAAGGTCCCCTCATATGGTGGTTCCCCTGGTCAGTCCGGAGGAGCCTATGCAATTAGGAGGGACATCATTTCGGGGAAGGGGACCGGTGGAGCGCCATAAGACAGGAAGGTGTTTCCTCTGCGGGAAAAAGGGACATTTTATTGGGGGGTGTCCATCCCGTCCCTTGCAGAGTAAAGAGTCGTCGAAAAAACTGTTGATCCCAGGTTGTGTGGTGGACGGCAATCTGGGAGTAGGTATTTCGTCCCTAGGTTCGTCTCAGTTTCTCGTACCGGCGGAGGTGGTGGTGGGTGCGAGAACTGAGAGGATATCTGTTCTTCTGGATAGTGGGGCCGGGGCTAATCTGGTTGATGCTCGGTTTGCCCGGGTTCAAGGTATGCGATTGAGTGAGTTGGCTAAACCCATCCCCATATTCTCGATCGATGCCAGGCCTCTCGGTCAGGGAAGTTTTTTGCAAGCTGTGCATGGCGTAAAACTTCAAGTGGGGGCAATACATAAAGAACTGTTGTCTTGCTACGTGTTGGAGGGTCTTCCCACTCCTATAGTGTTGGGCCTTCCTTGGTTAGCTAAGCATAACCCGGTTATTAATTGGCAAACCAGAGAGATAAGCCAATGGAGTAAATTCTGTAATAAAAACTGCATGAACACGGTCATCGGTGCGGTTACTCCTTGGGTCTTACCTCCATTTCTGGCGGACTTTGAGGATGTATTCTCGGAGAATGGGTGTCAGGAACTACCTCCTCATCGCGAGTATGACTGTTCTGTAAAACTGCTCCCTGAGGCCAAGTTACCTAAAGCTAGGTTGTATAACCTTTCTGGTCCTGAGAGGCAGGCCATGAAGGATTATATTTCTGAAAGTCTGGCTAAGGGGCATATTAGACCTTCATCTTCACCGGTGGCCGCGGGGTTCTTCTTTGTTAAGAAGAAAGATGGAGGCCTACGCCCTTGCCTGGATTTCCGTGAACTTAATCGGATTACGGTCCGAGATCCGTATCCGCTCCCACTTATTCCCGATCTCTTTAATCAGATCGTGGGCGCCAAATGGTTCTCTAAGTTGGATCTCAGGGGGGCGTACAATCTGATTAGGATGAAGGAGGGGGATGAGTGGAAGACGGCTTTTAACACTCCGGAGGGGCATTATGAGAACCTTGTCATGCCATTCGGTCTGACTAATGCCCCGGCGGTGTTTCAACACTTTGTTAATGATATTTTTCGCCACCTGGTGGGACAGTTTGTTGTCATATATCTGGATGATATCTTAATTTACTCGCCGGATCTGGTGTCTCATCAGGAGCACGTTAGACAGGTGTTACAGATCTTGCGGGATAATAAACTGTATGCCAAGTGGGAAAAGTGTGTGTTCGCCGTACAGGAACTCCAGTTTTTAGGCTTCCTGGTTTCAGCGTCCGGTTTTCGTATGGACCCTGGGAAAGTGCGGGCAGTTCTTGAGTGGGATCGGCCGGAGAATCTTAAGGCACTACAACGTTTCCTGGGGTTTGCTAACTATTACCGGAAGTTCATTCGTAATTTCTCGTCCATGGTTAAGCCTCTCACAGACATGACTAAAAAGGGGACGGATTTTTCTAGGTGGTCTGACAAGGCTTGTCAAGCATTCTCCTCCTTGAAAAAATGTTTTGCCTCGGCACCCATACTCATTCAACCTGATGCGTCTCAGCCATTCTTTGTAGAGGTAGACGCTTCCGAGGTAGGGGTGGGAGCAGTATTGTCACAGGGTTCGTCCCCTGGTAAGTGGCATCCGTGCGCCTTTTTCTCTAAAAAATTGTCGTCCGCTGAGAGGAATTACGATGTCGGCAATAGGGAACTCTTGGCCATTAAGTTAGCTTTTGAGGAGTGGCGCCATTTTTTGGAGGGGGCAGTTCATCCGGTCACCGTCATCACCGATCACAAGAACCTGCTATATCTGGAGTCCGCTAAACGTCTGAATCCCAGACAAGCTAGGTGGTCATTGTTTTTTACCAGGTTTAATTTCGTCGTTACATATCGTCCTGGGTCTAAAAATGTAAAGGCGGATGCCTTATCTCGTAGTTTCCCTGGGGCCGGGAATACGGACGACCCGATTCCTATTCTTCAGGAGGGGGTGGTGGTTTCGGCAGTATGCTCTGAGCTGGAGGAGGAGATATTGGAGGCTCAGGGGGACGCCCCTGTTGGACCTCCGGGGAGACTGTTCGTTCCAGATCAGTTGCGACAAAAGGTGATCGAGGCACACCATAACTCAGTTTTTGCAGGACACCCGGGGAGTAAAGCAACTGTGGATCTCCTCTCGCGTCGGTTTTGGTGGCCTAACTTACATAAAGAGGTGGTAACTTTTGTCGCGTCCTGTGGGGTTTGTGCGCGCTCTAAGACCTCACATACCCGTCCGTCTGGGGCCCTTTTACCTTTGAAGATCCCGGAGCGTCCTTGGACTCATCTGTCTATGGACTTTATTACGGACCTCCCTCCGTCTTCGGGTAAAATGGTCATACTCGTTGTAGTGGACAGGTTCAGCAAGATGGCACATTTTATCGCTCTTCCGGCTCTCCCTAATGCTAAAACTCTTGCGCAGGTGTTCATTGGGGAGATTGTGAGGCTTCACGGGGTACCCTCCGAGGTGGTGTCTGATCGGGGGTCTCAGTTTGTGTCCAAGTTCTGGAAGGCGTTTTGTGCACGGCGGGGGATGCATTTGTCATTCTCGTCGGCTTTTCATCCTCAGACCAATGGTCAGACGGAACGTATGAACCAGAGCTTGGAGACATATCTTCGGTGTTTTGTGTCAGAGAACCAGGAGGACTGGGCTTCTTTCCTACCTCTGGCAGAGTTTGCTCTCAATAATAGGCGGAGCGAGTCCACTGGTAAGTCCCCGTTTTTTGGGGCATATGGTTTTCACCCCCAGTTTTGTACTTTCAGTAGGGGGGGCTCTTCGGGGGTTCCGGAGGAGGAACGATTTTCCTCATCTCTCGCTTCAGTATGGAGAGGGGTGCTGAAGAATCTGAATACTATGGGGAACCGGTACAAACGTATGGCTGATAGGAGGAGAGTGTCTGGTCCGGACCTAAGTGTGAACGATCAGGTATGGTTGTCTACCAGGAATATTAAACTTAAGGTTCCCTCCTGGAAACTGGGTCCCAGGTTCATCGGGCCGTACAGAATCAGTTCTGTTATTAATCCGGTGGCATTCCGTCTTGACCTCCCCCCTACGTTTAAAATTCACAACGTGTTTCACAGATCATTGCTTAAGAGGTATGTGGCGCCGGTGGTACCGTCACCTTTACCTCCCCCTCCTGTGGTTGTCAATGGTAACTTGGAGTTCCGGGTATCGAGGGTCATTGATTCACGCTTTAATCGCCGGTCCCTTCAGTACTTGGTTCATTGGAAGGGGTATAGTTCTGAGGAGAGGATGTGGGTTCCTGCGTCGGATATTAACGCAGACCGATTAGTTCGGGCCTTCCACACGACTCACCCGAATAAACCTGGCCCTGAGGGTCCGGAGGCCCCTCGTAGAAGGGGGGGTACTGTCACGGGTGTGTTGCCACGAAGATCGTCACGAGTACACAGCCTGACTTCTCGCAGCTGACTTGTTGGTGCTTTGTGTTTTTTCGGCAGTGAAGGAGTTAATTCTCTTTCTCTCTGGGCTAGCTGAGGTCCAGCCTCGCCCAGCTGCAATCAATGCTTCTTTAGTGAGACTCCTTCATATTCCTGCAGGTCTGTTTGGGAGGTGTCGGTGAAAGCTTTTCATTCAGACTTACAGAGCGGATCGTGGTGTTTGGAGTTGCTGAGATAAGTGTATTTGGAAGTGTTTTTTCCCTTTCCTCGCTTTATCATTTATCTCCTTTCCCGTTGGTGTTCCCTCTGTTGTAGTTGTGTAGAAGTTGTATGCAAGGTGGTTTTGGTTTTTCCCTTGTACTGTCTCGTTCGTCTAAATACTGTGTGTGGGCATATTATTTCTGGTTCCCAATTGTTGTGATCGGGGTCCTTCTCAGGACTAGATTACTGAGGTGCAGGGATCCTCAGGAGGTAGGGGTTACGCTGGCGGCCTGGACCTCTGTACCTTTAACAGTACCTCCAGGTTGAGGGATTAGTCAGGGCCCCAGCTTAGGGTCAGCTTAGGCCCCCTACCTCCAGTATTCTGTGACAGTGTGACACAGAAACAGATGACTGTTTTGCTGGTCGGTGTCCATTCTTTCCAGCTCCAGTAATGAGCCTTATTTATGTGACATGATGTGGGATGAATGGCCAATGCCATAAGGAATATAGACCGCGTATCCAAGAAATCAGTTATGGAGCAAACGTCCAGGAGATGATTATGAGAGCCCACAATGTGAAAATGACCAGAGCAGATACAAAACAATATGGCACCATGTAGACATGACCAAGTGTCAGCTGTGCAAGGATTCAGGAGTGTGCGGCAGATCGCGATTGGCTACTGGATATGATGGCACAGGAAGACCCAGGAGGGCTGCAAAGCCCCTAAGGCTGAGGTGAGGGCCACTGCGGTGTCTCCTCCCGGAGGTGAGCGGAGTACTTGCAGAGGTGCGGCAGTGGCGGTGCAGAAGGATTGGGGCACTAGGTCCGCACGGGAGCCGGTTACCAGCTATGGCTCCCGCATCCATGTGTACCTCTGTGAGTATGAGGAGGCTGGGAAGACCCTGAGAAGGCTCTTGGAGGAGATGAAGGAGGCAACAGAGCCTCCCGCACAGACAAGTCTGCCATAACAGCCAGGATATCTATCCTGGGGATATGCATTGAGGGCATGGAAGCCCGGAGAGCGGCCATATTGGACAACAGCGGGCCCTTTCGGGAAAAGCTGGAAAATGAAGACATGGCTGCCCAGGTGGAGGAGGTGGACCATGTGGAAATGGAGGAGGCACCATACCCACCTGGGGGCTTGGTAAATGATCTCCAGGCCACACACAGCGGGATAGATCCAGTGCAGATCCCACTCCCATCAGACAATAGTATTTCAGAGGATGATGGGGGTGATGCGGATGATAGCAGCAGTGATAACAGCAGTAGTGGGGGGTTGCCTCGTCATGCAGCAGATCCGTCAGCTAGAGTCCCCAGTAAATTATGCCCACCTGAAGTTTGGGGATGAGGTCTACGGGGACGAGGCAACCAGGAGGGGGAAAAAGAAAGGGAAAAAAAGGAAGAAAACATCAGAGGAGAGGTTGGTGTTTGTTCGCCTTCCTGGGACTCCCCGGTCCCGCTGTGTGGAGCCCGCTACCCACCCCGGCCCGGGCCCTGCAGTGGGTCCAGTGCAAGGGAGCGGGGAGAGTACAAGACATAAGGCGCAGGTTGCCGTCTCTGCTGGCGGTAGCGGAGGGGGCGAGAGTGGGCATGCGGCTGCAGAGCCGGACAATGTGCATGGTCTGGTGTGTGGCCCTGTGGCAGGCGGTAATAAGATCTGTGGAGGTGTCCAGGCCCGATCTGCAGTGAAAGCGGAGGACGGCCTTGCGTTTGCTGCACCCCCTGATGCTCGGGGGGGGGGGTGAAGACTGTAGATACCTTGCCGGCAACCGCCGCTCCCCGCAGTGTTGGCGGTGCGCTGTCAGTGGGGGCAGCATCATCGGCGGAGTGTGCTGTGGTGTCGGGGTCCCCCACATGCAGGTCCAATGCTGGGTCAAAGTCAGGGACTACGGCACCGGTTATCATCTCGAGTGCAGCTGTAATGGCTGCGGTAATGCCGGTCCTCTGCATGTGTGTCACCTCCTGTATCAGCAGGGGACCCGGCGGTGAAGTGCACACAGGAGGGTGGAGATGGTCTGCAGCAGCAGCTGCTAGCACATGCTCTGCTGAAAAGCAGGGTGTGGTAATTAAACCCTGTAGCATGGCCCATAAAGGGGCAGCTGCATTGCAAATAACCCCCCCAGGAGAAAGCAGTGTAAAAAATACAAATGAAAATTTAAATAAGAATGAAAGTGGTGCAAGTGGTGTGAATAGTGTCTATGACAATGGTGTAAGGTCAGGTGTTGGAAGGGCGGTTTCTTCTGGAGGAATGGTTGGTGTGAATGGTGCCAGCGCTGGGACTTCTACTAGTGGAAATGGTGAGGCTGAGGTAAGCAACGTGGAGATGGTTGACTGTGAGGTTGAGGGTTCAGGGAATTTAGGGGCTGGTCTATCGCCCCCCTCACCTGCAGGTACCATTAGTTATGTGGCGGCTGCTGGTGGGGTTCTACAGGAGTCTTCCACATCTCCGGACCCAGGGAATGATGTTTTTCGCTGCCATTTCCTGGAGGCCCTCATAAAAAGGGAGCGGACGATCAATGTAGAGGGAAGAGAGGTGGAGTTGTCCTACTGGCTAGATAAGTTTGGTCTAGCTGCTTTCCAAGAGAAAAGGTGGGGGGGAGACTGTGTGGCCCCTCCCGACAGCCAGGCAGGGGGTCTCCAGGAGAAATGTGGTTCGTCTTCGCTGGAGGGGCGATGAGGCGTGTACATCCAGGACAAATGTGGGGAAGCTCCTCATGAAGATGGACTTCAGGGCTATTGACTTCTTTACTCTGCTACATCCTTTTGGGACCTCCACCTTTGATATCAGCTTTGTTCGGCCTGAGGCCTTGGAGCTCTTTTGGTCGAATTATGAGCTTGTAAAAGAGGAGCCCGGCTGGCGAGGGTTTGCCGTGGAAGCAATTTTAACGTGTAATCAGTCTCTTTCTGGCATCGACATAATGACCTGGTTGAGCCGGTACGGCGAGGTTATGAAGGTCACTAAGAAGATCTGGGACGATTTTGGCATCTGGTCAGGAGGCTGGACCTTCATGGTGAAGTTGAAGCGTTCAGGGGGCACTGTCACCCACATCCCTTCCTCGGCTTTCCTGGGAAGGGATCGGATTCTGGTCTTCTACCAGGGGCAGCCAAAGGTCTGCCACAGGTGTGGTGATCCTTGCCACTTCAGCGCGGGTTGCAAGTTGCAGGAATATGCCTTGTGTGGTGAGGTGGGTCACCTCGCTGCATCCTGTGGTGTCATTCGATGTCACCTGTGTGGTGATCTAGGTCACCCGTTCAGCCGCTGCCCTCATTCCTTCTCTAATGCAATGGCCAGCCCGGCGGAGGGGAGCCGCGAGGAAGTTCTTGGCGGTGCAACTTCTGCAGAGGTTGGAAGTGGCAGCGGGGGAGGAGCTGAGGGGCCAGTGAGGGATGGCAGGGTTAGGGGCTCCTCTTACCAGCAGAGGCAGGCAAGGCGTCAGGAGGGCAGTGGGCAGGAGGACCCTCAGGAAACTGGGGTAATGGCTGCCCCCTCCTCCGAGGCAGCGGCCCATGTCACTGAGGCCCCGTGGGAGGAAGCGGTGAATGAGGAGATCAAATGGATCGAGAAATAGGAAGTGGCTGATCTCTTAGATGCCTCCCAATATGAAAGTTTTGATGAGGACGGAGGGGAACAGCCAAAAGAAATGGGTGACAAGGGTGCCAAGAGTGCCAAGCGTGCCAAAAGTAAAAAAAAAGAAGAAAAAGAAGGGAGGTGAAAAATCTTCTCCCTCCCTGACCAAGGTACCTAAGGAAGGTCCCACCGACTCCCCTCTGATCCCCCTCTCCAACCGGTTCCAAGCCCTTGACGACCCTGCTGAGACGGGAGTCGGGGTGAGGTTCCAAAGGTAACATCGGGGGGTCCCTCCAGAGGGTGTGTCTTCCTCGGGAGGTTGGGCCATCCCTGGGTCCGGAGATGAGAAAGAGGTGGCAGGGATGGATACCTCTGTCTCTCTGAAAATAAGAGGGGGGGTTTCATCGTCCAGAGACGAACAGGCTAGGAAAATGGGTGGGGGGAAGAAAAAGGCCGTCTAACTCGATCACTCATGATGGCGGCACCCACCCCGTTGACTCTGGCGTCCATTAATGTCGCTAGTATAAAATCTGATGCGGCTAGGTTTGCTGCCTTTGATTTTCTCACCCGATT
Source organism: Phyllobates terribilis (assembly GCF_046119375.1). Taxonomy (NCBI): domain Eukaryota; kingdom Metazoa; phylum Chordata; class Amphibia; order Anura; family Dendrobatidae; genus Phyllobates; species Phyllobates terribilis. Next base: position 308,089,311 of record NW_027362772.1, read on the forward strand.
TGAGGCTGAAATTTTGTTTTTGCAGGAGACCAGACTTACTGATATGGAGGCCATACACAAGGCGGAGAGCGAGTGGAGGTGCGGGTCCGCGTACTGGTCTCTTGCGGCCGAGCCATGTAGCGGGGTGGCAGTCCTTTTTAAGACTACATCGGTTGAATGCCGGAGAGTTATCGAGGTAGAAATGGGGAGGTGTCCGGTCTTAGACCTCTTCATGAGGGGACAAGAGCTTTGGCTCATTAACATCTATGGTTCACCGTCAAAGTGGGACCGTAACTGTCTCTTCCTGAAGATTAAGCCCTATCTTTTTACGATCCGACAGGTGGTCTTTGGAGGTGACTTTAATACTGTCACAAGGCTTCGTGATAGAGGAGGCTCCATTGATTGGCTGGCTTATGATAGTAATACTCTTAATAGCATTGCTAGTGACGCTCGCCTGGTAGATGTCCACATCCGGCACACCCAGGGGTCACTGTAGTTTCACCTTTCATAGACGTAGCTGCAGGTCTAGGATAGACACTTTTTTTTTGAAGGAGGAAGCCATCTCTTCAGCAGTGTCCGTTGTTGAGGTGGAGTTCTCCGATCACTGTCTGATTTCTTTTTCTCTGAATGTTGCAGAACCCCCTCGGATGGGAAAAGGACTGTGGAAGCTGAATTCGTCCCTCTTGGAGGAAGCAGAGATAAGACAAACCTTTGAGGACTTTCTTCAGAGCCAGGTACCGCTTTTGGATCTCTGTAGCGATAAGTCAGAGTGGTGGGAGATGTTTAAGGAACGTGTTGCGAGTTTCTTCCGCCAGCTCTTGAGCCTCAGGAGCCCGATCCCTACAGAAACTGTAAAATGTCAGTGAGTTGTAAGGTGGTGACAGGTTTGGTCGACGGTACAGGTTCCCTGAACAGATCCAAATCAGGGATTCTGGATGTGAACAGATCTTTCTACTCACACCTCTTGGGGAAGAAGGTCCTAGATCGATACGTGATGACGGCTTTCCTGGCCAAAGCCATCCCTGAGCCAGGGGATGACCCCCGCTTCACGTTTTGACAGAGGAAATCAGGGAAGAGGAAGTGCGACTGGCCATTGATGGGCTTCGGCCTAAGAAATCGCCAGGTCCGGGTGGCTTAACATCCGAGTTTTATAAGACCTTTAGGGACTCCTTGGTCTTGACTGAGGTGTTTAACGAGTGTCTCTCCTCGGGCGCTCTTTCCCGGTCAGTGAGGCAGTTGGCCCTGATTATCCTGTCAAAGGGGAAGGACTCGTCCCGTATTGAGAATTGGAGTCCCATAGCACTTCTCAATACGGACCGGAAGGTTCTGGCAAAGGTGCTGTTAAATCGGCTGGTGAAGTTTGCACCCCGGCTCCTTTCGGGGGCTCAGCATTGCTCTGTTCCAGGCCACAGCACTTTTAGTGCAGTACTCGATGTCCGAGAGGCAGTGAAGCAGGGTAGGGCGGGCCACTGGAAGGGGTATTTGCTGTCTGGGGTCTGCCAAGGCTGTCCTTTGAGCCCGCTGTTATACCTGTTCGCGATAGATCTTCTTTTAACCTTTTAAGGAGGATTGAGCGCGGGCCATTGGCAGGAGTAAGGATGGACCGGGCAGCCCCAGAAGCCACTCTGAGGGTGGTAGCATATGCCGATGACGTCTCCCTTTTCGTGTCCTCGGGTGAGGAGGCGGAGTGGGTCATATCTGAGGTTGGACGCTACTCGGAGACTTCTGGGTCCAGGATTAATCAGGAAAAGTGTGAGAGTCTCTGGCTGGGAGGGGGAGACCCTAGCTTTGGTTTCCCGGACACTCTTCCAGAGCCCCAGGCATCGGCAAAAATTCTAGGTATCGAATTTGGCCCAGGGGACTACCCTCAGCAAAATTGGGAGGGCAGACTTAAGATCACCGCCCAGAAGGTGGACCAATGGTAGGGATGGTCTTTGACCCTGAGGGAAAGGGTTAGCCTGGTTAAGGGTTTTTTTGCTACCCCTGTTAATATACCTGGGCAGTGTCTGCATGTTGCCAGAGCCGCTCTGGACACGGGTCTACAGCCTTTTTTTCCAGATGTTATGGGGAAATAGGCTGAACCTAGTCAAACTCCCTTTGGAAGTGCATGAGGTGAAGGGTACATTGCTGGAAAAGGAAGAAAAAAAAAAACTCTTTAAATCTCTTAGTTTGCGAGTGTGAACGAGCTGCGTGTGTCCGGAGCGTAAGTGCGAACGAAAGTAAGTGTGTGACTTGTTTTTCAGTGAAGAGGTATTGGGAATCCTGCAGAAAATACCTGTGTGAATTGCGGTGAGTGCTGCATTGTGACCTGCTGAGTGCTTTTCTACCTGTTTAGATTTATTGGGCTTTTTAAAACCTATTTTCTCACTACAGTTTTAGTTTCTTAGTTTACTACCTGTGTATTTAAGGGTTAACTACATTGCGCTAAAATCCTGAGGTGTAGATTTACTCACAAGGGGTTAATTAAGGGGAAGGGGTCATAATTAAGGGTTTATAAGGGGCAGCTGGTTGGACATCAAGTCCTTTGGAAGTGCATGAGGTGAAGGGTACATTGTTGGAAAAGGAAGAAAAAAAACAAAAAAAACCTCTTTAAATCTCTTAGTTTGTGAGTGTGAACGAGCTGCGTGTGTCCGGAGCGTAAGTGCGAACGAAAGTAAGTGTGTGACTTGTTTTTCAGTGACTTTGGATTCAGGGAGTTTGGAAGGGAGGACTTAGGACTGAATTGCTGACTGTATTTCATTCTTTCTTTACTTTACTTTTTACTTAATTAATCCCCCTGACCTACTTATCTGATTCCCCCGTCCATACTTGATACTTAACTGATCCCCCGCCGATATCTAATTGATACACTTGCACATCCCTAATTGATCCCCGTCCATACACCTATACATAAATAATTGTGTTTTGTACTTGTATATATATACTGACTGTATCCCCATATTTAGAATGACGTCCATTTTGGCCGGAGCCGTGCAGTGTACATCTTGCGCAATGTATGCATTCCGTGAGCAACCGCTCGAGGATCCATACTGCTGCGAGAGATGTGAGCTTGGAAGTCCAAATTCTGGATCTAAGTGCTCAGATAGCGGTACTGAGGAGCATCGACAACATGGAACGGAGTTTGCTGCTCACCGAGCAGACACTCAATGGGTCAATACTGGGGGTGGAGCATAGAGGGGAAGTGCAGGCTGAACAGACAGGGAGCTGGATAACAGTTAGGAGGGATAGAGGGAAGAAGTATAGGAAGGCTGGTTCAGAACCGGCATTATTGGAGCATGACAGATCCTCTGACCGCCGGGGGAGTGTATGCTCCAGTAATGAGGGGGAGGGGGGAAGTGTAGGGCAGGCAAGACAGGTTCTGGTAGTGGGTGACTATTATTAGGGGGACAGACAGGGCAATCTGTCACAAAGACCGGGATCGCCGAACGGTGTGCTGCCTCCCTGGCGCTCGAGTCCGGCACATCGCGGATCGGGTTGACAGGTTACTGGGTGGGGCTGGCGAAGACCCAGCGGTCATGGTCCACATCGGCACCAATGACAAAGTGAGTGGTAGATGGAGGGTCCTTAAAAATGATTTCAGGGACCTAGGTAGGAAGCTTAGGGCAAGGACCTCCAAGGTAATTTTCTCAGAAATACTACCAATCCCGCGAGCCACACAGGAGCGCCAACGGGAAGTTAGGGAGGTGAATAAGTGGCTAAAGAGTTGGTGCAAGGCAGAAGGGTTTGGGTTCATGGAGAACTGGGCCGACTTCGCGGTCGGCTACAGGCTCTACCGTAGGGACGGGCTGCACCTCAATGGGGAGGGTGCAGCGGTGCTGGGGAAGAAGATGGCTAATAGGTTGGAGGAGTTTTTAAACTAGAGACGGGGGGGGGGACCAAGGAAATAGGTGGGATGTGAGGCAAGCAAGGGGGAAGGGGAGAAGTGAATATAATGAGGGTGGAGAGGGGTGTGGGGATAGTACAGTTAGATCGTTAGAGAAGAATAGGATGCTAAATAACCCCAAAGTTTTATCTTGCATGCTGACCAACGCAAGAAGCCTGACCAATAAGGCGGATGAGCTGCAGGCGCTTATATCGGAGGAGAGGTATGACATCGTAGGTATAACAGAGACTTGGCTAGATGATAGCTACGACTGGGCGGTAAATTTATTAGATTATAGTTTATTTAGAAGGGACCGGAAACAGGGGAAAGGCGGAGGAGTCTGCTTATATGTAAAGTCATGTCTAAAACCCAGACTAAGGGAAGATATAGGAGAGGGAGAAGAGGGGGTCGAGTCCATGTAGGTAGAGATAGAGGGAACTAAAAATAATAATAAAATATTACTGGGGGTCTGCTATAAGCCACCAAATATAACAGAGGAGAATGAGAATCTGCTATTAGGACAAATAGACAAAGTAGCAAAACATAATGAAGTGATTGTAATGGGGGATTTCAACTACCCGGATATTGACTGGGAAACAGAAACCTGTAGATCGCAGAAAGGAAAAAGGTTCTTGACAAATATTAAGGATAATTATCTCTCCCAACTAGTGCAGGAACCGAGAGGGAAGGCAGTGTTGGACTTAATATTGACTAATAGGCCTGATAGAATAACTGAGGTACAGATAGGGGGGCACCTAGGTAATAGCGACCATAATATTATCGACTTCAAAATGCCCTTCAGTAGGGTTATCAATAAGGGAACAACTAAAACATTAAACTTTAGGAGGGCGAAGTTTGATCAGCTGAAAGAAAACCTTCAACTTATAGACTGGGACAAAGTTCTTAATCAAAGGAATACGAATAGTAAATGGGAAACCTTCAAAAGAATTCTGAATACTCAGTGCGAGAGGTATATACCGTATGGGAATAAAAGGGCCAGAAATAAGAGGAAACCAATATGGTTGAACAAGAACGTAAAAGGGGCGTTAAATAGCAAAAAAGAGGCATTCAAGAGATTAAAACAGGAAAACAGTAAGGAGGCACTAATGTGTTACAAGGAAAAAACGAGAACCTGCAAAAAACAAATAAAAATAGCGAAGGAGGAAACAGAGAGACGTATTGCTAGGGAAAGTAGATCAAATCCCAAACTGTTCTTTACGTATATAAATAGTAAAAGGATTAAATCGAATAATATTGGACCGATAAAAAGTGATGAAGGCAAAATCATAGAGAAAGACGAGGATAAAGCTAATCTATTAAATAATTTTTTTTTGACAACTTTCACAAAGGAAATCGAACTAACAGGAGAAATGAGAAGTGACAAACTTAATCCTCCACTAAGTATGACAAATCTAACCCAAGCTGGGGTACAGAAACGCCTCAGTAACATTAAAATAACCAAATCACCAGGACCTGATGGCATACACCCACGGGTACTAAGGGAACTAAGTAATGTGATAGACAGACCCTTATATCTTATATTTAAGGACTCTGTTGAGACTGGGTCTGTGCCACTTGATTGGCGACAGGCGAATGTAGTGCCAATATTCAAAAAGGGAGCGAAAAGTGACGCCGGAAACTATCGGCCGGTGAGTCTGACGTCCGTTGTGGGCAAAATTTTTGAAGGCTTTATTAATGAGGCAATCATGGAGCATCTTGATGCTAATAATCTATTAACCCCGAACCAACATGGATTCATGAGGAATCGCTCCTGCCAAACAAACCTGATTGACTTCTACGAGGAGGTTAGCTCTCGAGTAGATCAGGGGGAACCAGTGGATGTCGTGTATCTCGACTTCTCAAAAGCGTTCGATAGCGTGCCACATAATAGGTTGGTATACAAAATGAGAATGATGGGGCTGGGGGAAAATGTCTGCAAGTGGGTAGCTAACTGGCTAAAGGATAGAAGGCAGAGGGTGGTTATAAATGGAATATACTCAGATTGGGTAAGCGTCACTAGTGGGGTACCACAGGGGTCTGTACTAGGCCCAATGTTATTTAATATCTTTATTAACGACATAGTCAACGGGATAAATAGTAAAATATCAATATTTGCAGATGACACAAAGTTATGTAAAACAATTAATACAAAAGAGGATAGTGAAGACCTACAGAGGGATTTGGATAAGCTGGGTAGGTGGAGCATTAAATGGCAAATGAGGTTTAACGAGGAGAAATGTAAGGTCATACATATGGGAAGGAAAAATGGAAGTCACCAGTACTCACTGAATGGGAAATCATTGGGGAATTCAGAGATGGAGAAGGACTTGGGCATCCTGATTGATAGCAAACTAAATTGGAGTGCCCAAAGTCAGGCGGCTGCTGTAAGGGCAAACAGGGTAATGGGATGTATCAGAAGAGGTATAGCTGCAAAGGAGGAGAACATTGTTCTTCCACTGTACAAAGCACTGGTCAGACCACACTTGGAATACTGTGCTCAGTTATGGGCCCCAATATATAGAAAGGATATAAATGAGCTTGAAAAGGTACAAAGGAGGGCAACAAAATTAATAAAGGGAATGGAGGGACTGCAATACCCAGAGAGGTTGGCAAAACTAGGACTATTCAGCCTGGAAAAGAGAAGGTTGAGGGGGGACATAATAAATGTGTACAAATATGTTAGGGGACAGTATAGAGATCTTGCCCGGGATTTGTTCAAAAGGAGGGATATTACGGTAACAAGAGGGCACTCACTAAGACTGGAAGAGAAAAGGTTTCAGCACCAGCATAGGAAGGGGTTCTTTACGGTAAGAGCAGTGAGAATATGGAATTCACTGAGTGAGGAAACGGTAATGTCGGATTCACTAAACCAGTTCAAGCGGGGACTGGATGCATTTCTAGATACCAGGCAGATTTCTGCATATACTTAAAAATAAAATAAAATAGTAGGTTGATACAGGGATTTATTCTGACTGCTGGTTTCAGAGTCGGGAGGGAATTTTTCCTCAGGTGAAGATTGGCCAAATCATTTGGGGTTTTTGCCCTCCTCTGGATCAACTTTAGCAATTACAGAACTAACAGGTCGAACTTGATGGACGCAAGTCTTTATTCGGCTTTACAAACTATGTTACTATGTTACTATGTCACATATCGCACAAGGAGACTAGGAGGGTTGGGTATTGTCAAGACTAACATCGTCATCTCTGGTCAGAGAGGGCTCCTCTGTGGGTATTCTCCTGCAGGGGATGGCTTCGGCCCTTCCAAGAATGGGAGACAGGAGGGCAAGTGAAGGACTTACACACACCGCATGGACATCTCCCGGCTTACGCTACCCCGGTTCTGAAGATAATCCGCCGGTGGGGTCTGGGAATGTGGGAGATCAGGACCATGTCAAGGAAATTCCTTGACAGGAGGGTCCTGTTGACCCATTTCCAGAAGCCTCTGATGCTCAAAGATTGCTCAAGTCGGGATCTGGAGGGCGGGCTGAGGTTATTGAATTCTACACGGGTCCCCTTGAAGTTTTGGAACTTGGCTTGGCACTGCTTCCATGGGAAACTGTATGTAAGGGACAACCTGAAGTGTAGGAACTCCGAAGACCGGGGTTGTCCCCGTGAGGAGTGTTGCGACACGCTGGAAAGCATGGAGCACTTCCTCCTTCAGTGTCCTTTTAATACAGGGGTCTACAACGGGGTAGGTGCTTCCATAGGCTGGCCTCGGCTGGCACACCTTTCCTATGCGGGGTGGGCGTATGGGGCATTCAGATCCCTGGGTGGCCGAGATCGGGGCACTTTATTTCTAGTCAGTTTAGTCGTCAGGTTACACGTGGAACACATGGTGCTTATTGTCAACTCAGCAGAAAATCCTCCCCCGGGACGAGGTTGTTAGGAACATTCTGGGTGGCCTGGTGAAGGTGCTCTCTCTGGAGTATGACGGGCTCGGTGCAGCGAGGTGAGGTAACCTGGGGAGGAGGAGGCCTGGAAGGATCAAAAAGTGACAAGACAAGAGTAAAGAACAGAAAACAGGTAAGAGAGAAAGATGGAAGGAGGAAGCTTCTCTAAGAAGAGTTTTGGGTTTCTTTGGGGGTGGGGGTTGCTCTGACTGGGGGTGGTAATGCTGGACTTGGCCTTTTGTTTTGACTGGGAGGGGTAATGCTGGACATATATTTATATTCTTATAATTTTTGGCAATACCCAATGTGGAAACAATAACCAATGATTTGGATAACATGGTGGTGAGAACATGACTGCACAGAGTCCTTAATTTAGCCCCAATGAACCCCTTTGTGTGCAGGTACCAGATAGGCTCAATCAGTCTGGTCGCACAGTATGAAGGTCTTGGTGTGGTCACATTGCCGCACATCATGTAACACGACTGTGATACAATTATCGCCAAAAATCCAAACCTGCTTAAATAATGGTCACAAGTCTCATGTAACTTTACTATCATAGATGGCTTTGTAAATCTCATAAGACTGTGGCATAGCCCTGATTTGTTATTTGGAGTCTAGTTAAAAATATAAATTAGTCACTTGACAGTAAATCACATACAAAATGGCCAAATTTAGTTTCACTTTTTTAAGACTTGTTGTTGCTCAACCAACGTTTACGTGAGTGCCACACAATATCCTTTGTTGCGTGACACAGATCCATCGCAACATTGCATCTGCTGATTTCCTATGTAGTCACATTGTAACCTGACACCTATTTCCAGTGTGACACGGATGTTGCAAATGTTTCCAAATCTGTACAATTTTCTTTGCAACTTGCTGCAAGTGGCACGCAACTCGCTTACCTATGCAAGACCCAAGTCAGCCCGTTTAACCACCAGCCAATCTAAGCCATTAAACGTCTGCCGATAAAACAGTAATGTTGTCAAAATGCCTGCAAATGCAATTAGTCTGTCCCAATACAATAACGTATTATCGGCAGCACATCACCTGTTTATACTGCACCATGTGCTGCCGATAATGAGGATTTTTATGCATACCTCAATGATCCAACCAGGGGCATACATAGAAATCATTGGGCCCCATAGCAGAAGCTCTAATTGCCCCCCCCCCCAAAAAAAAATATATATATATATTTGTCTGTGTCACAGAAGTGCACATCTCACAATTTTCCAGCCTATACATAGTAATTGTCCTCCTGCTGATGTTCTCTTTCATTGCCCCCATAAAGTATGATGCCAATAAAAGTGCCCCCTAAACACAGTATGATACCCCCATGATGCATTCCTCCACATTAGCCTGCACATGCACAGTATAATGACCCTACTGTGCCCTACCTCAACTCCCAAGGCAAAGTATGGTGACCCCAACACAGTATGATCCCCCAACTGTGACTTCCACACAGCCCTCCATACAGTATAATGGGCCTACATATAGTACACTGCTCAAAAAATAAAGGGAACACTTAAACAACAGAATATAACTCCAAGTAAATCAAACTTCTGTGAAATCAAACTGTCCACTTAGGAGGCAACACTGATTGACAATCAATTTCACATGCTGTTGTGCAAATGGAATAGACAATAGATGGAAATTATTGGCAATTATCAAGATACCTTCAATAAAGGAGTGGTTCTGCAGGTGGGGACCACCGACCACATCTCAGTACCAATGCTTTCTGGCTGATGTTTTGGTCACTTTTGAATGTTGGTTGTGCTTTCACACTCGTGGTAGCATGAGACGGACTCTACAACCCACAGAAGTTGCTCAGGTAGTGCTGCTCATCCAAGATGGCACATCAATGTGAGCTGTGGCAAGAAGGTTTGCTGTGTCTGTCAGCGTAGTGTCCAGAGGCTGAAGGTGCTACCAGGAAACAGGCCAGTACACCAGGAGACGTGGAGGGGGCCGTAGGAGGGCAACAACCCAGCAGCAGGACTGCTACCTCCGCCTTTGTGCAAGGAGGAACAGGAGGAGCACTGCCAGAGCCCTGCAAAATGACATCCAGAAGGCCACAAATGTGCATGTGTCTGCACAAACGGTTAGAAACCGACTCCATGAGGGTGGCATGAGGGTCCGACGTCCACAGATGGGGGTTGTGCTCACAGCCCAACACCGTGCTGGATGCTTTGCATTTGCCACAGAACACCAGGATTGGCACAGTCGCCACTGGCGAACTGTGCTCTTCATAGATGAAAGCAGGTTCACACTGAGCACATGTGACAAACGTGACAGAGTCTGGAGACGCCGTGGAGAGCGATCTGCTGCCTGCAACATCCTTCAGCATGACCGGTTTGGCAGTGGGTCAGTAATGGTGTGGGGTGGCATTTCTTTGGAGGGCCGCACAGCCCTCCATGTTCTCGCCTGTTGCACAGCTTCTGGATACCCACAGTTGCAGTAGAAAACTTCACAGAGCAGATTACTTGGGATTACAAGCTTTTACTTCTTAGAACATGAGGTAAAGGAAAAAAAGCACAGTCACACAGTACTGCACCAGGAAGTAAAAACAAAACAGAAAGTACAAGAGAGACTTTTTTTCTTTTACAATACAGTAAACAAGGAAACTTTACACAACATCGCCATCTACTGTCAGATCAACATAAAGTCCTCCTTCACACAAACAAAGAAGTCCACAACTGTTGCTTATACCAGCACCCTTTCTCAACAGTAAGGAGTTATTCAGTCAAAACTAATTTCTTCATTAGTCTCTGATGCTTTTCAGCATTCAATGCCTTTGTGAAAATGCCTGCTGTCATATCTTCAGTTGGACAATATTCTAATTTCAGGATTCCTTGTTCCTGATGGTCCCTCAAGAAATGATAGTTCACATCAATGTGCTTGATTCTTGGGTTAACTCTTTCCATCTGAGCAAGAATAAGACATCCCTGATTGTCCTCATTTATTTTTGTTGGTTCCAACTGTGCTTGTCCTAGGTCTGTTAGCAATTGTCTTAACCATAGAACTTCTTGACTCGCATGTGCTGCTGCAACATATTCTGCTTCTGTTGACGACAGCGTTACTGTTGATTGTTTTTTACTAGTCCAACTAATTGGTCCACCTGAGAGAAAGAAAAGATAGCCACTGGTAGATTTTCTGTCAGGTGGATCTCCAGCCCAATCTGCATCAACGTATCCAGTTAAAATGCATTTATCACTTGTAGGCAGTTTCAGTTTAACATTGCTGGTTCCTTTCAAATAACGTATTACTCTCTTCACAGAGTTCCAATCCCCTTTATTTGGCTTGGACACTTTTCTACTCAGAATTCCTACTGCTGCTGCAATGTTTGGCCTTGTAACAGTCGCTAGATACAGTAATTTTCCTATCGCCATTCTGTACTCTTCATTATTTGGTAACACATTTTTCTCACTACTCATCTCTTTAAGATAATTAGTTTCCATTGGAGACTTTGCTGGTTTTGCATCCTTAAATCCAAATGTTTTGGTTATGTCTTGAATCATGTGATTCTGATTAAGTAGGAAACTTCCATCTTCTTCTCTTTCTATCTGTATTCCTAAGTACTGTTTCACATTTCCCAAGTCTGTGATCTCACAATGTTGATTCAGGATTTTTAGTATGTCCTCTTTATCCCTTTCTTTTTCAAACAAGCTAAAATGTCATTAAAATATATGAGTACATAGATCTGTCCATTAGTCTTTTTGTGTACAGGCAAGGATCAGCTTTGCTTCTTTTAAATTTTTCATTTGTGAGCACCTCCGTGATTTTATCATTCCACGCTTTAGCAGCTTGTTTTAAACCATATATACTTTTCTGTAATTTGCAAACCATGTTTGGGTTACTTTCATCTTTGATTCCTGCAGGTTGTTCCATGTAAATATCTTCTGTTAAACTTCCATTCAAAAATGCTGTCTTTTACATCCAGATGTTTCAGTTCCATTTGTTTCATTACTGCAACTGCAAACAAAGTTCTTATTGTAGTATGTTTGACAACTGGAGCAAATGTTTCATCATAGTCTTCTCCATATTTTTGAGACTAACCTTTAGCTACGAGTCTTGCTCGGTATCGTTCAGCTGTGCCATCTGTTCGGTACTTTACTTTAAAAACCCATTTACATCCTATAGCTTTTCTTCCTTCTGGTAATTCTGTTAGTGTCCATGTTTTTGAGTCTTGCATGGATTTTATTTCTATTTCTGTTGCCTCTATCCATTTATTGGCTTCTTCTTCAGGAAGTCGAGATATGTCTTCCCAAGAGGTAGGCTCATAAATTTTACTTGTACTTGCCTTGTATGAAAGGCGTATTGGTGGTTTTCCTTTGTTTTCTCTTACTGAACGTCTTGGTTCTGTGTCTGTTTGTAGTTGTTTCTCTTCACTTTCAGTATTCTGTTTTTTATTAATTTCAACTTCTTTTTCATCAGATATTCCTTCAGCTATATCATTGCTGTTTTTCACCTTCTGTGTATTCTCTTTATGATGTAATTTCTGTTGTTCTGCTTTCCATATAGTACAGTCTTTCTTTAAATATCCTTTTTTCTTACATCTGGAACATTCTCTTGTCTCTTTATTATAGGGTCTTTTTGATTCTGTAGCTTTAAGAGCATTTCCATTATCTTTTTCAGTAGAAGAATCATTTGTTTCTTCTTTCCTTCTTTGATATTCATCTATGAGTCTGGTCTTCACAAACTCTAAAGTAATGTCTGTTTCAGGTCTTGTCTCTAGTGCATTTATCAAAGCAGTATATGAATCTGGTAAACTGCACAATAATATTGCTGTTACATGGCTTTCCTTAATATCTTCACCAATTGATCTCAGCTGTGATATCACTTCCATAATAGAGAATATATGCTTCTGCATGTCATTGTCTGCACTTAGTCTCATACTGTAAAGCTTTCTTAGCAGAAATAACTTGTGATTTAAGCTGGGTCTTTCATGTAGCTTTATTAGTGCTTCCCACATTCCCTTTGGTATATCCTCATTCCTTATGTGGATTAATTGAGCATCATCCACTAATAGGCTGATGGTACCTCTTGCTTGTCTATTTTTCTTATCCCATGTCTGATTATCCTCATCAGGTCTATCTGTAGTGATTACTTCCAATAAATCATCTTTAGACAATAACATTTCTACTTTGAACTTCCATAACTGAAAATTCTCATTATTCAGCTTAGCTGCTGTGAGTTTTAGCTCTGTGATACTTGTCATCTTTAACTTGTCTTACTTGTTTGAAGAGAATTGTACTGAAGAATTCTTCTGCATTCACCAGGGTCTTGCTGAGAGTTCCTGGGTGTCTGGGGTCCTCGGTGCCTGGGGTCCTCAGTGCCTGGGTCCATAACCGGTTGCACAGCTTCTGGATACCCACAGTTGCAGTAGAAAACTTCACAGAGCAGATTACATGCGATAACAAGCTTTTACTTCTCAGAACATGAGGTAAAGGAAAAAACGCACAGTCGCACAGTACTGCACCAGGAAGTAAGAACTAAACAGAAAGTACAAGAGAGACTTTTTTTCTTTTACAATACAGTAAACAATGAAACTTTACACAACATCGCCATCTACTGTCAGATCGGCATAAAGTCCTCCTTCACAAAAAACAAAGAAGTCCACAACTGTTGCATATACCAACAGTGGGGTGGCATTTCTTTGGAGGACCGCACAGCCCTCCATGTGCTCGCCAGAGGTAGTCTGACTGCCATTAGGTACCAAGATGAGATCCTCAGACCCCTTGTGAGACCATCTGCTGGTGCGGTTGGCCCTGGGTTCCTCCTAATGCAGGACAATGCCAGACCTCATGTGGCTGGAGTGTGTCAGCAGTTCCTGCAAGATGAAGGCATTGAAGCTATGGACTGGCCGCCCATTCCCCAGACCTGAATGCGATTGAGCACATCTGGGACATCATGTCTCGCTCCATCCACCAACGTCACGTTGCACCACAGACTGTCCAGGAGTTGGCGGATGCTTTAGTCCAGGTCTGGGAGGAGATCCCACAGGAGACCATCCACAACCGCATCAGGAGCATGCCCAGGCGTTGTAGGGAGGTCATACAGGCACGTGGAGGCCACACACAATACTGAGCCTCATTTTGACTTGTTTTAACGACATTACATTAAAGTTGGATCAGCCTGTAGTGTGTTTTTCCCCTTTAATTTTGGGGGTGACTCCAAATCCAGGCCTCCATTGGTTAATAAATTTGATTTCCATTGATGATTTTTGTGTGATTTTGTTGTCAGAACATTCAATTTTGTACAGAACAAAGTATTCAATGAGAATATTTCATTCATTCAGATCTAGGATGTGTTATTTGAGTGTTCCCTTTATTTTTTTTAGTAGTGTATAATGGTCTGCACTAGCCCTCCAAACAGTATGATGGACCACACACAAACCTTCACAACGTATAATTGCTTTCATACAGTATAATGGCCCTCCACATAGCCCGAAAAAAATTATAATGGCCCCACATAGCCTTCCATATGGAATAATACACCACCCATAATCCTCCATATAGTAAAATGCGCCCCCCATAATCCTCCATATAGTATAATGACCTTCCCATGGTCTTCCATACAGTATATCACACACCCCATGGGGTAAAATGCAGTCTCCATATAGTATAATGCACCCCACAGTCCTGCAGTATTATGGGCACCACATACTCACTGATTTTAAAATACTGTATATTTTAAATAAACCGACCCGAGTATAAGCTGAGGCCCCTATTTTTACCACAAAAAAACTGGGAAAACCTATTGACTCGAGTATAAGCCTAGGGTTGGAAATGCAGCAGCTACTGGTAAATTTACCCATCCTGGTACGCATGGCTCCCTTATCACCAATCCTGGTATGTATGGCACCCCTCATCCCCCAATCCAGGTGTGCATGGCACCCCTCATCCCCCAATCCTGGTATGCATGGCACCCCTCATCCCCCAATCCTGGTATGCATGGCACCCCTCATCCCCCAATCCTGGTATGCATGGCACCCCTCATTCCCCAATCCTGGTACGCATGGCACCCCTCATCCCCCAATCCTGGTATGTATGGCACCCCTCATCCCCCAATCCTGGTATGCATGGCACCCCTCATCCCCCAATCCTGGTATGCATGGCACCCCTCATCCTCCAATCCTGGTATGCATGGCACCCCTCATCCCCCAATCCTGGTATGCATGGCACCCCTCATTCCCCAATCCTGGTATGCATGGCACCCCTCATCCCCCAATCCTGGTATGCATGGCCTCCTCCTCCCCCAATCCTGGTATGCATGGTACCCCTCACCCCCCAATCCTGGTATGCATAGCACCCCTCATCCCCCAATCCTGGTATGCATGGCACCCCTCATCCCCCAATCCTGGTATGCATGGCACCCCTCATCCCCCAAGCGTGGTATGCGTGGCCTACTCATCCCCCAATCCTGGTATGCGTGGCACCCCTCATCTCCCAATCCTGGTATGCGTGGTAACCCTCATTCCCCAATCCTGGTATGCGTGGCACCCCTCATCCCCCAATCCTGGTATGCATGGTAACCCTCATTCCCCAATCCTGGTATGCGTGGCACCCCTCATCCCTCAATCCTGGTATGCGTGGCACCCCTCATCCCTCAATCCTGGTATGCGTGGCACCCCTCATCCCCCAATTCTGGTATGTGTGGCCACCTCATCCCCCAATCCTGGTATACATGGCCCAATCACTGCACACATAAAACAAATAAACACTTATACTCACCTTCCTTCCTCCCCTATGCTCCAGCACTGCGTCCTGTCTGCCAGCAGCTAATGTCAGCATCTGAGCAGCGCGCGCTCCTCCACTGCCACAACCTCCCCTCCCCCAGTAAATACAATACTCACCTATCCTCCTCGTTCCCCCGTTGCTTCGGGGTCCCCCGGCTCATGGGTACCATAGCAGTGGCATGGCCTGCCGCCATTGGCGGTACGCCACTGGATCTAACCATGCAAAGAATGGGTGTTTTGCTCAATCGTCTATGATTGCTGGGAATGAGCGTAACCACGTCTTCTTATTCATCGATTATTGCCTCCTCTATATGGGCTGTAACAGTACATCGAAAGGTAAATCGGTTTCACATTGACATTAATATGTTGCAAATAACATCAAAGTTTATTGCATTGATTACTGTACAATGTTATGGGTTTTACCACAGTTTTGCAAAAACTACAGCATCTTACTGCAATTTCCTGGTATTTTGGGGTAATAAACTGATTTAGTCGCATTATGTGATTACATGCAGGGTGCTAGAATAATATGATCCACATTTAGCATGCACAAATATATGTGCCATGTACAGGTTTCTATATACTGACTGCAACCTCTTGAAAGGAATCTGTCAGCATAGAATTCTAACCAAGTACAAGCCCTCTGTGCATCATGGCGCGGCCATACATTTTAACTATACCTTTCCAGCTGCTTGTTTTCTATTTTTTACACCCTTTTCTGGTACTATCAAGCCACAGCTGTCAATCAAAGAAGAAGAGGTGAAGATAGAAGGAAAAATATTTGGCGGCGCCATGGGGCACTGAGCGCCTATACTTGGTTTGAACAATTGTTCTGTGCTAACAGAGTCCTTTTAAACATTAGCAGTAAAACAAAAATACTAGGTTGCACAGATGTGTTTCTTGAGCAGCCCCCATATCTAAGAAACATCATTATCAGAAGCTCCCTGTGATCTCCACCAGCTACAGGAACCTTTCCTTGCAACCAGAAAAAATGTAAAACCTGTCCATGTATAACGACCACAGACAAGATAAAGATCCCCAATTCACATCAGGACTACAAGATCCCAGGTACGTTCAGCTGTATCACATCTAATGTAGTGTACTTAATTATATGTACCAAATGTCCAGCTGGGGGTCTTTATGTGGGGGAGACAGGGCAAAAACTTAGGACAAGGATGAATCATTGCCACACAACAAAAGAAAAAAGAATAGATCTACCTGTAGCCAAGCATTTTTGTTCCCCTGATCACAGCATAAAAGACATGAAATTACTGGTATTAAAAGGTAACTTCATATCTCAGAGAGAAAGAAGAGTCTCAAAATATAAACTCATGGTGACCTTTGACACCTTCAGAGCAGGAATGAATGTGTCCCATGGATTTATGTCATTCTACATCAACTAAGGAATGTGCTCATCAGACCTGTGCGGACATCACAACCCTGGACCAAGTCACAGGACAATAAAACTTTCACACTCCTTATCTATTAACTGCTAAAATATTTATAGCCAGAACTGTTTGTCTCTCCCATAGTAATAGCTCTGCTTTCCGTCACCTGTCTCATCTAATGCATTATTTCTGTGTCCTATTGTGTATAAATATGTGACTCTTCAGAATTTGCATTGTACTAGCCTGATGAAGAGACCTGCGTAGTCTCGAAAGCTTGCAACTTGTTACCATCTTTTCAGTTAGCCATTAAAAGGTATCAACCACTGAGGACTCTCAAATCTAAATATTTTTCTATCTACTGACTAACACGGTACAAAAAAAAATATTATATATATAAATATAATATAATATATATATATATATATATATATATTTTTTTTTTATTTTTTTTTTTTCCCTGAGTCCAATAAAAGATTTCTTTGCACCTTTGAATTTTTGGATGCTGGCAAACCTTTTTTTTACTTCTTTTTTTTTTGCATCTCTAAGGCTATGTGCCCACGGTCAGGAAATAGCAGCGTTTTCAATGCAACGTATTTTCGCTGAGACCAATACGCTGTGTTGTAATCACACAGGTAAATCCGCACGTGTTTATTGAACCATGCGGATTTACCGCAACTAATGAATGGCTAAGGGTGAAACTGCGCAGCGGAGACTAGCGTGTCCTCTGCAGATAATTAACATGCTGCGGCTCGTAAACCTGCACCGCGGGTGAATTTACGCAGCATTAAATAGAAGCACAGTGTGCATGGGATTTCAATGAATCCCATCCACTGTGCTTGTAATGTAAAATGTAGTGTTTTGGACACAGCACAGATGAGCTGCTATTCCTGATCGTGGGCATGTACCCTTACTATTTGACCGTGCATCCACAAATAGCTTTTCTTTAGGTTTACTTTTTGCTTGTGCTGGCTTATAATTTTATTTTTCTGCTCTTGTTATAGGAATAGTCAGATATTTTTAACCCAATCCCTCTTTCCCACCAGCCAAGGAAACGATGTCTTTATGGCTGATGGCGGTAGGTACGAGCGTCTAATGAATTCCACACAAGGTCAATCGACAACTTGGTTTATGGCTCCTTTGACAACTCTAAAGACGCTGATGGATGGCGCTGTATTTTTTCAATACTATCTGGTCGTGAATTAATCAGAAATTTGCCTTGTTCATGAAAACTCTCTGTAGGAGAATCTCTTCATTATCATTCCAGCACAGTTCGGCCATTTTAATTAAGAATATCATCGACATTTCCCCAATTATGTAGCTTAACAACAATGGTGACCTGACTTACAAAACATCATTCAGGACTATACAGTCCACAGTCTTGCGTCCTAAATGGTCCCTTCATCACTTTCCACCGTCCTGTCAGCTTTTCAATGGTAATGATAAATGGCCCCTACACCAAACTCTTAAGTGGTACAAATTTCCTGCAGCTAATTATGTTTGTTCCTCACCAGGAGAGAATGAATTGTCCTGTGCAACATGGAAACAAGAGGTGATGATACTAAGACCTACCACCATCGACGAATGTTTTCCAACACGGCTGACCCCCTCCGCGTAATTGCAACCTACGAAGGTAAATGTGATTGGGACCATTTAAAGGGTATTGTCCCATCTTGACAAATGGAAACGTCTTAAGCTCCCTTCCAGAAATTCATCGACTCTGACAAAGACTTCGTCGATGCTTTAAACACTATCAAAGGACAATCAATTCAGGTTGGAAACGGTCGTCAGCCAAAGCTGCTTCTCTATTGAATGGTGCGGTCAATCTTGTGGAGGAATGCTGAAAATCGCATTGTCACACAACTGTTTTTCTTTTTACCCAAAATTTAGAAAAAAACAAAAAACACTGCAAATAAACCCCCAAGAAAGACGAAAACGTGACGAGCGCTGGCCGGAACCTCATGAGAAAATAAAAACACAAATTACCTCTCTATTTACTTAATGGTGCAAAATAGCGTCCCGTGAGCCCCCACCCCCTGGGCTTCTCTTCCCCATGACACAGATGCTGGGGAAAGTGAAGCCCCTGTCTAAACTTCTCAGCCCTTCTCTCAGCATGGGGTCTTGCATGCTTTTCTATTCCATTGTTCCGCATCTTCATAAAGGAGGAGGAATGAGAGAGTAAGAAGAAAAAAAACGCACAAAAGCTGTTGAAAAACATCCTTCATAACAAATTCTAAATAATTTAGCCCGGGTTGGACACACGGAGTAGGATGCACAAGCCGCAGGTTTACTCGCAGCAACAGTCACTTCTAGGTGGCTCCTGGGCATCTCCCGTTACCTGGACCCAAGTTTTACGTTGACATTGGTGGGAGACTTTTTTGATAAAAAAATAATGTTTTTGATTTTTTTTGTTGTGATTTTTGCATTTCTGCCGCTGCGGTGGAGCCTACAGGTGAACTACTGTCAATGCAACCATGCAGTAGAGTACAAGAAACATTACTTGGTGTCTTCCCACCGACAGCCAAGACATATCCACCACCACAGACCCGGCAGGAGACACCGCCTGAGAGGTAAGAGCCGACCCTGGAGGGGATGATCGTTTTGACCCTTGTTTGGGCAGTTGCTGGAACTAATTTGTGTAGAATTTTTGTGACCTGTAGTCTGGTATATTCACCAAGAAGGAACGGAGGTCTGTTTTATGTACAGATATGAGCGCTAGGCGATGACAATACAATTTTTCATGCTCGAAAGACACTTATAACTATACTTTGTAATTTTGATCGTTGCTGAAAACGCTCATCTTTCCTCCTGTTTCCATGGCTGACGACTATCAGATGTCTGTTTATGAGAGGAGATATGACGATGAGGTAGATAATCAATTATTTTTAGGTCATCATAAAAGATAAAATCTATGGGGAAAAAAAAGCTCATTCTCGCCAATCATTCAGTCACTGCATGTTCTTATATAGAACAACAATTAGGAATCCACCATTTTTTTTATTTTTATTTATTTTTTTTTACATTTTTTAAACATGATAATTTCCATATGCAAAATCTCCTTTTTGGTGGTTTCACATCCTATTCAGCAGTGCCCAGTTTTCAAAAAGTTGTCATGAGCGATCAAAACACAGGAAAAAGTTGAAAACTATGGTGCAACTTTTTCCCAGTAGAAAACTGGCATCACCAAATTTCCACATCTGTATGTTAACCACCACAAAGAGTGGATTTACACAATGTGGTCATGGGTGTTTGTTTTTCTTAAATATTGAAGCAAAAACACATAATTTTGCTCTCATTAAAAAAAAAAACACATTAAAAGTCGCAATATGACCGCTTTGTGTGAATCCACCCTTAGAGTGCCATTTTACATGCAGATATCTGACCAATATCTGTCCAATCAAATGCAACCTAATTCAATGGTAAATTGATATGAATCTGAAATGCTTAGGTCGCCTTCACACAGTACGTTTTTGCCTTGAATTTTGACAATCGCAACAAAAAAGCAACATGTGAATGCAGCCTTAAAGTCCTTTTTCACGTTGAGATAAATTGCCCACAATGAGCGCCAACTGAAGATACGGTAATTTAATTGGTGCTTGTTTAATTCCGTTTACATATTTTAAGTATTCTAATGGTTTCGGATAAATGATTGTCAGTGCGACGGTTCATATAAAACCCTTTACATTATCGTTGGCAGTATATCTATTTACACGGGGGTGGGGGGTGCTGCTGATTATGACTCTTTATGTGAGCGATTTTCATTCTGGGCATTTTTACATTGGGTAATGATTGTGAATGAACAATTGTACGAACAATCATTCAGGTAATAGTGTACTTTAGTAAAAGGGTCTTTAAAATCTGTGTAAGTCTGCATGAAACATCATCTAATAGACAACTCCATTACTGGGAATAGAACAGTTTTATTTTCGGACGATGGTTATAAAGCGGGTACTATCTGCCCGGAGTTAGATTATCCCCCGATCCTCCCTATTCCTGATTACCCTTCTCATTTGAATTACCGTTCTGATGGATTACAGAACGGAATTACAATGGAACTGTTAAGTTCACAATGTGGCAATTTATTTAGCTTTAATCACTTGCTATCTAAAAGATCTTTACTTGCTGTCAGTGCATGTAAACATTTAAAATAAAGCGGTACTCCCAACAATAACATTTCTACAGGATATGCCATAGATTTCTGATAGCGGGAGGCGCCATTAACATAATATGAGTTATAAATGTCCAAGGTGATGATATTTTTCATACTTCGATGCTAAAAAATCTTCCAGTTTTCTACCTGTATACCGCCTATACAATTCTCTCCAGACTGATACATTTTTTTTACCTATTCTGATATGTTGTAGCAGATGGAAGGAGAGAGATTTGTGCTGTCAAAGACTTGGTAGCTTTCAGATGATTATCTAGACTGGATACAATTGTAACAAACTCTCAGCTGTTAAAAGGATTAGATCAGAAGGGTTTCCACCATATTGATGGAAGGACTGTTCAAATTCACTGACAGCTATCAGAGATCTGGACTGATAACATCATTGATACTTCATATCAGTCCTCAAGCCTGGGTCAGAACCATGTTCCCTTTAATTGAAAAAATGTTAAAGCCCCACTCCAGTGATTTTTTATTTTATTTGCCAGTTTGTTAGGGATCATTTGTATAAGGGAAGGGTAAGACGGCCATATAATTCGGATGAGGATCGCAACGCAATGCTGGAACTGCCCGGTGGCTCTCCTGACCTGAGCATGACAGCTGCATAGAAATACATCCTGTCACGCTCTGGTCGGTCAGTCCAAGCGTTGCGTTGCGATCCTTGTCTGAGTTACACGGCCATCTGACTCTTCCCTAAATATAATGATTGGAGTAACTTAAAGGGGTATTCCCATGCTAATATTACACCTACTACATATTGGGATAGGATCTTGGAGATGGGAATACCCCTTTAACTCACCGATCACCGTCTTCTACCTTTTTCAGCGGCGATTCAGGGTCACGTGGCTGCACTTGTGAGATGCTGAGTCCCACATTGGTCGCTGTGTAGATTGGAGGACACTTTTTGAATGTTCTCAATGCAAATCTATGATGCTCAGGACCAGGCCTTGTTTTGAATCTCATAGACTTACTTTGAAAAGGTTACGCTCCACACAACGAGCCAGCGGGTTACAGATGCGGTGATGTGATGCCAGCCGGGGGACTGGAGCACTGAAACTGGGAAAAGATGGTGACCAGTGAGTATGTTATTGCAATCATTACACTTGGCCTTCTGATCCCTAAGGGATTGTGCAGATGACCAAATGACTCGGACAAGTGCTATCTGTAGCATTGATGGATAGCATTCGTTCCCATGTTATTCTGCGGGGCTGTGCACATATCCGATTTTTGTCCTCGGACTGGATGGTGCTAGGAATAATTTCGCAGCATGCACAATTTGCCTCCAAGAATCAGATGACTCTCACCCATTCCACACTATGGGTCCGTGGAAAAAATCAGACCGCACTTAGATGACATCCAAGTGCGGTTTGATTTTAACAGACTGATATTACAGAGAAGGTGGGGAAAGTTTTTTTTCTCTCTATCTCAGAGAAAATTGGATCACACCCTGATCACAATCCGATCAGTATAATCGGACCAATTTTCTCGGATGTGGAGAAAACAGTCGTCTCACCTGCCCTAACCAATGGGCAAAAAAAATTTCACCGAAGTGAGGCTTTAAAGTAGTAAGAGATTGAAACTTAAGAAGCATCCCATGAAACTTTTTAGGCTGAACCTGTGGAGATACATATGTAGTGTAGCGTAAGTGCGGTAATATACTCGCCGTCTTCCCCGGTTTCCAGCGCTGCTCCAATCCTCTTCTTGGTCATGTGACTTCTATTTCGACTTGCTGGACCACAATGAAGTTTATGTCTGCACCAGATGTTGGTTTTACAATGTAAGTCTATGGAATCTTGTTCTGATGCTCCATAGACTTACAAAAGTGACTTTCAGCTCAAACACAAAGCTCAGTGTAATCTGGCAAGTCGTCATTTCACCCAGAAGAGGACCGGAGCTGCGCTGGAAACTGGGAAAGACAGCAATTGGTGAGTATATTACTGCACTTGCACTACACAACATACATGTTTTCACTGGTTCAGGCAATAAAACGTTTAATGGGAGTTCTCTAACCCTGCGCAGTAACCATTGACAGTAGACACAGCAGTGCAGCCTCATTCAGACGTCCCTGCAGCACAGACATCTCAATGAGGCTTTACACTGACATAGCAGAGTCAGTGTTCAGAGCACAGCACTACTGTGCTGTGAATACTGCCTCTAACAGCAGCAGTGTGAACACGCCCGCAGCCTGACATTATACTACTAATACCAGGCTACCCTCCTGTTCTCACCACTGGAAGAAGTCGCCACCATAGCCCTGCTCGTACCATTCAGAGCAGCGGTGAGAACCCAGCAATACCAGGCTGAAAGACCTGTGCTTACCGCATCTGCCCGAACCCTCTGACACCGCTGTACACTGCATGAGCGGTGACAAGGGGAAACTGTAGCTATACACACAGAGCAGGGCTACAAAAAGATGGCGCCTGGCTCCACTTACTGGGCACCCCAGGGTGTTTCAAAATGGCGCATGACTTTCATAAATGACACAAAATGCAAAAATCTTGGTGCAAAACATGATAAATGCTCACCATGGTGTTTTAAATCAGTGTGGGCTGTCATGTGGAGTTACACTACTAGAATAATAGAATTATTCACCAAGTCCAAGAATTCTAAACAACACTAGACACTGTGAGAATATCACTATACACTTAATCCCATGTGGTTATTCATTTCAAACCCATAGGATAACATAGACTCTAGTTTAAATTAAACATTTATTTTTTTTATTCAATATTTATATTAAAAAAACAAGAATAGAAAAGTGACAGGGGACATCCAGGAAAGAGAGATGCAATATATAGCTTGGTCATATCACATTTGGCATGATTATATAGCAATCAACTGAACCAGCTTATTCGCATGATGTATATTTAAATTAGTGCTATAAACATATGTAAAGAGATTTGACAAAGTGCAAATGCAAAGTGCAAATTGTACAATGATCGGTCAATCAATATAGAATAAAGGATGAGGAATCCGACATTCAATCAATAGTCATAAAGTGCTAAGTGCTTAATCCATATTTAGAAAGAAAAATGCCCGTATTGCCCTATTCCATTAAGTAGACCGAAAACAGCTGCTTACCGATATGATAGGTGACATGGGATAGTTATTATGCCTATTGAAATTGCTACAGACTGACCATGTTGACAGCATTTACCTCTCAAGACCCCTACGCCGTTTCGCTGTTAAGCTTCTTCTGGGGGGATAATAGAATGTGGCACGGGAACCACTGAGTCAGTTCCTGGGTGCAACTGCCACCCTTACAGCTATGTCACTGCACCCCTAAGTAGATAGAAGGGTGGCGGGCTCAATAAAAACTTGAAGCTATAGCGTCCCAGTGTAAATCTTGTAAAAGGGCCACTGCCCTACCATGTGCCTTCGATAATACTAATTTCTTATGTGGGCCTTCCAGACATCTGGGCCCTGGTGTGACTGCTGATGAAGCTCAGCAACATCTCACTTCAATAAAGCTGCAACCCCTGATATGACCCCTAAGCCCGTGTGGCGCTGTTCCACAATCAGCATTTTCTCTCATCCTGTACTCTCCCATTAATATCATTTTCCCCTATTGGCTGCTGATTGCTCTCCGTACATTTCACTTATTTCTAGTTCCGTCCTGAGTCCTATTCTCATCGCATTTCCTGCTCCTTTCTATTACGGGACACTGTGCTTACAGCTTTGTCCGGTGGTGACATCCACGTCCTGTTTTCAAGGAAGGAGGACAATCTGGATCCTTCTTTATATTATCCTGGCCGGAGAGGCTTGGGTCCCAGACTCTATTTATATGTATATTCCATCCATTCTGGGGCAAGGAAACTTCCTAGAAATTGTCCCAAACATGAAAATTCAATTTCCATTTATAAAAAAATAAATGTCCAAATACTACCAAAGTGAGAATTCGGAACTACAGACCATCAACGTCTGAGGTGGATGACCGTACTCAGTATACAGGGTACATTTGAGGCGGGTGACCTTATACTCTGTATACAGGGTGCATGTGAGACGGGTGGCCATATACTCTGTATATAGGGTACATGAGAGGCGTGTGACCGTGCCAAACTTGTGGCACATCATTGTATCTAATCCACGCCCTTTTCCATTAAACCACACCCCCTATCAAATGTTGCTCCAACGGTGTCTTAAAGGGAATTTGTTACCACATTTGACCTATCTAAACTATTAATATCGGCATACAGGTTACAGACTGCTGAGGACGGCGATCCCTGTGTGCCTCATATCAGATGCCTTGTTGTCGAGAAATCATCTTTTATCACTTTATATAAATTACCTCTTTCAGGCTCTGGGGACGATGCTGCCTGGATGATAACTCTGCCTCTAGAGCTTATTTTACTTATTTTACTTTGTTTATTTCACATGATTTATAGGGGGCAGGAGCTGGTGGGCATATACCCTGGGCACCTGCAATAGTCCAGCTCCACCCTAACCACCCTAACACAGAACCTGTATGTCACTATACCACAGTGTCTGCAGCACACATGACCAGAGACCATTACTTTGTGTATGGCAACCACCTACATACAGTGCCCACCTACATACAGCGCCCACCTACATACAGTGTTCTCATCATCTTTAACACTAAACGCACAGTACTTAAGAAGCAAAACTGTAAGGCTGGGGCTCGATGGCAGCTGGCAGTGACCCAGGTCCAGTGGCAATGTTTGCTGTATGCTTCTGCTATATCATGGTGTAATCCGGGGAATGGGGGCCGCATTCTGATCCCTGTGGTGCCGTGACCATGACAAGCAAGGTGCAAAAAGGCAGACCTAGTTGGATTTTTTTTTGCAATCCCAATCTGTGCCATGTACAATGTCGACGTTCCCCCCCCCCCTGCCTCATACTCCCTGTGTCACGCCAGGTGTGAGGAAGACTTAGTGCAACACAGAGGGAAAAGGGAAAGGGAGCCTAGACACTAGGGAAAGGGGGGAAGTGGAGACCTCCTTGTCTGGTCTAGCGTCACCCTGTCTCAACTATCGTCCCTATATTGCCTCCTCAGCAATCGCCGCACGAGTGCCTTGCCCTACTCTCCCTGGCGTATGGCTACGGCTAGGAATGGAAGGAAATGAGCACTAGTCAACCTCCACTAAACTCTAGAGACAACAACGGTGGACAAAACAGGGGAAATGGCTTAGATTTAGATGAACTCCAAATAAGCACACGGCCTCAAGCTCCAGAGAGGACGAAGTACTGCTCCTGCTAAGCTTCACAAGTAGAAATGGATATAGCCGGTGACTCCCTCACAGACACACCAAGTAAATATACACCCAGGCCAGAGAGCTAATTAGCAAGAGAGAGGTAGCCGCTCGGTTCTAAAGACAGCCTCTTATCTAAGAAACTGTCTGCAATGCCAAACGTAGAGATCTCCTGCAACCCACTGCAGGGCGACTGTCTGTCACCTCTGACACGCCCGTGACAGTAACCCTCTCTACGAGTGGCCTCCAGACACTCAGGACAGGGTTTCTCAGGAAAAGAGGTATGGAATGAGCGAACCAATCTGGGAGAGTTCACCTCTGACGCTGAAACCCACACCCTCTCCTCTGGACCATAACCTTTCCAGTGCACCCAGTATTGTAGAGAACGATGTTGGAGATGAGAATCTACAATCCTCGAAATCTGGAACTCCAGATTACTATCAACCATTACTGGGGGCGGTGGTAGAGGTGAGGGCTTAAGAGGTTCCACACATCTTTTGAGTAAGGACCTGTGGAACACATTGTGGACCTTATGGGCCTGAGGAAGTTTAAGACGAAACGCTGCTGGGATAATGACGGCGGTTATTTTATAGGGACTAATAAACCTAGGTCCCAGCTTCCAAGAAGGAACTTTCAATCTTATATTCTTGGTAGACAACCACACAAAGTCATTCACATTCAGGTCCGGACCTGGCAAGTGTTTTCTGTTAGCCATACGTTTATACATGTCTCCCATGGTCTTTAAATTACACAGAACACCCTGCCATACCGAGGAGAGCGACGAAGCAAACCATTCCTCCTCAGGAACTCCTGAACCTCCTCCCCCACTAAAGGTACCAAACTGTGGGTGATAACCGTATGCACTGAAGAACGGTGACCTGCCAGTGGATTCTTGCCGATGATTTTTGATGGCAAATTCTGCCAGCGGTAAGTAGGATGCCCAATCATCCTGATTTTCGGAGACGAAACACCTAAGGTAGGTCTCCAAGCTCTGATTGACATGCTCGGTCTGACCATTCGACTGAGGGTGGAAGGCAGAAGAAAGGGACAGCTGCACCCCCAGTCGAGAACAGAATGCCTTCCAGAACTTGGAAACAAACCGGATCCCCCGATCAGACACCACATCGGAGGGAACCTCGTGAAGCTTCACAATCTCATTTATGAACACCTGAGCAAGTGTCTTGGCATTGGGGAAGTGCAGGTAATGCGACAAAGTGAACCATTTTACTGAACCTATCTACTACGACCAAAACCACCGTTTTGCCTGCAGAAACCGGTAGGTCAGTAATAAAATCCATGGACAAGTGTGTCCATGGCCTACTAGAGATAGGTAGCGGAAGAAGAGTACCAGACGGACGGATATGCGAAACCTTAGAACGCGCGCAAATACTACAAGCAGCTACATGTTCAATTACATCCCGATGCAACCCCGGCCACCAAAAACGACGAGAGAGGAGGTCCGCGGTTACCCTACCACCTGGATGCCCAGCAAGCACAGAATTATGATGTTCCTTGATTACTTTGAGGCGCAGATCAGATGGTACAAATAACTTTCCTGAAGGGCAGGAGGCAGTGGCGTCCCCCGGAGCCTCCAACACCTCACACTCCAGTTCAGGATAAAGAGCCGAAATGACTACCCCTTTCTGTAAAATCAGGGAAGGGTTCTCATGGTCACCACCACCAGGGAAGCTCCGAGACAAAGCATCAGCCTTGACATTTTTGACCCCTGGACGAAAAGTGACAACAAAATTGAACCTATTAAAAAACAGGGACCATCACTTAGGGTTGAGACGTTTCGCTGACTGGAGACATGACAGGTTCTTGTGGTCAGTAATAACAGTAATAGGATGGACAGCACCCTCCAACCAACGTCGCCATTCCTCTAATGCCAATTTGATCGCCAATAGTTCCCTATTACCCACGTCATAATTTCTCTCAGCCGAAAACAATTTTTTAGAAAAGAAGGCGCATAGACGCCATTTACCAGGGGACGAACCCTGAGACAACACAGCCCCAACCCCGACATCCGAAGCATCGACCTCCACAATAAAGGGTTGAGAAACATCGGGTTGACTGAGTATAGGTGCACTGGAAAAATGAAATATTTAAGGAAGAAAAAGGAAGAAAAAGCCTGGAGGGAAGCATCCGACCATTTGGAAAAATCAGACCCCTTCTTTGTCATGTCAGTAAGGGGTTTCACTATAACAGAGTAATTTTGGATGAATTTCCTGAAAAAATTAGTAAAGCCCAGAAAACGTTGTAGAGCCTTCAGGTTCTCGGGACGTTCCCAGTCAAGGACTGCACAGATCTTCTCCGGATCCATCCGAAAACCTGAAGATGACAACAAGTACCCCAAAAACTGCACCTCCTGAACAGCGAAAACAAATTTTTCTAGTTTGGCATAAAGTTTGCTATCCCTTAATATCTGGAGCACCTGCTTAACATGCCCCCGATGTGTCTCAAAATCAGGTGAATAAACCAAAATATCGATAGACCACCACAAACCTCTCCACAAACCTCTCCACCAAATGATGAAAAATATCATTTATGAAATGGTGGAATACCGCAGGTGCCTTGGTCAAACCAAAAGGCATAACCAGACTCTCGAAATGTCCTTCCGGGGTATTGAACGCTGTCTTCCATTCGTCCCCTTCTCGGATTCTAACCAAATTGTAGGCTCCCCTTAAATCCAACTTGGAGAATACCTTTAGCTCCCACAACCTGGCTGAACAAATCAGGAATCAGAGGAAGAGGGTATGGATCTCGGATGGTAATTTGATTTAATTCCCAGAAATCTAAACAGGGACGTAGACCGCCATCTTTTTTCTTCACAAAGAAGAACCCTGCAGCCACGGATGTAGATGAGGGTCTGATATGTCCCTTCTCCAGACTTTCCGCAATGAAATCCTTCATGGCTTGTCTCTCAGGGCCAGAAAGATTATACAGTCTGGACTTGGGTAGTTTAGCTCCGGGGGTCAGGTTAATAGGACAGTCATAAGCACGATGAGGAGGCAAATCCTGAGACCCCCTGTCAGAAAAAACATCCTCAGAACCAGACAGAAAAGCAGACAGTATCTCCGTAGAGACAACAGCAATGGAAACATTCAGACAGTTCTCATGGCAGTAATCTCCCCATTCAATAATCTCCCCGGTTTGCCAATCCACCAATGGATTATGTTTAAAAGCCAAGAAGTCCAGAACATAGCAAGGGATGATTTCACAATGAACTGACCCCACCCTCAGTTTCACATTATGTACAATCTGAGTAAATGCTTTCCGTGCAAGTGGCGCCAAGTCAGTGGCAAAGATGGGAATAGGTTCAGCTAAAGCACAGCAAGCAAGACCATGAGTCTTCACAAACTCAGCATCAACCATGCTGACTGCGGCTCCACTGTCAACAAACACAGACATTTTTTCGGTTTTGCTCTCTAGCACCATCTCTGCTGTCAGGACAATGCGGGAACTGAAATTTGGCCACAAATACACCCCTTGTTTATCCAACTCCAGACTACCGAGAGTTAATCGAGTCTCTTTTTGTTTAGGAATTGAAGGACAGGTCCCATCAAAGTGTCCCTTTTTCACACAAAAAAAACATTCGCCTTTTTTCTTGCGAATCTCCGGGGAGATGTATGATGTAGAGACACCCCCTAACTGCATGGGTTCCTCCACCTCCCCCAGTACTGGTTCACCCCCAGACCGCTCCCCAGGCAGAAATACACAACCCCGGCAAGAAGGCCACGAAGAAGGTGGTCGCACCCGTCTATCCCGAAGGCGTCTATCAAGTCGTATAGCCAAAGACATGGCAGTCTCCAAGGACTGAGGGGTTTCATATACTGCCAAGGCATCTTTCAACCTTCAGTAAGCCCCTCACAAAATTGGCTTCTAAGGGCTGAGTCATTCCATTTGGAATCCGTTGTCCATCTACGGAATTCAGAACTGTACGTCTCCGCTGACCGAATCCCCTGCTGAAGACGACGTAGCTTAGACTCAGCCAAGGCGACTCGATCAGGGTCATCATAGATGAGGGCAAGAGCTTCAAAAACCCCTCCACAGACTGGAGACAAACCAAGTCCTGCGTATCAAAAACGCCCACAACTGAGGATTTCCCTGCAATAGAGAGATCACAATACCAACCCGTTGCTCCTCATTACTGGAGGAGTAGGGACGAAGTTTAAAATACAATTTGTATGCCTCCTTAAATACAAAAAACTTGTCCCTACCTCCTGAAAACCTGTCCGGGAGGGCAACCTTGGGTTCAGGCTGGACAGGCATACCTGCGGAGACCTCCATATTGGCGACCTGTAACCGCTGATACTGCTGCTGTACCTCACAGCAGAGGTCATTCACCTCCAGAGACAGACAGCGGAACTTCTCTGCGAGCTCTGCCACTGATCCCATACTAAAGGGAGTAAGGAAAAAAAAAAGGTGCATGCCCAAAAACACACAAAGAAAAAAACAAAACAAAATGTCAGTTCCCTTTTTTCTTTTTCTTTTCAAAATGTGCTCGGCCGGCTATAATGTCACGCCAGGTGTGGGGAAAACTTAGTGCAACACAGAGGGGAAAGGGAAAGGGAGCCCAGACACTAGGGAAAGGGAGGAAGTGGAGACCTCCTAGTCTGGTCTAGCGTCACCCTGTCTCAACTATCGTCCCTATATTGCCGCCTCAGCAATCGCCGCACATGTGTCTCGTCCTACTCCCCATGGTGTATGGCTACGGCTAGGGATGGAAGGAGATGAGCACTAGTCAACCTCCACTAAACTTTAGAGACAACAAGGGTGGACAAAACAGGGGAAATGGCTTAACTTTAGATGAACTCCAAGTAAGCACACGCCCTCAAGCTCCAGAGAGGATGAAGTACTGCTCCTGCTAAGCTTCACAAGTAGAAATGGATATAGCCGGCGACTCTCTTTCAGGCATACCAAGTAAATATACACCCAGGCCAGAGAGCTAATTAGCAAGAGAGAGGTAGCTGCTCAGTCCTAAAGACGGCCTCTAATCTAAGAAATTGTCTGTAATGCCAAACGTAGGGATCTCCTGCAACCCACTGCAGGGCAACTGTCTGTCACCTCTGACACACCCGTGACACCCTGCTGTCAGTAAATGCACATTGGTCCACGGCCCCGCTATCAGTATTTGGTCAGTATTCGGTCAGTATTTTTTCCCAGGAGAGGGTGATAAATGCAGAATTGGTGACTTGTTTCTATTATACATTTTCTCTGATTGTTTCTCACCTGGTTTTGGCTCTCACTCCTGAGAAAAAATACTGACCAAATACTGATAGTGGGGCCTTGGCCTTGCCTACATGCTAGCTGTGTACGGTGCACGGCTGGCACTTTTTTGCATTGTGCTGGAGTCCCCCTTACATGCTGTTTTGTAATATATCCTAACTGTGTACCATTCAAGATCCCGGGGAAAGGGGCAGTAATTGAGATGTCATCTACCATGTGTCATTTATAATACTGGTGCCTTATGTGGCCCATACACCTTTCTGGACCCTCAGGCAGCAAGGCCGGGATGCAACTGCTCCCTCTGCACTCTTGTATCTGCCACTGACTTCTTGGATACAATTCTGGATGTGCTCTCCTATATCACTTTCAGGGGACTTGTGACTTTCATCTGGTGCAAAATGCAAACTCCATATTTTGCATATTTTGGGTGGGTCATATGATCCATAATTACATTATTACATTGCAATCTAGAAATGTAGGACAATAACCACAGTATACCAGTAGTGAGGGGCACAAAGGCTGCAGACAATGGGGACCCTCGGAGAGCAGTTATCCAGTAACTTTGCATTGTCCTGTGCTTTGTGATGGGAGGGACCTTTGTCACTTTGTTCAGCTTCCCTGTGAGGAAATAGGAAACAGAAGTCCCAGAACTGGAAGCAAAGGAGGGTCCGAATAATCAGTCTGAGCCCAGGGATGTGAAGGCTGGAAGCGCACATTAACGAGCCCGGGAAATTTTCCGTGGACACTTGGGTGACAGGATCCAGTATGGAGTCTTCACTGACCTGTGGTTTATTCATGGTTATAATGGTGTGTAATGCAAAAAATGAACTGCCTCAAGGTGAGTACTCTGGTGCTGGGGAGTCCAGAAATCATTATTCTAAATACTTCAAATGTATCATACTGCTGGGAGTGTAGAGACTCTATTCCACTGCTGTGAGTCCAGGGAGCGCTCTCTAAAATACTCCTCCCCGATAAAGATTCTAGGTACTGTAATCGTATTTTGCTATGCTGGGAGTGTAGAGAATCTTACCATTTGTTTTACTGTATGGCTGGAAGTGCTCTTCTAAATAATCCTGCCTGACTGAGATTCTAGGTTCTGTAATTGCATCATAGCGCTGAGAGTGTAGAGAATCTTACACTATGTCCTACTATGCTGCTGGGAGTACAGGGATTATTCTTTTACATACAGCTCCCTGATGGCGATTCTAGGTTTAGTAATTGTATCCTACTATGCTGGGAGTGTAGAGAATCTTACCATTTGTTTTACTGTATGGCTGGAAGTGCTCTTCTAAATAATCCTGCCTGACTGAGATTCTAGGTTCTGTAATTGCATCATACTGCTGAGAGTGTAGAGAATCTTACACTATGTTTTACTATACTGCTGGGAGTACAGGGATTATTCTTTTACATATAGCTCCCTGATGGCGATTCTAGGTTTAGTAATTGTATTCTACTATGCTGGGAGTGTAGAGAATCTCACTTTAGGCAATGCCTATATGCTTGATGGAATAGAATATATTTTCCAGCTGGCTGTGTATAGATTCTGGAGATGTTTGCAGGGTCACGACTCCCTGTTGGCTATGCAGCTGTGGCTGAGCCTAGATTATGTACTGCTGGGAGCGTAGAGATTCTTCTATAATGTAGAGTCTGTGGATCTAGAAACTTTTAAAGGGTATTACTTACAGAGTAACTGTCGTTTTAATTTTTATTTCATAAATCAATAATACACATGAAAATAAGCAACTTTGTAATATATTTTATCAAAGAAATTGGCTTCTTTTTTTCCATCTGGACGGATCTTTTACTCTCAATTCATAGGTGAAATCTGTAAAATCTGTATTTGGTGATGACAGATTCGCATTTCTGAGATAGATGACAGTTGGTGCTTTTAAAATTCTGAGGAGAGAGGGGGCGCTAGAGGTAGACACAGGCAATCTGCTGCAAGTTTTCCTGAAAAGACAGTTACACTTCTCCATAGAACTTCATAAGCACCAACAATAATAATGGGAAAATCTGTATTCACTAAAGAAAGATTTTACCTGTGAATTGAGTGTTCTGAGAATGAATGATCAGTTCAGGAGGAGACAATCAGAACACAATCCTTGGACTGGCCGGTGGCTCTCCCAACCCAAGCGTGACAGCTTCATATACTGCTGAAACATTTTAAGATTTGGAATGAATTAAACCTGTTAAATTAAACCTCCAGAAATATAATTTATGTGATTCCAGATTTACGGACTAGAAATGATAAATCCCGTACTGCTGGTAGTGTAGAGAATCTTGTACTATGTTATAATATACTGCTGGGGGTAGAATATTTTAATACAATTTGGTTGACTATCGCCTAAACTATGCAGAGTCCTGGTTTTCTGCATAGAGTCTAGATCCTGTACTGCTGAGAGTGTAGAAAATCTTGCTCTCATACTGCTGGGGATGGAATATTTTAATTTAATGGTAATGACAATCACAGCCTTACACTGTTGGAGATTCTGTGTTCTCTACAGTTCTTCATCTATATCATGTATTGCTCGGACTGTAGAGATTCCTAATGTTCTGCAGTTCTATATCTAGAACCTTTACTGCTGGTACTGTAGAGATTCCTGTATTGTGTCTGTTACACACCTGTCCCTAGTCTGGGCTCTGCTCCCTTCCCCCTGGTCTTCTGAACTGTCTTATGTGCCACATCTGGCTATGCAAGTAGCCTGGCGTGCTTCCTTTTGATCATCTACCTAGGCCTATGTAAAGCCTACCAAGACACACACCTGTGTCTTGGTATTAAGGCTAAGTTTGTTGGTGCACCACAACCTGTTCCTGGTCTTCCAGGACCTCTGCTACCTTTCTGCATCTTCCAGGATCTCTGCTACCTTTCTGCATCTTCCAAGACATCTGCTACTTGTCTGTGGTCTCCAGCACGTCTCCTCTCTGCCTGCATCTTCAAGTACCTCTGCTACCTGTCTGTGGTCTCCAGGACATCTCCTGTCTGCCTGTGGCTTCCAGTACCTCTGCTAGCTGTCTGCGGTCTCCAGGACATCTCCTGTCTGCCTGCGGCTTCCAGTACCTCTGCTAGCTGTCTGCGGTCTCTAGGACATCTCCTGTCTGCCTGCATCTTCCAATAATTCTCCTACCTATTCCCCATCTTCCAGGACCTCTTTTACCTTTCTACATCTTCCAGGACCTCTGCTACCTTTCTGCATCTTCCAAGACATCTGCTACCTGTCTGTGGTCCCCAGAACGTATCTCTCTGCCTGCGTCTTCCAGTACCTTTGCTACCTGTCTGCGGTCTCCAGGACATCTCCTGTCTGCCTGTGGCTTCCAGTAACTCTCCTATCTATTCACGGTCTTCCAG
This sequence comes from Phyllobates terribilis, assembly GCF_046119375.1. Lineage (NCBI taxonomy): Eukaryota > Metazoa > Chordata > Amphibia > Anura > Dendrobatidae > Phyllobates > Phyllobates terribilis. The sequence goes on from NW_027362772.1 coordinate 308,124,108, forward strand.
GGCCTCTGCTATCTGTTTCCCATTTGCCTCATGTGCCTGCTGCATTGACGCCTGTGTGCCCACCTGGACCTTGGGCTTCGAAGATCCACCTCACCTAGTGAGCCTAACAGTGTCATAATACACTGCTGTTGGTTTTTAGAAAATGTGATGGTAATGATTCTCAGAGGCAGGGATTGTGTAAGATGTTTCTGCATTATTAGAAACATAGTGATGTACAAATCACTGGTTAATTGGCTTGGGATGGAAGTAAACAAGGGAAACCATCAGAATATGAAAACTTCTGTGCAGTAAGGGGAAAAAAAATGCAGTGGGGCGCGACCTGTTGTAGTGATTATTACTCTGTCTCCATTTACAAAATGGCCAGGAATCTACAGCGGGTCCAGAGTCCATCTTGATCAATGGTCTCCAACAAGTGGCCCTCCAGCTGTTGCAAATCTACTACTCCCAGGATGCGCTGACAACTTTGGGAATGGTAGTTTTCTGTCAGCTGGAATGAGGAGATCACGGCCTTCACTGCTCTGATACTTGTATCTAAAATGTTCTGTTCAGCGTCACAATATTTATTTCCTGCCATTGTCCTCATCCAGTAAACGCAGCAGCTGCCGGGGTCTATACATATAGAGGAAACCTGCGCGCCCGCCGCCTGTCATAGCTGTCCCCTATTGTCCCTCTGCTCTCTGAACGTTCTTCCTGTGCGGCGTTCCTGGGATTTTTTTACTCATTTGTCATTGATAATTGCATCTATGATATTCAGTACATGTACGGGTCTAACATATATGTATATATTGGGGCAAACTGACCATTGGGGCAAAGCCAAGATCCCCTGACCAGTGCAGCTCACAGGTCTTTGGTAGTAGCAGGATTGCTTTTCCCATCATAGACTTGGGACATCTCTAGATTATGTCATACTTATAAATTTCCCCAAGACATCTGGAGGCTCCTGGAAAATGGGGAGACACCTTGAAGAGTTGGCAAATCTCCCAGACACACGGCTAAGCCCCCTGGAAAGCAGCACGTCCAGGATGTTTCTTGTGTGTAACACTAGGATGCTCCGTCACTAGGCGGTGCCCTGATATCCAAATGGGTGTGGCCTGAAAAGGGCCAGGGTGTGGTTATGGGGAAACTTTGTCACTTTACCTACCTCCTCGGCAGGTATTAGCAAAAGACAGCAAGTATGGGTTTTGTCCCAAATGTGAGTTTTAGGTAACCTCCCATAATCTAGAATATACACTGTGTGCCGAATTATTAGGCAAGTTGTATTTTAGAGGATTATTTTTATTATTGATCAACAACTATGTTCTCAATCAACCCAAAAGACTCATAAATATCCAAGCTTAATATTTTTGGAAGTTGGAGTGGTTTTTTTTTTAGATTTGGCTATTTTAGGAGGATATCTGTTTGTGCAGGTAACTATTACTGTGCAGAATTATTAGGCAACTTAATAAAAACCAAATATAATCCCATCTCACTTGTTTATTTTCACCAGGTAAACCAATATCAGTGCACAACATTTAGAAATAAACATTTCTGACATGCAAAAACAAAAACAAAAAAAATTAGTTATCAATATAGCCACCTTTCTTTATGATGACACTCAACAGCCTCCATCCATAGATTCTGTCAGTTGCTTGATCTGTTTTCGATCAACATTGCGTGCAGCAGCCACCCAGACACTGCTCCGAGAGGTGTACTGTTTTCCCTCCCTGTAGATCTCACCACAGCCTCCCAGACACTGCTCCCAGAGATGTACTGTTTTCCCTCCCTGTAGATCTCACATTTTATGATGGACCACAGGTTCTCTATGGGGTTCAGATCAGATGAACAAGGGGGCCATGTCATTATTTTTTCTTCTTTTAGACCTTTACTGGCCAGCCACGCTGTGGAGTAGTTGGATGCATGTGATGGAGCATTGTCCTGCATGAAAATCATGTTTTTCTTGAACGATACCGACTTCTTCCTGTACCACTGCTTGAAGAAGTTGTCTTCCAGAAACTGGCAGTAGGTCTGGGAGTTGAGCTTCACTCCATCCTCAACCCGAAAAGGTCCCACAAGTTCATCTTTGATGATACCAGCCCATACCAGTACCCCACCTCCACCTTGCTGGCGTCTGAGTCGGGATGGTGGAGCTCTCTGCCCTTTACTGATCCAGCCTCTGGCTCATCCATCTGGCCCATCAAGAGTCACTCTCATTTCATCAGCCCATAAAACCTTTGACAAAATCAGTCTTAAGATATTTCTTGTCCCATTCTTGACGTTTTATCTTATGTTTCTTGTTCATAGGTGGTGGTTTTTCAGCCTTCCTTACCTTGGCCATGTCCCTGAGTATCGCACACCTTGTGCTTTTTGATACTCCAGTAACGTTGCAGCTTTGAAATATGGCAAAACTGGTGGCGAATGGCATCTTGGCAGCTTCACGCTTGATTTTCCTCAATTCATGGGCAGTTATTTTGCGCCTTGTTTGGCCAACACGCTTCTTGCGACCCTGTTGGCTATTTGCCATGAAACACTTGATTGTTCGGTGATCACGCTTCAAAAGTTTGGAAATTTCAAGACTGCTGCCTCCCTCTGCAAGACATCTCACAATATTGGACTTTTCAGAGTCGTCAAATCTCTCTTCTGACCCATTTTGCCAAAGGAAAGGAAGTTGCCTAATAATTAAGCGCACCTTATATAGGGTGTTGATGTCATTAGACAACACCCCTCCTCATTACAGAGATGCACATCCCCAGATTTACTTAATTAGTAGTTGGCTCTCAAGCCTATGCAGCTTGGAGTAGGACAACATGTATAAAAAGTATCATGTGATCAAAATACTCATTTGCCTAATAATTCTGCATGCGGTGTAATCCAGAACCTATCAAATCCCAATGATGCCGAATTATAGAAATTTTACAGCTGACCAGTCTGTCATATTGGGCAACAGCAGATGTGATTGTTCAAAGCTTTCACTGCACAAGTCTGCAAGTGCCACACCTTAGTTTCAATCTTTTCACCATGCTTTAAACTGCAGCTCTGCTTGTTTAGATTGGGTTCAGTCATCTTCTGGGTGAGACTCTAATATGACCTCCATGAACGAGTCTCTGTGCTTCCTCCTATGTGATATCTGCCCAGTTAGGCAGCGATGTGGAGAGCGAGGACCAATCAATTCCATCGAGGCAGATTTACCATTCAATAGACTTTTTAACTGTGGGAAATCATCAATAATAATGCAGATAATGAATGATCGTTGTATTGGAGTTTTACAACTAGATGAGTCAATATTAGTGATTTTTTTATCCTTTTGTTTAGGCCCCAAATCCCACACAGACGTCTCCATGCCACGCATCATCGAGCATCCATCCGACCTGGTTGTACGGCGAGACCAGCCCGGCACCATGAACTGTCGCGCTGAGGGGAATCCGGAGCCCATCATAGAATGGTACCGAAACGGCGAGTCCGTCAACTTCTCTAAAGGCCACAACTCCCTCATCCTCGGTGGCTCCCTCTTCTTACTGCATATCAAAGGAAAGTCGGACGAAGGGGTTTACACTTGTGTGGCAAGAAACTCCCTGGGGACGGCCATGAGTAGAAACGCATCGCTCACCATCGCCTGTAAGAATACACCCAATTATATCTCTGTTTATGTAATTGTATCAATGAAAAGCTCCGCCCCCGAGGAGCTACAGAAAAGCTCCGCCCCGAGGAGCTACATAAAAGCTCTGCCCCCCCAAGGAGCTACATGAAAAGCTCCGCCCCCGAGGAGCTACATGAAAAGCTCAGTCCCCAAGGAGCTACATAAAAAGCTAAGCCCCTGAGGAACTACATAAAAATCTCCGCCCCTGAGGAGCTACATAAAAAGCTCCGCCCCCGAGGAGCTACATTAAAAAGCTCAGCCCTTGAGGAGATGCATAAAAGCTCCGTCCCTGAGGAGCTACATGAAAAGCTCAGCCCTTGAGGAGATGCATAAAAGCTCCGTCCCTGAGGAGCTACATGAAAAGCTCTGCCCCTGAGGAGCTACATGAAAAGCTCTGCCCCTGAGGAGCTACATGAAAAGCTCTGCCCCTGAGGAGCTACATGAAAAGCTCTGCCCCTGAGGAGCTACATGAAAAGCTCTGCCCCTGAGGAGCTACATGAAAAGCTCAGCCTCTGAGGAGCTACATTAAAAAGATCCACCCCCCTGAGGAGTTACATGAAAAGCTCAGCCCCTGAGTAGCTACATGAAAAGCTTTGCCCCTGAGGAGCTACATTAAAAGCTCTGCCCCTGAGGAGCTACATTAAAAGCTCTGCCCCTGAGGAGCTACATTAAAAGCTCTGCCCCTGAGGAGCTACATGAAAAGCTCCACCCCTGAGGAGCTACATGATGCTCTTGAGTCCCAATGCAAAGTCTGTAACTGTATATTACTGGTGGCTTCTTAAATGACATAGGAGCTTTTGACCCCAATTGGACCCCAGGGCCCGAGTGCAACTGCGACCTCTGAATCCCCTATACCAGGGATGTCAAACTCGAAGTACACAGAGGGCAAAAATTAAAAGCTTGGACAAAATCGAGGGCCAACTTCCATATAGTATAATGGCCCCACATAGTCCTCCATACAGTATAATGGGCCACACATAGTGCTCCATGCAGTATAATGGGCCCCACATAGTGCTCCATACAGTATAATGGGCCCCACATAGTGCTCCATACAGTATAATGGGCCCCGCATAGTCCTCCATACAGTATAATGGCCCCACATAGTGCTCCATACAGTATAATGGCCCCACATAGTGCTCCATACAGTATAATGGCTCCACTTAGTGCTCCATACAGTATAATGGCTCCACATAGTGCTCCATACATTATAATGGCCCCACATAGTGCTCCATACAGTATAATGGCCCCGCATAGTCCTCCATACAGAATAATGGGCCCCACATAGTCCTCCATACAGTATAATGGCCCCACATAGTCCTCCATACAGTATAATGGCCCCACATAGTCCTCCATACAGTATAATGGGTCCCACATAGTCCTCCATTCAGTATAATGGGCCCCACATAGTCCTCCATACAGTATAATGGCCCCACATAGTCCTCCATATAGTATAATGGCCCCACATAGTCCTCCATACAGTATAATGGGCCCCGCATAGTCCTCCATAAAGTATAATGGCTCCACATAGTCCTCCATACAGTATAATGGCCCCACATAGTCCTCCATACAGTATATTGGCTCCACATAGTCCTCCATATAGTATAATGGCCCCACATAGTCCTCCATATAGTATAATGGCCCCACATAGTCCTCCATACAGTATAATGGGCCCCGCATAGTCCTCCATAAAGTATAATGGCCCCACATAGTCCTCCATACAGTATAATGGGCCCCACATAGGCCTCCATACAGTATAATGGCCCCACATAGTCCTCCATACAGTATAATGGCTCCACATAGTCCTCTATACAGTATAATGGCCCCACATAGTCCTCCATACAGAATAATAGCCCCACATAGTTCTCCATACAGTATTATGGCTCCACATAGGCCTCCATACAGTATAATGGGCCCCGCATAGTCCTCCATAAAGTATAATGGCCCCACATAGTCCTCCATACAGTATAATGGGCCCCACATAGGCCTCCATACAGTATAATGGCCCCACATAGTCCTCCATACAGTATAATGGCTCCACATAGTCCTCTATACAGTATAATGGCCCCACATAGTCCTCCATACAGAATAATAGCCCCACATAGTTCTCCATACAGTATAATGGCCCCACATAGTCCTCCATACAGTATAATGGGCCCCGCATAGTCCTCCATAAAGTATAATGGCCCCACATAGTCCTCCATACAGTATAATGGGCCCCACATAGGCCTCCATACAGTATAATGGCCCCACATAGTCCTCCATACAGTATAATGGCCCCACATAGTCCTCCATACAGTATAATGGCCCTACATAGTCCTCCATACAGTATAATGGCTCCACATAGTCCTCCATACAGTATAATGGCTCCACATAGTGCTCCATGCAGTATAATGGCCCAAATGGCATCACGGGCCAGAGTTTGACATGTGTGCCCTATACCTACCCCTCATCTATACAACGCCATTATAAAAGTCATAGGGCCCCGATTCCTAATTTGCAGGGTTTTTTTTATTCCATTTTCTCCTTTGTCTTGTTGTATTCGCTGTTGTTTTTAGTGCCAAATCCTTCCAAATCGCACAACCTGGTTCATGAATTCTGTTATAAATCAGAAATATATTTTGCCTTTTTAGAAGCAAAGTCCCACAATCCATTAAAATGTTGCTCACAGCTCTAACATTTGCGCAGAAATTTATGATGTACAACAAATCACTCCGGGGGGCACAGAAGAATTTGGAACAAAATAGCAACAAAAAAAAACAGGGAAAACTAGACAACAAAAATTAGGTGCAAATGCAATAATGAATCTGGCCCTTCGTTCGTGCAAAGCTGGAGGACGACCCTCGTTTGCTGTTACGGTTGTTCATTAAAAATGGTCCAATGTTAACAAATTCACAAAAATCCCCAAATACCCTAGAAAAGAAATGGTTACAAAAGTGACATTAACCCGATCAGTGCCAGCACCGCCATGTGAGGCAGGCTCCTACAATGCACCAATCATCATTCCAGGTTTTCCTATGTATCCGCTGATCCCGAGAACAATGACTAACGAGCTGATTAATTAGCAGTGTCATTAATTCCTGTCAAGCATGCAGGCGGCAGCTTTCATTAACACTCCGTTTGCTGTCAACTTTTTGTTTTTGCATGTTGGCTCCCACGGGATTTCTATAGAGCCAACCCCCGGGGTCAGTGTTAATAAATATTCAGCGGCCGACTTTATTATTACAAGTAACATGGCGACGGAGGGGACGGACTTGAGCGTTAACGAGACGGATACTGCTAATTATAAAGCAGAGTTTAATGTAGCAGCCCAGTGCTAAGAATACGACTTCATCAATATAAAATAGCCTTTTCATCATCATCATCATCATCATCTCTGAAGAATTGATTTACTTCAGCAGCGCAGCCCACTTACGTGTTTAATCCAACTGGATCCAAATACCTGTAGAAAGCAGAGCTGACGATTTGGTACAATATAATTAAATACAATTGTTCCAGTACAATAGTATCCAGTCTATACAATCCTCTGTGATCTACAGCCTGGACTGCAAAATGATTACCTGCACTGATACATTGCAACAAAGTATCAGGGCGGCAGAGAGATTTGTGCTGACAATGTGTTCCTCGCAGAGGATGGTCTAGACAGGATACATTCATTTACATCAAACCTTCAGCCATGAGAAATATTTGGCGGACACTATTTTCAGTATCTAAAAGATAAAAAATGTTTACTTTCACTGACAGCAAGCAGGAGTCATGAGATTTACGAAAAAAAACTAGAAAACCCTAAGGTCAGATTCATATACCTGTGTTTCACAGTTCATACCATGGACTGGTTGTGGGTCTCCAGACCAGAACTAGATACCCTTATATAATATGCCTATGAGGCTGTCGAGTTCGTGTCAGGAAAACTGTTACCAGTTAGTGTTCTGTCATTTACAAGCCCTAAAGTTCAACAACACCAAAATTATATAAAAAAAAGTATGTCAATATATATTTTTGAGTACGTCATCAAGTTGATACTATTCAATTAAGTTATTCCTTCCAAAGTTTGTTTACTCTCTGGAAAAGTTGGGTGCCAGTGTAGATGGATAGGTGGTAGTTGGGTGACAGCATGGATGGACAAGTGGTAGCCCAAAGACAGCGAGGATGAATAGGTGGTAACTGGGTGCCAGTGTAGATGGACAGGTGGTAGTTGGGTGACAGCATGGATGGACAAGTGGTAGCCCAAAGACAGCGAGGATGAATAGGTGGTAACTGGGTGGCAGTGTAGATGGACAGGTTGTGGCTAGGTGACAGTGTTGATGGGTAGGTGGGGTGATAGTGTGAATGGGTAGCTAGCAGCTCGGTGACTGTAGATGGATAGCTGGTAGCTTGGTAACTGTGAATGGATAGCTGTTAGCTCAGTGACTGTGTTGATGGGTAGGTGGGGTGATAGTGTGAATGGGTAGCTGGTGGCAAAGTGGCTGTGCAGATGGATAGGTGGTAGCTTGGTGACTGGATGGATGGATAGCTGGTAGTTCGGTGACTGGATGGATGGATAGCTGGTAGCTCGGTGACTGTATGGATGGATAGCTGGTAGCTCAATGACTGTATGGATGGATAGCTGGTAGCTCGATGACTGTATGGATGGATAGCTGGTAGCTCGGTGACATTGTTGATGGGTAGGTGAGATGATAGCGTGAATGGATAGCTGGGAGCTCGGTGACTGTGTAGATGGATAGCTGGTAGCTTGGTGACTGTGTTGATGGGTAGGTGGGGTGATAGTGTGAATGGGTAGCTAGCAGTGACATTGTGGATGGATAGCTGGTAGCTCGGTGACTGTATGGAGGGATAGCTGGTAGCTCAGTGACTGTATGGATGGATAGCTGGGAGCTCGATGACTGTATAGATGGATAGCTGGTAGCTCGGTGACATTGTTGATGGGTAGGTGAGATGATAGTGTGAATGGGTAGCTAGCAGCTCGGTGACTGTGTAGATGGATAGCTGGTAGCTCGGTGACATTGTTGATGGGTAGGTGGGGTGATAGTGTGAATGGGTAGCTAGCAGTGACATTGTGGATGGATAGCTGGTAGCTCGGTGACTGTATGGAGGGATAGCTGGTAGCTCAGTGATTGTATGGATGGATAGCTGGTAGCTCAGTGACTGTATGGATGGATAGCTGGTAGCTCTGTGACATTGTTGATGGGTAGGTGAGATGATAGTGTGAATGGGTAGCTGGTGGCAAAGTGGCTGTGCAGATGGATAGGTGGTAGCTTGGTGACTGGATGGATGGATAGCTGGTAGTTCGGTGACTGGATGGATGGATAGCTGGTAGCTCGGTGACTGTATGGATGGATAGCTGGTAGCTCAATGACTGTATGGATGGATAGCTGGTAGCTCGATGACTGTATGGATGGATAGCTGGTAGCTCGGTGACATTGTTGATGGGTAGGTGAGATGATAGTGTGAATGGATAGCTGGGAGCTCGGTGACTGTGTAGATGGATAGCTGGTAGCTTGGTGACTGTGTTGATGGGTAGGTGGGGTGATAGTGTGAATGGGTAGCTAGCAGTGACATTGTGGATGGATAGCTGGTAGCTCGGTGACTGTATGGAGGGATAGCTGGTAGCTCGGTGACATTGTTGATGGTAGGTGGGGTGATAGTGTGAATGGGTAGCTAGCAGCTCGGTGACTGTGTAGATGGATAGCTGGTAGCTCAGTGACTGTATGGATGGATAGCTGGTAGCTCGGTGACATTGTTGATGGGTAGGTGAGATAATAGTGTGAATGGGTAGCTAGCAGCTCGGTGACTGTGTAGATGGATAGCTGATAGCTTGGTGACTGTGTTGATGGGTAGGTGGGGTGATAGTGTGAATGGGTAGCTAGCAGTGACATTGTGGATGGATAGCTGGTAGCTCAGTGACTGTATGGATGGATAGCTGGTATCTCGGTGACATTGTTGATGGGTAGGTGAGATGATAGTGTGAATGGATAGCTGGGAGCTCGGTGACTGTGTAGATGGATAGCTGGTAGCTTGGTGACTGTGTTGATAGGTAGGTGGGGTGATAGTGTGAATGGGTAGCTAGCAGTGACATTGTGGATGGATAGCTGGTAGCTCGGTGACTGTATGGAGGGATAGCTGGTAGCTCAGTGACTGTATGGATGGATAGCTGGGAGCTCGATGACTGTATAGATGGATAGCTGGTAGCTCGGTGACATTGTTGATGGGTAGGTGAGATGATAGTGTGAATGGGTAGCTAGCAGCTCGGTGACTGTGTAGATGGATAGCTGGTAGCTCGGTGACATTGTTGATGGGTAGGTGGGGTGATAGTGTGAATGGGTAGCTAGCAGTGACATTGTGGATGGATAGCTGGTAGCTCGGTGACTGTATGGAGGGATAGCTGGTAGCTCGGTGACTGTATGGAGGGATAGCTGGTAGCTCTGTGACATTGTTGATGGGTAGGTGAGATGATAGTGTGAATGGGTAGCTAGCAGCTCGGTGACTGTGTAGATGGATAGCTGGTAGCTCGGTGACATTGTTGATGGGTAGGTGGGGTGATAGTGTGAATGGGTAGCTAGCAGTGACATTGTGGATGGATAGCTGGTAGCTCGGTGACTGTATGGAGGGATAGCTGGTAGCTCAGTGACTGTATGGATGGATAGCTGGTAGCTCTGTGACATTGTTGATGGGTAGGTGAGATGATAGTGTGAATGGGTAGCTAGCAGCTCGGTGACTGTGTAGATGGATAGCTGGTAGCTTGGTGACTGTGTTGATAGGTAGGTGGGGTGATAGTGTGAATGGGTAGCTAGCAGTGACATTGTGGATGGATAGCTGGTAGCTCGGTAGCTGTGTTGATGGGTAGGTGGGTGACATTGTGGGTGGGAAACTGGGTGATTGATAGTATTTAGGTGGCAGTGTGAGTGTAAAGGAAATAGTAGGATGTGTGCTCTAAAAATGATTTGGCTTCATAAATTCCCTTTGTGTATTTTGATTATGAGATCTATAAAGCTTAGAGGGCTAATACCTCCGCACATGTGATAGTGATGACATCCTGAACATGTGTAATATGGCGCGGGGCTGTAGTCATGGGCGAGGTACTTTTCTTCTACGCCCGGGCACGCTACATAAAGATGGGGGTCCTGGCTGTGTGCATGTGCTTGGTCTACAGGGGCGTAGCGCTCTCATAGGCCGCATGATGCTGGTGACTTCGGCTGGCCAGGACCAGACGGTGTAAAGTTCAGCGAGGGAGACCACCAACCAAACATAAACAGTCTCTTACTAAACATCAACTTGTTGGAGATTACGTACAATAGATAGCGGGGGAATAACTTCACGAACGTTTCCTTCACATCATGAAGCATCTTCACACGGTCTCTCTACCTTCCTGGCTTACTTATTTCTGCTCCCCAAGTTTCTCTGCCTTCACCACAACCCAGCACAGTACTTCGGTCCAGTTAGTGAGAGTCCAATTCTCAACCCGCGGCTCCGCGTCTCCTCTTCCTCTTAAAGGAACTAGTTTGCCAGTATTGCTGGTACTTAGCTTCTCAGTTTGCTGACACCTTGGAACTCCCGCCCGGGGCACTCTCTTCGTCTTATTTTCCCTGTCCTGTTACCTGTCTGAGATATAAACTCGGGGCCGTACTGTTAAGCGTCCTGTCCCAGGACCCGTCTCCAGTGCATCACTCCGTACTTCTATCAGTTTTCCTTCCACTTTACTCAGGATCACCCTATCCACTGTCTGTCCCCTCTCACTTCAGGGGGCACCTACGCCATGTGGCTTTGCTCACTGTCCAGACCTTAGGTCTGCTTTTACTGCACGCTGGGCCATATCTGACGTTTTGACAGGAAACTTTCTCTGTCCCTTCACCTTATCCTCTCCGACTCTGGGCTAGTCCCAATCATTAACCCTAACTCTCCCTACCGCTGGCCATAACACAAAACCAACAATAATAACGCATGTCACAATTCACATTACACATCAAAATACTTTTGCAACAATACACGGGTCTTCAAGGAGGAACGTGGGCAGTATGTCCACCTTCTTACACATGGTCACACAGACATGGTGGGAGAAGGCAGGATGGAGGTTACAGATACAGAATATTATCAATATTAGAACAGTAGAGTAAAGAGCATGTCCTGTGCAGGGTTCATAAGAACAACAGGATTACCCTATGGGAACTTCTGTCCGTGTGCTGCCGGTGACCATGATGTCATAAAGGGGTTTTCTGGGCACACAAATTCTGAAAACATTGTAAAGCCTATGTGAAAAAACCTTCAGAATTTACTTGCTGTTAAATTTAGTTCTGTTCTAGAGCTGTTGTGGTCATGTGACCGCCTTCTCCTTACTTCCTGCTACAGACCGTATAAAGCACAGAGTGTAAAGATTTCCTGTCTGTGCTTTGAACAGAGCAAAACTTGTTAGTTAAGCACAGCTCTGAATGCTAATGGTGGGACTCAGCCAGCAGCTCTCAGAGAAGTGCATTCTGAATGGTCATGTCACAGGGGCGTGGTCCTAAATCCTACATGCAGGAGGCAGGGCACATCCAGTGGCTCTCAGTGAATGTGTCATGGGGGTGTGGCCTGTGATTCTTGCCAGTTGTGTATAGCTGTGGATGTGTACAAGGTGGGAAGGCAGAACTCGTAGAGGCAGTGCAGGGAGGGAGGGCAGAACCCATAGAAGCAGTGCGGGGAGGGAGGGCAAAACCCATAGAGGCAGTGCGGGGAGGGTATAACTCGTAGAGGCAGTGCGGGGAGGGTAGAACCCATAGAGGCAGGTCGGGGAGATAGGGCAGAACCCATAGAGGCAGTGCGGGGAGGAAGGGCAGAACCCATAGAGGCAGTCTTGGAAGGGCAGAACCCATAGAGGCAATGCAGGGAGGGCAGAACCCATAGAGGCAGTGTAGGGAGGGAGGGCAGAACCCATAGAGGCAGTGCAGGGAGAGCAGAACCCGTAGAGGCAGTGCAGGGAGGGCAGAACTCGTAGAGGCAGTGCAGGGAGGAAGGGCAGAACCCATAGAGGCAGTGCAGGGACAGCAGAACCCGTAGAGGCAGTGCAGGGAGGGCAGAACTCGTAGAGGCAGTGCAGGGAGGGAGGGCAGAACGTGTAGAGGCAGTGCAGGGAGGGAGGGCAGAACCCATAGAGGCTGTGCGGGGAGGGCAGACTCCATAGAGGCAGTGCGGGGAGAGAGGGCAGAACCCATAGAGGCAGTGCGGGAGGGGCACAACCCATAGAGGAAGTGCAGGGAGGGCAGAACTCGTAGAGGCAGTGCAGGGAGGGAGGGCAGAACGCGTAGAGGCGGTGCTGGGAGGGAGGGCAGAACCCATAGAGGCAGTGCGGGGAGGGCAGACTCCATAGAGGCAGTGCGGGGAGGGAGGGCAGAACCCACAGAGGCAGTACGGGGAGGAAGGGCAGACCCCATAGAGGCAGTGTGGGGAGGGAGGGCAGAACCCATAGAGGCAGTGCAGGGAAGGAGGACAGAATCCGTAGAGGCAGTACAGGGAGGGAGGGCAGAACCCTTAGAGGCAGTGCAGGGAGGGAGGGCAGAACCCATAGAGGCAGTGCAGGGAAGGAGGGCAGAACCCATAGAGGCAGTGCAGGGAGGGAGGGCAGAACCCGTAGAGGCAGTGCAGGGAAGGAGGACAGAACCCATAGAGCAGTGCAGGGAGGAAGGGCTGAACCCGCAGAGGCAGTGCTAGGAGGGCAGAACCCGTAGAGGCAGTGCAGGGAAGGAGGACAGGACCCCTAGAGGCAGTGCAGGGAGGGAGGGCAGAACCCGTAGAGGCAGTGCAGGGAAGGAGGACAGAACCCATAGAGCAGTGCAGGGAGGAAGGGCAGAACCCACAGAGGCAGTGCTGAGAGGGCAGAACCCATAGAGGCAGTGCAGGGAAGGAGGACAGAACCCATAGAGCAGTGCAGGGAGGAAGGGCAGAACCCGCAGAGGCAGTGCTGGGAGGGCAGAACCCATAGAGGCAGTGCAGGGAAGGAGGACAGAACCCGTAGAGGCAGTGCAGAGAAGGAGGGCAGAACTCGTAGAGGCAGTGCAGAGAAGGAGGGCAGAACTCGTAGAGGCAGTGCAGGGAAGGAGGACAGAACCCGTAGAGGCAGTGCAGGGAAGGAGGACAGAACCCGTAGAGGCAGCGCAGGGAGGGAGGGCAGAACTCGTAGAGGCAGTGCAGGGAAGGAGGACAGAACCTGTAGAGGCAGAGCAGGGAGTAAGGGTAGAACCTGTACAGGCAGTGCAGGGAGGGAGGGTAGAACCTGTACAGGCAGTGCAGGGAGGGAGGGCAGAACACGTAGAGGCAGTGCAGGAAGGGAAGGCAGAACTCGTAGAGGCAGTGCAGTGAGGGAGAGCAGCACCCATAGTCGCAGAGGCAGTGCTGGGAGGGCAGAACCCGTAGAGGCAGTGCTGGGAGGGCAGAACCCATAGAGGCAGTGCAGGGAGGGAGGGCAGAACTCGTAGAGGCAGTGCAGGGAAGGAGGACAGAACCCATAGAGGCAGAGCAGGGAGTAAGGGTAGAACCTGTACAGGCAGTGCAGGAAGGGCGGGGCAGAACTCGTAGAGGCAGTGCAGTGAGGGAGAGCAGCACCCATAGAGGCAGTGCAGGGAGGGAGGGCAGAACCCGTAGAGGCAGTGCAGGGAGGGATGGTAGAACCCATAGAGGCAGTGCAGGCTCAAATATAATAATAATAGTCACATCAACTGGGATGGTGGGGATGGTGTTGGGTGCTCCAGAGTGCTAGATTACATGATAATAAATTAAAACATTATATGACCCATTTCTCCTGTGCAGTACACTGAGCCTGTGTGCTACCATTCTGGACGTGGAACATTACTGACTGCAGGAAAGTATCAGGTTAGCACACATAGCACACACTAGGTGAAGTGGTAGGAACGTTAGGAGGGACAACCAGTATTGGTAGCAATTTCTCTATCTTGAGACTTTACGGGAGTCTCAGGATGGTGCTTTGTAGATGAAGTGGACAGTCACTAAGTGTGGGAGTTATTGGACACACACAGCTTTGGCAGAGCAGCTGGAGCACACTGCTTCCTGGGAAATGTAGTCTGGCGACACCGAAGGAGAGCTGGCAGTAAGTTCAGAATGTAACCAGTAGCAAACTTCAAGGAACGCTGCAGGGGAAACGGGAGCTAAAAACAAAAAGTGGGGGCTTGGTGAGTCATTACAGGTACAGTCAGATCTTTCTTTTTGCCTACAAATCCTCTTTAAACTATAAAGAGGCATTAGATGCAAATCCCTTAATTAGAGTATTATATGTTCTGTCACACTCACAATATACTGATACTCCATTCACATCTAAAGCTGCAGCAAACTTTTTGCTGGATTCTTGATTACGTGTATACTTTAGGAGCTCATGACTCACTGCAGCCCTTGGTTCAGTGTCTGTATATTATTATTATAGCGCCATTTATTCCATAGCGCTTTACATGTGAAAAGGGATATACATAATAAAAACAAGTACAATAATCTTAGACAATAGAAGTCACCGACCGGTACAGGAGGAGAGAGGACCCTGCATGTGAGAGCTCACAATCTACAAGGGATGGGTTAGGGTTAGGGTCGTGCAGCGATATGGTGGAGCGGTGGTTACTGCAGGTTGTAGGCTTGTGGGAAGAGGTGGATCTTCAGGCTCCTTTTGAAGGTTTCCACAGTAGGCGAGAGTCTGATATGTTGGGGTAGAGAATTCCAGAGTAGGGGGGAAGCACGGGAGAAATCTTGTATGCGATTGTGGGAGGAGGAGTTAAGAGAGGAGCAGAGAAGGAGATCTTGTGAGGATCGGAGGTTGCGTGCAGGTAAGTGCCGGGAGACTAGGTCACAGATATATGGAGGAGGCAGGTTGTGGATGGCTTTGTATGCCATGGTTAGGGTTTGGAACTGGAGTCTCTGGGTAATGGGGAGTCAGTAAGGGGTTTGACAGAGAGGAAAGACCGGGGAATAGCGAGGGGACAAGTAGATTAGTCGGGCAGCAGAGTTTAGGATAGATTGTAGGAGTGCGAGAGTGTTAGAGGGGAGTCTACAAAGCAGGAGATTGCAGTAGTCGAGGCAGGAGATGATGAGGGCGTGCACTAATGTTTTTGCAGAGTTTTTGCTGACGAATGTTTGGATCCGGGAAATATTTTTGAGTTGGAGTTGGCAGGAAGTGGAAAGGGCTTGGATATGTGGTTTGAAGGAGACATCAGAGTCCAGGGTTACCCCGAGGCGGTGAGCTTGCGGGACTGGGGAGAGTGAGCAGCCATTTAATTTAATTGATAGGTCTGTTGGAGGGGTTGAGTGAGATGGGGGAAACATGATGAATTCTGTTTTGTCCATGTTAAGTTTTAGAAATCTAGCAGAGAAGAAGGATGAAATAGCAGACTGACATTGTGGGATTCTGGTTAGTAAGTAGGTGATATCGGGTCCAGCGAGGTAGATCTGTATGTCATGAGCATAGAGGTTATAGTGAAAGCCGTGAGACTCTATGAGCTGTCCCAGGCCGAAGGTGTAGATGGAGAAGAGCAGGGGTCCTAGAACTGAACCTTGCAGGACACCGACAGATAGGGGGCGAGATGAGGAGGTGGTGTTTCAGTGAAAGATGCTGAATATCCGGTTTGTTAGGTATGACAAGATCCAAGATAGGGCCAAGTCTGTGATGCCAAAAGATGAGAGAGTCTGTAGTAGCAGGCAATGGTCCACTGTGTCAAAAGCAGATGACAGGTCCAGGAGATGGAGGACAGAATAGTGTCACTTGGATTTGATGGTTAGTAGGTCATTGGTTACTTTAGTCAGGGCAGTTTCAGTCGAGTGGTGCGGTCGGAAGCCAGATTGTATGAGGTCAAAGAGGGAGCAGGAGGAGAGGTGGGATTACAGTTCAAGATGGATGTGTTGTTCCCGTAGTTTTGAGGCATAGGGGAGAAGTGATATGGGGCGATAGCTAGTCAGAGAGGATGGGTCGAGGGAGGGCTTTTTGAGATTGGGTGTGATTAAGGCATGTTTGAAGCATGAGGGGAAGACACCAGTTGTTAGAGATAGGTTGAAGAGATGGCTTAGGCTTGAGGTAAAGGCTGTGGGGAGGTTTGGGATGAGGTGGTATGGAATCGGGTCGAGTGCACAGGTGGTGAGATGTGCTCTTGAGAGTAGAGTGGAAAGTTGATCTTACATAATGATGGAGAAGCTGGTTTTGGAGGAGGATGGCTGAGTAGTTGTGAGGCGGGGTTGTGGAGGTTGTAGGCCAAAGCTTTCTCTGATGTTATCAATCTTCTGCTTTAAGAATGAGGCAAAGTCTTCAGCTGAGATGAGTGGAGAGGGAGGAGGTGCTGGAGGACGGAGGAGAGAATTGAAAGGGTTGAATTTAGGGTTGTGAGACAGGGAAGATATGAGAGATGAGAAGTATGTTTGTTTTGCTGCAGTGAGTGTCGACTTGAAAGTAGGGAGGGACTGTTTGAATGCGATGAAGTGCTCGTTGGAGTGGGATCTTTTCCATCTACGCTCAGCAACTCTTGAAGCCCGCGTCACTTCTTTAGTTAGGCTGGTGTGCCAGGGTTGCCTGTTGATTTTTTGAGCTTTGGTATGTGTGAGAGGGGCGACTGATTCAAGAGATGCAGCTATTGAAGCAGCAGCAGCATCTGCGTCGTGTAAGGAACGTATGTCTGTAAGAGGCAGAAGGGATTCAGAGAGTGAGTGTAGATCAAGGTGTTTAAGATTTCTGTGAGGGTGTGCAGGTTTGTGGAGTGGGGATTGTGGACCTGGAGAGGAGAGGGAGGAGAATGTAAGTAGGCTGTGGTCAGACAGTGGGGGAGGTGAGTTAGGGAGGTTAGATAGGGAACAGAGGCGGGTGAAGATGAGGTCCAATGTGTGACCATCTTTGTGAGTGGCTGTGGAAGACCATTGAGCGAGGCCGAAGGAGGAAGTGAGAGGTAGAAGCTTAGAGACAGCTGAGAGGGAAGTATCAATGGGGATATTGAAGTCACCCATGATGATAGTGGGGATGTTAGCGGAAAGGTAGTGAAGTAGCCAGGTGGTGAAATGGTCAGTAAATCCCAACCAATTGGAGGTTTGAGGGGGACTAGATGCACACACAATGCACCTCAAAAGAAGGGAGGGTAACGTAGGGCAGCAGTGCAATTGGGGTAAAGGAGCAGTTATCCAAATGCAGAAAACCAACTCCTCCGCCATGCTTGCCGCTGGGGCGGGGGGTGGGGGAAAGGTGGAATCCACCATATGAAAGTGCAGCTGGAGAGGCTGTGTCAGAGGGGGTGGGCCAGGTTTCGGTGATGCAGAGGAAGGAAAGTTTGTTAGTAATGAAAAGATCATGAATGTAATGAATGTAGGACAGTTTTTTGCAGACAGAGTGAGCATTCCATACAGCTCCTGTTAATGGGACTGGGGAAGCGGGGGCTGGGTGGATGGGTATAAGGTTAGAAAGGTTGCGTAAAGTTGTGTTAGATCGTAGATGAGAGGTCGAAGTGACTGTAGAGTTTAGGTGAGGAGCGTCAGGATTTGGGGAGATATCGCCGGCAGTGAGGAGGAGCAGAGAAAGTGTTAGTAGGTGGGAGTAAGACAGGGTATAAGATGGCTGTCTGTGTTTGGAGATAGAGGATTGTATATTGAGGAACAGTTCTGAGGAGGAAGTGAGATGGATGAGGAGCATTGAGGGAGAGATAAACCGTTCTTTACTAGGTGTAGCGATCAGGGGAGTTTGTAAAAAGTGAAGTATTATACAGTACAGACCAAAAGTTTGGACACACCTTCTCATTTGAAGATTTTTCTGTATTTTCATGACTATGAAAATTGTACATTAACACTGAAGCCATCAAAACTATGAATTAACACATGTGGAATTATATACTTAACAAAAAAGTGTGAAACAACTGAAAATATGTCTTATATTCTAGGTTCTTCAAAGTAGCCACCTTTTGCTTTGATGACTGCTTTGCACACTCTTGGCATTCTCTTGATGAGCTTCAAGAGGTAGTCACCGGAAATGGTCTCCCAACAATCTTGAAGGAGTTCCCAGAGATGCTTAGCACTTGTTGGCCCTTTTGCCGTCACTCTGCGGTCCAGCTCACCCCAAATCATCTCGATTGCGTTCAGGTCTGGTGACTATGGAGGCCAGGTCATCTGGCGTAGCACCCCATCACTCTCCTTCTTGGTCAAATAGCCATTACACAGCCTGGAGGTGTGTTTGGGGTCACTGTCCTGTTGAAAAATAAATGATGGTCCAACTAAACGCAAACCGGATGGAATAGCATGCCGCTGCAAGATGCTGTGGTAGCCATGCTGGTTCAGTATGCCTTCAATTTTGAATAAATCCCCAACAGTGTCACTACTGAAGCACCCCCACACCATCACACCTCCTCCTCCATGCTTCATGGTGGGAACCAGGCATGTAGAGTCCATCCGTTCACCTTTTCTGCGTCGCACAAAGACACGGTGGTTGGAACCAAAGATCTCAAATTTGGACTCATCAGACCAAAGCACAGATTTCCACTGGTCTAATGTCCATTCCTTGTGTTCTTTAGCCCAAACAAGTCTCTTCTGCTTGTTGCCTGTCCTTAGCAGTGGTTTCCTAGCAGCTATTTTACCATGAAGGCCTGCTGCACAAAGTCTCCTCTTAACAGTTGTTGTAGAGATATGTCTGCTGCTAGAACTCTGTGTGGCATTGACCTGGTCTCTAATCTGAGCTGCTGTTAAACTGTGATTTCTGAGGCTGGTGACTCAGATAAACTTATCCTCAGAAGCAGAGGTGACTCTTGGTCTTCCTTTTCTGGGGCGGTCCTCATGTGAGCCAGTTTCTTTGTAGCGCTTGATGGTTTTTGCAACTGCACTTGGGGACACTTTCAAAGTTTGCCCAGTTTTTCGGACTGACTGACCTTCATTTCTTAAAGTACTGATGGCCACTCGTTTTTCTTCACTTAGCTGCTTTTTTCTTGCCATAATACAAATTCTAACAGTCTATTCAGTAGGACTATCAGCTGTGTATCCACCTGACTTCTGCACAACACAACTGATGGTCCCAACCCCATTTATAAGGCAAGAAATCCCACTTATTAAACCTGACAGGGCACACCTGTGAAGTGAAAACCATTTCCGGTGACTACCTCTTGAAGCTCATCAAGAGAATGCCAAGAGTGTGCAAAGCAGTCATCAAAGCAAAAGGTGGCTACTTTGAAGAACCGAGAATATAAGACATATTTTCAGTTGTTTCACACTTTTTTGTTAAGTATATAATTCCACATGTGTTAATTCATAGTTTTGATGCCTTCAGTGTGAATGTACAATTTTCAAAGTCATGAAAATACAGAAAAATCTTTAAATGAGAAGGTGTGTCCAAACTTTTGGTCTGTACTGTAGGTGTGAGGGTAAATAAAAATAGAAACATTGTTTACAGTGTCTATGTATCCAGTTACCTTCAGTTCCCTTCTTGCTTGTCTTATCTTATCCTGATGAAGAAGTTAGGCAAAAACTTTGAAACGCGTTGATGATTTTAACTTATAACAGACAATGAACTAATAAAAAGTGATCCAAAAACCCCTCTTTGGGACCAGATGGTATGTCTCTTCCACGTGGACAGCCGGCAGCACAGTGAAAACCGGTCTCTCTTCCTTTATTGTATTCCTGTAAAAAAGAGTAAGACATGTAAAAAATGTTTCTCTTCTTAGAATCCCCCAATGTTATTTTTTAGAAATCAGCAAGTATGACAAAGGGGGTATCCAATGATAAGACGTTGCCCCAGTCTCAGAAACTTCTGCCCTTTTCTATCTTGCGCTTTCCTGTTTCTTTCAGACCTGAAGGATGAATTTCGCCAGGAGCCGTTGGATAAGGTGGTGATCGCAGGGAGGCCGCTGGTGATCAACTGTTCTTCACCTAAAGGACATCCAGAGCCTACTGTGACATGGCGGAAAAATGGAGCCCTGCTGGACAGAAACAACAGCCGATACACGGTACAGAGCAAGGATTATAGTGCAGCGGGAACCAGCGCTCAATAATATACTCGTATGGGAATTTAAGGTTGTCAAACGCCGACTCTTACAAAAGGGAATGGATGTCTGTCCCCACCTCCTCCACAGTCTAGAATTGACCCTTAGAGCAGATCTTACCCTCATTGATGATTTCCCCTTTTTACCCGTAGTTTGCTGACGAGAGCTTCTCCATCCGCCGTACATTGAGCTCGGATGCTGGAGTGTATATGTGTGCGGCATCCAATCAAGCCGGTGAGAGGACAAGTCGCGGTGCTGTGATCTCAGTGCAGGGTGAGTGATGGCTCACAGCTGTATCCCATCAAAAATCATGCAGAAATGACATATGTAAAACAGGAGCAACGTAGAGTATATAGGGCATAAAACAGATTTTTATTAATACATAATTAAAATCTAAACATCAAAATCGTACAGTGTTACAATATGTATTATCAATCCTAATCCAAATCAGAGATAAGGTGCAAAAAAGGCCCCCAAAAAAACACAACATGTGGGCCCTAATAGACATTTAGCTATGCCTCTTGAGAAAGCCTGCAGCTTCAGCGGCGAAACGCGCGTCGGGGCTCCTTCCTGGCCAGGTGATGATTTATCTTTCACCCCTCCATGTTTCCCTATGGTATTAGTCGGTAAGTGGGACCCTTCTTGATTTTTAAGATATGGCAATTATACACACTAGTGGTTATTATAAATGCCAGTGGTCCGCTGGTCATGCACACACAAGTCCTTCGGTGGAGCACTCTGGCTTCACCACACACAGCCTGGAGACTTCATTCTCCAAACCACACCAGAGAAAAAAAAGGGGAGGTTGGGTGAATGACTTTCCACCCCACCCCCATCTCAATGTCATTCACACAAAACCACTCCCATCAAAATGGTGATTAAACCCTCCAACATATAACTTGCTGGAGAAAAGTTATAGTTCAGTTCACTAGGGCTAACAGTCATAGAGAAACATACCTCCCCTTCATACTTCACCAATGACTCTGTCACAGGTAGATTATTACTAAATTGTTTACAAGGTCCGTCCACTGCAATATTCTTCATCATGCAGAGATGCCCCAAACTCCAGAACTGCAATCACTGTTTTGCTGATCACAGTGATTTCACTAGAAGAATAGCGAGTGCTGCTCTGGAGTATAATACAGGATGTTACTCAGGATTAGTACAGGATCAGTAATGTAATGTATGCACACAGGGACTGCACCAGCAGAATAGTGAGTGCAGCTCTGGAGGATAATACAGGATGTAACTCAGGATCAGTAATGTAATGTATGTACACAGTGACTGCACCAGCAGAATAGTGAGTGCAGCTCTGGAGTATAATACAGGATGTAACTCAGGATCAGTAATGTAATGTACACAGTGACTGCACCAGCAGAATAGTGAGTGCAGCTCTAGAGTATAATACAGGATGTAACTCAGGATCAGTACAGGATCAGTAATGTAATGTATGTACACAGTGACTGCACCAGCAGAATAGTGAGTGCAGCTCTGGAGTATAATACAGGATGTAACTCAGGGTCAGTAATGTAATGTATGTACACAGTGACTGCACCAGCAGAATAGTGAGTGCAGCTCTGGGGTATAATACAGGATGTAACTCAGGATCAGTAATGTAATGTATGTACACAGTGACTGCACCAGCAGAATAGTGAGTGCAGCTCTGGAGTATAATACAGGATGTAACTCAGGATCAGTAATGTAATGTACACAGTGACTGCACCAGCAGAATAGTGAGTGCAGCTCTAGAGTATAATACAGGAGGTAACTCAGGATCAGTACAGGATCAATAATGTAATGTATGTACACAGTGACTGCACCAGCAGAATAGTGAGTGCAGCTCTGGAGTATAAAACAGAATGTACATCAGGATCAGTAGTGTAATGTATCTACACAGTGATTCCATCAGCAGAAGTGAGTGCAGTTCTGGAGTATAATACAGGATGTAACTCAGGATCAGTAATGTAATGTATGTACACAGTGACTGCACCAGCAGAATAGTGAGTGCAGCTCTGGAGTATAATACAGGATGTAACTCAGGATCAGTAATGTAATGTATGTACACAGTGACTGCACCAGCAGAATAGTGAGTGCAGCTCTGGGGTATAATACAGGATGTAACTCAGGATCAGTAATGTATGTACACAGTGACTGCACCAGCAGAATAGTGAGTGCAGCTCTGGGGTATAATACAGGATGTAACTCAGGATCAGTAATGTAATGTATGTACACAGTGACTGCACCAGCTGAATAGTGAGTGCAGCTCTGGAGTATAATACAGGATGTAACTCAGGATCAGTAATGTAATGTATGTACACAGTGACTGCACCAGCAGAATAGTGAGTGCAGCTCTGGAGTATAATACAGGATGTAACTCAGGATCAGTAATGTAATGTATGTACACAGTGACTGCACCAGCAGAATAGTGAGTGCAGCTCTGGAGTATAATACAGGATGTAACTCAGGATCAGTAATGTACTGTATGTACACAGTGACTGCACCAGCAGAATAGTGAGTGCAGCTCTGGGGTATAATACAAGATGTAACTCAGGATCAGTAATGTAATGTATGTACACAGTGACTGCACCAGCTGAATAGTGAGTGCAGCTCTGGAGTATAATACAGGATGTAACTCAGGATCAGTAATGTAATGTATGTACACAGTGACTGCACCAGCAGAATAGTGAGTGCAGCTCTGGGGTATAATACAGGATGTAACTCAGGATCAGTAATGTAATGTATGTACACAGTGACTGCACCAGCTGAATAGTGAGTGCAGCTCTGGAGTATAAAACAGGATGTAACTCAGGATCAGTACAGGATCAGTATTGTATGTACACAGTGACTGCACCAGCAGAATAGTGAGTGCAGCTCTGGAGTATAATACATTATGTAACTCAGGATCAGTACAGGATAAGTAATGTACCGTATGTATACAGTGACTGCACCAGTAGAATAGTGAGTGCAGCTCTGGAGTATAATACAGAATGCACATCAGGATCAGTAGTGTAATGTATCTACACAGTGATTCCATCAGCAGAAGTGAGTGCAGCACTGGAGTATAATACAGGAGGTAACTCAGGATCAGTACAGGATCAGTAATGTAATGTATGTACACAATGACTGCACCAGCAGAATAGTGAGTGCAGCTCTGGAGTATAATACAGGATGTAACTCAGGATCAGTACAGGATCAGTAATGTAATGTATGTACACAGTGACTGCACCAGCAGAATAGTGAGTGCAGCTCTGGAGTATAATACAGAATGTAACTCAGGATCAGTAATGTAATGTATGTACACAGTGACTGCACCAGCAGAATAGTGAGTGCAGCTCTGGAGTATAAAACAGGATGTAACTCAGGATCATTATAGTATAAGTAATATAATGTATGTACACAGTGACTGCACCAGCAGAATAGTGAGTGCAGCTCTGGAGTATAATACAGGATGTAAGTCAGGATCAGTAATGTAATGTATGTACACAGTGACTCCACCAGCAGAATAGTGAGTGCAGCTCTGGAGTATCATACAGGATGTAACTCAGGATCAGTAATGTAATGTATGTACACAGTGACTGCACCAGCAGAATAGTGAGTGCAGCTCTGGAGTATAATACAGGATGTAACTCAGGATCAGTAATGTAATGTATGTACACAGTGACTCCACCAGCAGAATAGTGAGTGCAGCTCTGGAGTATAATACAGGAGGTAACTCAGGATCAGTAATGTAATGTATGTACACAGTGACTGTACCAGCAGAATAGTGAGTGCAGCTCTGAAGTATCATACAGGATGTAACTCAGGATCAGTAATGTAATGTATGTACACAGTGACTGCACCAGCAGAATAGTGAGTGCAGCTCTGGAGTATAATACAGGATGTAACTTAGGAACAGTAATGTAATGTATGTACACAGTGACGGCACCAGCAGAATAGTGAGTGCAGCTCTGGAGGATAATACAGGATGTAACTCAGGATCAGTATTATAATGTAAGTACACAGTGACTGCACCAGCAGAATAGTGAGTGCAGCTCTGGAGTATAATACAGGATGTAACTCAGGATCAGTAATGTAATGTATGTACACAGTGACTGCTCCAGCAGAATAGTGAGTGCAGCTCTGGAGTATAATACAGGATGTAACTCAGGATCAGTAATGTAATGTATGTACACAGTGACTCCACCAGCAGAATAGTGAGTGCAGCTCTGGAGTATAATACAGGATGTAACTCAGGATCAGTACAGAAAAGCTTCAGATTAGGTACATGATAATTAATGTATGAAATCTCTAATATGTTATACCTTTCTCAATACTCACGTTGCGTTCCTCCTGTTTCCTGAGATCTCATGTTGTTTTTATTTAGAAATGCCGCAGTTCACAAATAAACCAGCTGATGTGGTTGCAAAACCAGGGAGCCTGGTACAGTTTGCTTGTGGAGCTCAGGGCAACCCCAAACCTTTTGTGCGGTGGAGCAAAGACCAGGGAACACTCCCCATAGGGAGGTAAGTGTCCTTACAGGTGAGTTTATTGATGCTGCGTTTATAGCTAAGACATGGCGACCAATATACAATGGTTATACTTGTATCTCTGGCAGGTATGCAATTACCAATGAGAACACGCTATGTCTACAGCGAGTGACTGTGCAGGACTCGGGGACGTATGTCTGCACAGCAAGAAGCAATATAGGTGCTGTCTCTGCATCCGCAAAGCTTGTGGTACAAGGTAGATATCATCATCTCTCCATATATCTTATATAAATCATATATAGCAAATAAAATCTGTACAGGATGAGGAAAAGTAAAGTATTCAGTGTCTTGGTTTTCTGAATTGCAATTTTTACTGTACTCCAGAGCTGCGCTCACTATTCTGCTGGTGCAGTCACTGTGTACATACATTACATTACTGATCCTGAGTTACATCCTGTATTATACTCCAGAGCTGCACTCACTATTCTGCTGGTGCAGTCACTGTGTACATACATTACATTACTGATCCTGAGTTACATCCTGTATTATACTCTAGAGCTGCACTCACTATTCTGCTGGTGCAGTCACTGTATTACATACATTACATTACTGATCCTGATTTACATCCTGTATTATACCCCAGAGCTGCACTCACTATTCTGCTGGTACAGTCACTGTGTACATACATTACATTACTGATCCTGATTTACATCCTGTATTATACCCCAGAGCTGCACTCACTATTCTGCTGGTGCAGTCACTGTGTACATACATTACATTACTGATCTTGAGTTACCTCCTGTATTATACTCCAGAGCTGCACTCACTATTCTGCTTGTGCAGTCACTGTGTACATACATTACATTACTGATCCTGAGTTACATCCTGTATTATACTGCAGAGCTGCACTCACTATTCTGCTGGTGCAGTCACTGTGTACATACATTACATTACAGATCCTGAGTTACATCCTGTATTATACTCCAAAGCTGCACTCACTATTCTGCTGGTACAGTCACTGTGTACATACATTACATTACTGATCCTGAGTTACATCCTGTATTATACTGCAGAGCTGCACTCACTATTCTGCTGGTGCAGTCACTGTGTACATACATTACATTACTGATCCTGAGTTACATCCTGTATTATACTCCAGAGCTGCACTCACTATTCTGCTGGTGCAGTCACTGTGTACATACATTACATTACAGATCCTGAGTTACATCCTGTATTATACTCCAAAGCTGCACTCACTATTCTGCTGGTGCAGTCACTGTGTACATACATTACATTACTGATCCTGAGTTACATCCTGTATTATACTCCAGAGCTGCACTCACTATTCTGCTGGTGCAGTCACTGTGTACATACATTACATTACTGATCCTGAGTTACATCCTGTATTATACTCCAAAGCTGCACTCACTATTCTGCTGGTGCAGTCACTGTGTACATACATTACATTACTGATCCTGAGTTACCTCCTGTATTATACTCCAGAGCTGCGCTCACTATTCTGCTGGTGCAGTCACTGTGTACATACATTACATTACTGATCCTGAGTTACCTCCTGTATTATACTCCAGAGCTGCGCTCACTATTCTGCTGGTGCAGTCACTGTGTACATACATTACATTACTGATCCTGAGTTACCTCCTGTATTATACTCCAGAGCTGCACTCACTATTCTGCTGGTGCAGTCACTGTGTACATACATTACATTACTGATCCTGAGTTACCTCCTGTATTATACTCCAGAGCTGCACTCACTATTCTACTGGTGCAGTCACTGTGTACATGCATTACATTACTGATCCTGAGTTACATCCTGTATTATACTCCAGAGCTGCGCTCACTATTCTGCTGGTGCAGTCACTGTGTACATACATTACATTACTGATCCTGATTTACCTCCTGTATTATACTCCAGAGCTGCACTCACTATTCTGCTGGTCCAGTCACTGTGTACATACATTACTGATCCTGAGTTACATCCTGTATTATACTCCAGAGCTGCACTCACTATTCTGCTGGTGCAGTCACTGTGTACATACATTACATTACTGATCCTGAGTTACATCCTGTATTATACTCCAGAGCTGCACTCACTATTCTGCTGGTGGAGTCACTGTGTACATACATTACATTACTGATCCTGATTTACATCCTGTATTATACTCCAGAGCTGCACTCACTATTCTGCTGGTCCAGTCACTGTGTACATACATTACTGATCCTGAGTTACATCCTGTATTATACTCCAGAGCTGCACTCACTATTCTGCTGGAGCAGTCACTGTGTACATACATTACATTACTGATCCTGAGTTACATCCTGTATTATACTCCAGAGCTGCACTCACTGTTCTGCTGGAGCAGTCACTGTGTACATACATTACATTACTGATCCTGAGTTACATCCTGTATTATACTCCAGAGCTGCACTCACTATTCTGCTAGTGCAGTCACTGTGTACATACATTACATTACTGATCTTGAGTTACATCCTGTATTATACTCCAGAGCTGCACTCACTATTCTGCTGGAGCAGTCACTGTGTACATACATTACATTACTGATCCTGTACTGATCCTGAGTTACCTAATGTATTATACTCCAGAGCTGCACTCACTATTCTGCTGGTGCAGTCACTGTGTACATACATTACATTACTAATCCTGAGTTACATCCTGTATTATACTCCAGAGCTGCACTCACTATTCTGCTGGTGCAGTCACTGTGTACATACATTACATTACTGATCCTGAGTTACATCCTGTATTATACTCCAGAGCTGCACTCACTATTCTGCTGGTGCAGTCACTGTGTACATACATTACATTACTGATCCTGAGTTATCTCCTGTATTATACTCCAGAGCTGCACTCACTATTCTGCTGGTGCAGTCACGGTGTACATACATTACATTACTGATCCTGAGTTACATCCTGTATTATACTCCAGAGCTGCACTCACTATTCTACTGGTGCAGTCACTGTGTACATACATTACATTACTGATCCTGAGTTACCTACTGTATTATACTCCAGAGCTGCACTCACTATTCTACTGGTGCAGTCACTGTGTACATACATTACATTACTGATCCTGAGTTACATCCTGTTTTATACTCCAGAGCTGCACTCACTATTCTGCTGGTCCAGCCGCTCTCTCTCTCCTCACACACATATTATACATATATACACAATAATAACCACCTACACTGTGACATCTGGTCCGGTTACCAAACAAATAATAACAATATAATAAACAATAACCGACAAATTATATACAAACTAATATATACATTCTTTTTTTTTTTTTTTTTTTTTTAAATAAATAAAATAAATACTAACTATACAAATATATACAAGACAAAACAAAACCCCCCACACTGGAGCCCACCAGTCCCTCCCCGGCACTGACCTGAGAGCTGCTCCTGCGTCTCATGCCTCAGTCCAACGTCCATAGGCCAGATCAGGCAGTGCCAGTTTTTCACCCAAATAACCAGTGTCCCACAAGATGAACCCACCTCCCCCCTTTTCCCTCCACCCAACCTAACACCTCCACCCAAACCCATATATACAATATATACAGAAACAAACAATACAATAACCACAATTGACAAAGCCCAAGTTCGGCGCCTGCAGCCCTACATCACTGTCTACTGATCAATAAAACAAAAATCTATGGTGTCAGCAGCAGCCCACCACCAGGAGAGGAGATGACCAGACTAGGGCACACTAAAAGAAAAGCCCCTCCAGAGGAGAGCGGCCCTCCGTGTACCCAGTCTCTCATACTCCAGAGAACGCACCTTCACCAGGTCACCGAGTATGGTCCTAAACACATCGTCCACTGGGAGGATTTTCCGCTGCGTCGATACTAAGCACCGTGCGTTCCACGTGTGATACCTAACCACTGCGCTAACTAGAAATAAGGTGCAGCTGTCCCGACCACCCAGGTCCCCGAATACTCCATAGGCCCATTCCTCATAAGAGAGACCGGCCAGCCGGGGCCAGCCAATGGAGGCGCCCACCCTCTTGTACACCTCTGTGTTAAAGGGACAACGAAGCAGGAAGTGGTCCATGCTTTCAAGCATGGTACCACAATGCTCCCGAGGACAGTTCCTGTCCTCAGAGCTCCTACACTTCAGATTGTCCCTCACACACAGTTTCCCATGGAAGCAGCGCCAAGCCAAGTCCCAAACCTTCGAGGGGATCCTGATAGAATTCAAAAGATGCAGACCCACCCCAAGATCCCGACTT
Organism: Phyllobates terribilis; assembly: GCF_046119375.1. Classification (NCBI taxonomy): domain Eukaryota; kingdom Metazoa; phylum Chordata; class Amphibia; order Anura; family Dendrobatidae; genus Phyllobates; species Phyllobates terribilis. The sequence continues at coordinate 308,153,409 of NW_027362772.1, forward strand.
GGGCAATCCCTGAGCGCCAGAGGCCTCTGAAAATGGGTCAACAGAACCCTTTTGTCAAGGAGCTTCCTTGGCAGAGTCCTGACCTCCCACATTCCCAGACCCCACCGGCGAATTACCTTCAGAACCACGGTAGCGTAAGCCGGGAGATGTCCATGCGGTGTGCGGAGATCCTTCACTTGCCCTCCTGTCTCCCATTCCTGGAAGAAAGGCTGAAACCATCCCTTACAGGAGAATACCCACGGAGGAGCCCTCTCTTTCCAGAGGTTTGCAATATTGATCTTAATGAAGGTATTCACAAGGAATACCACAGGGTTGACCATACCCAACCCTCCTAGTCTCCTCGTACGGTAAGTAACCTCCCTCTTGACCAGGTTCAGTCTATTCCCCCATAACAGTTGAAAGAACAAACTGTAGACCCGAGTCCAGAGAGGCTCTGGCAAGATGCACACACTGCCCAGATAGATCAGCAAAGGGAGCAGGTAAGTTTTGATCAGGTTTACCCTTTCCCTTAGGGTCAAAGACCAACCCTTCCATTGGTTCACCTTCTGAGTGGCGATCTCTAGCCTGCTGTGCCAATTTTGTTTGGGGTAATCCCCCTGGCCAAATTCGATGCCAAGAACTTTTGCAGAGACTTTGGGTTCTGGAAGGGTGTCCGGGAGATCAAAACCAGGATCTCCTCCTCCCAGCCAGAGACTCTCACACTTATCCCGGTTGATCTTAGACCCGGATGCCTCCGAGTAGCGATTTACCTCTGACATCAGCCATTCTGCCTCCCCATCAGAGGAAACAAAAACGGTGACGTCATCGGCATACGCCACCACTCTCAGAGTGGCTTCCGGTGCTGCCCGGTCCATCCCGATCCCAGCTAACGGTCCACGCTCCACCCTCCTAAGAAGTGGGTCAATCGAAAACGCGTACAGTAGCGGGCTCAAGGGACAACCCTGGCGAACACCACACCCAACCTCAAAAGAGCTGCCAATCCAACCGTTCACAAGCGGGAAACTCTCTGCCCCAGCGTACAAGGTCTTAAGCCAATCAACGAACCCCCCCGGCAGGCCATACCTCAGAAGGACAGACCAGAGGTACTCATGATTAACCCGATCAAACGCTTTTGCCTGGTCCAATGACAGCATGTACCCCTTCCAGTGGCCAGCCCTACCCTGCTCCACCGCCTCTCGGACACAGAGTACAGCACTAATTGTACTGCGGCCCAGAACAGAGCAATGCTGGGCCCCCGAAAGGAGCTGGGGTGCAAATTTCACCAGCCGATTAAACAGCACCTTTGCCAAAACCTTCCTGTCTGCATTGAGAAGCGCTATGGGACGCCAATTCTCAATGCAAGATGGGTCCTTACCCTTTGACAAGATGATCAGGGCAGACCTCCTCATTGACTTTGGCAGAGTGCCCGAGGAAAGACACTCATTGAATACTTCAGTCAAGAGGGGAACCAAGGCGTCCTTAAAGGTCTTATAGAATTCAGATGTTAAGCCATCCGGACCGGGAGATTTCTTCAGGGCAAGCCCTTCAATCGCCAACTTAACTTCCTCTTCCCTGATCATCTCTGTCAAAACGCCAAGAGAGGGGTCTACCCCTGGTTCGGGGACGGCTTCAGCCAGAAAAGCAGACATCTCATCCCAATCCAGATCCCTCTTCCCCAAGAGGTGCGAGTAGAAGGATCTGACGACCTCCAGGATCCCCGATCTGGATCTTTTCAGGGACCCCGCAGTGTCAACCAGTCCTGTAACAACTTTACTATTCACTGACATCTTGCAGTTTCTGTAAGGGTCGGGCGAGCGGTACTTCCCGTAATCCCTCTCAAAAACCAAAGATGCGTGTCTATCATACTGACACCTCATTAGCAAAGATTTCACTCTGGAGATCTCCTCGCGGCTACCTCCAGTTGAGACAAGATGCTCGAGTTTCCTCCTCAGGCCCTGATACAGGCGATACCTGTCCAGGCTCCTGAGGCTCGAGAGCTGGCGGAAGAATCTCGCCACCCTTTTCTTGAACATCTCCCACCACTCTGACTTACTACTACAAAGATCCAGTAAGGGTACCTGGCTCTGAAGAAAATCCTCAAAGGACTGTCTTATCTCCGCTTCTTCCAAGAGAGACGAATTGAGCCTTCAAAAGCCTCTTCCCATCCGGGGGGTCTCTGTAACATTCAGGGAAAACAAAATCATACAGTGATCGGAGAACTCCACCTCAACAACAGATACTGCTGAAGAGACGGCTTCCTCCTTTAAATAAAACCTGTCTATCCTGGACCTACAGTTACCTCTATGATAGGTGAACCCCTCGTGGCCTGCGGTGTGCCGGATGTGGACATCCACCAGGCGAGCCTCACTAGCTATACTATTAAGGGCGACGCTATCATAAGTCAGCTTGTCTCTGGAACCTCCTCTATCCCGGGGCCTCGTGACAGTGTTGAAGTCCCCTCCAAAGACGACCTGCCGACTCGTAAAAAGGTAGGGCTTGATCCTCGTAAAGAGACACTTCCGGTCCCACTTAGATTGGGGACCATAAATGTTAATGAGCCGAAGCTCCTGTCCCTTCATGAGGACATCTAATATCAGGCACCTCCCCATTTCTAACTCAATAACCCGTCGGCATTCTACTGGTGCGGTAAAAAGGACCGCCACTCCGCTATACGGCTCGGCCGCAAGAGACCAATAGGAGGGCCCGAGTCTCCACTCCCTCTTAGCTATAAACACCTCTGCCATATTTGGCAGCCTGGTCTCTTGCAAAAAGAAAATGTCAGCTTCAACCCGGCTGAGAAAATCAAAGGCCGCAAATCTAGCCATATTTGACTTAATGCTGGCGACATTAATGGACGCCAGCGTCAACGGAGTGGGTACCGCCATCATTGGTGATTGAATTAGATGGCTTTCTTCTTCCCACTCCCCTTACCCTCTGCCTCAGAGGAGGAATCCTTCCCCCTCTTTAATGACACAGAGGTGTCCATTCCCACATTTTTCCTTCTTTTCTCCTCCTCGTCTCCGGACTCTGGGCCAGTCCCTCCCCCCAAGGACCCTGCATCCCCAGGAGAAGGAGACTCGGCGCCCCCTGTAAGCTCCGCTGAAGCCGGAACCTCACCCTCGGCCTCCTCCTCAGAGGAAGAGATGTTATCAAGGGCTTGGAACCGGTTAGAAAGACCAACCAGAGGGGAGTCAGTTTTACCTTCCTTAGGTACCTTGGTCAGAGTGGGAGAAGATGTTTTATCTCCCTTCTTTTTCTTCTTTTTGGTGCCGAGCTTACGCTTGTTCTCTAGCCACCGCTTATTATCCTCATCCATACTTTCATAATGGGAGGATTCTGAGGCAGAGGCGGTTTCCTCCCTGTGGATCCTCCTGACCTCCTCATCCAACTCATCATCCCTCGGGGCCTCAGCAGCAGGACTGGCATCCAGGACAGGGGCTGCCCCGGTAGTCTGGGGCTCGCCCCGCTCCCTCTCCTGTCTGCGCTTGTCTAGACGCCTCAGCTGGGCAGGCGTCTTTTTATTGCTTTTCTTCCCTGGCCCCTCGGCTCCCCCACCCCTGCTAGTCCCCTCCCCAGCAGAATCGGCCTCACGGCTTACTCCCACCGGGGTCTCGACTGCATTAGCGAAGGAGCGAGGACAACGGCTGAATGGGTGACCTAACTCACCACACAGGTGGCACCTAATCTCCACACAAGAGGCGGCAAGATGGCCGACACCCCCACACAACGCGCATTTCTGCACGGTGCAGTTTGCACTGAAGTGTGTGGGGTCGCCGCACCTGTGACAGAGCTTCGGTTGCCCCTGGTAGAAGACCAGGATACGATCCCTACCCAGGAAGGCAGACGATGGAATGTGGGCAACCGTACCACCTGAACGCTTAAGTTTTACCATAAACGTCCAGGCCCCTGACCAGATACCAAACTCGTCGCGGTTTTTCTTTGGCATCTCCACCACCTCTCCATACCGACCAAGCCACGTCATGATGTCATAGCAAGAAAGCGACTCGTTACGAGTCATCACGGTCACTTTCTTGATCTGGTTTTGGCGAGACACTGCCTGAACGGCAAAGTCTCGCCAGCCGGGCTCATTTTTTGCCAGCTCATAATTCGCCCAGAAGAGCTCAAGCCCCTCCGGCCGAACAAAGCTGATATCAAACTCAGGCGTGGAATAGGGATGTATCAAGGCGTAGATGTCAATCGCCTTGAAGCCCATCCTCAGCAGGAGCTCCACAACTTTAGACCTTGGAGGACATGCATCACTGCCCCTCCACCGAAGACGGACCACATTCCTACGCACACTGCCTGGCCCAGCTGTTGGGAGGGACCACACTGTATCCCCCCCTTTTTGCTCTCGGAAGGCCCCGAGGCCATGCCTCTCTATCCAGAAGGATAGATCAACCTCTCGACCCTCTACCATTAGTGATCTCTCCCCCTTCTTTAGAGCCTCCAGAAGGCGCCGTTGCAACATGCCGTCCCCAAAGCCCGGAGACAAGGAGGATGCCCTATTTGCCCCGGAGGTGACACTGGCATAACTCTGGACAGGTGTTGCCACCCCCGGGGGGGCAACCGGACCAGTGACCACATCAGCCCGAACAGCAACACCATTACCCACCTCCATCTCACCCTCCACCAAACCAGCAACCACACCACTAGACAATGAATTAGCCTCATTCACCCCCACCACCACATTCATTCCTGCTGGACCAGTAACAATGGCGGATGACATTTTGACCTCTGCATCAGGCACAAGGGGCTCAGTCACCTCCATAGAACTGGAGGCGACCTCACCCCCGGTCTTATGTGTGCCCTCCACATCATTGGTCGGTAATTTCCGCTGTTTGGCATTCGGAATAATGTGCCGCTGATCTTTAGATGCTGTTAGGCGCCGCTGATCTTTAGCATCAGGATCTTCCGGACCAGCGACGCCAACACAAAATAGCACTTTCGTGGGAGGACTGGAACGCTCAGCCCCGACAGCCCCCTCACACTGCCGTCGCTTCTCAACTAAGTGATCAGCGGCAACAGCATTCAGAGGTGCCAAGGCTACCGGAGCTGCCCCCGACACCGGGCTGCTCCCCCCTCCCACTGAGGAGTGCACCACAGCATCGTGGCCTGATGGAACGCCTGCCGCCGGGCCGCCCTCAATGTCCAGCCTCTCGGCTGATGCACCTCCTGCTGCGTCCCCGCTACTACAAGCAGAGACGGAGCTCTGCGCCTCACTACCGCGCTCTGTAATCTCCCCGCGCCTTTGCACCGGATCCACAGCAGAACCCGGGCTGGGCTGGGCAACGGGGCTTATACAGCGAGCTGAGCCTGCCGCCGACTCAGGGGGTACAGGGAGGGGGGCATATACGTATCTTACCGCCTCCTGCAGCTTTGGCTTGGTCTTCTTTGCCTTTTTGTGGCCCCCAGGTGCCTCTTCTGGTAGATCGTCACCAAGATGGAAGTTTTGGAGGCACACTGGGGACTCCAGGAGCTTAATCTCCACCATTAGCGCCCCTCCCTGGCCGCTGCTGTCACTGTCCTCCCCAGAGCCGGCAGAACTGCGACCGGATGTCACTGTCGCCTGTCCTGCAGGGAGCTCGCTGCACGTGGCCTGCGGGTGACTTTGCAGGCTGCCAGGTGGGGCTTGCTGCTGGTCATCATCACTCTCATCATCCACCTGGCTCTCAGGCTGCAGCCCTATCTGCCTTTGCTCTCTGGTATCAGCCATTTCTCTAAAGCGGTCTTCATTTATTAGTTTTTCTTTGAAATGACCACTCTGCTCCCTGATGTCAGCTTTCCTCAGTTCCAGCAGGTGAATCTCGCTGGTCAGTCGCTTTACCTCGGCTTGGAGTTTAGCCTTGCTCTGTTTGGAGGCCCCCGCAGCTTTGGCGCTTGTGCAGCGCAGCTCCTCCCGGAGCCTCCTGATGAGCTTACTGGCATCTTCATACTCACGGAGGCGGATCATGACCCGGGAGGCATAGGTGGACACAGACTCCCGGGGTCCCTGCAGCGCCCAACCCCCCTCAGGGAGGTCGGCCTCACCTCCGTGAGCACTCCGCTTTCCTCCGGAAGGAGCACCATCTTGCACGCCGCTGTCAGGCTTTACCTCCATGCTGGAAGCCTTGCGGCTTCTGGGGGTCTCCACAATCCCGGGAGGAGTAGGAGCCACATTGCTGCGACTCCTGGTGCAGCGTCTCACCCCCGAGTCCTCTGATGTGCAGGCCGGTTGCTGGTTTCTTCTGCCCCCCGCCGGCCTGGTTCGGGAAGCAGAAGCCTGGGGCTTGGCTCCTTCACTCATCCCAGAAACGAGCTCTCCCTCCGGGAAAGAGAGAGAGCAGGTCCCCAGGTGGAGAGGTGTTGGTTTCTCAGAGATCAGGAGCTCACAGCAGGATCTGCAGCCACCACACCCGTAATCAGCACACTGACTAGCAGCTGATCAGAGCTGCACCCAGTATACTGCTGGTGGAGTCACTGTGTACATACATTACATTACTGATCCTGAGTTACATCCTGTATTATACTCCAGAGCTGCACTCACTATTCTGCTGGTGCAGTCACTGTGTACATACATTACATTACTGATCCTGAGTTATCTCCTGTATTATACTCCAGAGCTGCACTCACTATTCTGCTGGTGCAGTCACTGTGTACATACATTACATTACTGATCCTGAGTTATCTCCTGTATTATACTCCAGAGCTGCACTCACTATTCTGCTGGTGCAGTCACGGTGTACATACATTACATTACTGATCCTGAGTTACATCCTGTATTATACTCCAGAGCTGCACTCACTATTCTACTGGTGCAGTCACTGTGTACATACATTACATTACTGATCCTGAGTTACATCCTGTATTATACTCCAGAGCTGCACTCACTATTCTACTGGTGCAGTCACTGTGTACATACATTACATTACTGATCCTGAGTTACACCCTGTATTATACTCCAGAGCTGCACTCACTATTCTGCAGGTGCAGTCACTGTGTACATACATTACATTACTGATCCTGAGTTACATCCTGTATTATACTCCAGAGCTGCACTCACTATTCTGCTGGTGCAGTCACTGTGTACATACATTACATTACTGATCCTGAGTTACATCCTGTATTATACTCCAGAGCTGCACTCACTATTCTGCTGGTGCAGTCACTGTGTACATACATTACAATACTGATCCTGAGTTACATCCTTTATTATACTCCAGAGCTGCACTCACTATTCTGCTGGTGCAGTCACTGTGTACATACATTACATTACTGATCCTGAGTTATCTCCTGTATTATACTCCAGAGCTGCACTCACTATTCTGCTGGTGCAGTCATGGTGTACATACATTACATTACTAATCCTGAGTTACATCCTGTATTATACTCCAGAGCTGCGCTCACTATTCTGCTGGTGCAGTCACTGTGTACATACATTACATTACTGATCCTGATTTACATCCTGTATTATACTCCAGAGCTGCACTCACTATTCTGCTGGTGCAGTCACTGTGTACATACATTACATTACTGATCCTGAGTTACATCCTGTATTATACTCCAGAGCTGCACTCACTATTCTGCTGGTGCAGTCACTGTGTACATACATTACATTACTGATCCTGAGTTATCTCCTGTATTATACTCCAGAGCTGCACTCACTATTCTGCTGGTGCAGTCACGGTGTACATACATTACATTACTGATCCTGAGTTACATCCTGTATTATACTCCAGAGCTGCACTCACTATTCTACTGGTGCAGTCACTGTGTACATACATTACATTACTGATCCTGAGTTACACCCTGTATTATACTCCAGAGCTGCACTCACTATTCTGCAGGTGCAGTCACTGTGTACATACATTACATTACTGATCCTGAGTTACATCCTGTATTATACTCCAGAGCTGCACTCACTGTTCTGCTGGTGCAGTCACTGTGTACATACATTACATTACTGATCCTGAGTTACATCCTGTATTATACTCCAGAGCTGCACTCACTATTCTGCTGGTGCAGTCACTGTGTACATACATTACATTACTGATCCTGAGTTACATCCTGTATTATACTCCAGAGCTGCACTCGCTATTCTGCTGGTGCAGTCACTGTGTACATACATTACATTACTGATCCTGAGTTACATCCTGTATTATACTCCAGAGCTGCACTCACTATTCTGCTGGTGCAGTCACGGTGTACATACATTACATTACTGATCCTGAGTTACATCCTGTATTATACTCCAGAGCTGCACTCACTATTCTGCTGGTGCAGTCACTGTGTACATACATTACATTACTGATCCTGAGTTACATCCTGTATTATACTCCAGAGCTGCACTCACTATTCTGCTGGTGCAGTCACTGTGTACATACATTACATTACTGATCCTGAGTTACATCCTTTATTATACTCCAGAGCTGCACTCACTATTCTGCTGGTGCAGTCACTGTGTACATACATTACATTACTGATCCTGAGTTATCTCCTGTATTATACTCCAGAGCTGCACTCACTATTCTGCTGGTGCAGTCATGGTGTACATACATTACATTACTAATCCTGAGTTACATCCTGTATTATACTCCAGAGCTGCGCTCACTATTCTGCTGGTGCAGTCACTGTGTACATACATTACATTACTGATCCTGATTTACATCCTGTATTATACTCCAGAGCTGCACTCACTATTCTGCTGGTGCAGTCACTGTGTACATACATTACATTACTGATCCTGAGTTACATCCTGTATTATACTCCAGAGCTGCACTCACTATTCTGCTGGTGCAGTCACTGTGTACATACATTACATTACTGATCCTGAGTTATCTCCTGTATTATACTCCAGAGCTGCACTCACTATTCTGCTGGTGCAGTCACGGTGTACATACATTACATTACTGATCCTGAGTTACATCCTGTATTATACTCCAGAGCTGCACTCACTATTCTACTGGTGCAGTCACTGTGTACATACATTACATTACTGATCCTGAGTTACACCCTGTATTATACTCCAGAGCTGCACTCACTATTCTGCAGGTGCAGTCACTGTGTACATACATTACATTACTGATCCTGAGTTACATCCTGTATTATACTCCAGAGCTGCACTCACTGTTCTGCTGGTGCAGTCACTGTGTACATACATTACATTACTGATCCTGAGTTACATCCTGTATTATACTCCAGAGCTGCACTCACTATTCTGCTGGTGCAGTCACTGTGCACATACATTACATTACTGATCCTGAGTTACATCCTGTATTATACTCCAGAGCTGCACTCGCTATTCTGCTGGTGCAGTCACTGTGTACATACATTACATTACTGATCCTGAGTTACATCCTGTATTATACTCCAGAGCTGCACTCACTATTCTGCTGGTGCAGTCACGGTGTACATACATTACATTACTGATCCTGAGTTACATCCTGTATTATACTCCAGAGCTGCACTCACTATTCTGCTGGTGCAGTCACTGTGTACATACATTACATTACTGATCCGGAGTTACATCCTGTATTATACTCCAGAGCTGCACTCACTATTCTGCTGGTGCAGTTGACTCGCCCCCTGGGCCGTGGGGCACTCGGAGCCGGGCAACAGGGAGACGATGGGGGTAGTGGTGGCGACCCGGTTCCGTGGCTCAGGGTGGTCAGACCAATGGTAGTCTGCTATGTGCTGTTCATGTTGTCCGACTACGCCACCCGTGGATTGCGGTTATTATGAACCGCCGCTGCAAGGTAATCCCCTGAGGCTGATGGTGTACGCAGCTGAGGTTGTTTAACTTCCCACGGGCAGAGTGTAGCCCCAGGGTTGTGCAATGGATGATGGGGGTGATGGCGTAGGGAGTCCCAGTACCGGTAGTGCTGGAGAACCGAGAAAGTACACAGACAACGTACTGCAATCCAATGTCTTTTACTCACAGTTCATGTGCTTCGGGTCACTTCTGTACAGGTAGTGACCGCCCGAGCCGTGCTGCGTCCACCAGGTGTGGGGCTCGGTCAACTCCCAGGCAGTTCAGAAGTCTGGCTCAGGACCCCCTTTTGTCCTTTCTCTGGCCTGCCTCACCAGTGACCCACTTTTGTCCAGCTGCCGCGGATCTGCGCGGGTAAACGTGGGCCCCGTTCCCCGCTGTCCTATATGGCGACTTCCTAGCAGGTTTGATGAGGTGTCGCACCAATAAATGATCACGACCTCCGGTCTTTGGCTGAGGGTAGTTTCTCCTCCACCAACTTGGGATCCGGTACCCTTAATCTGCCTGACCCTTCACCCGGTATTCTCATGGGTTCTTAGGGTCCCTTCCACCTTCTTGTTCCTGAGCCCTTCTGTTTCTCTATCTCTCCTTTTCCTTTTCTGTTCCTTCTTCTCCTGTTCCTTCTTCTCCTCCTTTCTCGGCCTTTTCTCTAGGCCCACTCCTGAGCAGAGCTCCTACAGAGCCTCTGCTCCCTGTCTTCTCCTCTGACTGAACAGACTGACTGACTGACCCTGATCTAAGATGGTGCCCACCTTTTATACTTCCCTCTAAAGCATGAGCCCAGGTGACCAGCAACCAATGGGCTCCTGTCTATGCTCAGGAACCGTCCCCTCCTGCTCCTACATCACCGGGTTTTCCTCCCCCCTCCCCACTCCAGCCAGGGACATGGTCTGTCGTGCCTGCATTACTGTCTAATGGGAGCACCGTTGAACTGTCCCCCGGAAATGGGGTGAGTATGTGTATGCAGCTACCTGAGCCCTGGTCCATACTCCATCCTTACCGGGAGTGGAATATCACACCTCTGGCAGAGGTGCAATACCCCTGTAGCGGCCGAACCCTCGGGGCGCTACATTCCTCCCTGGTAAACCACAGCACGTCCTCGGGCTGGAAAAGAGCAAAAACAATTAAGTACAGGATATGCAAAACTTTTTCAAAACTTTTCACATTTGGAAACGGACGGCACAGTTCAATTCCCTTTATGGGAAACACTTCCCTCTCTTGTTACACTACTATAAAACACTTTGCTAATGCCTCCAGAACTCTTTTGTCACACAAACATTATAGAAAACTTTCACATTACTATGTAGCAGCATATAAAACTTATTCATATAAAACATTTTTAAGCAAAACACATTCTTGGATCCCGGCCGCGGTGCAACTCGCGACCAGGTGTTCATTCTTCTTTTAAGTGCCAAAACTGCAGCAAACTTTTAGACGTGAGGGACTCTCTGTCCCGAGGTAGACGTTGCAGTCTTGTTATAAAACCAGTAGGGGGCGCTTTAGGAAGCGCAACTATTTACAGGGTATTGGCCGGTCCCAGTCCTCGGCCGGTTGGAAAGGGGAAATAGCTGCTCTCAGTCCTCAGCCAGGTAGGGGATGAGGGGCAACGTTCAAACAGGTAACAGTCTCTTAACAGTCCCAACGGGGACCACATTTTCAAAACGGGAACAGTCCCAAAAACAGTTCCTTTACCCCGACGGGTAACTATTTACAGTTATGCGCTGCCATTTTTCAGCGGCGATGTCCTCCTTGCGCACCCTCCTCGGGATAGTCTTCAGACCTGTCCGGGTCCTCTTGGCTCTCCTCGTAGCCGTAGTGCTGCAGTTCTTCCTCAGTAAGCCGATGGACATAGAGGGCGTACGGTCCTTTTGCACCCTCGTGTCGGGTAAAGGCGACCACATCACCAGGGTAGAGGTCACGTCCACGGTGTCCCTCGGGTAGATGGCTTTCGACGTCCCTGCGGGTTACAAAGACGTCGCCGACGGTTTCCGGATCTCTTATAAAGCCCCAGCCATTTTCCATGTGGAACTTTATCACGGTCCCGGTGGCTCGGGGACCGCGGGCGGCCCGGGGATCTTGACGGGCCCTGCGCTTCTGCTCGGCACTCTGGGCCTGGAGCCGCTCCTCTCTGACGCGCCTCTCTCGCCATTCCCGCTCGAAGGTCACCAGCTGCTGTTGGCAGACCTCCAGACGACGGACCGCGTCCGCCCGGGTCTCCTGAGTGAACTCCATTAAGTTCTCACCAGCGGGGTCCCACTCAAATTGGGCGTCCTCTAGTGGGGGCGGGGTGACCTTTACGGGCTCCGGAGTAGGTATCAGGGGCTCGCGCGGGGGCTGGATCTTCCATGGCTGACCGCCGGTCAGTTCGGCCGGCCACTCCAGCGGCAGTCCATCCGGACCGGTGTGCTGGGCAAACAGGTCCGCGCCCAGCGGTGGTATAGCGGAGGACCCCGATCTGGGAGCAGCGCCCGGGGGCACTCAGCCTTGCGACCAGGCCGGGGGTCTTTTGGTTGTGTCCGGTGGCGGCCCAGTCCTGGGAAGGGGGCGCTGGTGGGGTGACGGCGCCCGGGTTTACCAGGCCTTGCGACCAGGCCGGTGACGCTTCCCTCTTTACGGTGCCCGGGGTCAAGGGGCGTGGCGCCGGGCGGGGCGTGGCCGCGGCGCTCGCCGCTTGAGGCCTAGCTGGGAGCTGTGGCGGCGCGGCAACAGGTGCGGTGAGTGGCGCTTCGGGTTCTGCGACGGGAGGCTGGGGCAGGCTTGCAGCTGCTGGGCCTGGGGTGGTAACGTCCCCTCTACTTGCCTCGGTCCTCGTGGCTCCCTCCGCGACGCCGTCTCCGGCCCTCACTCCTCCTTCACCGTCCTCAGAGGCAGGCGTACTCCGGGGTGCGGGTGATGCCTGCCGCTGGCGGGTTCCAGTCTGCCGGGCCAGTTCTTCTCTCCACCCGGCAAGCGCATCCCGCTGCGCCCGGACCATCCAGGTCCTCCAGCGCAGCTTGCGCACGCTCCGGATCTCTAGGGAGCTGCGCCAGGATCTCCGCTAGGCTGCATGGCGGTTCAGCCTGCAGCAGGCTCCGGGCCAAGGTATGGGTGTGGTTGAATCTTTCCTCCATTCCCGGGTGCGGTCCGTCCAGACTGATCCAGACAGTTTTCTTCTCTTCCCACCCCCATTGGGGGTGGTCCTGGGGCAACTTGGTAACAATCACTTTCAGGGGCAGCCCCCCCACGTTGATAGACATTTCCACAGCCACACTCATGGCTGTTGGGGGCGGGCTCCTTCTTTGGCACCATTCTGGGACCTGGCCCATGATGGGAGGTGGCTTCCTGTGGTCTTTTGGCGCGCACATTATGGCGCTCGTTCTTCTGGGGCGGGCGCCATCTTTAGTACAGTGAAACAGTCTCTTTTCAGGCACGCAATACCCGTTTGCGGCTGGTTGGTAACGATCCTGCCGACTACGCCAAAGCTGACTCGCCCCCTGGGCCGTGGGGCACTCGGAGCCGGGCAACAGGGAGACGATGGGGGTAGTGGTGGTGACCCGGTTCCGAGGCTCAGGGTGGTCAGACCAATGGTAGTCTGCTATGTGCTGTTCATGTTGTCCGACTACGCCACCCGTGGATTGCGGTTATTATGAACCGCCGCTGCAAGGTAATCCCCTGAGGCTGATGGTGTACTGTAACGGGTCTGGGAGGCGGAACCTCTGAGCTACTATACAAGGGGGCGGTCCTTGTAAGGGAGCGGGTGGCAACCAGGCAGGCAGTCACAGCAGGTGACCGGGACAGTCTCTAGAAGAACGGGCAGGAGGTCACGGCAAGTGACCGGGGCAGTCTCTGGATGAACGGGCAGATGGTCACGGCAAGTGACCGGGGCAGTCTCTGGGTGAACGGGCAGATGGTCACGGCAAGTGACCGGGGCAGTCTCTGGGTAAAGGGTTGGTACGACCTGTGGCGGCTGATGGTAGACGTGAGCTCCCAGGTGAGCAGGCGAGAGTCTCTGGATAAACGGGTGGTCACAGCATGTGACGGCGGAGCCTCCAGGAAGACCAACAGACAGGCGGCAGATGAGCGCTCCCAGGTGAGCGGGCAGAAGTCTCTGGACAGGCGGGTGGTCACAGCACGTGATGGCAGAGCCTCCAGGTAGGCTAGCAGACAGGCAGCAGATAAGCGCTCCCAGGTGAGCGGGCAGGAGTCACAGGACAGGCAGGTGGTCACAGCACGTGACGGCAGAGCCTCCAGGTAGGCTAGCAGGCAGGTAGCAGATGTGCGCTCCCAGGTGAGCGGGCAAGCTGGTCCATAGACAGACTGACAAGAGTTGGAAGGCAGACCGTCGGACCTCAGGCAAGCAGGCAGGTAGTTGATGTGCGCTCCCAGGTGAGCGGGCAAGCTGGTCCTTAGACAGACTGACAGGAGTAGTAAGGCAGACCGTCGGACCTCAGGCAAGCAGGCAGGTAGTTGAATATTAGGCAGGAATAAGACAGCAAGCTGGCAGGAATCTGGCAGGTAACTGGCAGGTAACTGGAAACGGGACCTGAGGGCTGAAGCAGAGTAGTGAACAGTGCAACAACATTGCTCGGGCACCTCCATTTTGGAGGAGGTGCCTTATATATGGTGAAGTCCTCCGGCCATTGGCCGGGGACTCCTTAGGACGGCGCGCGCGGCCCCTTTAAGAGGGAGGGAGAGCGCGCGCGCGCGCCCTAAGCACAGTGGCCGGGAAGGAGCGCGCGCTGCCAGCAGAGCGGGAGGAGGACGCCGGGCACGGAGCAGAGAGGTGAGGGGAACAGCGTCCCTGCCTGAGCGGGGCATGGATGTTCTCCCGGGGCTCCCACGTTCTCTCCTCAGGACCAAACCCCTTCCAATCTACTAGAAAAAAGGTCTTTCCTCTTACCCTTTTGGTGGCAAGAATGTTCTCTACCTCAAACTCGTCCTCAGCAGAAACCGGAGCAGGAGGCGTACCTGTAGACTTGGAAAAAGAGTTAAGTACCACAGGTTTGAGGAGAGATACATGGAAGGAGTTAGGGATCCGTAAGTTGGCCGGGAGTTTCAATTTATAGGCCACCGGGTTGATCTGACTGATGACCTCCAGAGGACCGATGAACCGAGGCCCTAACTTGTAAGAAGGTATCTTGAGTCGGACATATTTAGATGAGAGCGAGACTTTATCTCCAGGACGAAATTGTGGAGGATCCAGGCGTTTTTTGTCAGCGTGTCTTTTCATCCGTTCGGACGACTGAAGGAGTGCGGATCGGGTACTCTCCCAAATGGAGGAAAATTTGCTAACGAGAGATTCCGCAGCCGGGTTGTCCACAGAGGTGGAGACAGGAAAAAGAATCTGAGGATGCTGACCGAAGACTACAAAAAACGGGGATTTGGAGGAGGATTCGCTCTCGTGATTGTTATAAGAGAACTCGGCCCATGGTAGGAGATCCACCCAGTCTGAATGATGGGCATTAACGAAGCGCCGGAGGTAACTGGTCAGGTTCTGATTGATCCGCTCCACTTGACCATTGGACTGTGGGTGGTAAGCGGAAGAGAAGTCCAGGGTGACGTCTAGCAGTTTACAAGTGGCTCTCCAGAAGCGTGAGGTGAACTGTACCCCACGATCCGACACGATGTGGAGGGGCAGGCCATGAAGACGAAAGATGTGACGAATAAAGTCTTTCGCTAGCTCGGGTGCAGACGGGAGACCTGGCAGGGGAACGAAATGAGCCATCTTGGAGAAGCGGTCAGCGACCACCCAAATGACCGTACAACCGGCAGAGACTGGGAGGTCAGTTATAAAGTCCATTGCTATATGCTGCCAGGGGGCAGCAGGTACAGAAAGCGGAAGGAGGCGACCGGCTGGCAGATGTCTCGGAACCTTGTTGCGGGCACAGGACACACAGGCAGAAACAAAGTCTATTACGTCCTTGTGCAGGGTAGGCCACCAGTAGTGCCGGGTAATAAGCTGGAGGGTCTTTTTCTGACCGGCGTGGCCAGCCAGTTTAGACGAGTGACCCCAGTGAAGGATCTTCTCCCGATCAGGTACTGATACGAACGTCTTTCCGGGAGGGAGACGATTTAGACTCACGGGAGCCACCTGCATTACTCTGGCGGGATCGATGATGTGTTTCGGATCTTCCTCGAGATCAGACACCAGAAAGGATCGAGACAAGGCGTCCGCCTTGACGTTTTTGTCAGCCGGGCGAAAATGAAGAACAAAATCAAAGCGAGCAAAAAACAAGGACCACCGGGCTTGGCGCGGGTTAAGTCTCTGGGCATGCTGGAGGTAAGCCAAGTTCTTGTGGTCAGTGTAAATTATTACCGGGTGAAGAGCCCCCTCGAGCAGGTACAGAAAGCGGAAGGAGGCGACCGGCTGGCAGATGTCTCGGAACCTTGTTGCGGGCACAGGACACACAGGCAGAAACAAAGTCTATTACGTCCTTGTGCAGGGTAGGCCACCAGTAGTGCCGGGTAATAAGCTGGAGGGTCTTTTTCTGACCGGCGTGGCCAGCCAGTTTAGACGAGTGACCCCAGTGAAGGATCTTCTCCCGATCAGGTACTGATACGAACGTCTTTCCGGGAGGGAGACGATTTAGACTCACGGGAGCCACCTGCATTACTCTGGCGGGATCGATGATGTGTTTCGGATCTTCCTCGAGATCAGACACCAGAAAGGATCGAGACAAGGCGTCCGCCTTGACGTTTTTGTCAGCCGGGCGAAAATGAAGAACAAAATCAAAGCGAGCAAAAAACAAGGACCACCGGGCTTGGCGCGGGTTAAGTCTCTGGGCATGCTGGAGGTAAGCCAAGTTCTTGTGGTCAGTGTAAATTATTACCGGGTGAAGAGCCCCCTCGAGCAGGTAACGCCACTCCTCCAATGCCAGTTTGATGGCCGATAACTCTCGGTCTCCTATGGAATAATTGCGCTCTGAGGAGGAGAAGAGTTTAGAGAAGAAGCCGCAAGTTACCATCCTCCCGGAAGATGATTTTTGAGTAAGTACCGCTCCGGCTCCAGAGGAGGAGGCGTCAACTTCCAGGAAGAACTGCTTGTTGCCGTCCGGGCGATGCAGCACCGGGGCGGAAGAGAAGGCCTGTTTTAAGGAAAGAAAGGCCTCCTCTGCTTCGGGCGGCCACTCTTTGGGATTAGTACCCTTACGGGTGAGCGCGGAAAATTGGGGCAGTCCGGGAAGAGAAGTGCGGTATGAAGAGGCGGTAGTAGTTGGCGAAGCCCAGGAACCGCTGAATGGCCTTCAACCCCTCCGGTCGAGGCCATTTCTCGATGGCAGACAGTTTCTCTGGATCCATTCGTAGGCCGGTCTGAGAAATAATGTAGCCCAAAAACGGAAGCGAGGTCTGCTCAAAGAGGCACTTCTCGTATTTAGCGAAGAGGTGATTCTGCCTGAGCCTGAGCAGGACCTGACGAACGTCCCTCCGGTGAGTCTGGAGATCCGGAGAGAAGACCAAGATGTCGTCCAGGTACACCACTACGCAGGAGTAGAGAAGGTCCCGGAAGATGTCATTGACCAACTCTTGAAAGACGGCAGGAGCGTTACAGAGACCAAAGGGCATTACCAGATATTCATAGTGGCCGTCCCGGGTGTTGAATGCCGTCTTCCATTCATCCCCCTGACGGATACGAACCAGGTTGTACGCCCCACAGAGGTCCAGTTTGGTGAAGATTCTAGCCCCCCTCAGACGATCAAATAACTCCGGAATGAGCGGAAGGGGGTACTTATTCTTCACCGTGATCTGGTTAAGGCCTCTATAGTCTATACAGGGACGGAGAGAGCCGTCCTTCTTTTTGACGAAAAAGAAGCCTGCTCCCGCCGGGGAGGTAGATTTCCGGATGAATCCCCTGGCCAGATTCTCCTCAATATATTCGGACATCGACCGGGTCTCAGCAGCGGATAATGGATAAATACGCCCACGGGGAGGAGTAGTACCAGGTAACAGGTCGATAGGGCAGTCGTATGGTCTATGAGGGGGTAGTGTCTCTGCCTCCTTTTTATTAAAGACATCAGCATAAGACCAATAAGGAATCGGAAGTCCAAGTAGATTAGCTGGGGTAGGAGAAGGACGGACGGGATGGACGGGAACCAGACAGGTCTTATGGCAGTCCTGTCCCCAGCGAAGGACTTCTCCGGTCTGCCAGTCAAGCATGGGTGCATGTCTCTGGAGCCAAGGTAGACCTAGCAAGAGGGCGTGAGAGAGTCCAGGCAGAACATGAAAGGAGATACTCTCAGAATGCAGCATTCCCACCTGCAGAGTAATGGATTCGGTGATGAGTTGGATGGGGCGTGGTAAGAGACCCCCATCCACGGCAGCAACAGACAAGGGTACAGCCAGAGGTTTGGTGGGGATGCGGTATTTCTCTACCAGGGACTGTGAAATAAGATTCCCGGCTGCTCTAGAGTCAAGTTGGGCTAGTTCGAAAAAACGGTTCTCCCCGCAGACAATTGAGACTGACAGCAGCAGAGATGGAGAGGATTTATTCTTGTCTTGGTCGACCTCTCTGAGCGAACCTAGACACAGGCGTTTCCCGACCTCTCCGGGCAGGCACGGATCCGGTGCTCCTTACTGCCACAGTAGAAGCAGCTCCCCTCGGCACGGCGTAAGTCCTGACGGGTTTTGACCATCTTGGTCTGGTCGACTTGCATAGGCTCAGGAGAGTGTACCTGGGGAGAGACGGATTTCTGAAAAGTAGGAGCTAGACGTGGAAACCTCCTCTCACGGGTGACCTCTTTGGCACGCTCCTGGAACCGTAGGTCAATCCGGGTGGCAAGAGTTATTAGGTCATCGAGAGTGGTAGGAATGTCCCGACCGTCAAGTTCATCTTTAATACGGCCGGACAGACCCTCCCAGAAGACGGATACCAGAGCGTCGTCATCCCAGGCCAGCTCCGAGGCAAGGGTACGGAACTGTATGGCATATTGGCCCACGGTGAGACTTCCCTGACGGAGGCGTAGCAGTGATGATGCGGATGAGGTCTTCCGTCCGGGTTCGTCGAAGACTTTCCGGAAAGCCATGAGAAAGGCAGGCAAGTCGGACACCAGGGGGTCTCCTCTCTCCCATAGAGGATTTAGCCAGGCCAGGGCCTCCCCGGTGAGATGGGACATGATGAAGGCAATTTTGGCCCAGTCGGAGTTAAACTGGTGGGACAGGAGTTCAAAGTGCAGGGTGCACTGATTTATGAAGCCCCGAGCCTGGGCGGAGTCGCCTCCGAAGCGAGGAGGTGCAGAAAGCCGGGGTCCGGGGTAGGATACCATGGTATTAGTGGACAGCGGAGCTGCCGGATTGCGAGTCATGGCACTGGCGGAGGTTGCTGGCGGAGCAGTCAGAGTGTCCAGGCGAGAATTGACATTCCGCAGGTGACCCAGGATGGACTCCTGTTGGGACCTCTGACGGGACAGTTCATGACACAGGTCCGAGAGCGAGGGAGCTTGGGTGCCACCGGGTTCCATGGCCCGAGCAAACTGTAACGGGTCTGGGAGGCGGAACCTCTGAGCTACTATACAAGGGGGCGGTCCTTGTAAGGGAGCGGGTGGCGACCAGGCAGGCAGTCACAGCAGGTGACCGGGACAGTCTCTAGAAGAACGGGCAGGAGGTCACGGCAAGTGACCAGGGCAGTCTCTGGATGAACGGGCAGATGGTCACGGCAAGTGACCGGGGCAGTCTCTGGGTGAACGGGCAGATGGTCACGGCAAGTGACCGGGGCAGTCTCTGGGTGAACGGGCAGATGGTCACGGCAAGTGACCGGGGCAGTCTCTGGGTAAAGGGTTGGTACGACCTGTGGCGGCTGATGGTAGACGTGAGCTCCCAGGTGAGCAGGCGAGAGTCTCTGGATAAACGGGTGGTCACAGCATGTGACGGCGGAGCCTCCAGGAAGACCAACAGACAGGCGGCAGATGAGCGCTCCCAGGTGAGCGGGCAGAAGTCTCTGGACAGGCGGGAGGTCACAGCACGTGACGGCAGAGCCTCCAGGTAGGCTAGCAGACAGGCAGCAGATGAGCGCTCCCAGGTGAGCGGGCAGGAGTCACAGGACAGGCAGGTGGTCACAGCACGTGACGGCAGAGCCTCCAGGTAGGCTAGCAGGCAGGTAGCAGATGTGCGCTCCCAGGTGAGCGGGCAAGCTGGTCCATAGACAGACTGACAAGAGTTGGAAGGCAGACCGTCGGACCTCAGGCAAGCAGGCAGGTAGTTGATGTGCGCTCCCAGGTGAGCGGGCAAGCTGGTCCTTAGACAGACTGACAGGAGTAGTAAGGCAGACCGTCGGACCTCAGGCAAGCAGGCAGGTAGTTGAATATTAGGCAGGAATAAGACAGCAAGCTGGCAGGAATCTGGCAGGTATCTGGCAGGTAACTGGCAACGGGACCTGAGGGCTGAAGCAGAGTAGTGAACAGTGCAACAACATTGCTCGGGCACCTCCATTTTGGAGGAGGTGCCTTATATATGGTGAAGTCCTCCGGCCATTGGCCGGGGACTCCTTAGGACGGCGCGCGCGGCCCCTTTAAGAGGGAGGGAGAGCGCGCGCGCGCGCCCTAAGCACAGTGGCCGGGAAGGAGCGCGCGCTGCCAGCAGAGCGGGAGGAGGACGCCGGGCACGGAGCAGAGAGGTGAGGGGAACAGCGTCCCTGCCTAGCAGAGGGCAGGGACGCCGGCGCTACATGTACGCAGCTGAGGTTGTTTAACTCTCCACGGGAAGAGTGTAGCCCCAGGGTTGTGCAATGGATGATGGGGGTGATGGTGCAGGGAGTCCCAGTACCGGTAGGGCTGGAGAACCGAGAAAGTACACAGACAACGTACTGCAATCCAATGTCTTTTACTCACAGTTCATGTGCTTCGGGTCACTTCTGTACAGGTAGTGACCGCCCGAGCCGTGCTGCGTCCACCAGGTGTGGGGCTCGGTCAACTCCCAGGCAGTTCAGAAGTCTGGCTCAGGACCCCCTTTTGTCCTTTATCTGGCCTGCCTCACCAGTGACCCACTTTTGTCCAGCTGCTGCGGATCTGCGCGGGTAAACGTGGGCCCCGTTCCCCGCTGTCCTATATGGCGCCTTCCTAGCAGGTTTGATGAGGTGTCGCACCAATAAATGATCACGACCTCCGGTCTTTGGCTGAGGGTAGTTTCTCCTCCACCAACTTGGGATCCGGTACCCTTAATCTGCCTGACCCTTCACCCGGTATTCTCATGGGTTCTTAGGGTCCCTTCCACCTTCTTGTTCCTGAGCCCTTCTGTTTCTCTATCTCTCCTTTTCCTTTTCTGTTCCTTCTTCTCCTCCTTTCTCAACCTTTTCTCTAGGCCCACTCCTGAGCAGAGCTCCTACAGAGCCTCTGCTCCCTGTCTTCTCCTCTGACTGAACAGACTGACTGACTGACCCTGATCTAAGATGGTGCCCACCTTTTATACTTCCCTCTAAAGCATGAGCCCAGGTGACCAGCAACCAATGGGCTCCTGTCTACGCTCAGGAACCGTCCCCTCCTGCTCCTACATCACTGGGTTTTCCTCCCCCCTCCCCACTCCAGCCAGGGACATGGTCTGTCGTGCCTGCATTACTGTCTAATGGGAGCACCGTTGAACTGTCCCTCGGAAATGGGGTGAGTGTGCTGTATGCAGCTGCCTGAGCCCTGGTCCAAACTCCATCCTTACCCGGGAGTGGAATATCACACCTCTGGCAGAGGTGCAATACCCCTGTAGCGGCAGAACCCTCGGGGCGCTACACAGTCACTGTGTACATACATTACTGATCCTGAGTTACATCCTGTATTATACTCCAGAGCTGCACTCGCTATTCTGCTGGTACAGTCACTGTGTACATACATTACATTACTGATCCTGAGTTACATCCTGTATTATACCCCAGAGCTGCACTCACTATTCTGCTGGTACAGTCACTGTGTACATACATTACATTACTGATCCTGAGTTACATCCTGTATTATACTCCAGAGCTGCACTCACTATTCTGCTGGTACAGTCACTGTGTACATACATTACATTACTGATCCTGAGTTACATCCTGTATTATACTCCAGAGCTGCACTCACTATTCTGCTGGTGCAGTCACTGTGTACATACATTACATTACTGATCCTGAGTTACATCCTGTATTATACTTCAGAGCTGCACTCACTATTCTGCTGGTGCAGTCACTGTGTACATACATTACATTACTGATCCTGAGTTACATCCTGTATTATACTCCAGAGCTGCACTCACTATTCTGCTGGTGCAGTCACTGTGTACATACATTACATTACTGATCCTGAGTTACATCCTGTATTATGCTCCAGAGCTGCACTCACTATTCTGCTGGAGCAGTCACTGTGTACATACATTACATTACTGATCCTGAGTTACATCCTGTATTATACTTCAGAGCTGCACTCACTATTCTGCTGGTGCAGTCACTGTGTACATACATTACTGATCCTGAGTTACATCCTGTATTATACTCCAGAGCTGTACTCACTATTCTGCTGGTGCAGTCACTGTGTACATACATTACATTACTGATCCTGAGTTACATCCTGTATTATACTCCAGAGCTGCACTCACTATTCTGCTGGTGCAGTCACTATGTACATACATTACATTACTGATCCTGAGTTACATCCTGTATTATACTTCAGAGCTGCACTCACTATTCTGCTGGTGCAGTCACTGTGTGCATACATTACATTACTGATCCTGAGTTACATCCTGTATTATACTCCAGAGCTGCGCTCACTATTCTGTTGGTGGAATAACTGTGTACGTATATTACATTATATAAGCTTATTGTTACGCACGTGCCTCAGGGCTGGGGTCCGCTTCCCTACCTTATTTCTGCCGCCCTCCTCTGGGCTCCGCATCTGGACCTACAAGGACATTATCTCCCAAGAACTTTTAAGGACCAATTAGATATACCCCTGTGTGTGAATATTGTTTCTGTAATGTGTTCAATATTCATCTCCTGAGACTCCTGCAATTTCAACAATTTGCGCCTAATACTCTTGGAGACCTCCTGGTTAACCCACTGTTTGCTGTAAGACTCTTAAACTGCTTGTTAGAGACTGTTTACATTACGCTGCATTCATCTTTGCAAACTACTGTGATTTCTACAGAACCTTCAGACCTGCTCGTTAACACTTCGTCTGCTACCTGCTGCTTAATTCATCATTTGCAGTAAGCATCACAAACTGTTATCAGGGACTGTTCACATTAAGCTATACTCTGCTGTAGATCCTGTAATCTTCATTTGTGCTGCTGTTTTCCTCTACAACTGCCTTCTTGGTTTTGTGGCTTCCGGTGTGTCCTGTCTCACTTATTGGTCTGATGTCCAGCGTATCCTGTTGTCCAAATCCTCGTAGTTCTATGGGCCTACCAGCCTTCTGGTCCTACCAGCCTTCTGGGCCTACCAGCCTTCTGGTCCTACCAGCCTTCTGGGCCTACCAGCCTTCTGGGCCTACCAGCCTTCTGTGCCTACGTCCTAGGTCCATGTGTCCACCCTGACCTGTGGTTTTGAGAATGCACCTCGCCAGGTGAGCGCTAACAGAATTAGTGGAGCGTGAATTACTACTCCACGTAAGACATAAGAACACTCCTAAAGGCATGTGGACACACTGCAAAAGCTGCACAAGATATCAAGTCTGAACAGCAGGTTATATCTGCTAAGGAAACTGTGCAAAAATGAGACTCCGCAAAGAAAAGAATACACAGGAGCACATGAATGCAATGCTGAAAGCATTGGGTGAGAATATAAAAGACGGCCATGTTGTAGCAATATTGCTCTGCAGTTTACTTGATTCATCCAGTGCAATGATTAATGCATTAGAGACAAGTCTAGAAGGAGGACTATTATCCATAAAGTGTATGACAGCTATGGGACTCACTGTGAAATTCTAAGGTGACGAGCGGGTTATCCTGCTTGGAGAGTGGGTGATGGTTAATGTCAAAGTGGATGAGGATTTATATAATTGATACAGTAAGTGAGACGCTGTGAGCAATGACCCACAGACTGTATCCATGGGAGGAATAGATGTCTGGGTCACAGACATATAGAAACTAGTGTTGAGCGAGTATGTTCTGTTCCGAGTATGCTCGGGCGAGCTCCGAGTATTTACAGCTGCTCGGTGATATGGTTGAATCGCTCCCGTGTGCATGATTTGCAACTGTTTTACAGCTTTAATACATGTGAGGAATGTCTATTTCTTACACATTCCTCACATGTAATAAAACTGTCAAACTGTTGCAAATCATGCACACGGGAGCGATTCAACCTTGTCACCGAGCAGCTGTAAATGCTCGAAGCTCGGCCCGAGCATACTCGGAACAGAACATACTCGCTCAACACTAGTTTCTATATGTCTGTGACCCAGACATCTATTCCTCCCATGGATACAGTCTGTGGGTCATTGCTATTGCTATTGAAAGATCTGTCAGAGAAGAAGGAACAATCAAAAGGCAGAGAAATGCAGATGAAACCTCTGAGGGAGCAGGTGAAACAACTGACACTCTGTAGATAAACAACTGACACTCTGTAGATAAACAACTGACACTCTGTAGATAAACAACTGACACTCTGTAGATAAACAACTGACACTCTGTAGATAAAGAGAGCAAGAAGAAGAGATGTGTCCTGAGACAGAAAGTGTTTTGTCCAAAGGAAAGAAGGAAATAGACATGAAGATCATGGAAAAGAACGTTCTGAAGATGAAGATCAGAGAACTCGGACTAGCCAGGACGGATATTTTTAC
Organism: Phyllobates terribilis; assembly: GCF_046119375.1. Taxonomy (NCBI): domain Eukaryota; kingdom Metazoa; phylum Chordata; class Amphibia; order Anura; family Dendrobatidae; genus Phyllobates; species Phyllobates terribilis. The sequence goes on from NW_027362772.1 coordinate 308,177,838, forward strand.
AATGTTACTGACTACAGAGAGAGACGTCCCTGACTGATGAAGCACTGGGCCTAATGGACCGAGCTGTTGAGAACGGGTGATGGAGTATATAGCAGCTGCAGGCTTATGCAGTGAGAGGATATAATTCCCAGACAGCAGATGGCGCTGTATTCAGCGCTACATTGTGTGGACGCTCTGGTTTGTTGTCTCCTGTAATCCTCCATGATGGGGGTGATGCACACAACTGTTGCTGTATTTCCCGAGGAAAAAACATTCATTCTCCAGCAATGAGTCCAGAGCGATTGCACTGAAATCTGTAACACATTATCACTATCTTTCCATGGGCTTGCTGACTGTTTCCAATAGACTCCATCAGAACTGATCCTCGATCATCAGATTGATAAAGGTTTTGCTTTGTGCATTTTAGATCCTTTGGACACCGGTCAGATCGTTCATGAATTATCTGGTGTGGAGCTATTCCTGGACACTGTGACGCTGCACAACTCCTCATCGGCGCGGCTGCACTGGATGGTGAGAGAAGCCAACGTGTTCTCATTCCTCCTGCAGGATATTGGCATCTGCCGATATAAAGACCTCGTCATCTTCACATTAGATGGATGATGTCAGGAAATTTCCTGTTATGTCAGTAAAAATACAACTGACTGCTGGCAGTGAGAAAGGTGACAAGATTACATGGGGAAAGACCACCATTCATTCCTAGCGAAGGGGCTTTGATTGCATTTTATTATTTTAATAAGGGGGATATGATATACGGCAATTGTCTACTAGACGTTGGGTCCACTATGCGACCCCCACCTATCTCCAGAAGAGGGATTGGGGGAACCTAATCTTCTGGCTAAAATCTCAAAGGCTGCAGGTTAAAACTTCAAAAATATTTAGCCATCTTTAAATTCGGCAGAGTCCAGCGGTCACTACCGACATAACATGGTCACTGGGTGCACAATACAACTAAGTAATGCATCGCTCTATGTTTCAGGCGTCTTCATCGTCCCAGTATATAGAAGGCTACATCGTCTTCTACCGCACCCACACTGCATCAGATGCGGACTGGGAGAAGTGGGGGGTCGTCCCTGTTAATGAGAACACCGCCATCATCCCAGGACTGCGCAGAGGACAGAAGTTTGAGTTCAAAGTCCGACCGTACGGATGGACGGTATATGGTGCGGACAGTAACATCCGTCATGTCCTGATCCCCGAGGACGGTAAGATACAAGATGGCTAATAGTGTGCGAGATCCTCCGATGCTCCAGGAAAGATGCAACATTTCTTCTATAATGTCTGATGATCAGCACATTCCTCTCCTGAATAACTCTGTGCTTCTGGGCAGCCTTCCTTTTAGGATTGTTTTTTCAAATTACCGTGACAAAGAAGGTTCAGCACTTATGTCATCATGTCCCAGTGTCCTGAGGTTACAGTGGCTTCACATACACAAAGGGTTCACTCGATGGCGACAAACACCTGAGACATAGAGTAACTAACAATTAGTGATAACAAAATCCCAAGTCTGAGTCCTGCCCCCCATTGTCATTATCATGTACCTCGAGTGTCAGCGTCACTATCCCGTACCCCGAGTGTCGGCGCCACTATCCCGTACCCCGAGTGTCGGCGCCACTATCCCGTACCCCGAGTGTCTGCACCACTATCCCATCCCCCGAGTGTCTGCACCACTTTCCCGTCCCCTGAGTGTCTGCACCACTTTCCCCTCCCCTGAGTGTCTGCACCACTTTCCCGTCCCCTGAGTGTCTGCACCACTTTCCCGTCCCCTGAGTGTCGGCGCCACTATCCCGTACTCCGAGTGTCGGCGCCACTATCCCGTCCCCCGAGTGTCTGCACCACTAACCCGTCCCCCGAGTGTCTGCAGCACTATCCTATACTCCAAATGTCTGCACCACTATCCCGTCCCCCACGTGTCTGCACCACTATCCCGTCCCCCGAGTGTCTGCACCACTATCCTATACGCCAAGTGTCTGCACCACTATCCCGTACCCCGAGTGTCTGCGCCACTATCCCTTACCCTGAGTGTCTGCAGCACTATGCCGTCCTCCGAGTGTCTGCAGCACTATGCCGTCCCCCGAGTGTCTGCACCACTATCCCGTCCCCCGAGTGTCTGCACCACTATCCCGTCCCCCGAGTGTCGGCGCCACTATCCCGTCCCCCGAGTGTCTGCACCACTATCCCGTCCCCCGAGTGTCTGCACCACTATCCCGTCCCCCGAGTGTCGGCGCCACTATCCCGTCCCCCGAGTGTCTGCACCACTATCCCGTCCCCCGAGTGTCTGCACCACTATCCCGTCCCCCGAGTGTCTGCACCACTATCCTGTCCCCCGAGTGTCGGCGCCACTATTCCGTCCCCCAGTATCTGCACCACTATCCCGTCCCCCGAGTGTCTGCGCCACTATCCCGTCCCCCGAGTGTCTGCGCCACTATCCCGTCCCCCGAGTGTCTGCACCACTATCCCATCCCCCGAGTGTCTGCACCACTATCCTGTCCCCCGAGTGTCGGCGCCACTATTCCATCCCCCAGTATCTGCACCACTATCCCGTCCCCCGAGTGTCTGCGCCACTATCCCGTCCCCCGAGTGTCTGCGCCACTATCCCGTCCCCCGAGTGTCTGCGCCACTATCCCGTCCCCCGAGTGTCTGCACCACTATCCAGTCCCCCGAGTGTCTGCACCACTATCCTGTCCCCCGAGTGTCTGCACCACTATCCCATCCCCCGAGTGCCTGCACCACTATCCCGTCCCCCGAGTGTCTGCACCACTATCCCGTCCCCCGAGTGTCTGCACCACTATCCTGTCCCCCAAGTATCTGCACCGCTATCCTGTCCCCCGAGTGTCTTCACCGCTATCCCGTCCCCCGAGTGTCTGCACCGCTATCCCGTCCCCCGAGTGTCTGCACCGCTATCCCGTCCCCCGAGTGTCTGCACCGCTATCCCGTCCCCCGAGTGTCAGCGCCACTATCCTGTCCCCCGAGTGTCTGCACCACTATCCCGTCCCCCGAGTGTCTACACCACTATCCCGTCCCCGAGTGTCTGCACCACTTTCCCGTCCCCCGAGTGTCTGCACCACTATCCCGTCCCCCGAGTGTCTGCACCACTATCCCGTCCCCCGAGTGTCTGCACCACTATCCCGTCCCCCGAGTGTCTGCACCACTATCCCATCCCCCGAGTGTCTGCACCACTATCCCGTCCCCCGAGTGTCTGCACCACTATCCCGTTCCCCGAGTGTCTGCACCACTATCCCGTCCCCCGAGTGTCTGCACCACTATCCTGTTCCCCATGTATCTGCACCACTATCCTGTCCCCCGAGTGTCTTCACCGCTATCCCGTCCCCCGAGTGTCTGCGCCACTATCCCGTCCCCCGAGTGTCTGCGCCACTATCCCGTCCCCCGAGTGTCTGCACCACTATCCCATCCCCCGAGTGTCTGCACCACTATCCTGTCCCCCGAGTGTCGGCGCCACTATTCCATCCCCCAGTATCTGCACCACTATCCCGTCCCCCGAGTGTCTGCGCCACTATCCCGTCCCCCGAGTGTCTGCGCCACTATCCCGTCCCCCGAGTGTCTGCGCCACTATCCCGTCCCCCGAGTGTCTGCACCACTATCCAGTCCCCCGAGTGTCTGCACCACTATCCTGTCCCCCGAGTGTCTGCACCACTATCCCATCCCCCGAGTGCCTGCACCACTATCCCGTCCCCCGAGTGTCTGCACCACTATCCCGTCCCCCGAGTGTCTGCACCACTATCCTGTCCCCCAAGTATCTGCACCGCTATCCTGTCCCCCGAGTGTCTTCACCGCTATCCCGTCCCCCGAGTGTCTGCACCGCTATCCCGTCCCCCGAGTGTCTGCACCGCTATCCCGTCCCCCGAGTGTCTGCACCGCTATCCCGTCCCCCGAGTGTCAGCGCCACTATCCTGTCCCCCGAGTGTCTGCACCACTATCCCGTCCCCCGAGTGTCTACACCACTATCCCGTCCCCGAGTGTCTGCACCACTTTCCCGTCCCCCGAGTGTCTGCACCACTATCCCGTCCCCCGAGTGTCTGCACCACTATCCCGTCCCCCGAGTGTCTGCACCACTATCCCGTCCCCCGAGTGTCTGCACCACTATCCCATCCCCCGAGTGTCTGCACCACTATCCCGTCCCCCGAGTGTCTGCACCACTATCCCGTTCCCCGAGTGTCTGCACCACTATCCCGTCCCCCGAGTGTCTGCACCACTATCCTGTTCCCCATGTATCTGCACCACTATCCTGTCCCCCGAGTGTCTTCACCGCTATCCCGTCCCCCGAGTGTCAGCGCCACTATCCTGTCCCCCGAGTGTCAGCGCCACTATCCCGTCCCCCAAGTGTCAACGCCACTATCCTGTCCCCCGAGTGTCTGCACCACTATCCCGTCCCCCGAGTGTCAGCGCCACTATCCTGTCCCCCGAGTGTCTGCACCACTATCCCGTCCCCCGAGTGTCTGCACCACTATCCTGTCCCCCGAGTGTCAGCGCCACTATCCCGTCCCCCAAGTGTCAACGCCACTATCCTGTCCCCCGAGTGTCTGCACCACTATCCCGTCCCCCGAGTGTCTGCACCACTATCCCGTCCCCCGAGTGTCTGCACCACTATCCCGTCCCCCGAGTGTCTGCACCACTATCCCGTCCCCCGAGTGTCTGCACCACTATCCCGTCCCCCGAGTGTCTGCACCACTATCCCGTACCCTGAGTGTCGCAGCCCCCATGTTCCAGCTGAGATGTGCTATAAGGTAGGACTTTCTGCATTCTCACCGGTCGCCTCAGGAGACAATCATCCCTCTCATCCTCGGCAGCTGTGAGTGACATTCTGACATTCTCCGATTTCACTGTGGAGATTAATTCAGCAGAAAATTAATTAGAGTTTATGAGACAGAGAATGAGAATATTGCAACCGCCTGGAACACAGATCATGTCACCACCGTAAAGGAGCGCGCCGTCACCCTCATCACTACCATAAGGCGGGAGAAACACCATTTATTTTATCCTTTAATTCTCACTGCTAACAGTTTGTTACAGTTGTGTCCAGTCTAGTTTATCCTCTGCGACTCTCTGTCCTGTGCTGATTCATTGTTACAATGTATCAGTGCAGGTAACATGTATCAGCCTGGAGCCTATATTGTGTGCCTCACGGAAAATTGTCTAGATTGGATATAATTGTGACAAATCCCCAGCTGTGAAAAGTATTTTACGTGAATATTGTGGTTGTAACTATGAGGTTTTTTCACCCCGGTATGGTCTCTTCTGTAGTTCCTGGACCTGCTCCACAGGAGGTGAACATCACATTGGTCGGCGGTGGCAATGGATCCATCATTGTGGGCTGGGAACCCCCGCCGCCGGATCGGCACAGCGGGCACATCAAGGCTTACAAGGTAAATCCAGGGGTTCAGCAGGACCAGACATTCATGGAGCCGTCTTCATCTGCTTTTAGTCCTGTCTGTTCCTGGGAACGCTTAGTTACAACCTTTTTGGGGGCTGTGATGGTCGTCTTATTGGTTGTCACCCAACTTTCCCAGAAGCAGATTTACCACCCATGACAGAACTGAGAAAGGTTTCTATTGCTGCACAGAATACTGGGATATTCCTTCACCTTGGTGAATGTGGAGGAGAAATCTTTGTGTCCTTTGGGATCTTCTCTTCTGATCAGCGACGTGTTTGGCGCCTGCGTTTTTTAGCGTCTGGTCTCACCGTTACATCTCACACCTGGCGGCGGATTCCTCTGATTTATGTTGATATTTAGAATCTATGACAATTACAGATCTGATGTATCCGGGGAGGCGGCGGCGGCGGCGGCGGTGGCAGGCGTCAATCACAGGTGAATCTTTATTAATTACATTGTCATTTTCACTTCACATTAGCATACACTTCTCTGGAAGCGCGCCGAGATGAAGGAGCGGGGAATTTCTCTCAGCGGGGTGTGATTAGTTTCACCGCAGGGAAACGTCGCCGGCGGCAGCGCAGCAGCTCCGATTTCAGTAAATGACACGTCCATTTTATCAAACAATGAGAGCGGCTGTCAGACTCCTCAGAAGACGCCGGAGCTGTGCAATATACTTATCAAGATCTCTGCTTACCAGCAATGAATAGAAACATGCATTGATTATACTCAGAGGATACAACCCTGATCAGTCCTAGTCCTTCTTATAGGAGGGTTACTATTGACCATCCTTCACACCCGGGGTCCAGATCGCCCCTACTCATGCTATCTGTTCCTTAATGTTGGCGCTTTATCTTTTGGGCATATTGCCTATTGACTGCATTTAACTTGTGATTTTGGAAATATCTCTTTGTTTCCCATTCACTGGTTAGGGAACAACCTACTGATTGTTGGGGGTCTGACTGATGGGAACCTGCACAGTCCTAAGATCGGGGTCCAGGATCCAGAGATCTGAGCTCAGCAGTCGGGTCTTGAATGCAGAAGAGTTGTCCATGCTCAGAGAAAGCCGAGCGCAGCGCCCCACTATTTCCAGCAGTCCCATGTACAATTAATGGAGCAGAGATTCGGCATACGCAGCTCTTCTCCATTCATGACCCGGCTGCAGATCCCTGATTTTGGGATCATTGGGGGTCCCACCAGTCAGACCTACAGCGATTGGCAACTTGTCGTCTACCCTATGGATAATGCAGAACGTGTGATTTTTGGGAATAACCTTTTAATATATTGTCAGTATGTTTCTTCGCTAACTTTCCCTGTGTTTTGTCCTTGGGAGAAGTGGATGAATGACAGGTGTAGAGGGATGGCGCATGGATTTATTGCATGGCTGCCGGCTGAGGGTAGGTGCCGGTATACCTGTGAGTTGTTGTGGTGTGTGAGTACCCCAAAATGCATCAAGTATATTGTAGCCTGAATGCATGACTCGGACGGGTGTGGGAATGGTGAGAACGCTACCAGCATGGCCAAAAGCGTATAGTGCTATGTTATACCCCGCCTGGGGTCAGTTGCAGAAGGCTTGCACAGCAGGTGGGAGCCACGCAAGAGAGAGCCCATAACGTGTATCTGAGGGTCCAGCACAAAAGCTGTAACTGTGCTGCTTGAGTCTACGTCACCAGATGCCGTCGTGACCGGCCGCCTGTAGAGTGCAGCTGCCACTGAGAGAGAGAGAGGGCACTGCCACAGAGAGAGAGAGGGCACTGCCATTGAGAGAGAGCGCTGCCATTGAGAGAGAGCGCACTGCCACTGAGAGAGAGAGAGCGCACTGCCACTGAGAGAGAGAGCGCACTGCTACAGAGATAGAGAGCGCACTGTCACTGAGAGAGAGCGCACTGCCACTGAGAGAGAGTGTCAGCGACTGGCTGAAATAAGAGAGGAGGCCTGGGCACCTGGGGTGAGACGAGAGTCCTTTGTTAACGTCAGTGCTGCTGTGAATGGGAGTGCCACACCAGTGAGAGTAGGACTATAGAAGCTTTAGAAAGGCATCAGGACCCAGTCATGGCTAGGCCCACAGAGCCCACCTAGAATCAGGCCTGAGGGGCACATACAGTGGGTTGACACTGGCTCTGTGAGAGAGAGAGATCATGGAGAGAAGACATGTGGTGAGTTCGGTGCAACGGTGAGGAGCGAGGCCTGAGTGAGACACCGAAGACAGTGAGTGTGACTTGAGCACCCTGAAGAAGGTGAGCCAGTAATAGATAATGACCGGTATCTCCTGCCAGACGTGTAATACAGCCGGGTTACTGTATGCTGCTATTTGTGCCATTAGGTCGGGGCTCCCTCCTCGTTCCTCTGCACGGTCATGGACGGTCCTGTGCTGAACATGTACAGAACAGAATTCTTGCACAGAATGTTCCTGCTCATGCCCACTTCCCATTGTCTTGACATTTCTATGCATTTCTTATGTGATTTCATAGATCTGGTGCCTTGGAAATGAGACCCTTCCTCTTACCAACTGGACGGTGGACGGTGGGACCCAAAGCCTGGAGATCCCCCAGCTGCCAGCGGGCGTGAAATATCAGGTTCAGGTGGCAGCCATGTACGAGAACGGCGTAGGAAAGCCGAGCAGCCCGAAATACATCTTCATTGGTAAGGAAGTGTCCTTGTCCTGACAATTATTTCAGCTGATTGGTGCAGTTGTCGGGTGTTGATCCTCCGCTGATTCCATATTTATGGCCGATCCTATGGATAGTTCATCATTTCTATGAGCAGATGTCCAATAATTACTAGGGGTCCCCAGCACTCTACCAAGTGTCTATGGGGGCACCCCGCTGTATCTTGGATTAAGGCCTCTATGTGTCAGTGAGGTGTCTGGTAAGATGTGGGGTCCGACGTGGTCCCCTCATGTCTTTCCTCTTCATCCTCGTTACTCCTCATCCCACAGAAACACCAAAGATGAAAAACGACATCCCGGACGGTGCGATCCCGCTGGATCTCCTCCTGCAAGTGATAAAGCACCCCGCCTTTATCGCCACTGTTGGAGGCACGACATGGCTGATGCTGATGGCGGCGGTCATCTACTTGTGTCAGAGGAGCTCGAAACGTTACAGCAAAAAGAAACACAGCGGTGAGCGCTCATGTGATGTCACAATCGTGTATTACACTGTATACTGTGCAGTGCTGCCTTAGTTATAGGATATTATTACATTGGACTGCGACAACCTCTCACACATGTATACAGGCAGGTTGTCAGCAGTGATAGATGAGGAGCTGGTGCTGTAGTATAAGGAGTGTGACCTCCTGTTACTAATGTCACCACCAGGGGGCAGATCTGACAACCTCTCACACATGTATACAGGCTGGTTGTCAGCAGTGATAGATGAGGAGCTGGTGCTGTAGTATAAGGAGTGTGACCTCCTGTTACTGATGTCACCACCAGGGGGCAGATCTGACAACCTCTCACACATGTATACAGGCAGGTTGTCAGCAGTGATAGATGAGGAGCTGGTGCTGTAGTATAAGGGGTGTGACCTCCTGTTACTGATGTCACCACCAGGGGGCAGATCTGACAACCTCTCACACATGTATACAGGCAGGTTGTCAGCAGTGATAGATGAGGAGCTGGTGCTGTAGTATAAGGAGTGTGACCTCCTGTTACTGATGTCACCACCAGGGGGCAGATCTGACAACCTCTCACACATGTATACAGGCAGGTTGTCAGCAGTGATAGATGAGGAGCTGGTGCTGTAGTATAAGGGGTGTGACCTCCTGTTACTGATGTCACCACCAGGGGGCAGACCTGACAACCTCTCACACATGTATACAGGCAGGTTGTCAGCAGTGATAGATGAGGAGCTGGTGCTGTAGTATAAGGAGTGTGACCTCCTGTTACTGATGTCACCACCAGGGGGCAGATCTGACAACCTCTCACACATGTATACAGGCAGGTTGTCAGCAGTGATAGATGAGGAGCTGGTGCTGTAGTATAAGGGGTGTGACCTCCTGTTACTGATGTCACCACCAGGGGGCAGATCTGACAACCTCTCACACATGTATACAGGCAGGTTGTCAGCAGTGATAGATGAGGAGCTGGTGCTGTAGTATAAGGAGTGTGACCTCCTGTTACTGATGTCACCACCAGGGGGCAGATCTGACAATCTCTCACACATGTATACAGGCAGGTTGTCAGCAGTGATAGATGAGGAGCTGGTGCTGTAGTATAAGGGGTGTGACCTCCTGTTACTGATGTCACCACCAGGGGGCAGATCTGACAACCTCTCACACATGTATACAGGCAGGTTGTCAGCAGTGATAGATGAGGAGCTGGTGCTGTAGTATAAGGGGTGTGGTCTCCTGTTACTGATGTCACCACCAGGGGGCAGATCTGACAACCTCTCACACATGTATACAGGCAGGTTGTCAGCAGTGATAGATGAGGAGCTGGTGCTGTAGTGTAAGGGGTGTGGTCTCCTGTTTCTGATGTCACCACCAGGGGGCAGATCTGACAACCTCTCACACATGTATACAGGCTGTTTGTCAGCAGTGATAGATGAGGAGCAGGTGCTGTAGTATAAGGGGTGTGGTCTCCTGTTACTGATGTCACCACCAGGGGGCAGATCTGACAACCTCTCACACATGTATACAGGCAGGTTGTCAGCAGTGATAGATGAGGAGCTGGTGCTGTAGTATAAGGGGTGTGGTCTCCTGTTACTGATGTCACCACCAGGGGGCAGATCTGACAACCCCTCACACATGTATACAGGCAGGTTGTCAGCAGTGATAGATGATGAGCTGGTGCTGTAGTATAAGGGGTGTGGTCTCCTGTTACTGATGTCACCACCAGGGGACAGATCTGACAACCCCTCACACATGTATACAGGCAGGTTGTCAGCAGTGATAGATGAGGAGCTGGTGCTGTAGTATAAGGGGTGTGGTCTCCTGTTACTGATGTCACCACCAGGGGGCAGATCTGACAACCTCTCACACATGTATACAGGCTGTTTGTCAGCAGTGATAGATGAGGAGCAGGTGCTGTAGTATAAGGGGTGTGGTCTCCTGTTACTGATGTCACCACCAGGGGGCAGATCTGACAACCTCTCACACATGTATACAGGCAGGTTGTCAGCAGTGATAGATGAGGAGCTGGTGCTGTAGTATAAGGGGTGTGGTCTCATCATTATATCAGTGATGTCATCACCAGGGGGCGGGGCTGACAACCCCTCACACATGTATACAGGCTGGTTGTCAGCAGTGATAGATGAGGAGCTGGTGCTGCAGTATAAGGGGTGTGGTCTCATCATTATATCAGTGATGTCATCACCAGGGGGCGGGGCTGACAACCTCTCACACATGTATACAGGCTGGTTGTCAGCAGTGATAGATGAGGAGCTGGTGCTGTAGTATAAGGGGTGTGGTCTCCTGTTTCTGATGTCACCACCAGGGGGCAGTTCTGACAACCTCTCACACATGTATACAGGCAGGTTGTCAGCAGTGATAGATGAGGAGCTGGTGCTGTAGTATAAGGGGTGTGGTCTCCTGTTACTGATGTCACCACCAGGGGGCAGATCTGACAACCTCTCACACATGTGACGCGCCCCCTGGGCCATATTCTTTTAGGGGGAATATCCGGAGCCGGATCAGATGGGGGTTGTAGTCTTCCGAGTGGCTGTGACCCGGTCCGTGCCCAGGGTGTCAAACTGAGTTGTATGTGGCAGTCCTACAGATGTTACTAAGTTCTTAATGTCGACTACGCCACCCGTTGTATTGCGGTCACTATGGCCGCCGCTGCAGCAGGGTCCGCTGAGGCTGATGGTGCAGGTGCAGCTTGTGATGATATAACCCCCAACGGGTGGGGTATAGCCTCAGGGGGATCAGGTGCAGAGGATGGGGGTTGTGGTGATGCAGTGTAGACGGCAATCAGAGACAGAGTCGGGTTATGCAGTTTAGGATGTTTACTCACTGCTGATGTTCCGGTCACTCCAGCTTCGAGTGACCTCCCGAGCCGTGCTGCGTCCACCAGGTTCTGGATCCAGCCAACCCCCAAATAAGTCCGGAGCGTGACCCTGAGCTCTCCTTCTGTCCTTTCCTCTGGCCGTCCCCACTAGAGATCCACCCAGGTCCAGCTCCCTCGGGCCTTCTGTTGGGAGACCCTTGGCCTTGGGTTCCCTGACCCTCCACGTGGTGTGCCTTCGTGGTGGATGTGGTGGGTGGCCGTGGCAAACGCTGCCCACGGCCTCCGGTCTCTGGCTGGGGTGTGTTTTTGCCCCCACCAGCTTGGGTTCCGGTACCCTGTGCCGACTCTTCACCCGGGGATTTAAGTTGGGTTCTTGGAGTCCTTTTCTTCTGTTTCCCCCTCTGGGTCTCTCTTTCTCCTCTCTCACTCTGGGTCTCTCTTCTCCTCCGCTCGCTGACTTTCTCTCTGCAACTGACCCTGTTCTTAGTTGGTGCCCACCTTATATACACCCTCTATGTGTGAGCTCAGGTGACCAGCACCCAATGAGCTCCTATCTTTACCCAGGCTGCTCCCCCTATCTGCCCCTACACTACTTGGGATGTACCACCCCCCTCCCACTCCAGCCAGGAACAGACTCGGTCGTACCTGCACATTTCTAAGTGGGAGTACCGTCGGTCTGCTCCTCGGAAATGGGATGTGTGTAGTGCATGCAGCCTACCGAGCTCAGTTCCACACTCCATCCTTACCCGGGAGTGGAATATCACACCTCTGGGTTGAGGTGCAATACCCCTGTAGCAGCCGAATCCTCAGGGTGCTACATTCCCCCCTGGTAAATCACAGCACGTCCTCGGGCTGTAAGACATAACACCAAAAACATACAAATTTTTTTTTTTTCATAAACATATAAAACATATAAAACAACATATATTAGCATAAAACTTTTCAGATAAAACATTCTCGTCGCCTCTGGCTCCTCCTCCGGTCACTGTGCAACGTGTGACCGGGTAAAGTGCGACAGTCTCTCTGGAAAAATGGTTTTCCTATAAAACCGGTAGGGGGCGCTTTAGGACGCGCAACTATATACAAGGATATGGCCGCTCTCAGTCCTCGGCCAGTTAAGGAGGGAAAGGGAATGGCTGCTCACAGTCCTCAGCCTGTGGGATTAAGGGTAAACGGGTAAACAGTTCACTCAGCTGGTCCCAACGGGGACTATATTTGCAGTAACAGTTTCTTTATACCCCGATCGGGTAACTATTTACAGCACCTACTCCGCTGTACTCAACAACGTCTTCCTCCTGCTCCTTCTTTGGGGATCTCAGCTTCAGACCCGTCCGGATCCTCTTGCTCTTCCTCCTCACATCGCAGCTCCTCCTCTGTCAGGCGATGCACATGGAGGGCGTAAGGTCCTTTGGCACACTTGTGCCGGGTAAAGGTGACCTCGTCCCCGATATAAAGGTCACGACCTCTGTGCCCCTCCGGCAGATGGGACTCCACATCTCTGCGCGTGACAAAGACGTCGCCGGGGGTGTTGTGGTCTCTGATGAAGCCCCACCCATGCTGCATGTTGAACTTAATTACAGTCCCGGTGGTGCGGGGACTGTGCGCTGCACGGGGGTCCCTCCTGGTTCGGCTCTTCTGCTCGGCGCTCCTTATTTGGGCCTGTTGTTCCCGGACCCACCTCTCTCTCCGCTCCCTCGCATACTCCTCGAGCTGCTGTCGGCAGCACTCAGCACGCTCCGCTGCAGCTGCCCTGGTTTCTTGAGTGAACCCCATTAGGTCTTCTCCGGTGGGGTCCCACTCAAATTGGGTCTCTTCAAGCGGGGGCGAGATCCTTATCACGGGCTTCGGAGCCGGAATCAGGGGTGCACACATGGCCCCAACTCTCCTCTGGTGCTCCAGTTCATAATATCTCTGGGGCCAGATGAAAGGCTGCCCGTCCGGCCACGTGTGCTGGGCAAACAAGTCCTCTCCCAGACGCGGCACCCTTGGTTTTACGGGTGCGGGCGCGGTGGTGGTGGCGCCCGGGTTGCCCAGGCCTTGCGGCCAGGCCTGGGGCACCTGGAAGGTGAAGGGCACCGTCAGGACGGCGGCGCCCTGGGCTACCTGGCCTTGCGGCCAGGCCGGAGGCTCCGCGGAGGTAGGGGGCGCTGTTGGTGATGCGACGCCCGGGAATTCTAGGCCCTGCGACCAGGCTGGTGTTACTTCCTGTTTTGCCACGCTCGGGGTCGGTGCGCATGGCGTCACAGGGGTCGCGGCGGTGGCTTCCGGTTGGGGCCTAGTCTGCGTCGGTGACATGGCGTTTTCGGGCACAGCAGGGGGACTTTCGGGCTCTGCGACGGGGAGCTGGGGCAGGTAAGCGGTGTCCTGGTTTGGGGTATAGACGTCCCCTTTACCTGCCTCCATGCGTTCGGCTCCCTTCTCGGCGCCGTCTCCGGCCTTGGGTCCTCCCGCGCCATCCTCAGAGGCGGTCTGTCTCCTCATCTTGGCTGGCGTGCTCCGGGTCTTGGTTTGCTGGGCCATCTCTCGGCTCCACTCCGCCAATGTCTCTCGCTGTACCCGGGCCATCCTCCGTGCGAGGCCCTCCAGGGCAGTCTGTGCACACTCCCGGTCTCGGGGGAGCTGTGCGAGGACCTCCACTAGGCCTAGTGGGGTCGTGGTTTCCAGCAGGCTCCTGACCAACGGGTCGGTGCTGCTCTGCTCTTCTTCCAGCAGGCTCCTGGCCAGCGGGCCGGTGCTGCTCTGCTCTCTGGCCATCTCCGGGTGAGCTTCTCTGCTACTCCTCTCCAGGCTTCTTGCCTCCGGGTGCGCTCGCTCCAGACTGCTCCAGGCGGCACCCATCTTTGTTCTCTCCTTTCCTCTCCTCCCACTTCGAGGGCGGTCCCGGGGCCACTTGGTGACTGTCAGCTCCAGGGGCTGTTCTTTCACGCTGACAGACACCTCTAGCATCACAGTCTCTGTTGGTGGGGGCGGTTTCCACTTTTGGCGCCATTTTCGGTCCTGGCCCACGATGGGAGGTGGCCTCTCGCCACCCTCTGGCACGCCCATAATGGCGTCCGCTCTTCCAAGGCGGGAAACCTTTGGAAATGGCGGGAATCGCTTCCCAGTGGCGGGAAACTCTGCAGATGGCGGGAAAAAGCTGTTAATGGCGGACAACCGGCGGGAATCGACTGGTGATGGGGTCCGATGGCGGGGACCCTCCGGAACCGGCAGGAGACTTCTTTTTGAGGTAAACTCGTTCTTTTCTTCAGGCACGCAGTACCCGGGTGTTGCGGGCACGTAATCCTGCCGACTACGCCAAAGTTGACGCGCCCCCTGGGCCATATTCTTTTAGGGGGAATATCCGGAGCCGGATCAGATGGGGGTTGTAGTCTTCCGAGTGGCTGTGACCCGGTCCGTGCCCAGGGTGTCAAACTGAGTTGTATGTGGCAGTCCTACAGATGTTACTAAGTTCTTAATGTCGACTACGCCACCCGTTGTATTGCGGTCACTATGGCCGCCGCTGCAGCAGGGTCCGCTGAGGCTGATGGTGCAGGTGCAGCTTGTGATGATATAACCCCCAACGGGTGGGGTATAGCCTCAGGGGGATCAGGTGCAGAGGATGGGGGTTGTGGTGATGCAGTGTAGACGGCAATCAGGGACAGAGTCGGGTTATGCAGTTTAGGATGTTTACTCACTGCTGATGTTCCGGTCACTCCAGCTTCGAGTGACCTCCCGAGCCGTGCTGCGTCCACCAGGTTCTGGATCCAGCCAACCCCCAAATAAGTCCGGAGCGTGACCCTGAGCTCTCCTTCTGTCCTTTCCTCTGGCCGTCCCCACTAGAGATCCACCCAGGTCCAGCTCCCTCGGGCCTTCTGTTGGGAGACCCTTGGCCTTGGGTTCCCTGACCCTCCACGTGGTGTGCCTTCGTGGTGGATGTGGTGGGTGGCCGTGGCAAACGCTGCCCACGGCCTCCGGTCTCTGGCTGGGGTGTGTTTTTGCCCCCACCAGCTTGGGTTCCGGTACCCTGTGCCGACTCTTCACCCGGGGATTTAAGTTGGGTTCTTGGAGTCCTTTTCTTCTGTTTCCCCCTCTGGGTCTCTCTTTCTCCTCTCTCACTCTGGGTCTCTCTTCTCCTCCGCTCGCTGACTTTCTCTCTGCAACTGACCCTGTTCTTAGTTGGTGCCCACCTTATATACACCCTCTAGGTGTGAGCTCAGGTGACCAGCACCCAATGAGCTCCTATCTTTACCCAGGCTGCTCCCCCTATCTGCCCCTACACTACTTGGGATGTTCCACCCCCCTCCCACTCCAGCCAGGAACAGACTCGGTCGTACCTGCACATTTCTAAGTGGGAGTACCGTCGGTCTGCTCCTCGGAAATGGGATGTGTGTAGTGCATGCAGCCTACCGAGCTCAGTTCCACACTCCATCCTTACCCGGGAGTGGAATATCACACCTCTGGGTTGAGGTGCAATACCCCTGTAGCAGCCGAATCCTCAGGGTGCTACACATGTATACAGGCAGGTTGTCAGCAGTGATAGATGAGGAGCTGGTGCTGTAGTATAAGGGGTGTGGTCTCCTGTTACTGATGTCACCACCAGGGGGCAGATCTGACAACCTCTCACACATGTATACAGGCAGGTTGTCAGCAGTGATAGATGAGGAGCTGGTGCTGTAGTATAAGGGGTGTGGTCTCCTGTTACTGATGTCACCACCAGGGGGCAGATCTAACAACCTCTCACACATGTATACAGGCAGGTTGTCAGCAGTGATAGATGAGGAGCTGGTGCTGTAGTATAAGGGGTGTGGTCTCCTGTTACTGATGTCACCACCAGGGGGCAGATCTGACAACCTCTCACACATGTATACAGGCTGGTTGTCAGCAGTGATAGATGAGGAGCTGGTGCTGTAGTATAAGGGGTGTGGTCTCCTGTTACTGATGTCACCACCAGGGGGCAGAGCTCACAACCTCTCACACATGTATACAGGCAGGTTGTCAGCAGTGATAGATGAGGAGCTGGTGCTGTAGTATAAGGGGTGGGGTCTCCTGTTACTGATGTCACCACCAGGGGGCAGATCTGACAACCTCTCACACATGTACAGTCATGGCCAAAAGTTTTGAGAATGACACCAAAATGATATTTTCCCATGATCTGCTGGCCTCTGGTTTTTATTAGTGTTTGTCTGATGTTTATATCACATACAGAAATATAATTGCAATCATATTATGAGGACCAATAGGTTATATTGACAGTTAGAATGAGTTAATGCAGCAAGTCAATATTTGCAGTGTTGCCCCTTCTTCTTCAAGACCTCTGTAATTCTCCCTGGCATGCTCTCAATCAACTTTTGGACCAAATCCTGACTGATAGCAGTCCATTCTTGCATAATCAATGCTTGCATTTTGCCAGAATTTGTTGGTTTTTGTTTGTCCACCCGTCTCTTGATGATTGACCACAAGTTCTCAATGGGATTAAGATCTGGGGAGTTTCCAGGCCATGGACCCAAAATCTCTATATTTTTTTCCATGAGCCATTTAGTTATCACCTTTGCTTTATGGCAAGGTGCTCCATCATGCTGGAAAAGGCATTGTTGGGCGCCAAACTGCTCTTGGACGGTTGGGAGAAGTTGCTCTTGGAGGACATTCTGGTACCATTCTTTATTCATGGCTGTGTTTTTAGGCAAGACTGTGAGTGAGCCGATTCCCTTGACTGAGAAGCAACCCCACACATGAATGGTTTCAGGATGCTTTACAGTTGGCATGAGACAAGACTGGTGGTAGCGCTCACCTCTTCTTCTCCGAATAAGCTGTTTTCCAGATGTCCCAAACAATCGAAAAGGGGATTCATCAGAGAAAATGACTTTGCCCCAGTCCTCAGCAGTCCACTCCCTGTACCTTTTGCAGAATATCAGTCGGTCCCTGATGTTTTTTTCTGGAGAGAAGTGGCTTCTTTGCTGCCCTCCTTGAAACCAGCCCTTGCTCAAAGAGTCTCCGCCTCACAGTGCGTGCAGAAGCACTCACCAGCCTGCTGCCATTCCTGAGCAAGCTCGGCACTGCTGGTAGTCCCATCCCGCAGCTGAAACAGTTTTAAGATACGGTCCTGGCGCTTGCTGGTCTTTCTTGGGCGCCCTGGAGCCTTTTTGACAACAATGGAAGCTCTCTCCTTGAAGTTCTTGATGATGCGATAGATTGTTGACTGAGGTGCAATCTTTGTAGCTGCGATACTCTTCCCTGTTAGGCCATTTTTGTGCAGTGCAATGATGGCTGCACGTGTTTCTTTAGAGATAACCATGGTTAACTGAAGAGAAACAATGATACCAAGAACCAGCCTCCTTTTAAAGTGTCCAGTGATGTCATTCTTACGTAATCATGACTGATTGATCGCCAGCCCTGTCCTCATCAACACCCACACCTGTGTTAATGGATCAATCACTAAAACGATGTTAGCTGCTCCTTTTAAGGCAGGACTGCAATGATGTTGAAATGTGTTTTGGGGGTTAAAGTTCATTTTCTGGGCAAATATTGACTTTGCAAGTACAGTAATTGCTGTTAAGCTGATCACTCTTTGACATTCAGGAGTATATGCAAATTGCCATTACAAAAAATGAAACAGTAAACTTTGGAAAAATTACTATTTGTCACATTCTCAATACTTTTGGCCATGACTGTATACAGGCTGGTTGTCAGCAGTGATAGATGAGGAGCTGGTGCTGTAGTATAAGGGGTGTGGTCTCCTGTTACTGATGTTACCACCAGGGGGCAGATCTGACAACCTCTCACACATGTATACAGGCAGGTTGTCAGCAGTGATAGATGAGGAGCTGGTGCTGTAGTGTAAGGGGTGTGGTCTCCTGTTACTGATGTCACCACCAGGGGGCAGATCTGACAACCTCTGACACATGTATACAGGCAGGTTGTCAGCAGTATCAGATGAGGAGCTGGTGCTGTAGTATAAGTGGTGTGGTCTCCTGTTACTGATATCACCACCAGGGGGCAGATCTGACAACCTCTGACACATGTATACAGGCAGGTTGTCAGCAGTGATAGATGAGGAGCTGGTGCTGTAGTATAAGGGGTGTGGTCTCCTGTTACTGATCTCACCACCAGGGGGCAGAGCTGACAACCTTTCACACATGTATACAGGCAGGTTGTCAGCAGTGATAGATGAGGAGCTGGTGCTGTAGTATAAGGGGTGTGGTCTCCTGTTACTGATGTTACCACCAGGGGGCAGATTTGACAACCTCTCACACATGTATACAGGCAGGTTGTCAGCAGTGATAGATGAGGAGCTGGTGCTGTAGTATAAGGGGTGTGGTCTCCTGTTACTGATGTCACCACCAGGGGGCAGATCTGACAACCTCTCACACATGTATACAGGCAGGTTGTCAGCAGTATCAGATGAGGAGCAGGTGCTGTAGTGTAAGGGGTGTGGTCTCCTGTTACTGATGTCACCACCAGGGGGCAGATCTGACAACCTCTGACACATGTATACAGGCAGGTTGTCAGCAGTATCAGATGAGGCGCTGGTGCTGTAGTATAAGGGGTGTGGTCTCCTGTTACTGATGTCACCACCAGGGGGCAAATCCGACAACCTCTCACACATGTATACAGGCTGTTTGTCAGCAGTGATAGATGAGGAGCTGGTGCTGTAGTATAAGGGGTGTGGTCTCCTGTTACTGATGTCACCACCAGGGGGCAGACCTGACAACCTCTCACACATGTATACAGGCAGGTTGTCAGCAGTGATAGATGAGGAGCTGGTGCTGTAGTATAAGGGGCGGGGTCTCCTGTTACTGATGTCACCACCAGGGGGCAGACCTGACAACCTCTCACACATGTATACAGGCAGGTTGTCAGCAGTGATAGATGAGGAGCTGGTGCTGTAGTATAAGGGGTGTGGTCTCCTGTTACTGATGTCACCACCAGGGGGCAGACCTGACAACCTCTCACACATGTATACAGGCAGGTTGTCAGCAGTGATAGATGAGGAGCTGGTGCTGTAGTATAAGGGGTGTGGTCTCCTGTTACTGATGTCACCACCAGGGGGCAGACCTGACAACCTCTCACACATGTATACAGGCAGGTTGTCAGCAGTGATAGATGAGGAGCTGGTGCTGTAGTATAAGGGGCGGGGGTCTCCTGTTACTGATCTCACCACCAGGGGGCAGATCTGACAGCCTCTCACACATGTATACAGGCAGGTTGTCAGCAGTGATAGATGAGGAGCTGGTGCTGTAGTATAAGGTGTGCGGTCTCCTGTTACTGATGTCACCACCAGGGGGCAGATCTGACAACCTCTCACACATGTATACAGGCAGGTTGTCAGCAGTGATAGATGAGGAGCTGGTGCTGTAGTATAAGGGGTGTGGTCTCCTGTTACTGATGTCACCACCAGGGGGCAGATCTGACAACCTCTCACACATGTATACAGGCAGGTTGTCAGCAGTGATAGATGAGGAGCTGGTGCTGTAGTATAAGGGATGTGGTCTCCTGTTACTGATGTCACCACCAGGGGGCAGATCTGACAACCCCTCACACATGTATACAGGCAGGTTGTCAGCAGTGATAGATGAGGAGCAGGTGCTGTAGTATAAGGGGTGTGGTCTCCTGTTACTGATGTCACCACCAGGGGGCAGATCTGACAGCCTCTCACACATGTATACAGGCAGGTTGTCAGCAGTGATAGATGAGGAGCTGGTGCTGTAGTATAAGGGGTGTGGTCTCCTGTTACTGATGTCACCACCAGGGGGCAGATCTGACAACCTCTCACACATGTATACACGCAGGTTGTCAGCAGTGATAGATGAGGAGCTGGTGCTGTAGTATAAGGGGTGGGGTCTCCTGTTACTGATGTCACCATCAGGGGGCAGATCTGACAACCTCTCACACATGTATACAGGCAGGTTGTCAGCAGTGATAGATGAGGAGCTGGTGCTGTAGTATAAGGGGTGTGGTCTCCTGTTACTGATGTCACCACCAGGGGGCAGATCTGACAACCTCTCACACACATATACAGGCAGGTTGTCAGCAGTAATAGATGAGGAGCTGGTGCTGTAGTATAAGGGGTGTGGTCTCCTGTTACTGATGTCACCACCAGGGGGCAGATCTGACAACCTCTCACACATGTATACAGGCAGGTTGTCAGCAGTGATAGATGAGGAGCTGGTGCTGTAGTATAAGGGGTGTGGTCTCCTGTTACTGATGTCACCACCAGGGGGCAGATCTGACAACCTCTCACACATGTATACAGGCTGGTTGTCAACAGTAGTATCAGATATAATAGCTATTGCAGATATTTCTGGATGTAATTTTTATTACTTATATTTTGTGCCCTTCATTTTTAGGGCTGTACCGTTTTGCCAGTGAGGACACCATCATTAAACACAGGTAGGGGCCGTGTTATTTACTGCTGTCACAGATCGCCATCTAGAGGCCGCAGATAAGACTGACTACAGCTCCAGTGCATCCAGTAAGGACAATCCTCTGAGCGGGAAACACAGCAGCAGCAGCAGCAGCAGCACAGATCTTTCTGTCCTGTTAGTCTGTTACATTTTACCTGCCCTGATACATTGTATCATACAGAGAATTGTGTATACTGGATACAACTGTAACAGACCCTCAGCTGTGAGATCCATTAGTTTAGGGCACGTTGGGACCCTCCATCAGCGGCGCCAGTCTTTTGCGGTAGTGAAGCAGTGGAGCCACGTCATGTCCCTCTTCCTATACCGATCATTATGGGATTAGGGAGGCTCCTCACCGCCCTCAGCACCGTGCGCCAGACAGGTCATAACTCAATATGAAGAATCAGTTAAGAAATGACTTTGTGGCAGCGCCATTTACCGACTATAAAATATCGCTTTGTTTCAGCGATTCCTCGGCTCAATAAGACTCATTTGCGTTTGTCCTTCACAGGCGGCTGTAAATCGCGCTCTTGGGAGACACAGTGCAATGTACACTTTGTGTGACGAGTCTCCCACAGACAGATCTTATATCTTACCTGCACTGAAATATGAGCCCCCACTTGAGAGGGTACGCAGCCCCCCCTGCGCTTTATTACTGACAAGTTATACTTAAAGGGACCTTGTCACGTATTTATAGAATTTTTGCAATTAAATGGCTTAATTGCTCCCACTAAATTTATCCTGTACTGATCCTGAGTTACATCCTGTATTATACTCCAGAGCTGCACTCACTATTCTGCTGGTGCAGTCAATGTGTACATACATTACATTACTGATCCTGAGTTACCTCCTGTATTATACTCCAGAGCTGCACTCACTATTCTGCTGGTGCAGTCACTGTGTGCATACATTACATTACTGATCCTGAGTTACCTCCTGTATTATACCCCAGAGCTGCACTCACTATTCTGCTGGTGCAGTCACTGTGTACATACATTACATTACTGATCCTGAGTTACATCCTGTATTATACTCCAGAGCTGCACTCACTATTCTGCTGGTGCAGTCACTGTGTACATACATTACTGATCCTGAGTTACCTTCTGTATTATACTCCAGAGCTGCACTCACTATTCTGCTGGTGCAGTCACTGTGTACATACATTACATTACTGATCCTGAGTTACCTCCTGTATTATACTCCAGAGCTGCGCTCACTATTCTGCTGGTGCAGTCACCGTGTACATACATTACATTACTGATCCTGAGTTACATCCTGTATTATACTCCAGAGCTGCACTCACTATTCTGCTGGTGCAGTCACTGTGTACATACATTACATTACTGATCCTGAGTTACCTCCTGTATTATACTCCAGAGCTGCACTCACTATTCTGCTGGTGCAGTCACTGTGTACATACATTACATTACTGATCCTGAGTTACCTCCTGTATTATACTCCAGAGCTGCACTCACTATTCTGCTGGTGCAGTCAATGTGTACATACATTACATTACTGATCCTGAGTTACCTCCTGTATTATACTCCAGAGCTGCACTCACTATTCTGCTGGTGCAGTCACTGTGTGCATACATTACATTACTGATCCTGAGTTACCTCCTGTATTATACTCCAGAGCTGAACTCTCTATTCTCCTGGTGCAGTCACTGTGTACATACATTACATTACTGATCCTGAGTTACATCCTGTATTATACTCCAGAGCTGCACTCACTATTCTGCTGGTGCAGTCACTGTGTACATACATTACATTACTGATCCTGAGTTACCTCCTGTATTATACTCCAGAGCTGCACTCACTATTCTGCTGGTGCAGTCACTGTGTACATACATTACATTACTGATCCTGAGTTACATCCTGTATTATACTCCAGAGCTGCACTCACTATTCTGCTGGTGCAGTCACTGTGTACATACATTACATTACTGAACCTGAGTTACCTCCTGTATTATACTCCAGAGCTGCACTCACTATTCTGCTAGTGCAGTCACTGTGTACATACATTACTGATTCTGAGTTACATCCTGTATTATCCTCCAGAGCTGCACTCACTATTCTGCTGGTGCAGTCACTGTGTACATACATTACTGATCCTGAGTTACATCCTGTATTATACCCCAGAGCTGCACTCACTATTCTGCTCGTGCAGCCACTGTGTACATACATTACATTACTGATCCGGAGTTACATCCTGTATTATACTCCAGAGCTGCACTCACTATTCTGCTGGTGCAGTCACTGTGTACATACATTACATTACTGATCCTGAGTTACATCCTGCATTATACTGCAGAGCTGCACTCACTATTCTGCTGGTGCAGTCACTGTGTACATACATTACATTACTGATCCTGAGTTACATCCTGTATTATACTCCAGAGCTGCACTCACTATTCTGCTGGTGCGGTCACTGTGTACATACAGTACATTACTGATCCTGAGTTACATCCTGTATTATACCCCAGAGCTGCACTCACTATTCTGCTGGTGCAGTCACTGTGTACATACATTACATTACTGATCCTGAGTTACATCCTGTATTATACTCCAGAGCTGCACTCACTATTCTGCTGGTGCAGTCACTGTGTACATACATTACATTACTGATCCGGAGTTACATCCTGTATTATACTCCAGAGCTGCACTCACTATTCTGCTGGTGCAGTCACTGTGTACATACATTACTGATCCTGAGTTACATCCTGTATTATACTCCAGAGCTGCGCTCACTATTCTGCTGGTGCAGTCACTGTGTACATACATTACATTACTGATCCTGAGTTACATCATGTATTATACTCCAGAGCTGCACTCACTATTCTGCTGGTGCTGTCACTGTGTACATACATTACATTACTGATCCTGAGTTACCTCCTGTATTATACTCCAGAGCTGCACTCACTATTCTGCTGGTGCAGTCACTGTGTACATACATTACATTACTGATCCTGAGTCACATCCTGTATTATACTCCAGAGCTGCACTCACTATTCTGCTGGTGCAGTCACTGTGTACATACATTACATTACTGATCCTGAGTTACCTCCTGTATTATACTCCAGAGCTGCACTCACTATTCTGCTGGTGCAGTCACTGTGTACATACATTACATTACTGATCCTGAGTTACATCCTGTATTATACCCCAGAGCTGGACTCACTATTCTGCTGGTGCAGTCACTGTGTACATACATTACATTACTGATCCCGAGTCACATCCTGTATTATACCCCAGAGCTGCACTCACTATTCTGCTGGTGCAGTCACTGTGTACATACATTACATTACTGATCCTGAGTTACATCCTGTATTATACCCCAGAGCTGCACTCACTATTCTGCTGGTGCAGTCACTGTGTACATACATTACATTACTGATCCCGAGTCACATCCTGTATTATACTCCAGAGCTGCACTCACTATTCTGCTGGTGCAGTCACTGTGTACATACATTACATTACTGATCCTGAGTTACCTCCTGTATTATACTCCAGAGCTGCACTCACTATTCTGCTGGTGCAGTCACTGTGTACATACATTACATTACTGATCCTGAGTCACATCCTGTATTATACTCCAGAGCTGCACTCACTATTCTGCTGGTGCAGTCACTGTGTACATACATTACATTACTGATCCTGAGTTACCTCCTGTATTATACTCCAGAGCTGCACTCACTATTCTGCTGGTGCAGTCACTGTGTACATACATTACATTACTGATCCTGAGTTACATCCTGTATTATACCCCAGAGCTGGACTCACTATTCTGCTGGTGCAGTCACTGTGTACATACATTACATTACTGATCCCGAGTCACATCCTGTATTATACCCCAGAGCTGCACTCACTATTCTGCTGGTGCAGTCACTGTGTACATACATTACATTACTGATTCTGAGTTACATCCTGTATTATACTCCAGAGCTGCACTCACTATTCTGCTGGTGCAGTCACTGTGTACATACATTACATTACTGATTCTGAGTTACATCCTGTATTATACTCCAGAGCTGCATTCACTATTCTGCTGGTGCAGTCACTGTGTACATACATTACATTACTGATCCTGAGTCACATCCTGTATTATACCCCAGAGCTGCACTCACTATTCTGCTGGTGCAGTCACTGTGTACATACATTACATTACTGATCCTGAGTTACATCCTGTGTTATACTCCAGAGCTGCACTCACTATTCTGTTGGTGCAGTCACTGTGTACATACATTACTGATCCTGAGTTACATCCTGTATTATACTCCAGAGCTGCACTCACTATTCTGCTTTTGCAGTCACTGTGTACATACATTACATTACTGATTCTGAGTTACATCCTGTATTATACTCCAGAGCTGCACTCCCTATTCTGCTGGTGCAGTCACTGTGTACATACATTACATTACTGATCCTGAGTTACATCCTGTGTTATACTCCAGAGCTGCACTCACTATTCTGCTGGTGCAGTCACTGTGTACATACATTACATTACTGATCCTGAGTTACATCCTGTATTATACTCCAAAGCTGCACTCACTATTCTGCTGGTGCAGTCACTGTGTACATACATTACATTACTGATCCTGAGTTACATCCTGTATTATACTCCAGAGCTGCACTCACTATTCTGCTGGTGCAGTCACTGTGTACATACATTACATTACTGATCCTGAGTTACCTCCTGTATTATACTCCAGAGCTGCACTCACTATTCTGCTGGTGCAGTCACTGTGTACATTCATTACATTACTGATCCTGAGTTACATCCTGTATTATACTCCAGAGCTGCACTCACTATTCTGCGGGTGCAGTCACTGTGTACATACATTACATTACTGATCCTGAGTTACATCCTGTATTATACTCCAGAGCTGCACTCACTATTCTGCTGGTGCAGTCACTGTGTACATACATTACATTACTGATCCTGAGTTACCTCCTGTATTATACTCCAGAGCTGCACTCACTATTCTGCTGGTGCAGTCACTGTGTATATACATTACATTACTGATCCTGAGTTACATCCTGTATTATACTCCAGAGCTGCACTCACTATTCTGCTGGTGCAGTCACTGTGTACATACATTACATTACTGATCCTGAGTTACCTCCTGTATTATACTCCAGAGCTGCACTCACTATTCTGCTGGTGCAGTCACTGTGTACATACATTACATTACTGATCCTGAGTCACATCCTGTATTATACTCCAGAGCTGCACTCACTATTCTGCTGGTGCAGTCACTGTGTACATACATTACATTACTGATCCTGAGTTACCTCCTGTATTATACTCCAGAGCTGCACTCACTATTCTGCTGGTGCAGTCACTGTGTACATACATTACATTACTGATCCTGAGTTACATCCTGTATTATACCCCAGAGCTGGACTCACTATTCTGCTGGTGCAGTCACTGTGTACATACATTACATTACTGATCCCGAGTCACATCCTGTATTATACCCCAGAGCTGCACTCACTATTCTGCTGGTGCAGTCACTGTGTACATACATTACATTACTGATCCTGAGTTACATCCTGTATTATACCCCAGAGCTGCACTCACTATTCTGCTGGTGCAGTCACTGTGTACATACATTACATTACTGATCCCGAGTCACATCCTGTATTATACTCCAGAGCTGCACTCACTATTCTGCTGGTGCAGTCACTGTGTACATACATTACATTACTGATCCTGAGTTACCTCCTGTATTATACTCCAGAGCTGCACTCACTATTCTGCTGGTGCAGTCACTGTGTACATACATTACATTACTGATCCTGAGTCACATCCTGTATTATACTCCAGAGCTGCACTCACTATTCTGCTGGTGCAGTCACTGTGTACATACATTACATTACTGATCCTGAGTTACCTCCTGTATTATACTCCAGAGCTGCACTCACTATTCTGCTGGTGCAGTCACTGTGTACATACATTACATTACTGATCCTGAGTTACATCCTGTATTATACCCCAGAGCTGGACTCACTATTCTGCTGGTGCAGTCACTGTGTACATACATTACATTACTGATCCCGAGTCACATCCTGTATTATACCCCAGAGCTGCACTCACTATTCTGCTGGTGCAGTCACTGTGTACATACATTACATTACTGATTCTGAGTTACATCCTGTATTATACTCCAGAGCTGCACTCACTATTCTGCTGGTGCAGTCACTGTGTACATACATTACATTACTGATTCTGAGTTACATCCTGTATTATACTCCAGAGCTGCATTCACTATTCTGCTGGTGCAGTCACTGTGTACATACATTACATTACTGATCCTGAGTCACATCCTGTATTATACCCCAGAGCTGCACTCACTATTCTGCTGGTGCAGTCACTGTGTACATACATTACATTACTGATCCTGAGTTACATCCTGTGTTATACTCCAGAGCTGCACTCACTATTCTGTTGGTGCAGTCACTGTGTACATACATTACTGATCCTGAGTTACATCCTGTATTATACTCCAGAGCTGCACTCACTATTCTGCTTTTGCAGTCACTGTGTACATACATTACATTACTGATTCTGAGTTACATCCTGTATTATACTCCAGAGCTGCACTCCCTATTCTGCTGGTGGAGTCACTGTGTACATACATTACATTACTGATCCTGAGTTACATCCTGTGTTATACTCCAGAGCTGCACTCACTATTCTGCTGGTGCAGTCACTGTGTACATACATTACATTACTGATCCTGAGTTACATCCTGTATTATACTCCAAAGCTGCACTCACTATTCTGCTGGTGCAGTCACTGTGTACATACATTACATTACTGATCCTGAGTTACATCCTGTATTATACTCCAGAGCTGCACTCACTATTCTGCTGGTGCAGTCACTGTGTACATACATTACATTACTGATCCTGAGTTACCTCCTGTATTATACTCCAGAGCTGCACTCACTATTCTGCTGGTGCAGTCACTGTGTACATTCATTACATTACTGATCCTGAGTTACATCCTGTATTATACTCCAGAGCTGCACTCACTATTCTGCGGGTGCAGTCACTGTGTACATACATTACATTACTGATCCTGAGTTACATCCTGTATTATACTCCAGAGCTGCACTCACTATTCTGCTGGTGCAGTCACTGTGTACATACATTACATTACTGATCCTGAGTTACCTCCTGTATTATACTCCAGAGCTGCACTCACTATTCTGCTGGTGCAGTCACTGTGTATATACATTACATTACTGATCCTGAGTTACATCCTGTATTATACTCCAGAGCTACACTCACTATTCTGCTGGTGCAGTCACTGTGTACATACATTACATTACTGATCCTGAGTTACATCCTGTATTATACTCCAGAGCTGCACTCACTATTCTGCTGGTGCAGTCACTGTGTACATACATTACATTACTGATCCTGAGTTACCTCCTGTATTATACTCCAGAGCTGCACTCACTATTCTGCTGGTGCAGTCACTGTGTACATACATTACATTACTGATCCGGAGTTACATCCTGTATTATACTCCAGAGCTGCACTCACTATTCTGCTGGTGCAGTCACTGTGTACATACATTACATTACTGATCCTGAGTGACCTCCTGTATTATACTCCAGAGCTGCACTCACTATTCTGCTGTAGAATACCAAATATTGTACATGGGGGGCTGTTGTGTACCCCAGATTTACACGATGCTCTTTTCCACAGAATGGACACCAGTGACTCACCGTGGCTCTCGAACACCTGGAAATCAGCTGCATGTTCTAGAAACTACAGCAGTACGACCAGTGTGAACAGCCAGTTACTGTGGATGGAGAACAAGGAGGCGGCAGACTTCCATAAATCCAGTATGTGATGGGGGGCGGTGACACTACTAGTGAGCTCGGCTCATCGGGGGCAGCACAAAAGTGAAGCTAATAATTTGGTTCTTTTCAGTAAGTTCAGGATGAGAATTACTGATCGTGGTGGAGCGAGTACTGCGGAGTAATGCTGTGTTACAGTGCAGGGATAGAAATATTGGAATATTCTGCGCTTTCATCACATCATTTGGTAGTGAAACATGTTACTTTGTCTTCTCAAATCAACTGTGAAGAGTGCAGTAATCAAGTGCGACCACAGGAGGGCGAAACCTGCACAGTGAAGTTATTGATGTGGGGGGGGGGTATTTATATCATGTAATAATGGTTAATTATAAAGCTTCATACACTGCATTACACGTTATACAATATACAGTAATAATCGGAGTACATGATGGCACTGACACTCGGGGTACAGGATAATGACGCTGACACTCGGGGTACAGGAGAATGACGCTGACACTCGGGGTGCAGGATAATGACACTGACACTCGGGGTGCAGGATAATGACGCTGACACTCGGGGTACAGGATAATGATGCTGACACTCGGGGTACAGGATAATGACACTAACACTCGGGGTGCAGGATAATGACACTGACACTCGGGGTGCAGGATAATGACACTAACACTCGGGTTACAGGACAATGACACCGACACTCGGGGTGCAGGATAATGACACTGACACTCGGGGTACAGGATAATGACACTGACACTCGGGGTACAGGATAATGACACTGACACTCGGGGTACAGGATAATGACACTGACACTCGGGGTGCAGGATAATGACACTGACACTCGGGGTGCAGGATAATGACGCTGACACTCGGGGTACAGGATAATGACACTGACACTCGGGGTGCAGGATAATGACGCTGACACTCGGGGTACAGGATAATGACACTGACACTCGGGGTACAGGATAATGACGCTGACACTCGGGTGCAGGATAATGACACTGACACTCGGGTACAGGATAATGACGCTGACACTCGGGGTACAGGATAATGACGCTGACACTCGGGGTACAGGATAATGACGCTGACACTCGGGGTACAGGATAATGACACTGACACTCGGGTTACAGGACAATGACACCGACACTCGGGGTACAGGATAATGAAGCTGACACTCGGGGTACAGGATAATGACGCTGACACTCGGGGTACAGGACAATGACACCGACACTCGGGGTACAGGATAATGAAGCTGACACTCGGGGTACAGGATAATGACGCTGACACTCGGGGTACAGGATAATGACACTGACACTCGGGGTACAGGATAATGACGCTGACACTCGGGGTACAGGATAATGACACTGACACTCGGGTTACAGGACAATGACACCGACACTCGGGGTACAGGATAATGAAGCTGACACTCGGGGTACAGGATAATGACGCTGACACTCGGGGTACGGGATAATGACGCTGACACTCGGGGTACAGGATAATGACGCTGACACTAGGAGTACAGGATAATGACACTGAC
The DNA here is from genome assembly GCF_046119375.1 of Phyllobates terribilis. Classification (NCBI taxonomy): domain Eukaryota; kingdom Metazoa; phylum Chordata; class Amphibia; order Anura; family Dendrobatidae; genus Phyllobates; species Phyllobates terribilis. The sequence goes on from NW_027362772.1 coordinate 308,207,916, forward strand.
ACTCGGGGTACAGGATAATGACACTGACACTCGGGGTACAGGATAATGACGCTGACACTCGGGTTACAGGACAATGACACCGACACTCGGGGTACAGGATAATGAAGCTGACACTCGGGGTACAGGATAATGACGCTGACACTCGGGGTACAGGAGAATGACACTGACACTCGGGGTGCAGGATAATGACACTGACACTCGAGGTACAGGATAATGACACTGACACTCGGGGTGCTGGAGAATGACACTGACACTCGGGGTGCAGGATAATGACACTGACACTTGGGGTACAGGAGAATGACACTGACATTCGGGGTACAGGATAATGACGCTGACACTCGGGGTACAGGAGAATGACGCTGACACTCGGGGTACAGGATAATGACGCTGACACTCGGGGTACGGGATAATGACACTGACATTTGGGGTACAGGAGAATGACACTGACATTCGGGGTACAGGATAATGACACTGACACTCGGGGTACAGGATAATGACGCTGACTCTCGGGGTACAGGACAATGACACCGACACTCGAGGTACAGAACAATGACGCAGACCCTCGGGTTACAGGACAATGACGCTGACACTCGAGGTACAGGACAATGGCGCTGACTCTCGGGGAGCTGTGCGGAAATGTATAGTTTCTCTCCTGTTTTGCAGACCTCTCATTTGAGCGCAAGAGTGACAGCAGCCGCAGTCAGATCATCCCGCTGGTCCCGGACAGCAGTATGTATGGAGCGCTGTATGTGGATCTCCCAGGAAAGGACCTGACAACGTTCCAGTGCTCCTCTCCTGTCAGGCCTCCCGGGATGGGAATTAGCTCTAAGTCGGGGTTACCTCCAGGACTGTATGATCACAGCCTGTTCCCACACTGTCATGGCAGTGCAAGCAACCTTACACACGGAGGTGCAAGAAGCAAGATATCTGGAAAACCTGTAGTTCCAATACCACCAAATGTGGCCCTAAAGGAGCCCAGGAGCCACTATCTTAAGAGAGGTAAATATGAATATATAAAAGCATGTATAACAAGAGGATGTGAGTGCTATACCATACCTCCCAACTTTTGAAGAAGAGAAAGAGGGATAGATTATGCGGCGCGCAGAGTGTGCTGCGCCCATATTTGGCCACACCCCAATCCACGTCCGTTTTCTCATTTTTCTCCTTTGGCAGGAGGAGTTGTCAGATGGGCGCTGGTAATGAGGGGCATTCAGCAGACAGCCCTCATCCCCATTCCTGGTATGCGTGGCCCCCTCATCCCCAATCCTGATATGCATTGCCCTCTCATCCCCAATCCTGGCATGCATGGCCACCTCATCCTCAATCCTGGTATGCATGGCCACCTCAGACCCAATCCTGGTATGCATGGCCCCCTTAGACCCAATCCTGGTATGCATGCCCCCCTTAGACCCAATCCTGGTATTCATGGCCCCCTCGGACCCAATCATGGTATGCATGGCCCTATGTACTGTAGAGAGGAGGAGGAGGCGCTATACTGTACTGTAGAGAGGAGGAGAAGGCGTTATACTGTACTGTAGAGAACAGGAGGAGGTGCTTTACTGTACTGTAGAGAGGAGGAGGAGGCGCTATACTGTACTGTAGAGAGGAGAAGGAGCTATACTGTACTGTAGAGAGGAGGAGGCTCTATACTGTACTGTAGAGAGGAGGAGGTGCTATACTGTACTGTAGATAGGAGGAGGAGGCGCTATACTGTACTGGAGAGAGGAGGAGGAGGCGCTATACTATACTATAGAGTGGAGGAGGTGCTATACTGTACTGTAGAGAGGAGGAGGAGGAGGCGCTATACTATACTATAGAGTGGAGGAGGCACTATACTCTACTATATAGAGGAAGAAGAGGCGCTAAACTGTACTGTAGAGAGGAGGAGGAGGCGCTATACTGTACTGTAGAGAGGAGGAGGAGGCGCTATACTCTACTATATAGAGATAAAGGGGGATTGTTCCTCTGTGAAGCAGAGAAACAAAAAGATGGCCACACAAGTTCAAAATTGTAAAGAAGTAAGAAAATTCCTTTATTAACACATGTAGTAAACACAAATTACAAAGATAAATGCGGACGACAGAGTAGACACAGAGTGCTGGATCCACATGAATAAAACAATGTTAAAAACTGTGACACAGCGCCCGAAAGGTCAGCCTATATAGCAAGTGGAAATATAAGGGGGACAGCGACAGGGTCACATGTATTAATAAATATATACCACCCATCATGAATACCTTTTACAAATAGTACCCCCAAAACAATAATATCCCATCACAATCAAAATACCCAGAAACAAAAGGGTTAAAACCCTTATACAGATGGAAGTAATACAACCAATTGGTCATAAATAAGCTAAAATAGCTATGTACCTGGGTAAGGCCACCAGACAGGCTCTGCTACCGTCACCCCGAAAAAGGTTTTCCTACCGAAACGTGCGTCTATACTGTACTGTAGAGAGGAGGAGGAGGCGCTATACTATACTGTAGAGAGGAGGAGGTGCTATACTGTACTGTAGAGAGGAGGAGGAGGCGCTATACTGTACTCTAGAGAGGAGGAGGAGGTGCTATACTGTACTGTAGAGAGGAGGAGGTGCTATACTGTACTGTAGAGAGGAGGAGGTGCTATACTGTACTCTAGAGAGGAGGAGGAGGCGCTATACTATACTGTAGAGAGGAGGAGGTGCTATACTGTACTGTAGAGAGGAGGAGGAGGCGCTATACTGTACTCTAGAGAGGAGGAGGAGGTGCTATACTGTACTGTAGAGAGGAGGAGGCACTATACTCTACTGTAGAGAGGAGAAGGAGGCGCTATACTGTACTGTAGAGAGGAGGAGGAGGCACTATACTATACTGTAGAGAGGAGGAGGTGCTATACTGTACTGTAGAGAGGAGGAGGAGGCGCTATACTATACTGTAGAGAGGAGGAGGTGCTATACTGTACTGTAGAGAGGAGGAGGAGGCGCTATACTATACTGTAGAGAGGAGGAGGAGGTGCTATACTGTACTGTAGAGAGGAGGAAGAGGCACTATACTATACTGTAGAGAGGAGGAGGTGCTATACTGTACTGTAGAGAGGAGGAGGAGGCGCTATACTATACTGTAGAGAGGAGGAGGTGCTATACTGTACTGTAGAGAGGAGGAGGAGGCGCTATACTATACTGTAGAGAGGAGGAGGTGCTATACTGTACTGTAGAGAGGAGGAGGAGGCACTATACTATACTGTAGAGAGGAGGAGGTGCTATACTGTACTGTAGAGAGGAGGAGGAGGCACTATACTATACTGTAGAGAGGAGGAGGTGCTATACTGTACTGTAGAGAGGAGGAGGAGGCGCTATACTATACTGTAGAGAGGAGGAGGTGCTATACTGTACTGTAGAGAGGAGGAGGAGGCGCTATACTATACTGTAGAGAGGAGGAGGTGCTATACTGTACTGTAGAGAGGAGGAGGAGGCGCTATACTGTACTCTAGAGAGGAGGAGGAGGTGCTATACTGTACTGTAGAGAGGAGGAGGCACTATACTCTACTGTAGAGAGGAGGAGGAGGCGCTATACTGTACTGTAGAGAGGAGGAGGAGGCACTATACTGTACTGTAGAGAGGAGGAGGAGGCGCTATACTATACTGTACAGAGGAGGAGGCGCTATACTATACTGTACAGAGGAGGAGGAGGCGCTATACTATACTGTACAGAGGAGAAGGAGGCGCTATTCTGTACTGTAGAGAGATTAGAAAACCGTTGCAAAGGACAAGCAGATAATATACATTTATATTTGTGTATGTTCTTACTGATCCAATAGATCAACAAAATGGAGTAAATGTATATCTGCTACTTAAATTGGTAGACCAATCGGAAAACAATAACAGCAAAACCCAATATAGTAGTAAATCCGACAAGAGGTCAATAAATTAAAAAGAAAGACCTTTATTACAAAAATGTGGGTACATAGTGGCAGAGAAAAGAGAGCGCACACACATATATCTAAATTATATCAAGTAATAATGGGAGGGTATATAGATAATAGCGATACCAGGACTAGATTAGACTCCAAATACACTCATGCATGCACATGGTATCCTAGGTCATGTAATATAGGGATACAATCCTGTGAAAACATTTAGCTAATATAGGCATCCCCAGGTACTACCTTTACGTATGCATGAGTGTCTCAAAAGATGTGTTATACCCAAATGGGTTAATTAACAAATAACAGTAATGTTATATTAGATACATTCATACCTGGTATATATAGAGACCTGCTCCTCAGTGTGGCGCCCACCCCGACGCGCGTTTCGGTGCGTCCTTCATCAGGGGGTGACGTCAGACTCCAGGTGTCAGGTTTAAAAAGCTATACTGAGGCGCTATACTGTACTGTAGAGAGGAGGCGCTATACTGTACTGTAGAGAGGAGGAGGAGGCGCTATACTGTACTGTAGAGAGGAGGAGGAGGCGCTATACTGTACTGTAGAGGAGGAGGCGCTATACTGTACTGCAGAGAGGAGGAGGCACTATACTGTGCTGTAGAAGGGAGGCACTATACTGTACTGTAGAGAAAAGGAGGCGGCACAATACTGTACTGTAGAAAGGAGTAGTAGGCGCTATGCTGTACTGTAGAGATGAGGAGGAGGCGCTATACTGTACTGTACAGAGGAGGAAGAGGCACTATGCTGTACTGTAGAGAGGAGGAGGCTCTATACTGTACTGTAGTGAGGTGGAGGAGGCGCTATATTGTACTGTAGAGAGGAGGAGGAGGCGCTGTACTGTACTGTAGAGAAAAGGAGGAGGCGCTATACTGTACTGTAGAGAGGAGGAGGAGGCACTATGCTGTACTGTAGAGAGGAGGAGGCTCTATACTGTACTGTAGTGAGGAGGAGGAGGCGCTATATTGTACTGTAGAGAGGAGGAGGCACAGTACTGTAGAAAGAAGGTGGCGCTATACTATACTGTAGAGAGAAGGAGGCGCTATACTGTACTGTAGAGAAGAGGAGGAGCCGCTTTAATGGACTGTAGAGAGGAAGATGCGCTATACTATACTGGAGAGAGGAGGAGGCACTATACTATACTTTAGAGAGGAGGAGGCGCTATACTGTACTGTAGAGAAGAGGTGCTATACTGTACTGTAGAGAGGAGGAGGCGCTATACTGTACTGTAGAGAGGAGGAGGAAGCACTATACTGTACTGTAGAGAGGAGGAGGCACTATACTTTACTGTAGAGAGGAGAGGGAGGTGCTATACTGTAATGTAGAGAGGAGGAGGAGCTGTACTGTAGAGAGGAGGAGGAGGCGCTTTACTGTACTGTAGAGAGGAGGAGGAGGCATTATACTGTACTGTAGAGAGGAGGAGGAGGTGCTATACTGTACTGTAGAGAGGAGGAGGAGGCGCTATACTGTACTGTAGAGAGGAGGAGGAGCTATACTGTACTGTAGAGAGGAGGAGGAGGCGCTATACTGTACTGTAGAGAAGAGGTGCTATACTGTACTGTAGAGAGGAGGAGGCGCTATACTGTACTGTAGAGAGGAGGAGGAAGCACTATACTGTACTGTAGAGAGGAGGAGGCACTATACTTTACTGTAGAGAGGAGAGGGAGGTGCTATACTGTAATGTAGAGAGGAGGAGGAGCTGTACTGTAGAGAGGAGGAGGAGGCGCTTTACTGTACTGTAGAGAGGAGGAGGAGGCATTATACTGTACTGTAGAGAGGAGGAGGAGGTGCTATACTGTACTGTAGAGAGGAGGAGGAGGCGCTATACTGTACTGTAGAGAGGAGGAGGAGCTATACTGTACTGTAGAGAGGAGGAGGAGGCGCTATACTGTACTGTAGAGAGGAGGAGGAGGCACTATACTGTACTGTAGAGAGGAGGAGGAGGCATTATACTGTACTGTAGAGAGGAGGAGGAGGTGCTATACTGTACTGTAGAGAGGAGGAGGAGGCACTATACTGTACTGTAGAGAGGAGGAGGAGGCATTATACTGTACTGTAGAGAGGAGGAGGAGGTGCTATACTGTACTGTAGCGAGGAGGAGGAGCTATACTGTACTGTAGAGAGGAGGAGGAGGCACTATACTGTACTGTAGAGAGGAGGAGGAGGTGCTATACTGTACTGTAGAGAGGAGGAGGAGGCGCTATACTGTACTGTAGAGAGGAGGAGGAGGCGCTATACTGTACTGTAGAGAGGAGGAGGAGGCACTATACTGTACTGTAGAGAGGAGGAGGAGGCACTATACTGTACTGTAGAGAGGAGGAGGAGGTGCTATACTGTACTGTAGAGAGGAGGAGGAGGCGCTATACTGTACTGTAGAGAGGAGGAGGAGGCGCTATACTGTACTGTAGAGAGGAGGAGGAGGCGCTATACTGTACTGTAGAGAGGAGGAGGAGGTGCTATACTGTACTGTAGAGAGGAGGAGGAGCTATACTGTACTGTAGAGAGGAGGAGGAGGCACTATACTGTACTGTAGAGGAGGAGGAGGCACTATACTGTACTGTAGAGAGGAGGAGGAGGCACAATACTGTACTGTAGAGAGGAGGAGGAGGCGCTATACTGTACTGTAGAGAGGAGGAGGAGGCACAATACTGGATTGTAGAGAGGAAGAGGCGCTAGACTGTATTGTAGAGAGGAAGAGGAGGCACTATACTGTAGTGTAGAGAGGAGGAGAAGGCACTATACTCTACTGTAGAGAGGAGGAGGATGCGCTAGACTGTACTGTAGAGAGGAGGAGGAGGCACTATACTCTACTGTAGAGAGGAGGAGGACGCGCTAGACTGTACTGTAGAGAGGAGGAGGAGGCACTATACTGTAGTGTGGGGATTATTAGGATTTCGTTCCCGCAGGTCCACACTCTCAGTTTCACTGATTTGCACCTAGATATTTCCAAACTTCTTTGTTAGTGAGATAATGATCCATCTTTTCTCTTGTGTCCACAGAGCTGCAACATGTGAACAGCGCCCCTCTGTCTCCCTGTTGTCAGTCCGACAGCTGCAGCGTTCCCAGCTTGAAGAGTTTAGATGGAAACCCAGCAGGAAAAGGTGAGAGTTACCACCCGCAGCAGGACTGACCTGTGTCACATAGAGATTCACAGCAGCGGAGCAGGGGTCTCCATTATCCATGTCTGTGATTGCAGTTCATGAATGAGGACATTAACCCCTCAATTGCAAAAAGAACTTCGGCACTCCATACATGAAAATATAAGAAATATTGTATCTAGACTAATGTCACTTTGAAAAATGAAGGTTTTTTGCGCATAAATTGGCCAAATTATGCGCAAAAAACCTTCATTTTTCAAAGTGACATTAGTCTAGATACAATATTTCTTATATATTCATGTATGGAGTGCCGAAGTTCTTTTTGCAATTGAGATTACTCTTTTCTTCAGAGCACCCGAATAGACCAGTGAGCGACCCCTCTCTTTTTTCTATTAACCCCTCAATGACCGCCGATACGCATTAAGACGGTGCCTTATTTTCTCATTGCCGTTTTAAAAGGCGATCAGGAATAAGGCTGTAGCGCCCCCCCCCCCCTCCCAGAGTCGGAAATCCTCTTGGGTCTCAGCTACCAGAGGTATCTGAGACCCTGGAGAAAATGATCAGGGCTGTTTATTCCAGACCCCGATCACGTGATCGCCGTTATTCAGTGAATAACGGTGATCACGAAAAAAAAAAATGTGTGCCCGCAGTTACAATGATTTCTCTGTCCTCTGACATGATATACATGTCAGAGGAGAGAGAAATTATGCCCCGCTACCTCTGCCGTCCCTAGGATCTCCTGATCTTTCCCCTGGCCCTCCGTCATCTTCCTGTAAAAAAAAATGGCGGGCACATGCGCAGTGCCCGGCAACAATAGGGAATTTTTCCTATTGGTTCCTTTTGATCACTGCGATAGGGTCTATCACAGTGATCAGAAGTAAAAAAAATAGTAAATCAAATCTCCCTTTGTCACACCTTAGTTACATAAAAATGTATAAAATATATTTTTTCCATTCTTTGCCGTTAGGTTGTGTTTGGGTTAGGGTTGTGTTAGGGTTAGGGTGAGGGTTGTGTTAGGGTGAGGGTTGTGTTAGGGTGAGGGTTTGTGTTTGGGTGAGGGTTGTGTTTGGGTGAAGGTTGTGTTTGGGTGAGGGTTGTGTTTGGGTGAGGGTTGTGTTTGGGTGAGGGTTGTGTTTGGGTGAAGGTTGTGTTTGGGTGAGGGTTTGGGTGAGGGTGAGGGTTTGTGTTAGGGTGAGGGTTGCGTTAGGGTGAGGTTTGCGTTAGGGTGAGGGTTGCGTTAGGGTGAGGGTTGCGTTAGGGTGAGGGTTGCGTTAGGGTGAGGGTTGCGTTAGGGTGAGGGTTGCGTTAGGGTGAGGGTTATGTTAGGATTAGGGTGAGGGTTGTGTTAGAATTAGGGTTGCGTTAGGGTGAGGGTTGCGTTAGGGTGAGGGTTATGTTAGGATTAGGGTGAGGGTTGTGTTAGAATTAGGGTTGCGTTAGGGTGAGGGTTGCGTTAGGGTGAGGGTTGCGTTAGGGTGAGGGTTGCGTTAGGGTTGCGTTAGGGTGAGGGTTGCGTTAGGGTGAGGGTGGTGTTAGGGTGAGGGTTGCGTTAGGGTGAGGGTTGTGTTAGAATTAGGGTTGTGTTAGGGTGAGGGTTATGATAGAGTTAGAATTAGGGATAGAGTTAGGGTTGTGTTAGGGTGAGGGTTATGTTAGGATTAGGGTGAGGGTTGTGTTAGAATTAGGGTTGTGTTAGGGTGAGGGTTATGTTAGGATTAGGGTGAGGGTTGTGTTAGGATTAGGGTTGTGTTAGGGTGAGGGTTATGTTAGGATTAGGGTGAGGGTTGTGTTAGAATTAGGGTTGTGTTAGGGTGAGGGTTATGATAGAGTTAGAATTAGGGATAGAGTTAGGGTTGGAGTTAGGCTTGTGTTGGGATTACGGTTAGGGTTGGGATTTTTTCAAAAGGAAAGAAAAAAACATGACGATATCATGACTAGTGTTGATCTCAAGTGCTTGCTACTTGAGTTTGCATCGGGTGCTCGGGTATGCACCGAGTATCGCGGGTGCTTGAGTCCCTGCCCCGCATGTTTCACGGTTGTTAAACATCCAAAAAAAAAACATGCCATACACGGGCAATCCCCACATGTTTTTTTTTTGGGTGTCTAACAGCCGCAAAACATGCGGGGCGGGAACTCGAGCATGTCACTCAAGCACCCGCGATACTCAGTGCATACCCAAGCAACCATTGCAAACTCAAGTAGCGAGCACTTGCGCTCAACACTAATGACAACATATTCAATATGACGACCTAATGTTATCAAATTCTGTGTCGTACCTCTGGGTTCAAAATGTTCACTATATCCCTGTATAAAATCATTGAGGGGTTTAGTTTCCAAAATGGGGTTACTTGTGGGGGTTTTCCACTGTTTAGGCGCATCAGGGGCTCTCCAAACGCGACATGGTGTCCGCTCTCGATTCTAGCCAATTTTGCATTCAAAAAGTCAAATGGCGCTCCTTCCCTTCCGAGCCCTGCCGTGCGCCCAAACAGTGGTTTTCCCCCACATATGGGGTATTTTCGTGCTCAGGAGAAATTGCACAACAAATTTTGTGGTCCATTTTCTTTTTTCATCCTTGTGAAAATAAAAAAAATGGGGTCTGAAGTAAAATTTTTGTGAAAAAAGTTAAATGTTAATTTTTTCCTTCCACGTTGCTTCAGTTCCTGTGAAGCACGTAAAGGGTTAATAAACTTCTTGAATGTGGTTTTGAGCACCTTGAGTGATGCAGTTTTTAGAATGGTGTCACTTTTGGGTATTTTCTGTCATAAAAACCCTTCAAAGTCACTTCAAATGTGATGTGGTCCCTAAACAAACAAAATGGTTTTGTAAATTTTGCTGTAAAAATGAGAAATGGCTGGTCAACTTTTAGCCTTACAACTTCTTAACAAAAAATTTTTTTTTGCAAAAATTGTGCTGATGTAAAGTAGACATGTGGGAAATGTTATTTATTAACTATTTTGTATGACATAGCTCTCTTATTTAAGGGCATAAGAATTCAAAGTTTGAAAATTGCAAAATTTTCGGAAAATTTTCATTTTTTTTTCACAAGTAGCCAGAATTGTAAAATTTGGCCTGGTCATTAAGGACATAATTGGCTCCGTCACTAAGGGGTTAAAGGGAGCCTGACATGTCTGACCTGCAGGCGGATGTTACACAGCAGCAGGAGCTGATCAGATTGATAGACATTATTGTTGGGAAAGTTTCAATTAAAGGGTTATCTCAGCAGATAGAAGTATAATAAAACATAACTTTTATTTGATATTAATAAAAGCAGGGGGCTCAAAAAACATGCAAGACAAACAATTAACAAACAAATAAGAGAAGTGATCCATGAGTCCTCACAGGTGCACACACTGTGGAGCACCTTTTCAGTGGGAATTATCGAGCCCTAACCCTTTATAGTGGCTACCCACCCACCCCTTTCTCCCCTGAGGAGTATGAAAACGAAACGCGTCGGGAGGGGTTAATTCAGGGCAATTACAGTTTCCAGACTATGTGGGTCTCCACTGGGGTAATGTGTGTCATGATATTTATATTGCCCCCCCCCCCACTCTGTTGTGTCCCTAATTTATCCATTTTTTATATGGCCTTTGTCTGGAATCTCAACTACCTGCACAGGACAACCAAATGGTGAGATTGTTCTAGTCAGGGATAACTCACAGAGGGACGACACCGGGGAGATCAAGCGATATCTCACTGTGCCGTCACGCTGTCAGTATTTCGCCCGGAATCGCGAGCACGCGATCCAAACTACTCGCTACGTGAATATCGGCAAGCGACCAGTGAGAGTATGGCGTCACACCTCGGAGTTCCAAAGCCTGGAATCTGTGTTTATGCCCTCCGTATGGTCACTGTCAGCTTCACGACAGCCCAATTATTATTATCCTCTGCCACCACCGGCCGAGTTTGAAATATAATACAGGCCTGGCCGGACTCCTGTGTTTTGGTAGCGTATATGGCTTCGGGGAAGGGAACGATTACAGGACAAAAGAAACAGGACTATTAAATTTGATATTTAATCCAAAAGGGAGGCACTGTTTAAGAAAAAATATATACAAGGATGTTACAAATGAGACATTAAAATACATAAGCAGTTACATAAAATAAACAGGATAAAAGAAGAAAAAATTACATTATACGATCACGGAGACGATTCGATATAGGTGGAGGAGGGGCTCTTCAGTTTGATTATGCTGTTATCGAACAGGACCCGTTGCTTATAATTCTTATTCCCCCCTGGCAATGAGTCCTTCTGTAATGTCCATGGGTTCTCTTATACCTAAGGGGAGATCTGTCCACACGCCCCTTGTGGTGACATCATGTTGGCTGGTCTCCAATCTGTACATTTTTATTAAAAACGTTAGCTTCTGTGATAACTCATTGCTCGTTGATCGCAGAAGCTTGCAAACGACGCCATTTTTTCCCTTATGATTTTATCTTCAGTTAGAGACCACACATCGCATAGCTGCAGTCTAGTGTTTTGCGCTACAGCTCTCTGATTTGGCTTGCAACAATGAAAAACTGTGTATGCATTCCTCGGCTGTTTCCGTCACTAGAAATATGGGTCCAATTATTGTCAGACGCATGGAACTTACAATATTTCATATTTCGTTTTGTAGTCGGATTGTCTGGAGATTTCTTTGTTAAGCTTGGGAAAGCAACTTTCCCAGTTACAAGCAAATTAGTGCAATCCTGCCAGTAATTACTGCCCTGCGTGTGCCAGGGACAAGAGCTTGCTTCCTAACGAAGTTATAACACTCCTTGGCTGGCGTTTGTTTGTGTAAGCTATTTCTCAGGCGTGTGTTAATTGGGGCTTTTGTGCTGAGCAAAAGGAGAATAAGGGAGGGGGGTGAACATCTATGTCAGGCAAATATGGAAGAACATTTTCCTGACATTAATATTTCCCTGACAGCTCCATTAATTATTTCTATGGTTATTGAAATTTCCACATTTGTGTATGTGCCTTTAACTTGCTCCTTTTGAGAGGACAGAGTGTGCACCCGTGAGGACTCATGGGTCACTTCTCTTAGTTGTTTGTTAATTGTTTGTCTTGCATGTTTTTGAGCCCCCTGCTTTTATTAATTACAAATAAAAGTTATGTTTTTTTATACTTCGATCTGCTGAGATAACCCATCCTTGACTGATAGATGCCCCCCCCCCCCCCATTCCAAGGTTTCAATTAAACTTGTATTTTATTCCTTGAAATTCCTGGTGTTTGTGTGTACATGGGTCCGGTAGGTGGGGGGTTGCTCAGTGACTGACATGTAGGGACCCCTAGTTCTGGAATATGTGGATGCAGCAACGACCAACAAATGTCATAGGATAGAACTGATGAGAATTTCCCTCCCCAGCAGATTATGCAAAAGTCATGAAGACGTTCAGCTCCCCGAAGATCCTCCACTACACCACATCCCTGAAAGTGATGGACCTCCTGCCATACGGCAGCCCCCTGCCGCCACCACCAGCTCCCCCTCCGCCAGAGGAAGAACCGAGGGTCCGACCGGACAAACAGTAAGAGACATCTTATAAGGGTCCTGACATTCCCATGTGCTGAAAGAAGGCAGAGATCATAAATATGTAAGGTCTTATATACCGAGAATATTTGGGTATACGGAACGCCGTGTGACTATTCTATACACAGCCTCTAAGGGTAATTATCACAGTGATGATGGTGGTGGTTGTCCTGATGCAATATACAACCCTGCTGCTGCTTCACCCTTTCCCATCAAAGTCACCAGCGTTGTATATACTGCGCATTACATATAGTACAGGTGTATATACTGCGCATTACATATAGTACAGGTGTATATACTGCGCATTACATATAGTACAGGTGTATACACTGTGCATTACATATAGTACAGGTGTATACACTGCGCATTACATATAGTACAGGTGTATACACTGCGCATTACATATAGTACAGGTGTATACACTGCGCATTACATATAGTACAGGTGTATATACTGTGCATTACATATAGTACAGGTGTATACACTGCGCATTACATATAGTACAGGTGTATACACTGCGCATTACATATAGTACAGGTGTATATACTGTGCATTACATATAGTACATGTGCATACACTGCAAATTACATATAGTACAGGTGTATACACTGCGCATTACATATAGTACAGGTGTAAGATTCCTGGAGAGGGAACTGTTGTGTAAGCTTCCATTGCTCCCTCATTATTTCCCATAATTCCTCGGTCATTCTGGAAATGGCTTTTATTGCTTTCTGACGTCAGCGATCAGATCTGTGCGTCGGCTGCACTCATTCATGTGTGCACAATGGGTGCCGGCTGCAGAGTATACTGTATGCAGAATTATTAGGCAGGTTGTATTTTAGAGGATTATTTTTATTATTGATCAACAACTATGTTCTCAATCAACCCAAAAGACTCATAAATATCCAAGCTTAATATTTTTGGAAGTTGGAGTGGTTTTTTTTTTAGATTTGGCTATCTTAGGAGGATATCTGTTTGTGCAGGTAACTATTACTGGGCAGAATTATTAGGCAATTTAATAAAAACCAAATATAATCCCATCTCACTTGTTTATTTTCACCAGGTAAACCAATATCAGTGCACAAAATTTAGAAATAAACATTTCTGACATGCAAAAATAAAAACCCAAAAAATTAGTGCTGAATATATCCACCTTTCTTTATGATGACACTCAGCAGCCTTCCATCCATAGATTCTGTCAGTTGCTTGATCTGTTTTCAATCAGCATTGCGTGCAGCAGCCACCACAGCCTCCCAGACACTGCTCCCAGAGGTGTACTGTTTTCCCTCCCTGTAGATCTCACCACAGCCTCCCAGACACTGTTCCCAGAGGTGTACTGTTTTCCCTCCCTGTAGATCTCACATTTTATGATGGACCACAGGTTCTCTATGGGGTTCAGATCAGGTGAACAAGGGGGCTATGTCATTATTTTTTCTTCTTTTAGACCTTTACTGGCCAGCCACACTGTGGAGTAGATGGATGCATGTGATGGAGCATTGTACTGCATGAAAATCATGTTTTTCTTGAACGATACTGACTTCTTCCTGTACCACTGCTTGAAGAAGTTGTCTTCCAGAAACTGGCAGTAGGTCTGGGAGTTGAGCTTCACTCCATCCTCAACTCGAAAAGGTCCCACAAGTTCATCTTTGATGATACCAGCCCATACCAGTACCCCACCTCCACCTTGCTGGCGTCTGAGTCGGAGTGGAGCTCTCTGCCCTTTATTGATCCAGCCTCTGGCCCATCCATCTGGCCCATCAAGAGTCACTCTCATTTCATCAGCCCATAAAACCTTTGAAAAATCAGTCTTAAGATATTTCTTGGCCCATTCTTGACGTTTTATCTTATGTTTCTTGTTCATAGGTGGTGGTTTTTCAGTCTTCCTTACCTTGGCCATGTCCCAGAGTATCGCACACCTTGTGCTTTTTGATACTCCAGTAACGTTGCAGCTCTGAAATATGGCAAAACTGGTGGTGAATGGCATCTTGGCAGCTTCACACTTGATTTTCCTTAATTCATGGGCAGTTGTTTTGCGCCTTTTTCGGCCAACACGCTTCTTGCGACCCTGTTGGCTATTTGCCATGAAACACTTGATTGTTCGGTGATCACGCTTCAAAAGTTTGGAAATTTCAAGACTGCTGCATCCCTCTGCAAGGCATCTCACAATACTGGACTTTTCAGAGCCGTCAAATCTCTCTTCTGACCCATTTTGCCAAAGGAAAGGAAGTTGCCTAATAATTAAGCGCACCTTATATAGGGTGTTGATGTCATTAGTCAACACCCCTCCTCATTACAGAGATGCACATCACCAGATTTACTTCATTGGTAGTTGGCTCTCAAGAATATGCAGCTTGGAGTAGGACAACATGTATAAAAAGTATCAAAGTGATCAAAATACGCATTTGCCTAATAATTCGGCACACAGTGTATTTCACCAGATACACTACTACCTTAAGAAAGAAAGAAGTCTTTATATATATATATTACTTATGATGGGCAGTGCCAGGTGACAGAGCGAATTTGTGCTGCCTGCCGGGGTCATTGTATGAAAGTGCAGCTCTGGAGTATAATACAGGAGGTAACTCAGGATCAGTAATGTAATGTATGTACACAGTGACTGCACCAGCAGAATAGTGAGTGCAGCTCTGGAGTATAATACAGGAGGTAACTCAGGATCAGTAATGTAATGTATGTACACAGTGACTGCACCAGCAGAATAGTGAGTGCAGCTCTGGAGTATAATACAGGATGTAACTCAGGATCAGTAATGTAATGTATGTACACAGTGACTGCACCAGCAGAATAGTGAGTGCAGCTCTGGAGTATAATACAGGATGTAACTCAGGATCAGTAATGTAATGTATGTACACAGTGACTGCACCAGCAGAATAGTGAGTGCAGCTCTGGAGTATAATACAGGAGGTAACTCAGGATCAGTAATGTAATGTATGTACACAGTGACTGCACCAGCAGAATAGTGAGTGCAGCTCTGGAGTATAATACAGGAGGTAACTCAGGATCAGTAATGTAATGTATGTACACAGTGACTGCACCAGCAGAATAGTGAGTGCAGCTCTGGAGTATAATACAGGATGTAACTCAGGATCAGTAATGTAATGTATGTACACAGTGACTGCACCAGCAGAATAGTGAGTGCAGCTCTGGAGTATAATACAGGATGTAACTCAGGATCAGTAATGTAATGTATGTACACAGTGACTGCACCAGCAGAATAGTGAGTGCAGCTCTGGAGTATAATACAGGAGGTAACTCAGGATCAGTAATGTAATGTATGTACACAGTGACTGCACCAGCAGAATAGTGAGTGCAGCTCTGGAGTATAATACAGGAGGTAACTCAGGATCAGTAATGTAATGTATGTACATAGTGACTGCACCAGCAGAATAGTGAGTGCAGCTCTGGAGTATAATACAGGAGGTAACTCAGGATCAGTAATGTAATGTATGTACACAGTGACTACACCAGCAGAATAGTGAGTGCAGCTCTGGAGTATAATACAGGATGTAACTCAGGATCAGTAATGTAATGCATGTACACAGTGACTACACCAGCAGAATAGTGAGTGCAGCTCTGGAGTATAATACAGGATGTAACTCAGGATCAGTAATGTAATGTATGTACACAGTGACTGCACCAGCAGAATAGTGAGTGCAGCTCTGGAGTATAATACAGGATGTAACTCAGGATCAGTAATGTAATGTATGTACACAGTGACTGCACCAGCAGAATAGTGATTGCAGCTCTGGGGTATAATACAGGATGTAACTCAGGATCAGTAATGTAATGTATGTACACAGTGACTGCACCAGCAGAATAGTGAGTGCAGCTCTGGAGTATAATACAGGAGGTAACTCAGGATCAGTAATGTAATGTATGTACACAGTGACTGCACCAGCAGAATAGTGAGTGCAGCTCTGGAGTATAATACAGGAGGTAACTCAGGATCAGTAATGTAATGTATGTACACAGTGACTGCACCAGCAGAATAGTGAGTGCAGCTCTGGAGTATAATACAGGAGGTAACTCAGGATCAGTAATGTAATGTATGTACACAGTGACTACACCAGCAGAATAGTGAGTGCAGCTCTGGAGTATAATACAGGATGTAACTCAGGATCAGTAATGTAATGCATGTACACAGTGACTACACCAGCAGAATAGTGAGTGCAGCTCTGGAGTATAATACAGGATGTAACTCAGGATCAGTAATGTAATGTATGTACACAGTGACTGCACCAGCAGAATAGTGAGTGCAGCTCTGGAGTATAATACAGGATGTAACTCAGGATCAGTAATGTAATGTATGTACACAGTGACTGCACCAGCAGAATAGTGATTGCAGCTCTGGGGTATAATACAGGATGTAACTCAGGATCAGTAATGTAATGTATGTACACAGTGACTGCACCAGCAGAATGGTGAGTGCAGCTCTGGAGTATAATACAGGATGTAACTCAGGATCAGTAATGTAATGTATGTGACGCGCCCCTGGGCCTTCTGTGTCGTGCGGCATCGCGTGCACGGGGGAGCTTACCCGGAGCCGGATCTGTTGAGGGTTGTAGTCTCGTGGCGGTGATCCGGTCCGTGCCCAGGGAGTCAGACTAAGTGGCGCTGTATCAGCGGTAGATGTTGAACGACTACGCCACCCGTTGAGTACAGCTAAGGAGCTGCTGCTGCAGGGCAGACCGCTGAGGCCGGTGGTAGGATTGTGCAGCGTGATAGTATAACCCCCAACGGGAGGGGTATGGCCTCAGGGCAGCCGACGTGGATGATGGGGGTAGCAGGAACCACTCGGAGACGGTACGGTGTAGTTCAGGGTCTTTACTGGTGACAAAGATAGACCCTCCCGGAGTACTGGCTAGCGATTGGGGCCTGGTCAGTCCTTGAGCAGATGGGATCTCCCCTGGCCAGGCGGAGTTGTAGGCCTCCCAAACTAACGATACTCTTCTGGCTACCTTGCTAGAAGCGGGTATAAGTAGCCCACGTCCCTGAGTGTACCGTGTGGTGCTCACCCGTATGGCCGGTGACTCGGGGCCTTCTAGTAGCTTCCGCTCCACGACGGCGGTGCTGGTCCCACGCGTGTGACCGTGCCTTCGGGTTTCTGGGCCAGAGGACCTGCAATCCCCTGCCGGTCGGTTTCTGCTGCTGGATAGGAGTTAGTCCCCACAGCCTCGGACTCCGGGTCCGGTGATAACTTCTCAGTCAGGGCGAGCTCTGCAGCTGCCAGCCCCTGACTCCTTGTAACACTGCTCCCACAGAGCTCCTGTTGTTTCTTCCCATAGCTGCTTCTCTTCTCTGTCTCTACTTCTGGCATGGCCCAGGAGCTGGGCCCAGCCGGAGCCACAGCTCCCTGTCAGCCCTCCTGGCTGAACTCTCCCTCTGAACTCTCTAACCCTGCCTCAGCCCCAGGTTTATATAGGGGAAGTTCTTCCCCTCCCAGGACTGGGCAGGAGGTGTGGCATGCATAGGATTCCTGACCAAGAGACCTCCCACCTGCTCTCAGACATAACATTGCTGTTACTGTGGAAACCAGACCCCTGGGGTGCCACATTCCCCCCTAGTGAAATTTAGTACTCCGGGACTAAACATATTTTTAGAAAAACATAACAAGGTATAAACAATAATAATACAATAAGAAAAACACATAAAGATGGTTACGGCGTGTCCGCAACCGGGTGCAGTTTTGAAGAAAAGCAAGGTGTCCATTTCACCAAAACAGGGAGACGTAACCAGGTAGGGGTCTGTCCTGCCCCGAGTCCTTAACAGTCTTTAGTCCATTCCTGGGTTACGCTCCAACCATGTACAAAGGATTCCCGGTAAATCCACCAAAGACTCCCATAAATTACTAGAAACACATAATTATTTACAGGATATGGCCGCTCTCAGTCCTCGGCCAGTGGGGATAAGGAATGGCTGCTCACAGTCCTCAGCCTGGTTTAAGATAGGGGCACATGGGGAACAATTCACTAATCCCAACGGGGACCATATTTTAATTAGCAGCAGTCCTTGTACCCTTACGGGTAACTATTTACAGCTCTTTATTCACGCTACTTCCCTTCAGTAGCTATGTCCTCTTTGTTCTCCCTCCTGAGGGTAGTCCTCAGACCCGTCCGGGTCCTCTTGGCTTTCCTCGTATTGGTAGTACTGCAGCTCCTCCTCGGTTAGCTGGGTTAGTATCTCTGCGACAGTCCTCCTCCCAGGTGGCCAGGACTTTATCTCCCTTTGGGCTGCCCCGGTTAATTGGGCCACCAGGATGCTCACTTTTTGCTCTTCTGTGAGGGGGTACACCTGGAAGAGGCTATCCAGCTTTTCACTAAAGTCATTCAGGGTATGTGACTCCCCTGAGTATTGGGGTAGCCAGGCTGCTCCCGGGATATAGGGCATGGTGAAAGGCATGACTGCAGCAGCGCTGGCGCTGGCGGGGGTTGAGGCAGTGAAGCTCTCCTCCGTATCCGACATCTTCCTCCCCCCTAGTGGACCGTGGCCTACCTTGCGATGATCCTCTTCCGTAGGCCGCGGCTCCGCTGTGGATCGTCAGGGTTGAGGACCTTCCGTCGCGCTCCTGTGACGTCAGCGTCTGCTGGGCTCCTTCCAGGACCTTACGCGACGTCCGGACGTGAGGCGGGGCTTCAGTTCTCGCGCGCTTTCGGAGTCCACGCCCCTCTTCTTCCCGCGCGGCGTCTTCAAGATGGCGTCCAACGGCGGGAAAACTCCACGGAAGGCGGGAAGAAGGCTGAAGATGGCGCCGGATGGCGGGAATCTTCACGGATGGCGGGAAGAAGGCTGAAGATGGCGCCGGATGGCGGGAATCTTCACCGATGGCGGGAAGGAGGCTGAAGATGGCGCCGGATGGCGGGAATCTTCACCACTGGTAAGTTTGAACAGTCTGTTTCAGGCACGCAGTACCCGGTGGTTGCGGGCACGAAATCCTGCCGACTACGCCAAAAGTTGACGTGCCCCTGGGCCTTCTGTGTCCTGCGGCATCGCGTGCACGGGGGAGCTTACCCGGAGCCGGATCTGTTGAGGGTTGTAGTCTCGTGGCGGTGATCCGGTCCGTGCCCAGGGAGTCAGACTAAGTGGCGCTGTATCAGCGGTAGATGTTGAACGACTACGCCACCCGTTGAGTACAGCTAAGGAGCTGCTGCTGCAGGGCAGACCGCTGAGGCCGGTGGTAGGATTGTGCAGCGTGATAGTATAACCCCCAACGGGAGGGGTATGGCCTCAGGGCAGCCGACGTGGATGATGGGGGTAGCAGGAACCACTCGGAGACGGTACGGTGTAGTTCAGGGTCTTTACTGGTGACAAAGATAGACCCTCCCGGAGTACTGGCTAGCGATTGGGGCCTGGTCAGTCCTTGAGCAGATGGGATCTCCCCTGGCCAGGCGGAGTTGTAGGCCTCCCAAACTAACGATACTCTTCTGGCTACCTTGCTAGAAGCGGGTATAAGTAGCCCACGTCCCTGAGTGTACCGTGTGGTGCTCACCCGTATGGCCGGTGACTCGGGGCCTTCTAGTAGCTTCCGCTCTCCGACGGCGGTGCTGGTCCCACGCGTGTGACCGTGCCTTCGGGTTTCTGGGCCAGAGGACCTGCAATCCCCTGCCGGTCGGTTTCTGCTGCTGGATAGGAGTTAGTCCCCACAGCCTCGGACTCCGGGTCCGGTGATAACTTCTCAGTCAGGGCGAGCTCTGCAGCTGCCAGCCCCTGACTCCTTGTAACACTGCTCCCACAGAGCTCCTGTTGTTTCTTCCCATAGCTGCTTCTCTTCTCTGTCTCTACTTCTGGCATGGCCCAGGAGCTGGGCCCAGCCGGAGCCACAGCTCCCTGTCAGCCCTCCTGGCTGAACTCTCCCTCTGAACTCTCTAACCCTGCCTCAGCCCCAGGTTTATATAGGGGAAGTTCTTCCCCTCCCAGGACTGGGCAGGAGGTGTGGCATGCACAGGATCCCTGACCAAGAGACCTCCCACCTGCTCTCAGACATAACATTGCTGTTACTGTGGAAACCAGACCCCTGGGGTGCCACATATGTACACAGTGACTGCACCAGCAGAATAGTGAGTGCAGCTCTGGGGTATAATACAGGAGGTAACTCAGGATCAGTAATGTAATGTATGTACACAGTGACTGCACCAGCAGAATAGTGAGTGCAGCTCTGGAGTATAATACAGGATGTAACTCAGGATCAGTAATGTAATGTATGTACACAGTGACTGCACCAGCAGAATAGTGAGTGCAGCTCTGGAGTATAATACAGGATGTAACTCAGGATCAGTAATGTAATGTATGTACACAGTGACTGCACCAGCAGAATAGTGAGTGCAGCTCTGGAGTATAATACAGGATGTAACTCAGGATCAGTAATGTAATGTATGTACACAGTGACTCCACCAGCAGAATAGTGAGCGCAGCTCTGGAGTATAATACAGGATGTAACTCAGGATCAGTAATGTAATGTATATACACAGTGACTGCACCAGCAGAATAGTGAGTGCAGCTCTGGAGTATAATACAGGAGGTAACTCAGGATCAGTAATGTAATGTATGTACACAGTGACTGCACCAGCAGAATAGTGAGTGCAGCTCTGGAGTATAATACAGGATGTAACTCAGGATCAGTAATGTAATGTATGTACACAGTGACTGCACCAGCAGAATAGTGAGTGCAGCTCTGGAGTATAATACAGGATGTAACTCAGGATCAGTAATGTAATGTATGTACACAGTGACTACACCAGCAAAATAGTGAGTGCAGCTCTGGAGTATGATACAGGATGTAACTCAGGATCAGTAATGTAATGTATGTACACAGTGACTGCACCAGCAGAATGGTGAGTGCAGCTCTGTAGTATAATACAGGATGTAACTCAGGATCAGTAATGTAATGTATGTACACAGTGACTACACCAGCAGAATAGTGAGTGCAGCTCTGGAGTATAATACAAGATGTAACTCAGGATCAGTAATGTAATGTATGTACACAGTGACTGCACCAGCAGAATAGTGAGTGCAGCTCTGGAGTATAATACAGGAGGTAACTCAGGATCAGTAATGTAATGTATGTACACAGTGACTGCACCAGCAGAATAGTGAGTGCAGCTCTGGAGTATAATACAGGAGGTAACTCAGGATCAGTAATGTAATGTATGTACACAGTGACTACACCAGCAGAATAGTGAGTGCAGCTCTGGAGTATAATACAGGATGTAACTCAGGATCAGTAATGTAATGTATGTACACAGTGACTGCACCAGCAGAATAGTGAGTGCAGCTCTGGGGTATAATACAGGATGTAACTCAGGATCAGTAATGTAATGTATGTACACAGTGACTGGACCAGCAGGATAGTGAGTGCAGCTCTGGAGTATAATACAGGAGGTAACTCAGGATCAGTAATGTAATGTATGTACACAGTGACTGCACCAGCAGGATAGTGAGTGCAGCTCTGGAGTATAATACAGGAGGTAACTCAGGATCAGTAATGTAATGTATGTACACAGTGACTGCACCAGCAGAATACTGAGTACAGCTCTGGAGTATAATACAGGATGTAACTCAGGATCAGTAATGTAATGTATGTACACAGTGACTGCACCAGCAGAATAGTGAGTGCAGCTCTGGAGTATAATACTGGAGGTAACTCAGGATCAGTAATGTAATGTATGTACACAGTGACTGCACCAGCAGAATAGTGAGTGCAGCTCTGGAGTATAATACAGGATGTAACTCAGGATCAGTAATGTAATGTATATACACAGTGACTGCACCAGCAGAATAGTGAGTGCAGCTCTGGAGTATAATACTGGAGGTAACTCAGGATCAGTAATGTAATGTATGTACACAGTGACTGCACCAGCAGAATAGTGAGTGCAGCTCTGGAGTATAATACAGGATGTAACTCAGGATCAGTAATGTAATGTATGTACATAGTAACTGCACCAGCAGAATAGTGAGCGCAGCTCTGGGGTATAATACAGGATGTAACTCAGGATCAGTAATGTAATGTATGCACACAGTGACTGCACCAGCAGAATAGTGAGTGCAGCTCTGGAGTATAATACAGGATGTAACTCTGGATCAGTAATGTAATGTATGTACACTGTGACTGCACCAGCAGAATAGTGAGTGCAGCTCTGGAGTATAATACAGGAGGTAACTCAGGATCAGTAATGTAATGTATGTACACAGTGACTGCACCAGCAGAATAGTGAGTGCAGCTCTGGAGTATAATACAGGATGTAGCTCAGGATCAGTAATGTAATGGATGTACATAGTGACTGCACCAGCAGAATAGTGAGTGCAGCTCTGGAGTATAATACAGGATGTAAGCCAAGATCAGTAATGTAATGTATGTACACAGTGACTGCACCAGCAGAATAGTGAGTGCAGCTCTGGAGTATTATACAGGATGTAACTCAGGATCAGTAATGTAATGTATGTACACAGTGACTGCACCAGCAGAATAGTGAGTGCAGCTCTGGAGTATAATACAGGAGGTAACTCAGGATCAGTACAGGATCAGTAATGTAATGTATGTACAGAGTGACTGCACCAGCAGAATAGTGAGTGCAGCTCTGGGGTATAATACAGGATGTAACTCAGGATCAGTAATGTAATGTATGTACACAATGACTGCACCAGCAGAATAGTGAGTGCAGCTCTGGAGTATAATACAGGATGTAACTCAGGATCAGTAATGTAATGTATGTACACAGTGACTGCACCAGCAGAATAGTGAGTGCAGCTCTGGAGTATAATACAGGATGTAACTCAGGATCAGTAATGTAATGTATGTACACAGTGACTGCACCAGCAGAATAGTGAGTGCAGCTCTGGAGTATAATACAGGATGTAACTCAGGATCAGTAATGTAATGTATGTACACAGTGACTGCACCAGCAGAATAGTGAGTGCAGCTCTGGAGTATAATACAGGATGTAACTCAGGATCAGTAATGTAATGTATGTACACAGTGACTGCACCAGCAGAATAGTGAGTGCAGCTCTGGAGTATAATACAGGATGTAACTCAGGATCAGTAATGTAATGTATGTACACAGTGACTGCACCAGCAGAATAGTGAGTGCAGCTCTGGAGTATAATACAGGATGTAACTCAGGATCAGTAATGTAATGTATGTACACAGTGACTGCACCAGCAGAATAGTGAGTGCAGCTCTGGGGTATAATACAGGATGTAACCCAGGATCAGTAATGTAATGTAACTTTCATATTGTTCCATTTGCCTCGTTTTTTTCTTGTCTTTTAGGGTCTCCATTCTGGCTACTGAACCACAACTTGATAGTCACAGAGAGAATCAGTTTTGTAAGAAGTCTTCTCCTCCGGAGTCGCTTCTCTTCAGACACACGTCATCAGTCTCGCTGTCCGTCCATGATGATACGGTGCTGACTCCAGATGACGTGGCTCATTACCTGGAGTTTAATGAACATGGAGACCGCACCCGGTGAGTCGATAGCAGGGCGTTTGCTATGAAGTCATATAAATGTATTCTGCTTGCTCTGGGGTTACCATGGTAGCCGGGACACTTCCTGCTTTCTGTCATGTGACCAGCCCTTATTAGCAGAGTGGCCGTCATACCGCAGAGTCTGTGCACAGAGCATTGAAGCTCAGACTCACGTGGATTTCCAGCTGTTGGGACACTACTACTCCCAGGATGGCCTACTGTGTTAATCAGGAATTTGTCCCATAGTAGGTGGTCATATTTTTCTGCTCCATAAAACGAGTCTGATAGATCTTGGATCAGGAGAAATTGCTTCCCTGAGATGGCAAGAGTTAATTTCTCATGCCGCCCATTATGGCGGCGAGGCCGGCGGAGATGATTGCTCCTCACAATTAGCAGCGCTGGCTCGGCACTTTTCCGCCGTCCACCGCTTTAGGTGACTTGCTGCAGTCAATCAATGGCCGGACTGACGTCTCGCTGCAGAATTTACTGGAAATGTATTGATCACAGAAGGTTTTACAGAAGGATTGCAGACTGGCACAATCCGAAGCGGCTCATCCTGGCGTCGCTGCCAAGTTATCGCATAATTCACCGAGTTATGTGCCGCGAATTCCCAGAGTGCTGCGCGCTGCAAACCGCGTGGCCAGACGGGGGATATCAGTGATGGGACTGGTATTAGCTGCGCTTAGTGATACTCTGCAGGGTCCGGACCCCTGTATTGTAAGGTTTACCCCCATCTATTGGCAGAACCAGATTATATTGCGGTTACTGACCACACTTTAATAATAGGTGATCACCTTGCATTGATAGCTTACCGGTCACCCCATATTGGTAGTTACCGGTCACCCCATATTAGTAGTTACCGATCGCCCCTTATTGGTAGTTACTGATCACCCCGTATTGGTAGTTACTGATCACCCCGTATTGGTAGTTACTGATCGCCCCGTATTGGTAGTTACTGATCACCCCTTATTGGTAGTTACTGATCGCCCCGTATTGGTAGTTACTGATCGCCACTTATTGGTAGTTACTGATCGCCCCTTATTGGTAGTTACTGATCGTCCCGTATTGGTAGTTACTGATCACCCCTTATTGGTAGTTACTGATCGCCCCGTATTGGTAGTTACTGATCGCCACTTATTGGTAGTTACTGATCACCCCATATTGGTAGTTACTGATCACCTTGCATTGATAGCTTACCGGTCGCTCCGTATTGGTAGTTACCGGTCACCCAGTATTGGTAGTTACTGATCGCCCCGTATTGGTAGTTACTGATCACCTTGCATTGATAGCTTACCGGTCGCCCTGTATTGGTAGTTACCCATCGCCCCGTATTAGTAGTTATTGATTGCCCCGTATTGGTAGTTACTGATCGTCCCGTATTGGTAGTTACCGGTCGCCCCGTATTGGTAGTTACTGATCGCCCCGTATTGGTAGTTACTGATCACCTTGCATTGATAGCTTACCAGTCGCCCCATATTGGTAGTTACCCATCGCCCCGTATTAGTAGTTATTGATTGCCCCGTATTGGTAGTTACTGATCGTCCCGTATTGGTAGTTACCGGTCGCCCCGTATTGGTAGTTACTGATCGCCCCGTATTGGTAGTTACTGATCACCTTGCATTGATAGCTTACCGGTCGCCCTGTATTGGTAGTTACCCATCGCCCCGTATTAGTAGTTATTGATTGCCCCGTATTGGTAGTTACTGATCGCCCCTTATTGGTAGTTACTGATCATCCCGTATTGGTAGTTACTGATCACCCCCATATTGGTAGTTACTGATCACCTTGCATTGATAGCTTACCGGTTGCCCCGTATTGGTAGTTACCGGTCGCCCAGTATTGGTAGTTACTGATCACCTTGCATTGATAGCTTACCGGTCGCCCTGTATTGGTAGTTACCCATCGCCCCGTATTAGTAGTTATTGATTGCCCCGTATTGGTAGTTACTGATCGTCCCGTATTGGTAGTTACCGGTCGCCCCGTATTGGTAGTTACTGATCACCTTGCATTGATAGCTTACCAGTCGCCCCATATTGGTAGTTACCCATCGCCCCGTATTAGTAGTTATTGATTGCCCCGTATTGGTAGTTACTGATCGTCCCGTATTGGTAGTTACCGGTCGCCCCGTATTGGTAGTTACTGATCGCCCCGTATTGGTAGTTACTGATCACCTTGCATTGATAGCTTACCAGTCGCCCCATATTGGTAGTTACCCATCGCCCCGTATTAGTAGTTATTGATTGCCCCGTATTGGTAGTTACTGATCGTCCCGTATTGGTAGTTACCGGTCGCCCCGTATTGGTAGTTACTGATCGCCCCGTATTGGTAGTTACTGATCACCTTGCATTGATAGCTTACCGGTCGCCCTGTATTGGTAGTTACCCATCGCCCCGTATTAGTAGTTATTGATTGCCCCGTATTGGTAGTTACTGATCGCCCCTTATTGGTAGTTACTGATCATCCCGTATTGGTAGTTACTGATCACCCCATATTGGTAGTTACTGATCACCTTGCATTGATAGCTTACCGGTTGCCCCGTATTGGTAGTTACCGGTCGCCCAGTATTGGTAGTTACTGATCACCTTGCATTGATAGCTTACCGGTCGCCCTGTATTGGTAGTTACCCATCGCCCCGTATTAGTAGTTATTGATTGCCCCGTATTGGTAGTTACTGATCGTCCCGTATTGGTAGTTACCGGTCGCCCCGTATTGGTAGTTACTGATCACCTTGCATTGATAGCTTACCAGTCGCCCCATATTGGTAGTTACCCATCGCCCCGTATTAGTAGTTATTGATTGCCCCGTATTGGTAGTTACTGATCGTCCCGTATTGGTAGTTACCGGTCGCCCCGTATTGGTAGTTACTGATCGCCCCGTATTGGTAGTTACTGATCACCTTGCATTGATAGCTTACCGGTCGCCCTGTATTGGTAGTTACCCATCGCCCCGTATTAGTAGTTATTGATTGCCCCGTATTGGTAGTTACTGATCATCCCGTATTGGTAGTTACCGGTCACCCCGTATTGGTAGTTACTGATCGCCCCGTATTGGTAGTTACTGATCACCTTGCATTGATAGCTTACCAGTCGCCCCATTTTGGTAGTTACCCATCGCCCCGTATTAGTAGTTATTGATTGCTCCGTATTGGTAGTTACTGATCGTCCCGTATTGGTAGTTACCGGTCGCCCCGTATTGGTAGTTACTGATCGCCCCGTATTGGTAGTTACTGATCACCTTGCATTGATAGCTTACCAGTCGCCCCATATTGGTAGTTACCTATCGCCCCGTATTAGTAGTTATTGATTGCCCCGTATTGGTAGTTACTGATCGTCCCGTATTGGTAGTTACTGATTGCCCCGTATTGGTAGTTACTGATCGCCCCGTATTGATAGTTACTGATCGCCCCGTATTGGTAGTTACTGATCACCTTGCATTGATAGCTTACCGGTCGCCCTGTATTGGTAGTTACCGGTCACCCTGTATTGGTAGTTACCGGTCACCCTGTATTGGTAGTTACCGGTCGCCCTGTATTGGTAGTTATTGATCGCCCCGTATTGGTAGCTATTGATTGCCCCATATTGGTAGTTAATGATCGCCCCTTATTGGTGGTTACTGATCGTCCCTTATTGGTAGTTACTGATTGCCCCGTATTGGTAGTTACTGATCGCCCCGTATTGGTAATTACTGATCACCTTGCATTGATAGCTTACCGGTCGCCCTGTATTGGTAGTTACCGGTCGCCCTGTATTGGTAGTTACCGATCGCCCTGTATTGTTAGTTATTGATCGCCCTGTATTGGTAGTTATTGATCGCCCCATATTGGTAGTTATTGATCGCCCTGTATTGGTAGTTATTGATCGCCCCGTATTGGTAGTTATTGATCGCCCTATATTGGTAGTTATTGATTGCCCTATATTGGTAGAGCCAAGACCTCGTTACTTTTGTCAGATGTTGGATCAGCATTATTCATAATTTAATGAAAAACATCAGCACCAAACAGACTGAAAGCTCCATCCGTTTTATTAATGCTTTGTGTTACAGCTCCGTGCGTTATATCCTATATGATATATGAGGAGCCGGGCAGCTTTCCCCCACGGTCCATGCACCGCAGCCTTAGTCTGCATGGAAGTGGATTATAGCTCTGTTCATCCAGATCTTTCTGATTCATGAATAATTTACCAGAAAAGACTGACCCAAAGATCAGGGACATTAGCTAGGAGTAGTAGCTATGGAGGGGAAAATCATGACTGTCAATCACAAGGAGTCGCTTCAGATTTACTTCAGTTGACAAAGGGTTAATGCAGTAATTTTTACTGATCACGTTTCTGAATGATCAGGCGTCCTGTCGGGCGCTCCGGCTTTTATCTGTCTGTCTGATGAGATTAATTAGGCCGGGAGATATTGATTAATGCCGCAGAGTTTTATCACCTAGTATGGCCGTGCCATCAGATTAACTCTTCCTGTGCCACGTACCCTTGGAGAAGGGACACCGTGTCCTTATTTCCATCAATCGGACGCTGTCTGGGCTGCTAGCAATGCTGTAGATACCAGGGTAAAATAAGTACACCCCTATAGTGCATTAGTGAGAGAGGGGCACCCGGAATAGACCTTCACTATGAGGCTGGCGGCGCCCCCTGTAGATGGGATGGTGAATAAACCCAGGAGAGGAGCCAGTGCAGCTGCCGACAGTGAAGAGATAGAAATCCCAGGAAGGGGTGCGGTGTCCCTGTGAATTTGGGGTGCTACCTGAAACCTCTTCTTTGGGGTCTCAACGTCTCACGTTGACTAGTCTCTTACCAACTGTGCGATAACAATTTCTATACTGAAGTGGTCACAGGAAGTCTTATCTGCTATACAAGAGGCTGCCTCTCCTTGCTGCACAGACTTGTTTTAGATCTACTGTTACTTTTCGCTTGTGTTTCAGTTACTGTGATGCAATAATTTTTGTGGCATTTCTGTTCCCCGTAGACATCCCTCCGAGAGTGACTCCACACTCCCTGGTCCGTTCTCCTCCATGGCCTCCAATACATACGGCTACATCTGCAGCCCCTCCGAGCTGGCAGAAGTGGACGCCGCCGATGAAGATGACGACCTGGACCTGGGAGAGCTCAGCTCCTTAAAGTCCTACAGAAAGTATTGTGAGACACCGACCTCCAGCATCAGTGATTATGAGAGCTCCGTGGCAGGGTCCCTAGTCAATGGTTGGGGGTCTGTATCGGAGGATAACTACACCAGCGCCCGCTGCAGCATGGTCAGCTCTTCAGACGGCTCCTTCCTTATGGATGCCAGCTTTGCCAAAGCTCTGGCTGTGGCAGTGGACAACTTTTGCCTTGGCATAACCCAGTCTGAGCCTGTAGGCGCAGACCGAATCTCCACTGGTGAGTATAGGCCTATAGCAGGCAATCGCTTGCATGGCAACTTCATAATATGCTTCCATAAGTTACTATGCAGGCAAGAACCGTGGCAGTCTGCATGTTCTGTACCTATGACAACACTTCTTGCCTGTTCTCTGGCCTTTTAATGGATTGTCATAGGAGCAATACATGTAACTGCTGTGGATCGGTGTAAATCTTGATGAGCCGCATGCGCACAATGTCCCAATGACGAGGCCAAACAATGGCGGCGCTCCGACAGGAAGTGTTGTCATGGGTACATACATCAATAGTACATTCTCGAGCTTCATGTTTAGGGTTTTTACACTTTTCATCCTTTTTTCTACCTCTCCTCCATACTAAATTTCCTGTGTCCTCCTGATGGACATCCCGGGCACTGGAGGGGACATTGATTTTCCTGCAGCCGCCGGTCATACTTATCAGATCGCCCCAGTTGATACAGTCAGTATTGTGATAATAGATGTATAGAAGGGAATCGCTCTACGTGTAGCCCCCCAAATATATCAGTTCAGACGTCCTTAAAGGAGAACTACCACCATTATGAACGTACGTGATGTATTCTGCGCTGTACTCTGCGTATTCCTGCCGCTACCCTTCCATTAATTATCTATTACTTTCCCACTTTTCTGCTACATTACTGATAAATTGTTCCTGTTAGTGATTGGCTGATCGCGGCTTCCATAGTAACCGTCCTGTGTACAATGTATCAGCTGATAATTGACAGCTCTGAGCTTCCAAGCACCAAACCAGCGAGAGGGTCCGGTCCCCCCCAGGGCTCATTACTCCTTACTAATTATTAGCAAGGTATTGAATCTACTTTTTTTTTAACACTCCATTAAACCTCCTCGAAAATTGGGGGGGGATTCAGTGCTTTCACGGGAGATGACCTGTGCACGGTCCCTTAGGTGGGGAATGGATGAGCTGAGCCCGTTCTTGACACGTACTTTCCTGAAACGGTTAAATAAGGTCACGGAATGAGATCTTGCCGCCATCTGTTCCCGTACGGTGTTTACACCGCCGCGTCCATCCATCGCCTCTACAAGCTGTGACTCTCCAGGGCATGCTGGGAGTTGTAGTTTGCATGAGCTGGATGACAACGGGTGGTGGATTCTAGAGCAAGCGTCTTAAATCCTTGCATTAAGAATGATGTTTAATGCCGCAATCTCCGTAGCCGCGTGCAAATCACTAGTCCGCACTATGGTTATACGTAGGCTTAATGGGGCAGAGCTGACAATCTGCATGTCACAATTCATGGAAGCCATAAAAGCGAAGCCCCAGCGCAGTAAATCCTTATGTTCTGGAACAAATCATCTTTACTCCGGCGTCCGTTAGTCACTTGGATTTACCGACGCCTTCTGGCAGCTGGAGAGTTAATTTCACATTTTTACAAACAACTTATTTATGTTCTGAGTGAAATCCTGAATTATCAGATAAAATCTGATTATTTTAAGAGGCTTTTCTGGAACATCTGTCTGTCACGGCCGCACAAAGCAAAGTGAGATTCAATGACGGCCAAGGTCAAGGAAGATTAGTATCCAGCCGCGAGTGAGGGAACCCAGCGATCAACGATCAGAGCATTGCTACCCACAGGATGGTTCAGTATATAATGAAAAGTAGGCACAAAAGAGAGAGACACGCAGAATTATTACTGCATCACATGGGAAAGACGTGCTATAAAATATGGTTTATTACCTAATGTTTTCTTACTAGGAAGAAATTAATTCTTTGCTAAACACTGCCCCCTATGTGCAAGAATGTAACTACTATAATACTGCTCCCTATGTACAAGAATATAACTACTATAATACTGCCCCCTATGGACAAGAATATAACTACTATAATACTGCCCCTATGTACAAGAATATAACTACTATAATACTGCTCCTATGTACAAGAATATAACTACTATAATACTGCTCCTATGTACAAGAATATAACTACTATAATACTGCCCGCTATGTACAAGAATATAACTACTATAATACTGCCCCCTATGTACAAGAATATAACTACTATAATACTGCTCCTATGTACAAGAATATAACTACTATAATACTGCCCCCTATGTACAAGAATATAACTATTATAATACTGCTCCCTATGTGCAAGAATATAACTACTATAATACTGCTCCCTATGTGCAAGAATATAACTACTATAATACTGCCCCCTATGTACAAGAATATAACTACTATAATACTGCTCCTATGTACAAGAATATAACTACTATAATACTGCCCCCTATGTACAAGAATATAACTATTATAATATTGCTCCCTATGTGCAAGAATATAACTACTATAATACTGCTCCTATGTACAAGAATATAACTACTATAATACTGCCCCCTATGTACAAGAATATAACAACTATAATACTGCCCCCTATGTACAAGAATATAACTACTATAATACTGCCCCCTATGTACAAGAATATAACTACTATAATACTGCCCCTATGTGCAAGAATATAACTACTATAATACTGCTCCTATGTACAAGAATATAACTACTATAATACTGCCCCCTATGTACAAGAATATAACAACTATAATACTGCCCCCTATGTACAAGAATATAACTACTATAATACTGCCCCCTATGTACAAGAATATAACTACTATAATACTGCCCCTTATGTACAAGAATATAACTACTATAATACTGCCCCTATGTACAAGAATATAACTACTATAATACTGCCCCTATGTACAAGAATATAACTACTATAATACTGCCCCTATGTACAAGAATATAACTACTATAATACTGCCCCCTATGTACAAGAATATAACTACTATAATACTGCCCCCTATGTACAAGAATATAACTACTATAATACTGCCCCTATGTACAAGAATATAACTACTATAATACTGCCCCTATGTACAAGAATATAACTACTATAATACTGCTCCTATGTCCAAGAATTTAACTACTATAATACTGCTCCTATGTACAAGAATATAACTACTATAACACTGCCCCATATATACAAGAATATAACTACTATAATACTGCCCCCTATATACAAGAATATAACTACTATAATACTGCCCCCTATATGCAACAATATAACTACTATAATATTGCCCCCTATGTACAAGATTATAACTACTATAATACTGCCCCTATGTACAAGAATATAACTACTATAACACTGCCCCATATATGCAAGAATATAACTACTATAATATTGCCCCCTATGTACAAGAATATAACTACTATAATACTTCCCCATATATACAAGAATATAACTACTATAATATTGCCCCCTATATACAAGAATATAACTACTATAATACTGCCCCCTATATGCAACAATATAACTACTATAATATTGCCCCCTATGTACAAGAATATAACTACTATAATACTGCCCCTATGTACAAGAATATAACTACTATAATACTGCCCCTATGTGCAAGAATATAACTACTATAATACTGCTCCTATGTACAAGAATATAACTACTGTAATACTGCCCCCTATGTACAAGAATATAGCTACGATAATTCTGCCCCCTATGTACAAGAATATAGCTACTATAATACTGACCCCTATGTACAAGAATATAACTACTATAATACTGCCCCTATGTACAAGAATATAACTACTGTAATACTGCCCCTATGTACAAGAATATAACTACTATACTACTGCCCCTATGTACAAGAATATAACTGCTATAATACTGCCCCTATGTACAAGAATATAACTGCTATAATACTGCCCCTATGTACAAGAATATAACTACTATAATACTGCCCCTATGTACAGGAATATAACTACTATAATACTGCTCCTATGTACAAGAATATAACTACTATAATACTGTCCCTATGTACATGAATATAGCTACGATAATATTGTCCCCATGTACAAGAATATAACTACTATAATACTGCTCCTATGTACAAAAATGTAACTACTATAATACTGACCCCTATGTACAAGTATATAACTACTATATTACTGCTCCTATGTAGAAGAATATAACTACTATAATACTGCCCCTATGTAGAAGAATATAACTACCGTAATACTGCCTCATATGTAGAAGAATATAACTACTATAATACTGCTCCTATGTAGAAGAATATAACTACTATAATACTGCCCCTATGTAGAAGAATATAACTACTATAATACTGACCCCTATGCACAAGAATATAACTACTATAATACTGCCCTTATGTAGAAGAATATAACTACTATAATACTGACCCCTATGCACAAGAATATAACTACTATAATACTGCTCCCTATGTAGAAGAATATAACTACTATAATACTGCCCCCTATGTACAAGAATATAACTACTATAATACTGCTCCTATGTAGAAGAATACAGTTAGGTCCATATATATTTGGACAGAGACAACATTTTTCTAATTTTGGTTGTAGACATTACCACAATGAATTTTAAACAAAACAATTCAGATGCAGTTGAAGTTCAGACTTTCAGCTTTCATTTGAGGGTATCCACATTAAAAATGGATGAAGGGTTTAGGAGTTTCAGCTCCTTAACATGTGCCACCCTGTTTTTAAAGGGACCAAAAGTAATTGGACAGATTAAATAATTGTACATAAAATGTTCATTTCTAGTACTTGGTTGAAAACCCTTTGTTGGCAATGACTGCCTGAAGTCTTGAACTCATGGACATCACCAGACGCGGTGTTTCCTCCTTTTTGATGCTCTGCCAGGCCTTCACTGCGGTGGTTTTCAGTTGCTGTTTGTTTGTGGGCCTTTCTGTCTGAAGTTTAGTCTTTAACAAGTGAAATGCTGCTCAATTGGGTTGAGATCAGGTGACTGACTTGGCCATTCAAGAATATTCCACTTCTTTGCTTTAATAAGCTCCTGGGTTGCTTTGGCTTTATGTTTTGGGTCATTGTCCATCTGTAGTATGAAACGACGACCAATCAGTTTGGCTGCATTCGGCTGGATCTGAGCACACAGTATGGCTCTGAATACATCAGAATTCATTCGGCTGCTTCTGTCCTGTGTCACATCATCAATAAACACTAGTGACCCAGTGCCACTGGCAGCCATGCATGCCCGCGCCATCACACTGCCTCCGCCGTGTTTTACAGATGATGTGGTATGCTTTGGATCATGAGCTGTACCACGCCTTCACCATACTTTTCTCTTTCCATCATTCTGGTAGAGGTTGATCTTGGTTTCATCTGTCCAAAGAATGTTCTTCCAGAACTGTGCTGGCTTTTTTAGATGTTTTTTAGCAAAGTCCAGTCTAGGCTTTTTATTCTTGATGCTTATGAGTGGCTTGCACCGTGCAGTGAACCCTCTGTAGTTACTTTCACGCAGTCTTCTCTTTATGGTAGATTTGGATATTGATACGCTTACCTCCTGGAGAGTGTTATTCACTTGGTTGGCTGTTGTGAAGGGGTTTCTCTTCACCATGGAGATTATTCTGCGATCATCCACCACTGTTGTCTTCCGTGGGCGCCCAGGTCTTTTTGCATTGATGAGTTCACCAGTGCTTTCTTTCTTTCTCAGGATGTACCAAACTGTACATTTTGCCACTCCTAATATTGTAGCAATTTCTCGGATGGGTTTTTTCTGTTTTTGCAGGTTAAAGTTGGCTTGTTTCACCTGCATGGAGAGCTCCTGTGACCGCATGTTTACTTCATAGCAAAACCTTCCAAATGCAAGCACCGCACCTCAAATCAACTCCAGGCCTTTTATCTGCTTAATTGAGAATGACATAACGAAGGGATTGCCGACACCTGTCCATGAAATAGCCTTGGAGTCAATTGTCCAATTACTTTTGGTCCCTTTAAAAACAGGGTGGCCCATGTTAAGGAGCTGAAACTCCTAAACCCTTCATCCAATTTCAATGTGGATCCCCTCAAATGAAAGCTGAAAGTCTGAACTTCAACTGCATCTGAACTGTTTTGTTTAAAATTCATTGTGGTAATGTCTAGAAGCAAAATCAGAAAAATGTTGTCTCTGTCCAAATATATATAGACCTAACTGTATAACTACTATAATACTGCCCCTATGTAGAAGAATATAACTACTATAATACTGCCCCTATGTAGAAGAATATAACTACTATAATATTGCCTCCTATGTAGAAGAATATAACTACTATAATGCTGCCTCCTATGTAGAAGAATATAACTACTATAATACTGCCCCCTATGTACAAGAATATAACTACTATAATACTGACCCCTATGTACAAGAATACAACTACTATAATACTGCCCCCTATGTACAAGAATATAACTACTATAATACTGCCCCTATGTAGAAGAATATAACTACTATAATACTGCCCCTATGTAGAAGAATATAACTACTATAATATTGCCTCCTATGTAGAAGAATATAACTACTATAATGCTGCCTCCTATGTAGAAGAATATAACTACTATAATACTGACCCCTATGTACAAGAATATAACTACTATAATACTGTTCCTATGTAGAAGAATATAACTACTATAATACTGCCCCTATGTACAAGAATATAACTACTATAATACTGCCCCTATGTAGAAGAATATAACTACTATAACACTGCTCCTATGTACAAGAATATAACTACTATAATACTGCCCCCTATGTACAAGAATATAACTACTATAATACTGACTCCTATGTACAAGAATATAACTACTATAATACTGACCCCTATGTACAAGAATATAACTACTATAATACTGCTCCTATGTACAAGAATATAACTACTATAATACTGCCCCCTATGTACAAGAAAATAACTACTATAATACTGACCCCTATGTACAAGAATATAACTACTATAATACTGCTCCTATGTACAAGAATATAACTACTATAATACTGCCCCCTATGTACAAGAAAATAACTACTATAATACTGCCCCCTATGTACAAGAATATACAGTGGTGTTCAAAAGTCCTGCATAGGAAAAGGATAAATTGATTTTTCAAGTTTTAAACGTTTTCTGTCGAATATCTTCGATGCTAATATGACATATTATATATGGTTCTGTTCAGAATACAATTTTGCATTCTCTCACTGTAATATTTTTAACTTTTGAAGCATTTTTGCCTGAAATTATTGCAACAATATGGGAATTGAAAGCACAACTAAATATTGTACATCTTCAGATCCAAAATTAGCCAATCACAGATGACGTTCTTGTGACCAATCAATACCTGGATATGGCAGCCAATCACATTCCATTACATTGCATCACATCTGTTGCTTTGTTGGTTTGTTTTATCTGTTGGTCTATCTAGTGAATCATACTGTAGAGCTTTATGATGGGAGCCTTCAGATTTTTGTCAGCGGAGGATCGTGTGCGAGTTGTGGTGCTACATGAAGAGGGTTATACTGGCCCCCAGATCGCAAGGAAGGTCGGCTGTAATCAGGGTACAGTCGTAAGAGTTTTTCAGAAACAGAGGCAGCTTGGAATTACCCAGGACAGGCCCAGATCTGGTCGGCCCAGAAAGTCAACTAAAAGGGAAGATAGAGTACTGATAAGAACATCCCTTGCCAATCGAAAGCTCACCTCTCCTCAGCTTCTGCGAGAATGGCAAGAAAAGTGCAATATTGAGGTATCAACATCAACTGTTAGGAAGAGATGTTTGGAAGCAGGATTGAGAGGGTGCAAGGCCCGAAAGAAGCCATTGATGACAGCCATACAAAGACAAAGGCGAAAACTGTGGGCATTGAAATATTCAAAATGGAGGAAGGAGGAGTGGGAAAAAGTGCTGTTTAGTGATGAAAGCACTTTTTGCATTTTAGGAAATGATGGCAAGTCTTATGTGAGAAGGTTTCCACATGAAGAGTACAAGCCAGAGTGTTTGAGCTTCTCTGTGAAACATCCGATGAAAGTAATGGTCTGGGGCTGTATGGCAGCCAATGGTGTTGGAAGGCTTCATATTGTGGAGGATATGGTTAATGCAAAAAAATACATAAACATCCATAATAAGAAAATGCTGCCTTCTGCTCAACACCTGTTTTCAGGGGATTAATCCTTCCAGGAAGATAATGCTCCTTGTCACAGAGCTAAGACAGTAACGGAATGGAAAAGAAAGAACAAGATGGCTACTATTGACTGGCCAGCCCAGTCCCCGGACCTCAATCCAATTGAAAATTTGTGGCACAAGGTATCAATAGAGATATCTAAAAAACAGCCAAGGTCCAAGAGAGAGTTGAATGAGTCTCTGATACAGGCCTGGAACCACATCATCACTCGTGAACATCTGCAGAAGCTTGTTCACTCAATGCCACAGAGATGCAAGTTGGTGCTCAAGAGCAAAGGCTGGCCAATAAAGTATTAGAAGCTAAAGATGCACTCAAAAGGCCCTTTTCAGGACTCTGAATTAAATAAAAAATAATAAATCTTAAAAAGTAAAATTTAAGTCTGTGTGAACTTGCATTGGAAGTTAATGAACTTCGAAACCTGTTCACCATTCTACACACTGTACTGGTGTAGGTATGGTTATGCTGTAAAAAAAATTATCAAAAATGTGCATACCATAACAATTTATACACTTGGGACATTCAAAAATGAGTATGGCATACAATGAGAAATTAAAAAAACATATATGTTCCACCAGTTTCACTGTAGAGATGCAGAAGTATGAAATATATAGTTTTCTTCATGCCTATGCAGGACTTTTGAACACCACTGTAACTACTATAATACTGACCCCTATGTACAAGAATACAACTACTATAATACTGCCCCCTATGTACAAGAATATAACTACTATAATACTGCCCCTATGTAGAAGAATATAACTACTATAATACTGCCCCCTATGTACAAGAATATAACTACTATAATACTGACCCCTATGTACAAGAATACAACTACTATAATACTGCCCCCTATGTACAAGAATATAACTACTATAATACTGCCCCTATGTAGAAGAATATAACTACTATAATACTGCCCCCTATGTAGAAGAATATAACTACTATAATACTGCCCCTATGTAGAAGAATATAACTACTATAATACTGCCCCTATGTACAAGAATACAACTACTATAATACTGCCTCCTATGTAGAAGAATATAACTACTATAATACTGCTCCTATGTACAAGAATATAACTACTATAATACTGCCCCCTATGTACAAGAATATAACTACTATAATACTGACTCCTATGTACAAGAATATAACTACTATAATACTGACCCCTATGTACAAGAATATAACTACTATAATACTGCTCCTATGTACAAGAATATAACTACTATAATACTGCCCCCTATGTACAAGAAAATAACTACTATAATACTGACCCCTATGTACAAGAATATAACTACTATAATACTGCTCCTATGTACAAGAATATAACTACTATAATACTGCCCCCTATGTACAAGAAAATAACTACTATAATACTGCCCCCTATGTACAAGAATATAACTACTATAATACTGACCCCTATGTACAAGAATACAACTACTATAATACTGCCCCCTATGTACAAGAATATAACTACTATAATACTGCCCCTATGTAGAAGAATATAACTACTATAATACTGCCCCTATGTACAAGAATACAACTACTATAATACTGCCTCCTATGTAGAAGAATATAACTACTATAATACTGCCCCTATGTACAAGAATATAACTACTATAATACTGCTCCTATGTATAAGAATATAACTACTATAATACTGCCCCTATGTAGAAGAATATAACTACTAGAATACTGCTCCTATGTAGAAGAATATAACTACTATAATACTGCCCCTATGTAGAAGAATATAACTACTAGAATACTGCTCCTATGTAGAAGAATATAACTACTATAATGCTGCCCCCTATGTACAAGAATATAACTACTATAATACTGACCCCTATGTACAAGAATACAACTACTATAATACTGCCCCTATGTAGAAGAATATAACTACTATAATACTGCCCCCTATGTAGAAGAATATAACTACTATAATACTGCCCCCTATGTACAAGAATATAACTACTATAATACTGACCCCTATGTACAAGAATACAACTACTATAATACTGCCCCCTATGTACAAGAATATAACTACTATAATACTGCCCCTATGTAGAAGAATATAACTACTATAATACTGCCCCCTATGTAGAAGAATATAACTACTATAATACTGCCCCTATGTAGAAGAATATAACTACTATAATACTGCCCCTATGTACAAGAATACAACTACTATAATACTGCCTCCTATGTAGAAGAATATAACTACTATAATACTGCCCCTATGTACAAGAATATAACTACTATAATACTGCTCCTATGTATAAGAATATAACTACTATAATACTGCCCCTATGTAGAAGAATATAACTACTAGAATACTGCTCCTATGTAGAAGAATATAACTACTATAATACTGCCCCTATGTAGAAGAATATAACTACTAGAATACTGCTCCTATGTAGAAGAATATAACGGCAGTCAATCAGGACAGGAGTCAGGTAACCCACACTTTGTACTCTTTGCTATCTATGTATTTTATTCCTGTGTCCTTATTTCTATGTGCTTTTTTCATCCACACTCACCGCCCTATCCCCCCTCCATCACCACTCATCCATATCTGCTCCTCTCTCCTTCCCTCTCCTATGTACAGCTCCCATGCTCTTTTGAATTTCCTGAAAAATCTCACTCTGTCCCATCCAAAGGTATTGCACAGGAAGCCATGTCACAAATCCAAAAACTATCTGCTCTTTCTCTTTTTACTGCTACTACTCATTTCAGGGGACATCTCTCCTAACCCCGGACCACCCTCCACCAACCTCAACCTCTCCCCCACCTCACATCGAAACCCTGCTAACCTAATTAACATCAGCTGTACTCCTTCATCTCCCTCCTTCAATTGCGCACTGAGGAATCCATGGTCTATATGCAACAAGCTTCATTTCCTGCACAATTACTTTCTGACCAACTCTCTCAATCTGCTGGCCCTCACTGAAACTTGGATCCAGGATTCTGACACTGTCTCCCCTGCTGCTATTTCTCATGGCGGCCTGCATTTTTCCCATTCCCCGAGACCTGCAAACAGACTTGGTGGTGGGGTCGGCATACTCCTGTCCCCACATTGCACCTTCCAGGTCACCCCCCCAGTACCATCACTCTCATTCCCTTATTTTGAGGTCCACACCATCAGGCTCTTCCATCCCCTCTCCCTCAGAGTAGCGGTCGTATACCGTCCCCCAGGCTCACCCACCCAGTTCCTTGACCATTTTTCTGCCTGGCTGCCACACTTTATGTCCTCAGATTTACCAACCCTTATCCTGGGAGACTTCAACATCCCCACCTCCGCATCCGCATCCCAGCTTCTATCTTTAACCACTTCTCTCGGCCTCTCACAGCTTTCAACCTCTGAGACACACAAAGATGGAAACACCCTTGATCTGGTCTTTGTCCGGCTTAGTTCAATCCCCCACCTAAATAACTCCCCTCTTCCCCTCTCTGATCATAACATTCTCTCCTTCACGCTCACAAATCCTCGCCTGCCCCAGCACACTCCCACCTATCACACATTCAGAAATCTACAAGCCATTAACCCTCATACACTTACAGACTCCCTTCACTCATCACTGTCCCCAATCTCCTCTTCTTCCTGTCCTAATCTGGCTGTAAACCACTACAATGACACTCTCAGAAGCACGCTGGACCAAGTAGCGCCCATCACCCTCAAACCTCTAAACACAGAGCAAAACAGCCCTGGCTCACACCGCAAACCCGATTTCTCCAGCGATGCTCTAGAAGTGCCGAACGGCTATGGAGGAAAACTCGGACACCAGAAAACTTTATCCACTACAAATTTATGTTAAAAACATATAACTCTGCCCTTCACCTCGCCAAACAGACCTACTTCATCACCCTGATCTCCTCACTATCCAACAACCCCAAAAAACTCTTCGATACCTTTCACTCCCTCCTCAGTCCTAAAGCGCAGGCCCCCATCACGGACATTTGTGCTGAAGACCTGGCCTCCTACTTCACAGAGAAAATAGACACCATCCGTCAG
The DNA here is from genome assembly GCF_046119375.1 of Phyllobates terribilis. NCBI lineage: Eukaryota > Metazoa > Chordata > Amphibia > Anura > Dendrobatidae > Phyllobates > Phyllobates terribilis. Next base: position 308,249,325 of record NW_027362772.1, read on the forward strand.
GAAATCAGCTCCCAGCCACAAAGTGCCGTGACTCCCACCCCCCCGCACATCCCCTCTGGATCCCTCTCCACATTTGACCCAGTCACAGAAGACGAAGTCTCCAGGCTCCTCTCTTCTTCTCATCCCACCACATGCACCACTGACCCCATCCCCTCACATCTACTCCAGCCTCTTTCTTGAGTCGTCACTACTCACCTAACTAAAATCTTCAACCTCTCCCTCTCTTCGGGTATCTTCCCCTCCTCCTTCAAACACTCCATCATCACTCCATTATTAAAAAAGCCCTCTCTTGACCCTTCCTGCACAAACAACTACAGACCAGTCTCCAATCTTCCCTTCATCTCTAAACTCTTGGAGCGCCTGGTCTACTCCCGCCTTACCAGCTACCTCTCCACTCACTCTCTTCTAGACCCATCACAGTCTGGCTTCCGCCCTCTACATTCTACAGAAACTGCACTCATCAAAGTAACCAATGACCTTCTGACAGCAAAACACAATGGTGACCACTCTTTGCTCATTCTTCTTGACCTCTCTGCAGCTTTTGACACCATTGACCACCACCTCCTACTCTCTACGCTCCACTCAATCGGCATAAAGGACACTGCTCTCTCCTGGTTCTCCTCCTACCTATCTGACCGCTCTTTCAGTGTATCGTTCGCTGGCTCCACTTCTTCCCCTCTTCCTCTCACTATTGGGGTTCCTCAGGGTTCAGTCCTTGACCCTCTTCTCTTCTCTCTCTACACAGCCCCAATTGGACAGACAATCAGCAAATTTGGTTTGCAGTATCATCTTTATGCTGATGACACACAACTATACACCTCATCCCCTGACCTTACCCCCGCTGTACTACAGAACACCAGTGACTGTCTGGCCGCAGTTTCTAAAATCATGTCCGCTCTCTATCTGAAACTCAACCTCTCAAAAACTGAACTTCTTCTGTTCCCGCCGTCCACTCACCTCTCTAAATCTGACATCTCTCTCTCAGTGTGTGGCACCACAATAAGGCCGAGCAAGCAGGCGCGTTGCTTGGGCGTTGTGTTTGACACCAATCTCTCCTTCACCCTCCACATACAATCTCTTGCCCGCTCTTGTCGCTTGCACCTAAAGAACATGTCTAGAATCCGCCACTTTCTCACCTTGGAAACAACAAAAACCCTCACTGTTGCCCTGATCCACTCCCGCCTCGACTACTGTAACTCTCTGTTAATTGGCCTCCCCCTCACTCGACTTTCCCCCCTCCAGTCCATCCTTAATGCTGCAGCCAGGGTCATCTATCTGGCTAATCGTTACTCAGACGCTTCCGCTCTGTGCCAGTCATTGCACTGGCTGCCCATGAATTATAGGATCCGATTTAAATTGCTTGTTCTCACCCACAAAGCTCTCCACAGTGCCGCACCACCCTACATCTCTTCCCTCATCTCTGTCTATCGGCCTACCCGTTTTCTACGCTCTGCAAGCGACTTTCGACTAACATCCGCACTAATCCGTACCTCCCACTCCCGGCTTCAAGACTTCTCCCGAGCTGCACCTATTCTTTGGAATGCTCTACCCCAAGAAATTAGGATGAACCACAATTTACACAGTTTTAGGCGCTCCCTAAAACCACATCTGTTTAGGGTGGCCTATCACGTTCCCTAATAAAAGTCCTTTTATATTCTCATAGCCCATTCCTTATTTCTCCAAACATAAGTCTCCACCCAACCAAAAAGCACTAGATACTGGCTGGTGATAAGCTCATGCAGCCTCTATCTATCCCTCATCCCCACAAGAATATAACTACTATAATACTGCTCCCTATGTACAAGAATATAACAACTATAATACTGCTCCCTATGTACAAGAATATAACTACTATAATACTGCTCCTATGTACAAGAATATAACTACTATAATACTGCTCCCTATGTACAAGAATATAACTGCTATAATACTGCCCCCTATGTACAAGAATATAACAACTATCATACTGTTCCTATGTACAAGAATATAACTACTATAATACTGCTCCCTATGTACAAGAATATGACTGCTATAATACTGCCCCCTATGTACAAGAATATAACAACTATAATACTGCTCCTATGTACAAGAATATAACTACTATAATACTGGCCCCTATGTACAAGAATATAACAACTATAATACTGCTCCTATGTACAAGAATATAACTACTATAATACTGCCCCTATGTACAAGAATATAACTACTGTAATACTGCTCCCTATGTACAAGAATATAACTACTATAATACTGCCCCTATGTACAAGAATATAACTATATAATACTGCTCCTATGTACAAGAATATAACTACTATAATACTGCCCCCTATGTACAAGAATATAACTACTATAATACTGCCCCCTATGTACAAGAATATAACTACTATAATACTGCCCCCTATGTACAAGAATATAACTACTATAATACTGCTCCTATGTACAAGAATATAACTACTATAATACTGCTCCCTATGTACAAGAATATAACTGCTATAATACTGCCCCCTATGTACAAGAATATAACAACTATAATACTGCTCCTATGTACAAGAATATAACTACTATAATACTGCCCCTATATACAAGAATATAACTACTATAATACTGCTCCCTATGTACAAGAATATAACTACTATAATACTGCTCCTATGTACAAGAATATAACTACTATAATACTGCTCCTATGTACAAGAATATAACTACTATAATACTGCTCCCTATGTACAAGAATATAACTGCTATAATACTGCCCCCTATGTACAAGAATATAACTACTATAATACTGCCCCTATATACAAGAATATAACTACTATAATACTGCTCCTATGTACAAGAATATAACTACTATAATACTGCTCCCTATGTACAAGAATATAACTACTATAATACTGCTCCCTATGTACAAGAATATAACTGCTATAATACTGCCCCCTATGTACAAGAATATAACTGCTATAATACTGCCCCCTATGTACAAGAATATAACAACTATAATACTGCCCCCTATGTACAAGAATATAACTACTATAATACTGCTCCTATGTACAAGAATATAACAACTATAATACTGCTCCTATGTACAAGAATATAACTACTATAATACTGCCCCTATATACAGGAATACAACTACTATAATACTGCTCCCTATGTACAAGAATATAACTGCTATAATACTGCTCCTATGTTCAAGAATATAACTACTATAATACTGCTCCTATGTACAAGAATATAACTACTATAATACTGCTCCCTATGTACAAGAATATAACTACTATAATACTGCTCCCTATGTACAAGAATATAACTGCTATAATACTGCCCCCTATGTAGAAGAATATAACTGCTATAATACTGTCCCCTATGTACAAGAATATAACAACTATAATACTGCCCCCTATGTACAAGAATATAACTACTATAATACTGCTCCTATGTACAAGAATATAACAACTATAATACTGCTCCTATGTACAAGAATATAACTACTATAATACTGCCCCTATATACAAGAATACAACTACTATAATACTGCTACTATGTACAAGAATATAACTACTATAATACTGCCCCTATGTACAAGAATATAACTACTATAATACTGCTCCTATGTACAAGAATATAACTACTATAATACTGCTCCTATGTGCAAGAATATAACTACTATATTACTGCTCCTATGTACAAGAATATAACTACTATAATACTGCCTCCTATGTACAAGAATATAATTACTATAATACTGCCCCCTATGTACAAGAATATAACTACTATAATACTGCTCCTATGTACAAGAATATAACTACTATAATACTGCCCCTATGTAGAAGAATATAACTACTATAATACTGCCCCTATGTACAAGAATACAAGTACTATAATACTGCCCCTATGTACAAGAATATAACTACTATAATACTGCTCCTATGTGCAAGAATATAACTACTATAATACTGCCCCCTATGTACAAGAATATAACTACTATAATACTGCCTCCTATGTAGAAGAATATAACTACTATAATACTGCTCCTATGTAGAAGAATATAACTACTAGAATACTGCTCCTATGTAGAAGAATATAACTACTATAATACTGCCCCTATGTAGAAGAATATAACTACTAGAATACTGCTCCTATGTGCAAGAATATAACTACTATAATACTGCTCCTATGTACAAGAATATAACTACTATAATACTGCCCCCTATGTACAAGAATATAACTACTATAATACTGCCTCCTATGTAGAAGAATATAACTACTATAATACTGCTCCTATGTAGAAGAATATAACTACTAGAATACTGCTCCTATGTAGAAGAATATAACTACTAGAATACTGCCCCTATGTAGAAGAATATAACTACTAGAATACTGCTCCTATGTGCAAGAATATAACTACTATAATACTGCTCCTATGTACAAGAATATAACTACTATAATACTGCCTCCTATGTACAAGAATATAATTACTATAATACTGCCTCCTATGTACAAGAATATAATTACTATAATACTGCCCCCTATGTACAAGAATATAACTACTATAATACTGCTCCTATGTAGAAGAATATAACTACTAGAATACTGCTCCTATGTAGAAGAATATAACTACTATAATACTGCCCCTATGTAGAAGAATATAACTACTAGAATACTGCCCCTATGTAGAAGAATATAACTACTAGAATACTGCTCCTATGTAGAAGAATATAACTACTAGAATACTGCTCCTATGTAGAAGAATATAACTACTATAATACTGCCCCTATGTAGAAGAATATAACTACTATAATACTGCTCCTATGTAGAAGAATATAACTACTAGAATACTGCTCCTATGTAGAAGAATATAACTACTATAATACTGCCCCTATGTAGAAGAATATAACTACTAGAATACTGCCCCTATGTAGAAGAATATAACTACTAGAATACTGCTCCTATGTAGAAGAATATAACGGCAGTCAATCAGGACAGGAGTCAGGTAACCCACACTTTGTACTCTTTGCTATCTATGTATTTTATTCCTGTGTCCTTATTTCTATGTGCTTTTTTCATCCACACTCACCGCCCTATCCCCCCTCCATCACCACTCATCCATATCTGCTCCTCTCTCCTTCCCTCTCCTATGTACAGCTCCCATGCTCTTTTGAATTTCCTGAAAAATCTCACTCTGTCCCATCCAAAGGTATTGCACAGGAAGCCATGTCACAAATCCAAAAACTATCTGCTCTTTCTCTTTTTACTGCTACTACTCATTTCAGGGGACATCTCTCCTAACCCCGGACCACCCTCCACCAACCTCAACCTCTCCCCCACCTCACATCGAAACCCTGCTAACCTAATTAACATCAGCTGTACTCCTTCATCCCCCTCCTTCAATTGCGCACTGAGGAATCCATGGTCTATATGCAACAAGCTTCCTTTCCTGCACAATTACTTTCTGACCAACTCTCTCAATCTGCTGGCCCTCACTGAAACTTGGATCCAGGATTCTGACACTGTCTCCCCTGCTGCTATTTCTCATGGCGGCCTGCATTTTTCCCATTCCCCGAGACCTGCAAACAGACTTGGTGGTGGGGTCGGCATACTCCTGTCCCCACATTGCACCTTCCAGGTCACCCCCCCAGTACCATCACTCTCATTCCCTTATTTTGAGGTCCACACCATCAGGCTCTTCCATCCCCTCTCCCTCAGAGTAGCGGTCGTATACCGTTCCCCAGGCTCACCCACCCAGTTCCTTGACCATTTTTCTGCCTGGCTGCCACACTTCATGTCCTCAGATTTACCAACCCTTATCCTGGGAGACTTCAACATCCACATAAAAAGCCCCACCTCCGCATCCTCATCCCAGCTTCTATCTTTAACCACTTCTCTTGGCCTCTCACAGCTTTCAACCTCTGAGACACACAAAGATGGAAACACCCTTGATCTGGTCTTTGTCCGGCTTAGTTCAATCCCCCACCTAAATAACTCCCCTCTTCCCCTCTCTGATCATAACATTCTCTCCTTCACGCTCACAAATCCTCGCCTGCCCCAGCACACTCCCACCTATCACACATTCAGAAATCTACAAGCCATTAACCCTCATACACTCACAGACTCTCTTCACTCATCACTGTCCCCAATCTCCTCTTCTTCCTGTCCTAATCTGGCTGTAAACCACTACAATGACACTCTCAGAAGCACGCTGGACCAAGTAGCGCCCATCACCCTCAAACCTCTAAACACAGAGCAAAACAGCCCTGGCTCACACCGCAAACCCGATTTCTCCAGCGATGCTCTAGAAGTGCCGAACGGCTATGGAGGAAAACTCGGACACCAGAAAACTTTATCCACTACAAATTTATGTTAAAAACATATAACTCTGCCCTTCACCTCGCCAAACAGACCTACTTCACCACCCTGATCTCCTCACTATCCAACAACCCCAAAAAACTCTTCGATACCTTTCACTCCCTCCTCAGTCCTAAAGCGCAGGCCCCCATCACGGACATTTGTGCTGAAGACCTGGCCTCCTACTTCACAGAGAAAATAGACACCATCCGTCAGGAAATCAGCTCCCAGCCACAAAGTGCCGTGACTCCCACCCCCCCGCACATCCCCTCTGGATCACTCTCCACATATGACCCAGTCACAGAAGACGAAGTCTCCAGGCTCCTCTCTTCTTCTCATCCCACCACATGCACCACTGACCCCATCCCCTCACATCTACTCCAGCCTCTTTCTTCAGTCGTCACTACTCACCTAACTAAAATCTTCAACCTCTCCCTCTCTTCGGGTATCTTCCCCTCCTCCTTCAAACACTCCATCATTACTCCATTATTAAAAAAGCCCTCTCTTGACCCTTCCTGCACAAACAACTACAGACCAGTCTCCAATCTTCCCTTCATCTCTAAACTCTTGGAGCGCCTGGTCTACTCCCGCCTTACCAGCTACCTCTCCACTCACTCTCTTCTAGACCCATCACAGTCTGGCTTCCGCCCTCTACATTCTACAGAAACTGCACTCATCAAAGTAACCAATGACCTTCTGACAGCAAAACACAATGGTGACCACTCTTTGCTCATTCTTCTTGACCTCTCTGCAGCTTTTGACACCATTGACCACCACCTCCTACTCTCTACGCTCCACTCAATCGGCATAAAGGACACTGCTCTCTCCTGGTTCTCCTCCTACCTATCTGACCGCTCTTTCAGTGTATCGTTCGCTGGCTCCCCTTCTTCCCCTCTTCCTCTCACTATTGGGGTTCCTCAGGGTTCAGTCCTTGACCCTCTTCTCTTCTCTCTCTACACAGCCCCAATTGGACAGACAATCAGCAAATTTGGTTTGCAGTATCATCTTTATGCTGATGACACACAACTATACACCTCATCCCCTGACCTTACCCCCGCTGTACTACAGAACACCAGTGACTGTCTGGCCGCAGTTTCTAAAATCATGTCCGCTCTCTATCTGAAACTCAACCTCTCAAAAACTGAACTTCTTCTGTTCCCGCCGTCCACTCACCTCTCTAAATCTGACATCTCTCTCTCAGTGTGTGGCACCACAATAAGGCCGAGCAAGCAGGCGCGTTGCTTGGGCGTTGTGTTTGACACCAATCTCTCCTTCACCCTCCACATACAATCTCTTGCCCGCTCTTGTCGCTTGCACCTAAAGAACATGTCTAGAATCCGCCACTTTCTCACCTTGGAAACAACAAAAACCCTCACTGTTGCCCTGATCCACTCCCGCCTCGACTACTGTAACTCTCTGTTAATTGGCCTCCCCCTCACTCGACTTTCCCCCCTCCAGTCCATCCTTAATGCTGCAGCCAGGGTCATCTATCTGGCTAATCGTTACTCAGACGCTTCCGCTCTGTGCCAGTCATTGCACTGGCTGCCCATGAATTATAGGATCCAATTTAAATTGCTTGTTCTCACCCACAAAGCTCTCCACAGTGCCGCACCACCCTACATCTCTTCCCTCATCTCTGTCTATCGGCCTACCCGTTTTCTACGCTCTGCAAGCGACTTTCGACTAACATCCGCACTAATCCGTACCTCCCACTCCCGGCTTCAAGACTTCTCCCGAGCTGCACCTATTCTTTGGAATGCTCTACCCCAAGAAATTAGGATGAACCACAATTTACACAGTTTTAGGCGCTCCCCAAAAACACATCTGTTTAGGGTGGCCTATCACGTTCCCTAATAAAAGTCCTTTTATATTCTCATAGCCCATTCCTTATTTCTCCAAACATAAGTCTCCACCCAACCAAAAAGCACTAGATACTGGCTGGTGATAAGCTCATGCAGCCTCTATCTATCCCTCATCCCCACAAGAATATAACTACTATAATACTGCTCCCTATGTACAAGAATATAACAACTATAATACTGCTCCCTATGTACAAGAATATAACTACTATAATACTGCTCCTATGTACAAGAATATAACTACTATAATACTGCTCCCTATGTACAAGAATATAACTGCTATAATACTGCCCCCTATGTACAAGAATATAACAACTATCATACTGTTCCTATGTACAAGAATATAACTACTATAATACTGCCCCCTATGTACAAGAATATAACAACTATAATACTGCTCCTATGTACAAGAATATAACTACTATAATACTGGCCCCTATGTACAAGAATATAACAACTATAATACTGCTCCTATGTACAAGAATATAACTACTATAATACTGCCCCTATGTACAAGAATATAACTACTGTAATACTGCTCCCTATGTACAAGAATATAACTACTATAATACTGCCCCTATGTACAAGAATATAACTATATAATATTGCTCCTATGTACAAGAATATAACTACTATAATACTGCCCCCTATGTACAAGAATATAACTACTATAATACTGCCCCCTATGTACAAGAATATAACTACTATAATACTGCCCCCTATGTACAAGAATATAACTGCTATAATACTGTCCCCTATGTACAAGAATATAACAACTATAATACTGCCCCCTATGTACAAGAATATAACTACTATAATACTGCTCCTATGTACAAGAATATAACAACTATAATACTGCTCCTATGTACAAGAATATAACTACTATAATACTGCCCCTATATACAAGAATACAACTACTATAATACTGCTACTATGTACAAGAATATAACTACTATAATACTGCCCCTATGTACAAGAATATAACTATTATAATACTGCTCCTATATACAAGAATATAACTACTATAATACTGCTCCTATGTGCAAGAATATAACTACTATAATACTGCCCCTATGTACAAGAATATAACTACTATAATACTGCTCCTATGTACAAGAATATAACTACTATAATACTGCTCCCTATGTACAAGAATATAACTGCTATAATACTGCCCCCTATGTACAAGAATATAACAACTATAATACTGCTCCTATGTACAAGAATATAACTACTATAATACTGCCCCTATATACAAGAATATAACTACTATAGTACTGCTCCCTATGTACAAGAATATAACTACTATAATACTGCTCCTATGTACAAGAATATAACTACTATAATACTGCTCCTATGTACAAGAATATAACTACTATAGTACTGCTCCCTATGTACAAGAATATAACTGCTATAATACTGCCCCCTATGTACAAGAATATAACTGCTATAATACTGCCCCCTATGTACAAGAATATAATTACTATAATACTGCCCCCTATGTACAAGAATATAACTACTATAATACTACCCCCTATGTACAAGAATATAACTACTATAATACTGCCTCCTATGTACAAGAATATAATTACTATAATACTGCCCCCTATGTACAAGAATATAACTACTAGAATACTGCCCCCTATGTACAAGAATATAACTGCTATAATACTTTTGCCATGTACAAGAATATAACTACTATAATACTGCCCCCTGTGTACAAGAATATAACTATTATAATACTGCCTCTATGTACAAGAATATAACTACTATGATACTGCACCTATGTACAAGAATATAACTACTAGAATACTGCCCCTATGTACAAGAATATAACTACTATAATACTGCTCCTATGTACAAGAATACAACTACTATAATACTGCTCCTATGTACAAGAATATAACTACTATAATACTGCCCCTATGTACAAGAATACAACTACTATAATACTGCTCCTGTGTACAAGAATATAACTACTATAATACTGCTCCTATGTACAAGAATATAACTACTATAATACTGCCCCTATGTACAAGAATATAACTACTATAATACTGCCCATATATACTAGAATATAACTACTATAATACTGCTCCTATGAACAAGAGTATAACTACTATAATACTGCTCCCATGGCAAGAATATAACTACTATAATACTGCCCCCTATGTACAAGAATATAACTACTATAATACAGCTCCCTATGTACAAAAATATAACAACTATAATACTGCTCCTATGTACAAGAATATAACTACTATAATACTGCCCCTATGCACAAGAATATAACAACTATAATACTGCCCCCTATGTACAAGAATACAACTACTATAATACTGCTCCTATGTACAAGAATATAACTACTATAATACTGCTCCCTATATACAAGAATATAACTACTATAATACTGCCACTATGTACAAGAATATAACTACTATAATACTGCCCCTATGTACAAGAATATAACCACTATAATACTGCTTCTATGTACAAGAATATAACTACTATAATACTGCTCCCTATATACAAGAATATAACTACTATAATACTGCTCCTATGTACAAGAATATAACTACTATAATACTGCTCCCTATATACAAGAATATAACTACTATAATACTGCTCCTATGTACAAGAATATAACTACTATAATACTGCTCCTATGTGCAAGAATATAACTACTATAATACTGCTCCTATGTACAAGAATATAACTACTATAATACTGCCTCCTATGCACAAGAATATAATTACTATAATACTGCCCCCTATGTACAAGAATATAACTACTATAATACTGCTCCTATGTAGAAGAATATAACTACTATAATACTGCCCCCTATGTACAAGAATACAACTACTATAATACTGCTCCTATGTACAAGAATATAACTACTATAATACTGCTCCTATGTACAAGAATATAACTACTATAATACTGCCCCTATGTACAAGAATATAACTACTATAATACTGCCCTTATATACTAGAATATAACTACTATAATACTGCTACTATGTACAAGAGTATAACTGCTATAATACTGCTCCTATGGCAAGAATATAACTACTATAATACTGCCCCCTATGTACAAGAATATAACTACTATAATACAGCTCCCTATGTACAAAAATATAACAACTATAATACTGCTCCTATGTACAAGAATATAACTACTATAATACTGCCCCTATGCACAAGAATATAACAACTATAATACTGCCCCCTATGTACAAGAATACAACTACTATAATACTGCTCCTATGTACAAGAATATAACTACTATAATACTGCTCCCTATATACAAGAATATAACTACTGTAATACTGCCCCTATGTACAAGAATATAACTACTATAATACTGCCCCTATGTACAAGAATATAACCACTATAATACTGCCCCTATGTACAAGAATATAACTACTATAATACTGCCCCCTATGTACAAGAATATAACTACTATAATACTGCCCCCTATGTACAAGAATACAACTACTATAATACTGCTCCTATGTACAAGAAAATAACTACAATAACACTGCTCCCTATATACAAGAATATAACTACTATAATACTGCCCCCTATGTACAAGAATACAACTACTATAATACTGCTCCTATGTACAGGAATATAACTACTATAATACTGCTCCCTATATACAAGAATATAACTACTATAATACTGCTCCCTATATACAAGAATATAACTACTATAATACTGCCCCTATGTACAAGAATATAACCACTATAATACTGCCCCTATGTACAAGAATATAACCACTATAATACTGCCCCTATGTACAAGAATATAACCACTATAATACTGCTCCTATGTACAAGAATATAACTACTATAATACTGCTCCCTATATACAAGAATATAACTACTATAATACTGCTCCTATGTACAAGAATATAACTACTATAATACTGCTCCTATGTCCAAGAATATAACTACTATAATACTGCTCCCTATGTACAAGAATATAACTACTATAATACTGCTCCCTATGTACAAGAATATAACTGCTATAATACTGCCCCCTATGTACAAGAATATAACTGCTATAATACTGCCCCCTATGTACAAGAATATAACAACTATAATACTGCCCCCTATGTACAAGAATATAACTACTATAATACTGCTCCTATGTACAAGAATATAACAACTATAATACTGCTCCTTTGTACAAGAATATAACTACTATAATACTGCCCCTATATACAAGAATACAACTACTATAATACTGCTCCTATGTACAAGAATATAACTACTATAATACTGCCCCTATGTACAAGAATATAACAACTATAATACTGCTCCCTATGTACAAGAATATAACTGCTATAATACTGCCCCCTATGTACAAGAATATAACAACTATAATACTGCTCCTATGTACAAGAATATAACTACTATAATACTGCCCCTATATACAAGAATATAACTACTATAATACTGCTCCCTATGTACAAGAATATAACTACTATAATACTGCTTCTATGTACAAGAATATAACTACTATAATAATGCCCCTATATACAAAAATATAACTACTATAATACTGCCCCTGTGTACAAGAATATAACTACTATAATACTGCTCCCTATGTACAAGAATATAACAACTATAATACTGCTCCTATGTACAAGAATATAACTACTATAATACTGCTCCTATATACAAGAATATAACTATATAATACTGCTCCTATGTACAAGAATATAACTACTATAATACTGCCCCTATGTACAAGAATATAACTACTATAATACTGCTCCTGTGTACAAGAATATAACTACTATAATACTGCCCCCTATATACAAGAATATAACTACTATAATACTGCCCCCTATATACAAGAATATAACTACTATAATACTGCTCCTATGTACAAGAATATAACTACTATAATACTGCTCCTATGTACAAGAATATAACTACTATAATACTGCCCTCTATGTACAAGAATATAACTACTATAATACTGCCCCCTATGTATAAGAATATAACTACTATAATACTGCCCCCTATGTAGAAGAATATAACTGCTATAATACTGCCCCCTATGTACAAGAATATAACTACTATAATACTGCTCCTATGTCCAAGAATATAACTACTATAATACTGCCCCCTATGTACAAGAATATAACTACTATAATACTGCCCACTATGTACAAGAATATAACTACTATAATACTGCCCCCTATGTACAAGAATATAACTACTATAATACTGCCCCTATATACAAGAATATAACTACTATAATACTGCTCCCTATGTACAAGAATATAAGAACTATCATACTGCCCCCTATATACAAGAATACAACTACTATAATACTGCTCCTATGTACAAGAATATAACTACTATAATACTGCCCCTATGTACAAGAATTTAACTACTATAATACTGCTCCTATGTACAAGAATATAACAACTATAATACTGCCCCCTATGTACAAGAATATAACTACTATAATACTGCTCCTATGTACAAGAATATAACAACTATAATACTGCTCCTATGTACAAGAATATAACTACTATAATACTGCCCCTATGTACAAGAATATAACTACTATAATACTGCTCCTATGTACAAGAATATAACTACTATAATACTGCTCCCTATGTACAAGAATATAACTGCTATAATACTGCCCCCTATGTACAAGAATATAACAACTATAATACTGCTCCTATGTACAGGAATATAACTACTATAATACTGCCCCTATATACAAGAATATAACCACTATAATACTGCCCCTGTGTACAAGAATATAACTACTATAATACTGCTCCCTATGTACAAGAATATAACAACTATAATACTGCTCCTATGTACAAGAATATAACTACTATAATACTGCTCCTATATACAAGAATATAACTACTATAATACTGCTCCCTATGTACAAGAATATAACTACTATAATACTGCTCCCTATGTACAAGAATATAACTGCTATAATACTGCCCCCTATGTACAAGAATATAACAACTATCATACTGTTCCTATGTACAAGAATATAACTACTATAATACTGCTCCCTATGTCCAAGAATATGACTGCTATAATACTGCCCCCTATGTACAAGAATATAACAACTATAATACTGCTCCTATGTACAAGAATATAACTACTATAATACTGGCCCCTATGTACAAGAATATAACAACTATAATACTGCTCCTATGTACAAGAATATAACTACTATAATACTGCCCCTATGTACAAGAATATAACTACTGTAATACTGCTCCCTATGTACAAGAATATAACTACTATAATACTGCCCCTATGTACAAGAATATAACTATATAATACTGCTCCTATGTACAAGAATATAACTACTATAATACTGCCCCCTATGTACAAGAATATAACTACTATAATACTGCCCCCTATGTACAAGAATATAACAACTATAATACTGCCCCCTATGTACAAGAATATAACTACTATAATACTGCTCCTATGTACAAGAATATAACAACTATAATACTGCTCCTATGTACAAGAATATAACTACTATAATACTGCCCCTATATACAAGAATATAACTACTATAATAATGCTCCCTATGTACAAGAATATAACAACTATAATACTGCCCCTATATACAAGAATACAACTACTATAATACTGCTCCTATGTACAAAAATATAACTACTATAATACTGCCCCTATGTACAAGAATATAACTACTATAATACTGCTCCTATGTACAAGAATATAACTACTATAATACTGCTCCCTATGTACAAGAATATAACTGCTATAATACTGCCCCCTATGTACAAGAATATAACAACTATAATACTGCTCCTATGTACAAGAATATAACTACTAAAATACTGCCCCTATATACAAGAATATAACTACTATAATACTGCTCCCTATGTACAAGAATATAACTACTATAATACTGCTCCTATGTACAAGAATATAACTACTATAATACTGCTCCTATGTACAAGAATATAACTACTATAGTACTGCTCCCTATGTACAAGAATATAACTACTATAATACTGCTCCCTATGTACAAGAATATAACTGCTATAATACTGCCCCCTATGTACAAGAATATAACTGCTATAATACTGCCCCCTATGTACAAGAATATAACAACTATAATACTGCCCCCTATGTACAAGAATATAACTACTATAATACTGCTCCTATGTACAAGAATATAACAACTATAATACTGCTCCTATGTACAAGAATATAACTACTATAATACTGCCCCTATATACAGGAATACAACTACTATAATACTGCTCCCTATGTACAAGAATATAACTGCTATAATACTGCTCCTATGTTCAAGAATATAACTACTATAATACTGCTCCTATGTACAAGAATATAACTACTATAATACTGCTCCCTATGTACAAGAATATAACTACTATAATACTGCTCCCTATGTACAAGAATATAACTGCTATAATACTGCCCCCTATGTACAAGAATATAACTGCTATAATACTGTCCCCTATGTACAAGAATATAACAACTATAATACTGCCCCCTATGTACAAGAATATAACTACTATAAAACTGCTCCTATGTACAAGAATATAACAACTATAATACTGCTCCTATGTACAAGAATATAACTACTATAATACTGCCCCTATATACAAGAATACAACTACTATAATACTGCTACTATGTACAAGAATATAACTACTATAATACTGCCGCTATGTACAAGAATATAACTACTATAATACTGCTCCTATGTACAAGAATATAACTACTATAATACTGCTCCTATGTGCAAGAATATAACTACTATAATACTGCTCCTATGTACAAGAATATAACTACTATAATACTGCCTCCTATGTACAAGAATATAATTACTATAATACTGCCCCCTATGTACAAGAATATAACTACTATAATACTACCCCCTATGTACAAAAATATAACTACTATAATACTGCCTCCTATGTACAAGAATATAATTACTATAATACTGCCCCCTATGTACAAGAATATAACTACTAGAATACTGCCCCCTATGTACAAGAATATAACTGCTATAATACTTTTGCCATGTACAAGAATATAACTACTATAATACTGCCCCCTGTGTACAAGAATATAACTACTATAATACTGCCTCTATGTACAAGAATATAACTACTATGATACTGCCCCTATGTACAAGAATATAACTACTAGAATACTGCCCCTATGTACAAGAATATAACTACTATAATACTGCTCCTATGTACAAGAATACAACTACTATAATACTGCTCCTATGTACAAGAATATAACTACTATAATACTGCCCCTATGTACAAGAATACAACTACTATAATACTGCTCCTGTGTACAAGAATATAACTACTATAATACTGCTCCTATGTACAAGAATATAACTACTATAATACTGCCCCTATGTACAAGAATATAACTACTATAATACTGCCCATATATACTAGAATATAACTACTATAATACTGCTCCTATGAACAAGAGTATAACTACTATAATACTGCTCCTATGGCAAGAATATAACTACTATAATACTGCCCCCTATGTACAAGAATATAACTACTATAATACAGCTCCCTATGTACAAAAATATAACAACTATAATACTGCTCCTATGTAAAAGAATATAACTACTATAATACTGCCCCTATGCACAAGAATATAACAACTATAATACTGCCCCCTATGTACAAGAATATAACTACTATAATACTGCTCCCTATATACAAGAATATAACTACTATAATACTGCCCCTATGTACAAGAATATAACTACTATAATACTGCCCCTATGTACAAGAATATAACCACTATAATACTGCTCCTATGTACAAGAATATAACTACTATAATACTGCTCCCTATATACAAGAATATAACTACTATAATACTGCTCCTATGTACAAGAATATAACTACTATAATACTGCTCCCTATATACAAGAATATAACTACTATAATACTGCTCCTATGTACAAGAATATAACTACTATAATACTGCTCCTATGTGCAAGAATATAACTACTATAATACTGCTCCTATGTACAAGAATATAACTACTATAATACTGCCTCCTATGTACAAGAATATAATTACTATAATACTGCCCCCTATGTACAAGAATATAACTACTATAATACTGCTCCTATGTAGAAGAATATAACTACTATAATACTGCCCCCTATGTACAAGAATACAACTACTATAATACTGCTCCTATGTACAAGAATATAACTACTATAATACTGCTCCTATGTACAAGAATATAACTACTATAATACTGCCCCTATGTACAAGAATATAACTACTATAATACTGCCCCTATATACTAGAATATAACTACTATAATACTGCTACTATGTACAAGAGTATAACTGCTATAATACTGCTCCTATGGCAAGAATATAACTACTATAATACTGCCCCCTATGTACAAGAATATAACTACTATAATACAGCTCCCTATGCACAAGAATATAACAACTATAATACTGCCCCCTATGTACAAGAATACAACTACTATAATACTGCTCCTATGTACAAGAATATAACTACTATAACACTGCTCCCTATATACAAGAATATAACTACTATAATACTGCCCCTATGTACAAGAATATAACTACTATAATACTGCCCCTATGTACAAGAATATAACCACTATAATACTGCCCCTATGTACAAGAATATAACCACTATAATACTGCTCCTATGTACAGGAATATAACTACTATAATACTGCTCCCTATATACAAGAATATAACTACTATAATACTGCTCCCTATATACAAGAATATAACTACTATAATACTGCCCCTATGTACAAGAATATAACCACTATAATACTGCCCCTATGTACAAGAATATAACCACTATAATACTGCCCCTATGTACAAGAATATAACCACTATAATACTGCTCCTATGTACAAGAATATAACTACTATAATACTGCTCCCTATATACAAGAATATAACTACTATAATACTGCTCCTATGTACAAGAATATAACTACTATAATACTGCTCCTATGTCCAAGAATATAACTACTATAATACTGCTCCCTATGTACAAGAATATAACTGCTATAATACTGCCCCCTATGTACAAGAATATAACTGCTATAATACTGCCCCCTATGTACAAGAATATAACAACTATAATACTGCCCCCTATGTACAAGAATATAACTACTATAATACTGCTCCTATGTACAAGAATATAACAACTATAATACTGCTCCTTTGTACAAGAATATAACTACTATAATACTGCCCCTATATACAAGAATACAACTACTATAATACTGCTCCTATGTACAAGAATATAACTACTATAATACTGCCCCTATGTACAAGAATATAACAACTATAATACTGCTCCCTATGTACAAGAATATAACTGCTATAATACTGCCCCCTATGTACAAGAATATAACAACTATAATACTGCTCCTATGTACAAGAATATAACTACTATAATACTGCCCCTATATACAAGAATATAACTACTATAATACTGCTCCCTATGTACAAGAATATAACTACTATAATACTGCTTCTATGTACAAGAATATAACTACTATAATAATGCCCCTATATACAAGAATATAACTACTATAATACTGCCCCTATGTACAAGAATATAACTACTATAATACTGCCCCTATATACTAGAATATAACTACTATAATACTGCTACTATGTACAAGAGTATAACTGCTATAATACTGCTCCTATGGCAATAATATAACTACTATAATACTGCCCCCTATGTACAAGAATATAACTACTATAATACAGCTCCCTATGCACAAGAATATAACAACTATAACACTGCTCCCTATATACAAGAATATAACTACTATAATACTGCCCCTATGTACAAGAATATAACTACTATAATACTGCCCCTATGTACATGAATATAACCACTATAATACTGCCCCTATGTACAAGAATATAACCACTATAATACTGCTCCTATGTACAGGAATATAACTACTATAATACTGCTCCCTATATACAAGAATATAACTACTATAATACTGCTCCCTATGTACAAGAATATAACTACTATAATACTGCTTCTATGTACAAGAATATAACTACTATAATAATGCCCCTATATACAAGAATATAACTACTATAATACTGCCCCTGTGTACAAGAATATAACTACTATAATACTGCTCCCTATGTACAAGAATATAACAACTATAATACTGCTCCTATGTACAAGAATATAACTACTATAATACTGCTCCTATATACAAGAATATAACTATATAATACTGCTCCTATGTACAAGAATATAACTACTATAATACTGCCCCTATGTACAAGAATATAACTACTATAATACTGCTCCTGTGTACAAGAATATAACTACTATAATACTGCCCCCTATATACAAGAATATAACTACTATAATACTGCCCCCTATATACAAGAATATAACTACTATAATACTGCTCCTATGTACAAGAATATATCTACTATAATACTGCTCCTATGTACAAGAATATAACTACTATAATACTGCCCTCTATGTTCAAGAATATAACTACTATAATACTGCCCCCTATGTACAAGAATATAACAACTATAATACTGCCCCCTATGTACAAGAATATAACTACTATAATACTGCTCCTATGTACAAGAATATAACAACTATAATACTGCTCCTATGTACAAGAATATAACTACTATAATACTGCCCCTATGTACAAGAATATAACTACTATAATACTGCTCCTATGTACAAGAATATAACTACTATAATACTGCTCCCTATGTACAAGAATATAACTGCTATAATACTGCCCCCTATGTACAAGAATATAACAACTATAATACTGCTCCTATGTACAGGAATATAACTACTATAATACTGCCCCTATATACAAGAATATAACCACTATAATACTGCCCCTGTGTACAAGAATATAACTACTATAATACTGCTCCCTATGTACAAGAATATAACAACTATAATACTGCTCCTATGTACAAGAATATAACTACTATAATACTGCTCCTATATACAAGAATATAACTACTATAATACTGCTCCCTATGTACAAGAATATAACTACTATAATACTGCTCCCTTTGTACAAGAATATAACTGCTATAATACTGCCCCCTATGTACAAGAATATAACAACTATCATACTGTTCCTATGTACAAGAATATAACTACTATAATACTGCTCCCTATGTACAAGAATATGACTGCTATAATACTGCCCCCTATGTACAAGAATATAACAACTATAATACTGCTCCTATGTACAAGAATATAACTACTATAATACTGGCCCCTATGTACAAGAATATAACAACTATAATACTGCTCCTATGTACAAGAATATAACTACTATAATACTGCCCCTATGTACAAGAATATAACTACTGTAATACTGCTCCCTATGTACAAGAATATAACTACTATAATACTGCCCCTATGTACAAGAATATAACTATATAATACTGCTCCTATGTACAAGAATATAACTACTATAATACTGCCCCCTATGTACAAGAATATAACTACTATAATACTGCCCCCTATGTACAAGAATATAACTACTATAATACTGCCCCCTATGTACAAGAATATAACTACTATAATACTGCCCCCTATGTATAAGAATATAACTACTATAATACTGCTCCCTATGTACAAGAATATAACTACTATAATACTGCTCCTATGTATAAGAATATAACTACTATAATACTGCCCTCTATGTACAAGAATATAACTACTATAATACTGCTCCTATGTACAAGAATATAGCTACTATAATACTGCCCCTATGTATAAGAATATAACTGCTATAATACTGCTCCTGTGTACAAGGATATAACTACTATAATACTGTCCCCTATATACAAGAATATAACTACTATAATACTGCTCCTATGTACAAGAATATAACTACTATAATACTGCTCCTATGTACAAGAATATAACTACTATAATACTGCCCTCTATGTACAAGAATATAACTACTATAATACTGCTCCCTATGTACAAGAATATAACTACTATAATACTGCCCCCTATGTACAAGAATATAACTACTATAATACTGCCCCCTATGTACAAGAATATAACTACTATAATACTGCCCCCTATGTACAAGAATATAACTACTATAATACTGCCCCCTATGTATAAGAATATAACTACTATAATACTGCCCCCTATGTAGAAGAATATAACTGCTATAATACTGCCCCCTATGTAGAAGAATATAACTACTATAATACTGCTCCTATGTCCAAGAATATAACTACTATAATACTGCCCCCTATGTACAAGAATATAACTACTATAATACTGCCCACTATGTACAAGAATATAACTACTATAATACTGCCCCCTATGTACAAGAATATAACTACTATAATACTGCCCCCTATGTACAAGAATATAACTACTATAATACTGCCCCCTATGTACAAGAATATAACTACTATAATACTGCCCCCTATGTACAAGAATATAACTACTATAATACTGCCCCCTATGTACAAGAATATAACTACTATAATACTGCCCCCTATGTATAAGAATATAACTACTATAATACTGCTCCCTATGTACAAGAATATAACTACTATAATACTGCTCCTATGTATAAGAATATAACTACTATAATACTGCCCCCTATGTACAAGAATATAACTACTATAATACTGCTCCTATGTACAAGAATTTAGCTACTATAATACTGCTCCTATGTACAAGAATATAACTACTATAATACTGCTCCCTATGTAAAAGAATATAACTACTATAATACTGCCCACTATGTACAAGAATATAACTACTATAATACTCCTCCTATGTACAAGAATATAACTACTATAATACTGCTCCTGTGTTCAAGAATATAACTACTATAATACTGCCCCCTATATACAAGAATATAACTACTATAATACTGCCCCCTATATACAAGAATATAACTACTATAATACTGCTCCTATGTACAAGAATATAAGTACTATAATACTGCTCCTATGTACAAGAATATAACTACTATAATACTGCTCCTATGTACAAGAATATAACTACTATAATACTGCCCCCTATGTACAAGAATATAACTACTATAATACTGCCCCCTATGTACAAGAATATAACTACTATAATACTGATCCCTATGTATAAGAATATAACTACTATAATACTGCCCCCTATGTACAAGAATATAACTACTATAATACTCCTCCTATGTACAAGAATATAACTACTATAATACTGCTCCTGTGTTCAAGAATATAACTACTATAATACTGCCCCCTATATACAAGAATATAACTACTATAATACTGCCCCCTATATACAAGAATATAACTACTATAATACTGCTCCTATGTACAAGAATATAAGTACTATAATACTGCTCCTATGTACAAGAATATAACTACTATAATACTGCTCCTATGTACAAGAATATAACTACTATAATACTGCCCCCTATGTACAAGAATATAACTACTATAATACTGCCCCCTATGTACAAGAATATAACTACTATAATACTGATCCCTATGTACAAGAATTTAGCTACTATAATACTGCTCCTATGTACAAGAATATAACTACTATAATACTGCTCCCTATGTAAAAGAATATAACTACTATAATACTGCTCCTATGTACAAGAATATAAGTACTATAATACTGCTCCTATGTACAAGAATATAACTACTATAATACTGCTCCTATGTACAAGAATATAACTACTATAATACTGCTCCTATGTACAAGAATATAACTACTATAATACTGCCCCCTATGTACAAGAATATAACTACTATAATACTGCCCCCTATGTACAAGAATATAACTACTATAATACTGCTCCTATGTACAAGAATTTAGCTACTATAATACTGCTCCTATGTACAAGAATATAACTACTATAATACTGCTCCCTATGTAAAAGAATATAACTACTATAATACTGCCCACTATGTACAAGAATATAACTACTATAATACTCCTCCTATGTACAAGAATATAACTACTATAATACTGCTCCTGTGTTCAAGAATATAACTACTATAATACTGCCCCCTATATACAAGAATATAACTACTATAATACTGCCCCCTATATACAAGAATATAACTACTATAATACTGCTCCTATGTACAAGAATATAAGTACTATAATACTGCTCCTATGTACAAGAATATAACTACTCTAATACTGCTCCTATGTACAAGAATATAACTACTATAATACTGCCCCCTATGTACAAGAATATAACTACTATAATACTGCCCCCTATGTACAAGAATATAACTACTATAATACTGATCCCTATGTACAAGAAGATAACTGCTGTAATACTGCCCCCTATATACAAGAATATAACTACTATAATACTGCTCCTATGTACAAGAATATAACAACTATAATACTTCTTCTATGTACAAGAATATAACTACTATAATACTGCCCCTATATACAAGAATATAACTACTATAATACTGCCACTGTGTACAAGAATATAACTACTATAATACTCCTCCTATGTACAAGAATATAACTACTATAATACTGCTCCTGTGTTCAAGAATATAACTACTATAATACTGCCCCCTATATACAAGAATATAACTACTATAATACTGCTCCCTATGTACAAGAATATAACAACTATAATACTGCTCCTATGTACACGAATATAACTACTATAATACTGCCCCTATGTACAAGAATATAACTACTGTAATACTGCTCCCTATGTACAAGAATATAACTACTATAATACTGCCCCTATGTACAAGAATATGACCATATAATACTGCTCCTATGTACAAGAATATAACTACTATAATACTGCCCCCTATGTACAAGAATATAAGTACTATAATACTGCCCCCTATGTACAAGAATATAACTACTATAATACTGCCCCCTATGTACAAGAATATAACTGCTATAATACTGCCCCCTATGTACAAGAATATAACTACTATAATTCTGCTCCTATGTCCAAGAATATAACTCCTATAATACTGCCCCCTATGTACAAGAATATAACTACTATAATACTGCCCACTATATACAAGAATATAACTACTATAATACTGCTCCTATGTCCAAGAATATAACTACTATAATACTGATCCCTATATACAAGAAGATAACTACTGTAATACTGCCCCCTATATACAAGAATATAACTACTATAATACTGCTCCTATGTACAAGAATATAAGAACTATAATACTGCTCCTATGTACAAGAATATAACTACTATAATACTGCCCCTATATACAAGAATATAACTACTATAATACTGCCACTGTGTACAAGAATATAACTACTATAATACTGCTCCCTATGTACAAGAATATAACAACTATAATACTGCTCCTATGTACAAGAATATAACTACTATAATACTGCTCCTATATACAAGAATATAACTACTATAATACTGCTCCCTATGTACAAGAATATAACTGCTATAATACTGCCCCCTATGTACAAGAATATAACAACTATAATACTGCTCCTATGTACAAGAATATAACTACTATAATACTGGCCCCTATGTACAAGAATATAACAACTATAATACTGCTCCCTATGTACAAGAATATAACTGCTATAATACTGCCCCCTATGTACAAGAATATAACAACTATAATACTGCTCCTATGTACAAGAATATAACTACTATAATACTGCCCCTATATACAAGAATATAACTACTATAATACTGATCCCTATGTACAAGAATATAACTACTATAATACTGCTCCTATGTACAAGAATATAACTACTATAATACTGCCCCTATATACAAGAATATAACTACTATAATACTGCCCCTGTGTACAAGAATATAACTACTATAATACTGCTCCCTATGTACAAGAATATAACAACTATAATACTGCTCCCTATGTACAAGAATATAACTACTATAATACTGCCCCTATGTACAAGAATATAACTACTGTAATACTGCTCCCTATGTACAAGAATATAACTACTATAATACTGCCCCTATGTACAAGAATATAACTATATAATACTGCTCCTATGTACAAGAATATAACTACTATAATACTGCCCCCTATGTACAAGAATATAACTACTATAATACTGCCCCCTATGTACAAGAATATAACTACTATAATACTGCCCCCTATGTATAAGAATATAACTACTATAATACTGCTCCCTATGTACAAGAATATAACTACTATAATACTGCTCCTATGTATAAGAATATAACTACTATAATACTGCCCCCTATGTACAAGAATATAACTACTATAATACTGCTCCTATGTACAAAAATATAGCTACTATAATACTGCCCCTATGTACAAGAATATAACTACTATAATACTGCTCCTGTGTACAAGAATATAACTACTATAATACTGCCCCCTATATACAAGAATATAACTACTATAATACTGCCCCCTATATACAATAATATAACTACTATAATACTGCTCCTATGTACAAGAATATAACTACTATAATACTGCTCCTATGTACAAGAATATAACTACTATAATACTGCCCCCTATGTACAAGAATATAACTACTATAATACTGCTCCCTATGTACAAGAATATAACTACTATAATACTGCCCCCTATGTACAAGAATATAACTACTATAATACTGCCCCCTATGTACAAGAATATAACTACTATAATACTGCCCCCTATGTGCAAGAATATAACTACTATAATACTGCCCCCTATGTACAAGAATATAACTGCTATAATACTGCCCCCTATGTACAAGAATATAACTACTATAATACTGATCCTATGTCCAAGAATATAACTACTTTAATACTGCCCCCTATGTACAAGAATATAACTACTATAATACTGCCCCCTATGTACAAGAATATAACTACTATAATACTGCCCCCTATGTACAAGAATATAACTACTATAATACTGCTCCTATGTACAAGAATATAACTACTATAATACTGCCCCTATGTACAAGAATATAACTACTATAATACTGCCCCCTATGTACAAGAATATAACTACTATAATACTGCCCCCTATGTATAAGAATATAACTACTATAATACTGCTCCCTATGTACAAGAATATAACTACTATAATACTGCTCCTATGTATAAGAATATAACTACTATAATACTGCCCCTATGTACAAGAATATAACTACTATAATACTGCCCCCTATGTACAAGAATATAACTACTATAATACTGCTGCTATGTGCAAGAATATAACTACTATAATACTGCTCCTATGTATAAGAATATAACTACTATAATACTGCCCCCTATGTACAAGAATATAGCTACTATAATACTGCTCCTATGTATAAGAATATAACTACTATAATACTGCCCCTATGTACAAGAATATAACTACTATAATACTGCCCCCTATGTACAAGAATATAACTACTATAATACTGCTCCTATGTATAAGAATATAACTACTATAATACTGCCCCTATGTACAAGAATATAACTACTATAATACTGCCCCCTATGTACAAGAATATAACTACTATAATACTGCCCCCTATGTACAAGAATATAACTACTATAATACTGCTCCCTATGTACAAGAAGATAACTACTATAATACTGCTTCTATGTACAAGAATATAACTACTATAATACTGCTCCTATGTACAGGAATATAACTACTATAAAACTGCCACCTATGCACAAGAATATAACTACTATAATACTGCCCCCATGTACAAGAATATATCTACTATAATACTGACCCCTACTTACAGGAATATAACTACTATAATACTGCTCCTATGTTCAAGAATATAACTACTATAATACTGCCCCCTATGTACAAGAATACAACTACTATAATACTGCTCCTATGTACAAGAATACAACTACTATAATACTGCTCCCTATATACAAGAATATAACTACTATAATACTGCTCCCTATATACAAGAATATAACTACTATAATACTGCCCCCTGTGTACAAGAATATAACTACTACAATACTGCTCCTATGTACAAGAATATAACTACTATAATACTGCCCCCTATGTACAAGAATACAACTACTATAATACTGCTCCTATGTACAAGAATACAACTACTATAATACTGCTCCCTATATACAAGAATATAACTACTATAATAGTGCCCCTATATGCAAGAATATAACTTCTATAATACTGCTCCTATGTACAAGAATATAACTACTATAATACTGCCCCTATATACAAGAATATAACTACTATAAAACTGCCCCTATGTACAAGAATATAACTACTATAATACTGCCCCCTATATACAAGAATATAACTACTATAATACGGCCCCTATGTACATGAATATAGCTACTATAATACTGCCCCTATGTACAAGAATATAACTACTATAATACTGCCCTCTATGTACAAGAATATAGCTACTATAATACTGCTCCTATGTACAAGAATATAACTACTATAATACTGCTCCTATGTACAAGAATATAACTACTATAATACTGCCCCCTATGTACAAGAATATAACTACTATAATACTGCTCCTATGTACAAGAATGTAACTACTATAATACTGCTCCTATGTACAAGAATATAACTACTATAATACTGCTCCCTATATACAAGAATATAACTACTATAATACTGCCCCCTATATACAAGAATATAACTACTATAATACGGCCCCTATGTACATGAATATAACTACTATAATACTGCCCCTGTGTACAAAAATATAACTACTATATTACTGCTCCTATGTACAAGAATATAACTACTATAATACTGCTCCCTATATACAAGAATATAACTACTATAATACTGCTCCTATGTACAAGAATATAACTACTATAATACTGCTCCTATGTACAAGAATATAATTACTATAATACTGCCCCTATGTACAATAATATAACTACTATAATACTGCTCCTTTGTGCAAGAATATAACTACTATAATACTGCCCCTATGTACAAGAATATAACTACTATAATACTGCTCCTATGTACAAGAATATAATTACTATAATACTGACCCTTTGTACAAGAATATAACTACTATAATACTGCCCCTATGTACAAGAATATAACTACTATAATACTGCTCCCTATGTACAAGAATATACCTACTATAATACTGCCCCTATGTACAAGAATATAACTACTATAATACTGCTCCTTTGTACAAGAATATAACTACTATAATACTTCTCCGTTGTACAGGAATATAATTACTATAATACTGCCCCTATGTACAAGAATATAACTACTATAATACTGCTCCTATGTACAAGAATATAACTACTATAATACTGCCCCCTATGTACAAGAATATAACTACTATAATACTGCCCCTATGTACAAGAATATAACTACTATAATACTGCCCCCTATGTACAAGAATATAACTACTATAATGCTGCCCTATATGAATTGTTGTTCCCATTATGGACCTGGTGGCAGGATAGCATTATAACATTGGATTGGGCAGGTTTCTCCTATGAGATGTGATGTTGATAAATCACCATTTTCGGTTTTTGCTCTCCGTGAGACTATTCTCCTGATTAATGAGACGTGGGGGAGGGGCGGACTATACAGGGTGTAATTATCCCCTATAACGAGGTGACTTCTTTCAGTGTTTTTGGCTCCTGGCTGAGATATGATCCTCGGGAATCGTTCTGCATGTGATAAAGTCTGTGCTCCCCCGCTATCAGTAACCGTGCCAATCTCTTCACTGGCAGCGGTGCCCTTTAATACCATATCTGCTGCCAATACGCTTATGTTCTGTACTTAAAGGGCACCTTCCTACTTACAGGCACAGAAGGCCATGAAGGTGCCTCCAGCAGTGCAGAGTATTTCAGGAGAGGATTGCATTGATCTTGTAAGACAGACTGACAGTAATGTAGTAGAAGCTGCAGGATCCCGAGCAGCACAGAGTATTTCAAGGATGAACTGTACTTTGTAAGGTCACTGATTGAGAATTACATAGTGGGAGAAGCTGTATCTTCTGAGCAGAACAGAGTTTTTAAGGAGGTGAATGTACTGATACTATGGGGGCAGTGACCGTTTCGTTCCCTGTATGACGCAGACCTGATCTCTCCTGGGTTTATCTACAGACTTTTCGCCCTCCGTGTCCCCTCTGGATGGATTACTGGCAGCTCAGAAGCCGGGGAACAGCACTGAACTGAGCGGAAGAAAACCCAAAGTGAATCCGCTGCCGGTTCTGGACTGGAACATTGACTGGATGGACGAACTGGAGGCAAAATACCGACACCGGAGCCAGACGAGGCCGCAGTACCCGTTCAGTAAGAAGGTGTGGACACGTCCGGTATATGGGCGCTGGGGCAATAGGAAATTGTCGTATTGGGGCAGTGGTCTTAGGTTTAGCTATAGGGGGTGCAATGGTCTGACATTTAGCTATAGGGTGATCCATAACTCGGGGTATAACTATAAGTAGTACAGTGGTCTTGGCTGTAGCTATTGGGGGCACAGCGATCTTGGCTGTAGCTATTGGGAGTGCAGTGGTGTTGGCTGTTGCTATTGGGGGTCCAGCGGTCTTGGCTGTAGCTATTGGGGGTACAGCGGTCTTGGCTGTAGCTATTGGGGGCGCAGAGGTCTTGGCTGTAGCTATTGAGGATGCAGCGGTCTTGGCTGTAGCTATTGGGAGTGCAGTGGTCTTGGCTGTAGCTATTTGGAGTGCAGTGGTCTTGGCTGTAGCTATTGGGGGTGCAGCGGTCTTGGCTGTAGCTATTGGGGGTGCAGCGGTCTTGGCTGTAGCTATTGGGAGTGCAGCGGTCTTGGCTGTAGCTATTGGGAGTGCAGCGGTCTTGGCTGTAGCTATTGGGGGTGCAGCAGTCTTGGCTGTAGCTATTAGGGGTGCAGCGGTCTTGGCTTTTGCTATTGGGGTTGCAGTGGTCTTGGCTGTAACTATTGGGGGCGCAGCGGTCTTGGCTGTAACTATTGGGGGCGCAGTGGTCTTGGCTGTAGCTATTGGGAGTGCAGTGGTCTTGGCTGTAGCTATTGGGGGTGCAGCTGTCTTGCCTGTAGCTATTGGGGGCGCAGCTGTCTTGGCTGTAGCTATTGGGGGCGCAGCGGTCTTGGCTGTAGCTATTGGGGGCGCAGTGGTCTTGGCTGTAGCTATTGGGGGCGCAGTGGTCTTGGCTGTAGCTATTGGGGGCGCAGCGGTCTTGGCTGTAGCTATTGGGGGCACAGCGGTCTTGGCTGTAGCTATTGGGGGCACAGCGGTCTTGGCTGTAGCTATTGGGGGCGCAGCGGTCTTGGCTGAAGCTATTGGGGGTGCAGAGGTCTTGGCTTTAGCTATTCGTGATGCAGTGGTCTTGGCTGTGGCTATTGGGGGTGCAGAGGTCTTGGCTGTAGCTATTGGGGATGCAGCGGTCTTGGCTGTAGCTATTGGGAGTGCAGTGGTCTTGGCTGTAGCTATTGGGGGTGTAGCGGTCTTGGCTGTAGCTATTGGGGGCACAGCGATCTTGGCTGTAGCTATTGGGAGTGCAGTGGTCTTGGCTGTAGCTATTGGGGGTGCAGCGTTCTTGGCTGTAGCTATTGGGGATGCAGCGGTCTTGGCTGTACCTATTGGGGATGCAGCTGTCTTGGCTGTAGCTATTGGGGGCACAGCGATCTTGGCTGTAGCTATTGGGAGTGCAGTGGTCTTGGCTGTAGCTATTGGGAGTGCAGTGGTCTTGGCTGTAGCTATTGGGGGTGTAGCGGTCTTGACTGTAGCTATTGGGGGCACAGCGATCTTGGCTGTAGCTATTGGGAGTGCAGTGGTCTTGGCTGTAGCTATTGGGAGTGCAGTGGTCTTGGCTGTAGCTATTGGGGGTGTAGCGGTCTTGGCTGTAGCTATTGGGGGCGCAGCGATCTTGGCTGTAGCTATTGGGAGTGCAGTGGTCTTGGCTGTAGCTATTGGGAGTGCAGTGGTCTTGGCTGTAGCTATTGGGGGTGCAGAGGTCTTGGCTGTAGCTATTGGGGATGCAGAGGTCTTGGCTGTAGCTATTGGGGATGCAGCGGTCTTGGCTGTAGCTATTGGAGGCGCAGCGGTCTTGGCTGTAGCTATTGGGGGTGCAGCGGTCTTGGCTGTAGCTATTGGGGGTGCAGCGGTCTTGGCTGTAGCTATTGGGGGTGCAGCGGTCTTGGCTGTAGCTATTGGGGATGCAGTGGTCTTGGCTGTAGCTATTGGGGGCACAGCGATCTTGGCTGTAGCTATTGGGAGTGCAGTGGTCTTGGCTGTAGCTATTGGGGGTGCAGCGGTCTTGGCTGTAGCTATTGGGAGTGCAGTGGTCTTGGCTGTAGCTATTGGGGGTGCAGCGGTCTTGGCTGTAGCTATTGGGGGCGCAGCGGTCTTGGCTGTAGCTATTGGGGGCGCAGCGGTCTTGGCTGTAACTATTGGGGGCGCAGCGGTCTTGGCTGTAACTATTGGGGGCGCAGTGGTCTTGGCTGTAGCTATTGGGGGTGCAGCTGTCTTGCTTGTAGCTATTGGGGGCGCAGCGGTCTTGGCTGTAGCTATTGGGGGTGCAGTGGTCTTAGCTGTAGCTATTGGGGCGCAGTGGTCCTGGCTGTAGCTTTGGAGAATGAGAGCTGCCATCTGCCTCCTGCTATTTTGCTGCCCCAGATCCTAATATTGAGGTTTCTAGGTAATTTCTCACTGCCAAATCACATTTTTCTCATGTCGTCCACACTTTACCCCACAGTGGAGAATCCCCCCGGCCACTGTCTACACATCACCCGACACCAGGGAAACTGCAATAATCCGAGGCTTCTCTGCTGCGTCCTCAGCGAGCGCCGGATCAATACGATGCACTTTACGCCTCCTCCGGGGGTCTCCTGCGCAGTTTGCACACATATGGGGTCCTAATGTCAGATATTCACACTCGTCTCATGTACTTACCTGCTCCCAGACGGCTCCTGAATAGCACAGTGAAGTCTGGATGTATTATTGGGGGTAATGACTGCAGGATGATGGGTGTTCTCCTGCATTCAGGCAGCCATGATGGGGGTGACTTTGTACCTGACAGGTGAAGGATCTGACGCAGCTCGTGTTTCCTGGTGCTTTGCGCATAAGCAGCAGTTTTATCCGTGGACGCCGTGTTGTGACTTTATCTTTACATTGTGTTTTAGGTGGAATCATTCAAGTAGCGATCACTCCTCGATCAATGACCTCCTCCGAAAACCGAGGGTCTGACGTGTCCAACCAATCCCACCGACTGCAGTGAAAGGTTCATGGGAAAACGTGCGGAGCGGCGTGTGCAGAACACACAGCGCATTCACCATACTGGGCCTGAGACTGGGCAGAGAACCTGTCGCTCTGCCTGATCATTCCTGTATATCTTTATAGCTGACTTCCTAGAACATTGGCGCCTCTATATAGCAGCCAGCGGACAATGGCAGATGAAGACGTCACTACGGGCGGCCATTAATAGATGCCGTTCCCAGGACTGCGTATATAACAATACATTGCGACACATTGGGGGAGTAGTGACAATCCACCGAGAGCCCTTTAGTACGGATCAGATATTCTGGATTATCAGATGGTCAACTACCCGCGATGGCGCATAGGATGGGCTGACTTTCTTATGATAATAAAGCTTAATCTGTTGCTGTCAGTGAATGGAAACGGCGTTGAGGCTGAGCCGATACGTCTCACTGCTGAGATATAAGGGGCCTTTACACGACCCCATTATCCTAGGAACGTTCGCTACGCCATAATCCTGCAACATAAACCGGCGGCTGATCACCAGCAAAACGCTCGGACATCGGGTGGAATGATTCTCTGGTTAGCACAAAAGATCATCGTTCTCAGCAGCACATGGTCCTGTGTACAAAGTACGTGCTGCCGAGAACCATGACGTCCTATACGCACTCAACAATGGATTTCACCCAGACTATACTAAACAGCCTGGACTGATACATTGTAACAAACCATCAAGTTTACACAACTTCAAGGGGAATTGTCTAGAATGGAAACAACTGTAACAAACCCTCAGCTGTGAGAAACATCATTTCAGCGTCTGAATTTTCCCATTCACTGACAGCCAGCAGAGATCTTGAAGAAATAAAGAGGAATTTACACAGACCAGGCCTGATTCATCAAAACAGTTTTCAGTTTCAAATGTCCAAAAAATTCTTGCACAATAGTTGTGCAAAAATTTTTGCGACTTTCTTGGCATTTTTATGCCAATTCTACAACTTTTTAAAAAGTGAATGTAGCGGAGGGGGGTTGAGGTTGGGTCCGAAAAAATTCACAGCAGCTGAGAGATGTGAACGGCTCTTAATAAATGAGACACATTTTACTCCAGCGTCTTCGGAGTCTTGATGAATCGAGGCCGGAAAGTACATGAACTGCTTTATTCTATAGACTGTACCGGCCCTTTAAATAAACTAATACAGGGATCTTTCTAGGTTATACACAGGTCTATAATATGGGGCTCTCTGATGGGAACTACAGCTCCCATCATGTCCTGACTGTCACAGCCCATAAAGCTCAATTCAACCCATTAAATCACTACTTGTAAGCAGAGAATGCGGCTCGCCCTGGTAGTCGGACAATGATTTATAGGTTTTGTTTAAAGAGAAAAATGATTTTTTTAATAATTTGAGTAAGGGTATATCATCTGTAAACTCGGGGCTCAGCTGTGGACAATCTACAAATCCCAGCGTGTTCGGTGTCTGCTGGGAGTTGTAGTCTGGCGTGCCCTGTGCGTCCCCGACTGCGGAGAGGTAGATGTTACTGGATTTTGTAGTGAGGATTTTATGTGTTCGCCTTTGTGTCTATTTTTGATAAAGTTATATTTGTACGTCTCGATATCCGCTGTCTCCTTCGCAGGTCACATGACTTGTGTGAGAGCGATCCGACAGATCGGCGATCGAGGTGTCGCTCCAGTCCGTGGCGTCATCCTTCCATTCTGGGAATAATTGGGGCCTTCAGACAAACTTACATGAGACCCTCTTACAAAGCGTCAGTTCATCACCCTGTCTGATGGCGGCTGATACATCATTAGACTGTGGATTACTGGATTCGGCTGTTTCCGGCAGCCCCTTAGAGAATGAATGTAGCTGCGGTCGGGCGTCTTGTAACAGGGATCAAAGTTCTTTGTCGGGATATAAATTCCCAGATCTGCGCATTAGTGCAGGTCCCCGCGATCGGACCCCCAAGATCTGCAAGTTCTCAGTCACACTGTAGATAAATAACCAGTTATCACTGAACAACCCCTTTAAATTTCACATAATTGTCATAAATATGGAAGAGCAGCAGCCACCTGGCATTGAGTGTCCTGGCATTCATGATCCTGGCACATCGTCATGCGTCTCTAATTAGAAATGTTAAATGCAGAGAGTGGCGCCCCGCGCACCCCCAGGCCGGGTATTGTGCGCTGTTGGCAGTGATGACGCCTCGTGTCAGTGATCACCGATCGTTACACAAGGACGTGTGAAGGTCGCGGTATCATTGAATTAGTGGCGTCGTATCCACATGTGAGCCGCGGGCACCGTCCCTCTCGCTGATTAATTGGTCATTTTCATTAAATAAATTCATTGTTAACCTTGGAGGAGAAAGTTCTTCAAAGAAATCCTGAGCGGAGACAAAAGGAAAACAGCGGCGGGGAAATAAGGCAAAGTAAATGTCCGGGACTCTGAGAAGGGTCGGATAGGGTGAGGGTCCTGGGGGGGATACAGAATCAATAAACAGTATACAGAGCATAGACAACTGTATATACGGGCAGCACGGTGGCTCAGTGGTTAGCACGGTGGCTCAGTGGTTAGCACGATGGCTCAGTGGTTAGCACTGCAGTCTTGCAGCGCTGGAGTCCCGGGTTCAAATCCCACCAAGGACAACATCTGCAAGGAGTTTGTATGTTCTCCCCGTGTTTTGTGGGTTTCCTCCGAGTTCTCCGGTTTCCTCCCACACTCCAAAGACTGATAGGGAATCTAGATTGTGAGCCTCAACGGGGACAGTGATGATGATGGTATTATGGGATGCGATGTCACCTGACAGTATACGGTATTATAGGATGGGTTGTGACATCACTAGACAGTACACGGTATTATAGGATGGGATGGGATGTGATGTCACCAGACAGTATACGGTATTCCAACCATGTGAACAAAGGGTCAGACAAGGACTCCTGGTGTTTCCCCTATGAGTACATTGCATATTACCTGCCTGCCATATATCTGATGCGATTATTCTGTGAATACCCTATGAATCTAACTGAATCCCCTCCTACACCTATGGCAGGTAACGCGCTGGATGCCGTGTGCTGCTCACACATACAGGTGCAGCCTCGTCTCCTCTGCAGCAGGTGAGTCCTCAGTTACTAATTAGAGAACAGGGGCGGTGATGGGATTACAGGTGGGGTGATGGGATTACAGGTGCGATGATGGGATTACAGGTGCGGTGATGGGATTACAGGTGCGGTGATGGGATTACAGGTGCGGTGATGGGATTACAGGTGGGGTGATGGGATTACAGGTGGGGTGATGGGATTACAGGTGCGGTGATGGGATTACAGGTGCGAGGCGGCAGCACGAGAGAAGAGTTGTGCAGGAGAAGGAGCGGCCGGGAGGTCAGTCATTGTACACTGAGGATCTGCATGTATGTGGTCACAGACCCACAGACCACCTGTCGCGTGACCAAGGTTTACTCAGGGCCGCTGCTACAGGGCAGCACAATACAAGTGAAGAAGTTGGTATTGTAACCCTAAGATTACTGCAACCAGTAAGTAAAAAAAATTCAACAAGGTTTGATGTCTTGTGACTTGCTTGTTGCCGTCACAGCACCTTTTGGGGTCACAATGCAGCCCCCTTCACTTGTATTACACTGCGGTGTAGCCAGTGGCACTGAGCATATACCCATGTTGCTCCACAAGTGTCACGACCAAAGTCGCCGTGTAGCCCAGACCTAAATCTCACTGATGTTTTACATTTTTGGCAAAAAATACTGTGGTGGGGTCGGATTTTGCTTCTCATATTTGTGTCGCTTGTTATACATTCTGATACGTGATATTATTGTGACATCACACATGATCTGATGTCATGCTGCACCCGTACAGTACATGCCGCCTTTTCCCAGAACCTTACTAACAGTCTGTGATGTTTCGCATTACTTTTTATATGCGATAATTATTTTCTGACACCAGCAAGTAAATTTAATTAATTGTGGAAATAATGAAGTCTGAATTCTGCAGTCTCTCCCTGTCTGCGAATTGCTAAATGTAAGAATAAAAGCAATCCAGAGAACACGTTTTTTCTGCGCCATTTGCTTGTTGGCACTGCAGAATACAGCCCGGTCCTTTCCATATTAGAGCGCTAGAAATCCAGCCATTTAAAACTGTGTTTTCTCCGTCACACGGATCACATATACGTTGTCAGAAAATACTGCCATTTCTGGCCGCCATTAAAAAACATTTTCAGTGTGTCAGCAAAGTTTTTGACACTGGTTTGCTGGTCAAACTACTTACCTACAGGCCAGGTATTTAAAGCTGTGTTTTCTCCGTCACACAGATTACATATAAATTTGCTCCAAACTCATTTAAAATGGGCAAGGCACATGGCAAGGGACGGGGAACTGGACGTAATGGTAATGGTGCATGCAGAGGCCGAGGAAAAGGCCGTGGGCAAGCCGAAATTGTGCCACAGCAAACACCCACATCTTCTCGCCTGACCTTCCCGTCCCAATTTCTAGGGGACTGCAGCACACCACTATTGAACCCAGAGCAGTGTCAAAAGGTTGTTGGATAGCAGATAATGCTTCCAGTCACTTAGCCACCACCACCACCCTGTCTTCCACACGGTCAAGTCTCAGTAGCCGTGAGTCTGGACCGCATATTCCTCATCCTGATCCTCCTTTCTCCCACCATGCCGAGTATCCAGACACAACTGATCCCACACTTGGACACTCTGAAGAGCTGTTCACTTTTCCATTTATAGATTCGGGCCTCTCGCCCGGTCCACTTGAATCGGGGCAAGAGGAGATCGCGTGTAGCGATGCCCAAATATTTGAGCAGCCACGGTCACACGAAGGCGACGGTGGGAAAGTGTCGCAAGAGGTGGACGATAATGAGACACAATTGCCAGAAAGTCAGGAGGAGGACCAGGGTGCGGAAGTGGAAGACAAGGTGGTGGATGATGTAACTGACCCAACCTGGCAGGAGGACATGCAGAGGGAGGCAGAGCACCCCAACAGGCAGGAAGAATCAGTGTGGTGGTCGCAGACAGAAGGCAGGCAACCGTTCCCTGTAACACCAACACAAAGGAAGTTGCCAGTACAACTGTTAGGTCTTCCTGAGTCTTGTTGTTTTTTAAAGAATCTGCCGATAACCCCAAAAAGGCCATTTGCACCACCTGCCAGGCCAGCATCAGCAGGGGTGGCAAAACGACCAGCCTGACCACCATCAGAATGATCAGGCACATGGCAGCAAAGCACCCGACTTTGTGGGCCGAACACCAGGGTCCAGGAACAGTGTCTGCGGGTGCCACCATTGCTTCTTCCGCTGTTGTGCATGCAAGCCAATCCCCTGTCCATGGTGCATGCGAAGATGCCTCCTGCCCTCCACCTGTCGTTACACACTCTCAAGTATCAGCATCAGGAAGCACGTCCATGTCCTTGTCCCAGCGCAGCGTTCAGTTGTCCATACCCCAGTCCTTGGAACGCAAGCGCAAATATGCAGCCAACGCCCCACAGGCCACACTACTAAATTCTCACATTTCATGACTGCTTGTGCTGGAAATGTTGCCTTTTAGGCTCGTGGAGACGGAAGCATTCCGCAACCTGATGGCGGCCGTCACTCGGTCCCCAGCCGCCACTATTTCTCCCGGTGTGCCATCCCCGCATTACACAGGCACGTGTCCCAAAACATTAGCCCTGCTCTCAACAACACAGTTACCGGTAAAGTCCACCTAACCGCGGACACGTGGACAAGTGCTTGTGGGCAGGGACGGTACATCTCGCTGACGGCACACTGGGTTAACATAGAGGAAGCCGGGACCCAGTCGGACCTTGGGACGGAACATGTCCTCCCGACGCCAAGGATTGCGGGCCCTAGGTTAATCAGGGTTGCCCCCACAGTCTACAGCTCCTGCACCTCATCCTCCTCAGCCTCCTCCTCCTCTTCAGCCTCCATCTCCAAAATGACCACATCAGTCACAAGCTGGAAGCACTGCCTTGGCCAAGCGGCAACAGGCTGTGCTGAAGCTAATATGCTTAGGTGAAAAAACACACAATGCTGAAGAGTTGTGGACAGCTCTGAAAGAGCAGGCAGATCTGTGGCTTTCACCGCTGAACCTACATCCAGGCATGGTCGTGTGTGACAATGGCCGGAACCTGGTGGCTGCTCTGAAGCGAGGCGAGCTCACACACGTACCATGCCTGGCCCATGTGCTTAACCTCGTGGTTCAGCTGTTTCTCAAATCCTACCCGGAGCTGCCGGATCTGCTTGTTAAAGTACGCTGCCTGTGTGCCCATTTTAGAAAGTCAGCTACAGCTTCCGCCGCCCTTGCAGTGTTTCAGCAGCGTTTGCAGCTTCCGTCTCACAGACTAGTGTGTGATGTCCCCACGCGTTGGAACTCTACACTGCAGATGTTGGGAAGGATTTGTGAGCAGAAGAGGGCAGTTGTTGAGCACCAGCATCAACAAGGCCGTCGGTATTCAGTTCAGACTCCGCACATAAGACCTCAGGAGTGGACATGGATGTCAGACATATGTACCATCCTCCAAAACTTTGAGGACTCCACCAAGATGGTGAGCGGCGATGACGCCATAATTAGCGTCACCTTCCCGCTTCTCTGTCTTCTGAAACGCTCTCTGCTCACAATCAAAGAGGATGCATTGCAGGCGGAGCACGATGAGATGGAGCAAGGAACCATACAGGGTGATTACACACAGCCCAGCCTCATCTGATCCCAACGTGGGTTGGGTGACAATGAGGAAGAGGAGGAGGAAGGACAGGAGCTAGTTTCATGCACTATAAACGGTACTACCTGCACAGCTGTCATACCGTCTGTTCAGCGTGGATGGCCAGAGGACAGAGAGGAGGAGGAGGAGGAGAGCATGGTCAGTCATCCTCTTGGTGAGGACACGGAAGTCTTGCCTGTTAGTAGTCTGGCATTCATGGCCGAGTTTGTTACGCTGCCTTTCCCATGACCCTCGCGTTCTCAAAATTTTGGGTGACAGTCATTACTGGTTGGTGACACTTCTAGACCCACGCTACAAGGAGAACTTTATATGTCTTATTCCTGAGGCGGACATGTCTACAAAAATGGGGCTGTACCAGAAGGCCCTTGTTGCGGAACTATTAAAAAAATTCCCATGCTGGCGGCAGAGGGCCCACTTCGTTGGACACCCAAGGAGTACAGGCGAGAGAGACACAACTTCAATCCAGCAGAGGCAGGGGAATACTGTCAAAGTTCTGGGAGAGTTTTCTCAGACCCTCCCATCGCACAGGTCCTGAGGCGCGGGGTACTCTCAAGGAGTGCAAAGTTTGGGAAGATGCTAAGGGAGTACCTTGCCGATCGTACCAAAGTCCCCTTTGATTCCCCTGTGCCTTATAATTATTCGGAATCCAAGCTGGGTACGTGGAATGAACTGGCTCTCTACGCCTTGGAGGTCCTGGCCTGCCCTGCCGCCAGCGTTTTATCAGAGCGGGTTTTTAGTGCCGCTGGTGGAATTATAACTGATAAGCGCATCCGCCTGTCAACTGAAAATGCTGACAGGCTGACTCTTATAAAAATGAACACGGGCTGGATTGGGCCAGACTTCTCAACACCAACGAATGATAGCAGCGTAACATAAACTCAAATCCAGTGTCTTTTCTTGGGAGGTGTCTTCCCGTGCACCTCTTCACACCCACACATGGGTATACGCTTCCTGATTTTGCCTATTTGCTCTTGTCCTCCTCCTTCTCCTCATCCTCCACCACCATATCACCAGGGTGACCGTGGTCCGTGATGCAACACCCACCTAATTTTTTTAAAGGGTGTTTATGATGCCCGTAAAAAAAATTTTTGGATACAGTATGTTCATGTATACCCCCCAGGGGTAAATGTTTGTCAGCCCATACACTTAGTGCATGGGCATTACAAGTATAGGAGGCCCGCTCCTTTCTAATGGGAACATTTTTTTATGAGGCCCTCCTCCACCTCTCTTCCAAGGGGCATTGAAGTGCCTCCAAATTTTTGGCAGCCCTTGCATTCACTACATAGGCCAACACTATGGGAGACTCTCTCCTTTCTAATGGGAACATGTCGTACCTTGTTATTGTGCCCAGCTCTATGTGTCTTTAAATTCTTAGTGGGGTTTTTCCTAAAATTCATCAGCCGTTGGACTCACTGCATACCCTATAACTGTATAGCAGACCCTCTCCTTTCTAATGGGAACATGTCGTACTTGTTACTGTGGCCCTGCTCTATGTGTCTTTAAATTCTTAGTGGGGTTTTTCCCAAATTTTGGCAGCCCTTGCAGTCACAGCATGGGCATTACCGCTATAGGAGACCCGCTCCTTTTATAATTGGAAATTTTATTTTACTGAGACCCTCCTCTATGTCTCTTCAAAGGGGTATTGGATTGTGTCCAAATTTTTGGCAGCCCTTGCAGTCACTGGATACGCAATAACAGTATAGGAGACCCACTTGTTAATAATGGGAACTACAAAGCATAGCCGGCTGATGGCTCTCTAACAATAGCTAGGGCCGACTGCTGGCCTTTTAAGAATAGTAAGGGCCGTCTGATGTCCCTATAAAAATAGGCTTTATGACTTTCCGAGTCCCTCCATCATAAATAAAACAGGATGTGTCTGATGATGTGTCACACACCACATTGCCAGATAAGGTTGTAAAATGTTAAAATGAAATTTCCAGGTGAATGCATTTGTCTTAAAAAATTAAAAAAAAAAAAAAATGTAAAAAAAAACAAACAATAGGATCTTTCTTTAGTATAAAAAAACAGCGTCACGAATTTAACCTCAATGTAATCACATTGTTCAGCTCATGCACCTCCTCCTCCATCTCCGAAATGACCACATCAGTCACAAGCTGACAGCACTGCAGCACTGCCTTGGCCAAGCGGCAACAGGCTGTGCTGAAGATAACATGCTTAATTGACAAACCGCCCAGCGCTGCAGAGTTGTTGAAAGCTGTAACACAGCAGCCTGATCTGTGGCTCTCACCGCTGAACATACAGCCAGGCATGGTCGTGTGTGACAATGGGCGGAACCTGGTGACGGAGAAATGACAGCCTGGGTAGATACGGTTTCCCTCTATGCCAGTACTTTCACCGAGCTAGAGAATATGGCTGTGGTGAAATACAACTCCTACTGAGAAGCTGTTTCAGATTGAAAAACATTGGGCCCACCAGAGGATTTGATTCTGAGGGCTCACCTTTCTCCCCCGCTCAAGAGCCCCATAGCAGCTGCAAAGTTAGTGCTATCATGAACTTGTGACTCCTCTCAAGCCCTGCCCTGGGAAGATGGGGTACTCGGAGCCGGGTCAGATGTTGAGGGGGATGCAGTCGTGGCCTGGACCCGTTCCGTGCCCAGGGCCGTCACATTAAAAATGATGTTAGGGCTATCCGGGTTGAGTGGTAATTTATCGACTACGCCACCTGTGGTGTCTGGTGATGCGCCACCAGCGCCGCTGCAGTCCGCTGAGGCCTGATGTCATGGCGGCTAAAGTTCTTGCTGCTCCCCACAGGCGGAGCGTGGCCTCAGGGCAGCCAAGACAGGATAAAGGGGGGTGCAGTGGTGCGGGAGTAGAGACGCGGGCACTGTGTCGCATGGTATGGCGTGTAATGAACAGTCCGGAGGCCATAGGGATGAATTTCCAAGGCTTTACTCACAGTTCTTATAAGCAGCGCAAGGCTTCTCCCTGCTCCTCGCGGAGTCCTGCGGCCACCAGGGACGGGGGTCCGACTACCTCCAAGGAAGTCCAGTGTCCGGCAGCGTCCCTACACCAGAGTGTTCCTGCAATACAGACTTTACCCTTTCCCGTCTGTGCGTGTGTAGATAGGCCGGGTCTCCC
This sequence comes from Phyllobates terribilis, assembly GCF_046119375.1. Taxonomy (NCBI): domain Eukaryota; kingdom Metazoa; phylum Chordata; class Amphibia; order Anura; family Dendrobatidae; genus Phyllobates; species Phyllobates terribilis. The sequence goes on from NW_027362772.1 coordinate 308,291,603, forward strand.
TCTGAGCTCCTCTCAGGTGTAGGGGCTCGGGTGGCAATTCCTCTCCATCCGAAGCCCGCCGGGATCCTCAGGGCCTAACCGGACTTTCCCGTCCTGGACATAGAGTACGAGTGTCGGGGGCCGGTACCCCTCTTGCAGCCGGAATCCCTCTGAATAGATCAGGTAGGCGAGGACAGGTGGCATACTCCGCTCCGTCTGCATCCTCCCTGGCACCCATTTGCTAGGGAGCCACACTCTAAAGCTCCAGGGCCTTCTTGATCCTGGTCCTCGGCTGGGTTGAGACATTCCTCGTCTGCAACCTACCTCTCGTCCCAATGCCAGGGTACGAGGGCTGTGTCCCTTGCCGGTGCAGGCCCACACAGGATCTGCGCTCCCGGAGGGAAGTCACATTAACACACAGTAGATGACAGCACAGTACGACCACTTGACAGACACACTGTCTGAGACCACACAGGTCAGATGGACCAAAAAGAACGAAAAGGACCAAGATCAAAGATGGCATTCTATTAAATATGAAATTAGAAGTGTCACTAACTAACTGTTCCTCCACCCACACCCACTAACTGGTTCCTACCACTTCGTGTTCCCCAGTCTCCCTGTAACCAGGGGAGCAGCACTAATGCATACTAGCTCCCTCTGGTGGAAATGTGGTGTTGGATGCAAAACTAGGTAACTACCATCACACTGGCCTTACCTCAGAGGAGGAACACCACACTCCATTAAAGAAGTGCAGCATTCCTGTGGCGGCCGAACCCTCAGGGGCGCCACAAACTCTCCTGATGTTGAAGCCAGGGCCCACCAGAGGATTCTCTGGTGGGACCGTCCAACCCTGACAAGAAGCAGTCCTGGCTAAGAAAAGTGTGTGGAAAGGTTCCTGGACACTCTATGGCTGCTTTTTTACTGAGAAGGAAACACGCAAACACGGGGAGAACATACAAAGTCCTTGCAGATGTTGTCCTTGCTGGGATTTGAACCCAGGATCCCAGTGCTGCAAGTCTTCAGTGCTAACCACTAATCCAATGTGCTGCCGTTCACCCTCTAATATCTAACAGGCTGGAGAAACTTGCACCTACTGCCACTCTATCTTCAGCTCCTTTGTGAGAAAATGTATTTGGGCAGCCACTCAGTCTACCAAATAAAATTCCTGAGAAGGAAATTGAGGATGGCTTCGCTACTGGTACTGGGGGCATTGCTAATACAATGGCGTCGTACAATAGTTTGCTGGAAATATTCCAGGCTGGTAGGAGGCAAGCAAATTCCCACAGAAAAGTACCAGCAGTAATGTTCAGGGACCCGCACTTGTAGAAGACGGAGACAACACCGGGAGAAATAGTGACGGCTGGGGACCGAGTATGGACACGAGGCATGAGGCATGTGGTTGTGAAAAGCTTCCGCCTCCATGAGCCTAAAAGGCCACATTTCAAGTGCAAGCAGCTTTAGAGGACTTCCTGGGAGAAATGACACGCAGGGTAGATAGGGTTTCCCTCTATGCCAGTCCTTTCACCAAGCTAAATACAACTGTCAGCAAAAAAAGTTGTGGACTGGCTCCGTACCGTCCCTGGCCACATTCACCTGTCCACGTGTTTGTGGTTAGGCGGTCCTTCCCAGTAAGTGCACTGGGGAGGGCCTGGGTAATGTTGTGGGACCCGTGCTTGTGGAAGGCGGACGCGATACCGGGAAATATAGTGGTGGCTGGGGACCGAGTATGGACACCCGGCCGCCGCCGGCATGAGGTTGTGAAAAGCTTCCGCCTCCACGAGCCTAAAAGGCCACATTTCAAGTGCAAGCAGCTGTCAAAATTTTGGCAGTATAGTATTGCAGCCTGTGGGTGGGTGGGTGGCTGCCTGCATACTTGCGCTTGCATTCCAAGGAATGGGGTAGGGACAACTGAACGCTGCAGTGGGACAAGGACGTGGACGGTGATTGTTGCAAGTCTGCAACGACAGGTCCATGGCGGGAGGCATCTTTGCATGCGCCAAGGATCACTTATAATGGGCACACTATTAGGCAGTGACCTGGGAGTCAGAGATGCTTCCAGAGGTCTTCCCCATGCTGTTCCCATGACTTTTCGACTTTTCAGCACTGTATGCATGAGTCTGATGATGTGTCGCACACCACATGGCCAGATAAGGTTGTAAAATGTTAAAATGAAATTTCCTGGTGAATGCATTTGTCTTGGTTGAAAGCAATTCAAAAGTGCAAAAACGCATCAAAAACGCTACGTGTGAACGTAAGGTGTGGCGGAGTATTTTTGTTTTTGGTTATTTATTTTGCCTTATATACAAGTCATTACCCTGGAAAGGATGTTCCTTTACATATTTCCCAGGAAAATCCATTTTGGTTTCGTTTTTGTATGTTTTATTGTGAGTCCGTAAAAGTGGTGAAATACTCTGACAACGTTGTTGACAGCAGTGATCTGGGAGTCAGAGATGCTTCCAGGGGTCTTCCCCATGCTGTCCCCATGTCATTTGAGCTCTATTCCCATCGATTTGGGCAATTTTTAGGCCCTCTGCAGACCGCCGGGGGGAGCCGCCTGAAAAATGCTAGAGTTTCCCATAGACTTACATTGGGCTCGTTGCTCGGGTCGAGCACCCGAGTATTCCAATGTGCTCGACCCGAGCAACAAGCACCCGAGCATTTTAGTGCTCGCTCATCACTACTCAACTCTCCTGCACTCCCCCACAATGCAGAGCTGTGTTTGTTGTCTGCTGCTGACAGATCAGTGATGTGAAACTGCAAATGCCGCTCTATTGATGCTTATGGCAGAGGATTATCATCTACCACATCCATCAACAGAGCGACATTTGCAGTTTCACATCACTGATCGGTCAGCGTCAGCAACAACTTACATAGCTATTCACAGACGGCGATGATGACTTGATTGATAGTTCCTGTTAATCACTGATGATTTCCTGGATGATTGCTGCCAACCATAATGTAGAGGATTTCATTCAAATGATACTAAGTGCGCACATTATTACATCAGGAAATTCCCAGTAACTAATCGGCGATCGCTTCCTGTATCATTTATATGGCAGGACACGTAACCCCTCTGTGCTGAGTGTTCTCTTCCCCTCCCCCCACTAGCGCTGCCATTCTCTCCATACAGTATGTGTCTGACCCTTTGGATTTCTTGTAGATGTTTATTTTCGGAAACAATTCCGATTGCCACTTTTCCAGTCTGGTTGCGTTTCCGTTTTTCTTTTCGCTGCGTCTGACATGCAACTTTTTTTCTCCTCGATTCGCTCCGCTTTGTCCATCATCCGATAATAACCCCCTGGATGATTTAGTAATGTCTCAGCGGTCGCAGCAGACACGGTCAGACTTTCCTACCTTTGCTGGTTTTGTTGCTAGTCTGAGATGATCTGGACGCACAGAGAAGAATACAGGTGTAAAGGTCGCAGCTCTCGCCCGTCTTACCCATTAACTACTCCCTTCGCTCAGCTGGAGACATGTTATTGGGCACTTTTTTGGAGAATGGGAGTTATTCTGCTCGGCCGCACTGAAAAGGTCACATGTTAAAGGAGCGGAAGCGCGGACAAAGTGTTTCCAGATCTCAGGAGAAATCCTCCGCCCCGGACTTTATACAAACCTGAAGTTACTTTATTAACCAGATATTAATATGATGTCCGCGATTCACATTCAGAGCTGTACTCACAATTCTGCTGGTTTCTTGTTGCCGGTGAGCAGTACATTATGGGAGGTGGCAGGTTACACAATCAGATGATGGCCATAAGCAGCATTTCCCCCTTCTATTCTGGTTTCATTTATTACAAAGTACCAGAAATGGGGAAAAAAAAAAAAAGTAGTAGTTCAGCTCACCTGATTAGTGCTCGGTCAAAAAAGCTCAAAGCAGAAAGTCTAGGTAGAGACCAGCACTCGCTTCATCCATAAAAAAGGCTTTTATTCCAATAAAGTTAAAATCAGGAACAATTCTCGCAGCAGTACTCCATGAGGCATAGAGGGAAACCATGAAAAGGTAAGACAACGCGTTTCTGACCTTTATGGTCCTTAGCCTCGGCCTAAAAAGGAAGCAAAGTGTAATAATAGGGAAGGGAGATTTAATGTTATGACTGAAAGAAAGGGAACATTATAACCGCAGGCATGAGAAGTGGCTGTGCAGTGTTCGGTAGGCATGATGCAGCAGGGGCAGATTATAGAGGGGGCATTCTGGGCCAAGAGCACCGAGGGGCCCATGTCCAAATTGCCTTCTTTATTATTTTTTTTCTCCTCGAGTAATGGTCCGCATCGCCGGGCATGGAGCGCTCCTGTGATAGGATATAGGAGTGTAGCTGCAGGAAGCCGTTTTTAGCTTTATACCCAGCGCTTTGTCTATGACTTGGCAGCCAGATTATCGCGCCACCTGTGTCATTTAACAGGTACCCGGCCAGCAGGGGGCGATGCAGCTCAGGGCAGCGGCTCCACTGAGGGTGGTCTGCAGAGAACATAATGTGGGAGAGGCCACAAGACAGGGGCTCGTGATAAAATCCAAGTAATAAACTGGTTGGGGGGACCGTGGCTAATGAAGAGAAGAGTACAGTGCCTAATTATAAGTTTTATTGGGCGGGGGAAAGTGGCTAATTATAGATAATGGGGGGCACAGTGCCGGTCTGTCAATTTATATTATGAACGGTGAGTTGCCCAATGGCTGATTGCATATTAGTATTTGGGGGAGTAGTGGTGGTGAATGGGGGGGGTTATCCAGAATGCTCGTGTATGTGTGCATATCTATCTCTGTGTATATCTATAAGCGGTGTAGCTAGGGTTTTGGTTCAGGGGGGGCGAAACTTCTGAGTGGCCCCTAACCAGGTAACCCTGATTACAGCTATGGTGGAGCACCCATATAGTGGATGTAGGAGAACCTCAGAAGATGACGGCACTGTTACTAAACATAATCTCTATACAAAACCCAGCACTGATATTACCGCCATATGGTGACCATATATTGATAGATGCCAATCCTGCGGAACATATAAGAGATCACAGCACCGTTATATATAGTGACTTACAGATGACGTTCTGATTTTAATTGTTCACTTTTCCATCTGGCCCAGACCGACACGACAACTTCTCCAGCCTGGACGCAGAGTCTCAGGTCTGCAGAGATCACAACAAAGACACATCTGACTTCTTACATTTCAGGCACCGTCAACATCTATCCCCAACCTGCACAAACCCCTCATCCTGCTGATAATTCAATACTGTGCCGCTGCTGTGTATGTGTCCATATTAGGCTGCGTGCCCACGATGCGTTTTTTGCTGCGGAATTTGCGCAGTGTTAAACGCTTGTAAAACTCTTGGCAATCCGCCCCCATGGTCCCCAATGACAAGCCGCAATTTCAATGCCCATGCTGCGGAATTTTCCGCAGCTTTTTTGATGTGCGGAAAAATCCGCAGCATGTCCATTATTTGTGCGTTTACGCATGCCTTCTCTATGCGTTAAAAAACGCAAGGCAATTCCGCATGTGCAAAACGCGCGAAAAACGCGTGTCAAATTCCGCACGCGTTTTTCCGGGAATGGACATGCAGAAATGAAGCAGAAAATTTCTGCATCGTGGGCACATACCCTTACTGCACCTGCTGTGCGCCCTCTAGATGGTAAAACAAACCTCTAGAATATAGTAATGCTGTGTGCAAGTGCCCACATTGCGCCCCCTAGAAAGTAATAGTGTCCTCTGTGTGCCCCTCTGACAGTCACAATAACCTGAGTTCCCCTATAACGATAAGTGCCCACTTAAGATTTACAGCTCCCATATACACAATATGATGCCCCCTCACTGTATAGTATGCCCCACACAGTATACTGACCCCTTAGTAGCCCACAAACTGATGTCTCCCACACTGTATGATGGCCCCCACACTGTGCAAAGACCCCACATTATCTCCCACAGTGTATAAATAGCCTACATATAGTATAATGCATCAGATAGTCCTCAATATAGCATAATACACTTCCCATGGGCAGAGTCTGTAGTATAACGACCCCCCCATGGGCAGAGTCTGTAGTGTAATGACCCCCCCCCCATGGGCAGAGTCTGTAGTATAATGACCCCCCCCCCGGGCAGGGTCTGTAGTATAATGACCCCCCCCCATGGGCAGAGTCTGGTCTGTAGTATAATGACCACCCCCCCATGGGCAGAGTCTGTAGTATAATGACCCCCCCCCATGGGCAGAGTCTGTAGTATAAAGACCCCCCCCCATAGGCAGAGTCTGTAGTATAATGACCCCCCCCATGGGCAGAGTCTGTAGTATAATGACCCCCCCCATGGGCAGAGTCTGTAGTATAATGACCCCCCCCATGGGCAGAGTTTGTAGTATAATGACCCCCCCCCATGGGCAGAGTCTGTAGTATAAAGATCCCCCCGATGGGCAGAGTCTGTAGTATAAAGATCCCCCCCATGGGCAGAGTCTGTAGTATAATGACTCCCCCCATGAGCAGAGTCTGTAGTATAAAGATCCCCCCCATGGGCAGAGTCTGTAGTATAATGACCCCCCCCATGGGCAGAGTCTGTAGTATAAAGATCCCCCCCATGGGCAGAGTCTGTAGTATAAAGATCCCCCCCATGGGCAGAGTCTGTAGTATAATGACCCCCTCCATGGGCAGAGTCTGTAGTATAATGACCCCCCCATGGGCAGAGTCTGTAGTAAAATGCACCCCCCCTCCCCACAGGCAGAGTCTGTAGTATAATGTCGCCCGTCCCCCGGCAAAAAATAAACAGTACTCAGTCACCTCTCCTCCTGGTTCCCTTGCTGCTCCGAGCGCCCGGGACGCACACATCTTCAGCACAGCGGGCCGAGCGCCAAGTGATGAAGTCACAGAGAGGGGACTGATGGGAGAGGGAGCCGCGCTCGTCGCCTCCGTCATCAGTAATCTGGCGACTGCCTGTCGCCTCCGTCATCAATATCTGGCGTCTACCCTCTTTATTGTTTGCTCTCCAGACCTTCAGAAACTGGTTCTATTACAGCTGAATCTTTTTCATTTTACTCCTCCGTTCGGAGCGCCTGCTTCCATTTTTCTCTCCCCGTTTCTCTCTTTTCGTGCATAGTTGAGTCACTCGGCCTTGTTTCCATGTTGAAGGTATGGATTATATGAAGACCACTTGATTTTTTCAAACAGTAGATGGTGTAGCTGGTCCCACTGGTTGTTGCCGGGTCTTAGCTGATGGCACTGCTGGACATCTGACGATTTTTGAAGTCTTTCATCTGCCGCACTGTTTCCTAAGCCTTGGCCGACTACCGCATCTGCAATTCTTAAGGTTGGCCATTTTTTTGTGTCCTCAATGCTGAGAAATAAAGAAGATACTTTTCGATTATGCAATACCATCAGGGAGTCGTCCGATAGACCCAAAATTTATTCTGCAATAGGACAACGACCACAACCATCCAAACAACGTCCTCTCTATTTTTGAGAGCATTTTTACATTGCAGTATTTTTTTTTCCACAGTAGTGTTCGTGTGTAATATATGTGAACGTGTTACTTTTTAAGGGATTGGTGATCTGTATGGCAAACTCTTCAGAGAACAGTTGGAAAATGTTAACATTGAAGGTTTGACTAAAAGGAGAAGAAACGAAAGAAAATGACGACTTAGAAGAGACATCAAGAATAAAACACTGGTTGTAATTATTCCGCTGTCTGTCTTTTAGAGAGATAATGGGAGTAATACTCTTATTTGTGTTATAGCCGCCCTTACTATGTTATAGCACCATTATTACATAGTGCCCTCCCTTATTATCTATAGTGGCATCCCTTAGTGTATAGTGTACTCTATTGTTATATACAGTGCCTTTCCTTATGTGGTGCGCGGCGTTTCCACACCGCTCGCTGTCCCTTGTCATCTGTGAAATATGAAGCAAAGCACAGGTGACTGAGGGTGTGGGGGGCACACAATCTAGACTGCTCACGGCCCCCGCTACCCTCCATCTTCCCCTGCTAGACATACTTTAAGAACATTTTATCCTTGTGATTGAACAGTAATAACCGAGACATAATTACAGGGCGTATAACTCGTATTTCATGTCTCCTGCTTCATAGGTGACATCATAGTTTTGGATTTGCAGGGTCTGATGGTTCTGGGGGTCCTCGCATTCTCGTCGTCGTGTCTTTCTTCTGAGATCTCCAGATGGGCAGCACTGCAAATGCTGGTGTTATCAGTCTCGCATTCCTGGCAGCCCCTATGTGAATGAGGTTCAGCTCTGTCTGCCTCCTGCCCAGCCCCCACTCGTCCCGGGGGTCTCTCCGTATATTATTCTGATATTGATTTTTGGTTCATTGTATATCTTTTCTCCTGCAATGTATTCCCAGACAAGGTTTTAGTTAGCAGGAAAATATAATACCCCAAGAATGATCAGAACAAAGGAAAGTGATGGATCCACAACGCCTTGGTGTTAGGATACGTTCACCCGCCACGTTTTGATCTGTTCATTTTTTGCTGTGAAAAATGCGGCATTTTATGGTCCAAGCAAAGTGAATGACACTTCTGAAATCTCATGGACGCTGCTTATTTTGAGGCAGTCGTCAATTCTTAGTTACATAGGTTGAAAAAAAGACCTAGGTCCATCAAGTTCACCCTTCCTCCACCAACTGTACATTTTGTCACTAATTTATTATAACCTTGTGCATTTTTTATGCATTTTTCCCATTCATTAGAATGGGCGAGAAATGCAGCAAAATCACAGTTTTTTTTATGCAGGGTTGTTCCTGTCAAAAGATGCAGAAATTTTCGCAGCAAATACTTAGTGTGCACAGACCCTTGGATGATTTTTCATAGCCAGGACTGTACTTTAAGGTGGATATACTATTGCTCACTGTTATCAGCCATGTCTAGAATCAATCCTTGAATGCGGAGCCACTATTGTAATGAGTGAAAGCCGTGGATTTGAAATCCATAACCTGGCAATTTAGTGATGAGTGAGCATGCTCGTTACTACAGATTTACGAGCATGCGCGGGTGTTTTCCGAGTATCCTCGGGGTGCTCTTCGAATGTTATTTTTGAGTCACTCCCTTGTGCATGATTTGCGATTATTTGACAGCTTTTATACATGTCAGAAATGCCTGTTTGTTAGGCATTCCTCACATGTATTAAAGCTGTCAGTCGCAAATCATGCACAAGGGAGTGACTCAAAAATAACATTCGAGCACGCCACATCGGCGAGCACCCGAGCATGCTCGCCGAAAGGGTTAACAGAACACGTTCGCTCATCACTAATGGCAATTTATCCCGTGGATTTCCACCTTTGCAATACAGAAGATAAAATGAGCAGTTTTACTGACCGAACCACCTTCACATTATGTGACACTGGGGTCACCAAAGAACAGGTTAGCAGAGAGAAATGCAGACAAGTGGAATTTGTGTGTGTGGGGGGGGGACACTGGGGGGCAACACACCCTGTGGAGTTGGGGGGGGAGACTGTGGAGGAATCATACTGTGTGGTATGTTGAGGTGCGTGCATGGACTGCGTGGGCATCATACTGTGAGTAAGGTATACTGGGGGCACCCTACTATGTGTGTGGGGACATCATACTGTATGTATAGGGGATCCACTAAAGGGCATCATACTGTGATGGAGTGAATATACTGTGGGGGCATCATATGGTGTTTGACCACCTGGGAGTGCATAAAACTACGTGGCCATCATACTGTGTGGTGAAACACTGAGTGCAACATACTGCATGGCACGAGGGGGCATCATACTGTGTGTGTAGCGGGTGGGTTTAGAAAGCAGTACCGTACACTAGAGGAAACACTAATGGGCTTCACTAAGAGAATGTTTCTGTGTGGGTACATATAAAGGACTGCGTGAGGTTAGGTACTGGTTTAGCGTAAAAATTAAAATGGTGTGCTACACAGAATATGTCCTTCTCTCTTATCTTTCAAAGTTGGGAAGTATGCGGTGATAGGATCTGGGCTGCAGAGCTCCATTCATCTCCAAACATCATGGCTTTGTCGGCATTGATCTGATAACGGTTTATTGCAGAGTGACAAGCAATAAAAATCAAACTTGACAACTATATTGTACTGGTGCTAAAGTGATACCGGAGCAGAGACTGTTGTGAGGGGAACTGCACTAATGAGAAAGCGGCAAATCCCTTTAATTAATCTTATCAATGAAAATAGAAATCTAAATCCCATCAATTTTTGGTGACTGCCCGTCGCCTCCATCATCAGCATCTGGTGACTGCCCGTCGCCTCCATCATCAGCATCTGGTGACTGCCCGTCGCCTCCATCATCAGCATCTGGTGACCGCCCGTCGCCTCCATCATCAGTATCTGGTGACTCCCTGTCGCCTCCATCATCAGTATCTGGTGACCGCCCGTCGCCTCCATCATCAGTATCTGGTGACCGCCCGTCGCCTCCATCATCAGTATCTGGGGACCGCCCGTCGCCTTCATCATCAGCATCTGGTGACTGCCCGTCGCCTCCATCATCAGCATCTGGTGACTGGCCGTCGCCTCCATCATCAGCATCTGGTGACCGTCCGTCGCCTCCATCATCAGCATCTGGCCGTCGCCTCCATCATCAGCATCTGGTGACTGGCCGTCGCCTCCATCATCAGCATCTGGTGACTGGCCGTCGCCTCCATCATCAGCATCTGGTAACCGCTCGTCGCCTCCATGACATCTTCTCATCACTTGTACACAGGTTATGAAGGATCTTGGCAGGAGGTTGTTCCAAACATCTTGCAGCATTGCCCCCAGGTCTTCTGTGTATGAGGCTTGTGCGGATCCTTCTGTCTCTTCATGTGATCCCAGACAGATGGGATGATATGAGATCAGGGCTCTGTGGGGCCGGATCACCACTTCCAGGACTTCTATTTCTTAATGACATTGGCTGGATGTTGGGGGTCGTTGTCCGGCTGCAGAATAAATTTGGAGCCAGTCAGACGCCTGCTGATGGTATTACATGATGGGTAAGTGTCTGCCTGGATTTCTCATTAATTTGGTCCAAATCCCCAACTCCATTTGCTGAAATGCAGCCATAAACTTACAGGATCCTCCACCATGCGTCACTACTCCTGCTGCTCTCCAGCTCAATCCTCCACCATGCGTCACTACTCCTGCTGCTCTCCAGCCCGATCCTCCACCATGCGTCACTACTCCTGCTGCTCTCCAGCCCGATCCTCCACCATGCGTCACTACTCCTGCTGCTCTCCAGCCCGATCCTCCACCATGCATCACTACTCCTGCTGCTCTCCAGCCCTTCAGGAACAATCTGCTTCTGTTACAGTCAAATATTTCACGTTTTACTCCTCAGTCCAGAGACCTGCTGACATTTTTCTACATCCAGTCCCAATGTTTTCCTGTATAGTTGCTTTGTTTCCATGATGAACGTATGGGGTTTTGGCCACAATTCTTCCACGAAAACAACTTCTGACCAGATTTCTCTGAACAGTACATGGGTGCAGCTTTTCCCACTGGTCGCTGCCACTACTGAGCTGATGGCACTGCTGGACATCTGATTTCGGAGGGAAGTAAAGACGATGCGTCTTTCATCTGCTGCACTAAGTTTCCTTGGCCGACCACTGCAACTATATGGTCCTCAACGCTGCCTATTTCTTGGTGTCACTTCAAAAGAAAGTGAACAGCACATCATGAAACCTCAGTCCGCTGTGAAATCTTTGCCTGGGCGAGACCTTGCTGATGCAGTGTAACTAAATGTTGTATTGTTGTTGTTCTAAGTCTCTCTGTAATGTATGACCTGTGAAATGAAAATATCTTCCACAACCTCACCTTTTGTAGAAGAGTTTGGCTGTTCCTCACCCAGTTTTAAGCCTCCTACACATCTGTTTGTTTTAGTTAATAATCATCCTTTTCGTATGCAGTCATTATCACCTGTTAAGTGTAATTGGTTGCCTATGTACCTAGAAAATATGATGTATATAAGGTGAGAGGCGGTCACCAAATATTGATGTGATTTCTCTTTCGTTCCTTCCCTTTGCATTTTGATAATTGATAGAAGTGTTAATAGTTTATTTTTAATTCTTTGCAGCATTTTTTACACACCTGCATAAAACTTTTGCACCGTTCTATCCATTCTAAACTCTTCTGCTTCTTAATACATTTTTGGTGCATTTTAATCTACTACTCGTGTTCCAGAAAATGACGCTGCTGACCCTTAACCCGCTCCCTAAACTCCATCCACTTCTCCCTTTTTTTACTTTTGAAAATCAGTGAAGAAACTCGCAGAAAAGTTGTTAAAGTTTAGAACGAATAAGGCAAAGAATGTGCAACTTTCCATACTACAACGCTCGTCATAAATCCCCTGACTGACGTTGGATATGGATAAGTTTTGCCAGCGGGTAGGTAGGATCCATATTGTCAGAAATCTTTTAGAATGTTTAGCAAAAATCTTTATTTGTAGCATACAAAAATTAATTTCGGGTCTATTACAAGTGCAGTCACATGACGCCGCCTCAACAGCGCTTGCTTGTAAAAGACAAAAAAGGGGTCGACTGTCACAGTGACGGCTTCTCTTATCTTCTGCCTTCAGGGGGCTTCTCACCATTGGCTCCTTTACTTAATACGACATATTTTAAGCTGAAGGCCCCTGCGTCGATAAAGGTCTCAGTTAAGTTTGTGTCACTATGGCACCAGTCCTCAGTCTCCTTCGCCAAGTCTCCAGTTGGCGCCTGAAGAAGTCTCTGTCTCAATCCTCATAGCCGGGGCCGCATGCAACAAGCCTTGTGCTTTTTTTTTTTTTGCTTTTTTTTTTTTCCTTTTTTCTTAACATTTTTTCAGTCCTGTCGTTCTCTGTACACGCGAGAGTGCAAACATCGTACTGGCTAGAAAACTTGGCACATTCAAAAAAACAGCAACATTTTCTTAATCGTACAACTTCGCTCGTTGTAACTTTTATAAATATAGTAACGTCATTTCTGGTTTGTGTAAAACCTCTCCGGAAATTGGCGCCATTATTTACATGAAAAATCCCAGAAAAAAAAAAGTTCTGAAAAAGTCATAAATAAGCCATGAATGGAAAATACTGGAAAAGTTTTTTTAAAGCGTCTTTGACGAAACGTCTCTGTGTACAACGTCTTGGCAGGAAAGTGTGATCAGCGGCAGACGGGGGGGGGGGGGGGGGTCCTCATCTCTTGTCCTGGAGGATAACAGAGAAATAAGAGCGTGAATTAGGATTTATTGGCCTCTTATTACAAATAATTATATAACAATTACACAAATTGTACTGCAAAACTTGTACTCCAGTCACATCCAAAGCAGCCCTGGTGTGACACAATGCAGTAGATGAACCGGAGAAAGTAGTGTACATTTTGCTCAGAAAGCCATGAGAATTTCGAATGCAGCTCTGGGTGTGACTAGAGTATAATCAAGGTTGTACTCCGCCCACCACACATCAATGCACTGATCATTTGTGATTTATCTTCTGAGTATTCATCTGATGGATATTTTTTACTCTGAAGAACCTGCAAATGCCACTGTTACCACACTGGTAGGATGGCGTAGTCAGCCTTAAATGGCTGATAACAGTGAACAATAGTTTGCATTACTTTGTCCTACAGTGAACCTGTCCACCAGCTGATAACCGGGAACACCTAGATTGTATTCCCGCCCTACAATCAACCTATGATCACTTGGCTGATAGCTGGGAGCAATAGTCTGCGGCATTTCCGTCTGGTCCTTGTGTTGCATCCGCGGTCATGAATCCAGCCCACCCTAATAATAAGACACGTATTCTTCCCCAGGATGAATGGAAGCCGACATGAAGAGGCCGATAAATCCATCAGGTCTCCTGTCACCTACAGAAAGGTGCACAGAAAAGAGCAGGTATTTCCCCTGGGAATGAATGGGGGCTCTCGGCTTTCACGAGTCTCCCGTGATCGGGTTTCTGCTCGAGGCCTTGGACTCTTGGGATCTTTGAAGTTGATATGGTCATGGGGATGAGATATGGCGGCATTTACTGCTGTGCAGGGGGGGCCGGGAGTCACCTGTGCAGGAAGGTGCCATGTCCTGGGGTGGGCGTCACGTAACCAGATCTGCGGCCCAACCTCCGTCTGCGGGGGGGAAAGGCTTTTATATTTATATCATCCCGGCAATTTCTGCCATTACAGAGAAATCCCTGGGGCGTTTCATTAGTTGCTATTGGTCAATATTCCACCCATCTTTCCCTGGCTCCTGAATGGCTTGGGCTCCTAGGTATGCAGGGAATGTTCCGCCACATGAGACCGGAGATCTGATTATCCCTGCAGGACTCTGGGAAAGCTGTACTGGCGGCCAGATTTTTTTTTTTTTACCTTTTCTTACTCTCCTAAAGCCCTGAATGGCAGGTCTGCTAGTTTTGGTGCGATCCTCTAAGTGTCTGAGCGCATGACTAATGACTCACATTCCCAAACCTCCTCCACATTTGCCGCCATTAAAGTTAATAATGTTCTTGTGCTGAAAACCATCACAATACGTCCGTGAGATCCGTCAACGCCGGGGGCTGCAGCTGCTTCTATGGGGCGGGTGAGAGCCGCCATTACTCATCGGGCCCCATGGGCAACAAAGACGTAAAATATCATCTTGTGTGTTTGAAACCTTAGATCGGCGTCCGGCGGCTGTGAAAAGACTCACAATCCTGGGGAGATGCCGGCTCATTACTACCACTACAATATGGCGATGGACGGCGGCACAGTGTCCTGGGGATGGACGGCGGCACAGTGTCCTGGGGATGGACGGCGGCGCAGTGTCCCGGGGATGGACGGCGGCGCAGTGTCCTGGGGATGGACGGCGGCGCAGTGTCCCGGGGATGGACGGCGGCGCAGTGTCCCGGGGATGGACGGCGGCGCAGTGTCCCGGGGATGGACGGCGGCGCAGTGTCCCGGGGATGGACGGCGGCGCAGTGTCCCGGGGATGGACGGCGGCACAGTGTCCCTGTGCTGCGCCATTCTAATCCTCACGGTACTGGAGATCCTATTTTCTTTCTCAGGATGGAGGGGTCTGACTATTGAGGGGGCCGACGCCCCGGATATGTCACTATATAACATAACACGACATGTGGACCGTGTCACATACATGATCTGATCTGTCTATTGATAATGACAGCGGCAGCTGGAGACCCCAACGTAACAGCCACCCCCTCGCCATGTACACTGGGGTCGGGGGGGGATCTGCTGCTGGGAAATGATGCAGTGCTAATAAAAAAAACCCCCAAAACCGCAACAGTTAATATTGAGCAGATACTTTTGGGGTCTCTTACCTCTTTCCGGTCCCCTGTTTTGCTTCTTCCGGATGGATGATTCCTGGAGCCTGCGGACCCCCGGGATGAGCTGCTTCCTGAGGTGGAGCAGTTACTGGACATCTGACTTCTGGACAGGAAGGTGGGTTTACAGTATGGAATGATTTCTTCATCTATGACAAAAGATCAGGAGCAGCGTGGATTACTGGGGTCATAGGTCGTGTATCCTGACGGCACTGACTGTCTGTGTCTGGGGGGATTCGCTCTAAGGGTTTATACGTTACGATATTGTCTTCTATCAGTGATGTCACCACTATTCCCCTACTGTATGCACATATAGGTGTGGCATTTTTTCCTCATTTCTTAAGATGGGGTGTTCTAGCTCCAGGGGTCTCGTGGTGTTACCCCCGCAGCCGGCTTTACTGTATAGGAATAGTGACAGGCAGGGCAGGTGTAATAAGACGTTACCTTCTCTGTGGTGAAGCGCTTGCGTCGTACCTCCCCGCTGATGTCCCGCTCCGGACCTCCTCTCTACAGAGGATGTAGCGCTGGCATCCCTCTCCAGCGATGAGCCGCAGTACTCCACACGGGGGGAGCCTGGCTCCTCGTCGGCAGGAGGGGGCTCGGGTGGTGGGGGGAGATCTAGGAAACAATAAACAATCGTGTTTACATGGAGTAAAATGGTAGCTGCCATTTCTCAGGAGATTGGTTGCAGGCCAGGAATCCGCCAGCCAGGGGTAACTGGATGCACTTGTTGCCAACATATCGGGCCTATAGACAATGACATATTTAGGGAACCGCAATGGGATCTGAAATCACGCCCGCTCAGTATATAATGAACGAAAGCAGACAGAGTATGGGATCCCAACGTTTTGCAGGAAAAATCAAGTTTCCTCTTCATTGGCGAATTCCCTAAATTTCCCTTTAAAAGCAACAACAACCCCGGCAGAAACCCGATCCATTAAGTGGGGATTGTGCGAGCCGCTAATGACTACAAGATGCAGCAGATAGCGAGGATAGGGTTACTATCTCCCCGGGAGTCGCTGTCACATGGGAGGGAACATTTCTCCTATTGTGCATTGTCAGATCGAGATGAAATACACTGAATACAACCACGGGGCCATGAACAGAAATGTCCATACTGCCGGCAGTGTGAACAGCGCTCACTTCACTACGGGGATCATCTCCGGACTTGTGCAGCGTCCGGATGTCTGTGAATGGACAGATGTTTTATGTGTCCTGTCATTATTGTTTCCAAATTTCATGAAGTTTTGATTCTAATATGAGGTCTAAGGGGTAGCGTTTCTCCTTATGGAGAGTGACACACCGTCTCTGGCACGTCAAGGTAAGGAGGCTTATTCGCCGTGCAATGCTCCTCTGGGAAATTTAATATGCAAATTGCCTCTTCAGAGAAAAAGAGGACTTGTACTCTATAGCGCCACCTATTGGAAGCAGCGATCCTACAAGTCACAATCAACCCTTTAACGAGTCGTGCAATATGAAAATGTAGACTTTATTTTCCTCCCTAAAATCCTGAGCGATAACACAACGCACCTCCTTGCTTGGCTTCCCGGCGGTAGTGAGGGGACTTGGATTTTTTTTTCCCTTTTGATTTCTGTCCAGGGGGAGTGCCGACGTCTGCGGACTGAGGTTGTGCTTTTCCTGAAGGATTTAATTTAAAAAGTAAAATGATAACAACACATTAAATAAATTCTCCAACAAACCTGAAATATCTGATAATAAAGGTGACATTTCTCCTCTGTGGAATATAAAGGCAAAGCACAAAGAGAAATATTATACATAGGGGGCAGTATTATAGTAGTTATATTCTTGTACATAGGGGCAGTATTATAGTAGTTATATTCTTGTACATAGGAGCAGTATTATAGTAGTTATATTCTTGTACATAGGAGCAGTATTATAGTAGTTATATTCTTGTACATAGGGAACAGTATTATAGTAGTTATATTCTTGTACATAGGGGGCAGTATTATAGTAGTTATATTCTTGTACATAGGGGGCAGTATTATAGTAGTTATATTCTTGTACATAGGAGCAGTATTATAGTAGTTATATTCTTGTACATAGGAGCAGTATTATAGTAGTTATATCCTCGTACATAGGAGGCAGTATTATAGTAGTTATATTCTTGTACATAGGAGCAGTATTATAGTAGTTATATTCCTGTACATAGGGGCAGTATTATAGTAGCTATATTCTTGTACATAGGGGGCAGTATTATAGTAGTTATATTCTTGTACATAGGGGCAGTATTATAGTAGTTATATTCTTGTACATAGGGGCAGTATTATAGTAGTTATATTCTTGTACATAGGGGCAGTATTATAGTAGTTATATTCTTGTACATAGGGGCAGTATTATAGTAGTTATATTCTTGTACATAGGAGCAGTATTATAGTAGTTATATTCTTGTACATAGGAGCAGTATTATAGTAGTTATATTCTTGTACATAGGGAACAGTATTATAGTAGTTATATTCTTGTACATAGGGGGCAGTATTATAGTAGTTATATTCTTGTACATAGGGGGCAGTATTATAGTAGTTATATTCTTGTACATAGGAGCAGTATTATAGTAGTTATATTCTTGTACATAGGAGCAGTATTATAGTAGTTATATCCTCGTACATAGGAGGCAGTATTATAGTAGTTATATTCTTGTACATAGGAGCAGTATTATAGTAGTTATATTCCTGTACATAGGGGCAGTATTATAGTAGCTATATTCTTGTACATAGGGGGCAGTATTATAGTAGTTATATTCTTGTACATAGGGGCAGTATTATAGTAGTTATATTCTTGTACATAGGGGCAGTATTATAGTAGTTATATTCTTGTACATAGGGGCAGTATTATAGTAGTTATATTCTTGTACATAGGGGCAGTATTATAGTAGTTATATTCCTGTACATGGGGGCAGTATTATAGTAGTTATATTCTTGTACATAGGGAGCAGTATTATAGTAGTTATATTCTTGTACATAGGGGGCAGTATTATAGTAGTTATATTCTTGTACATAGGGAGCAGTATTATAGTAGTTATATTCCTGTACATAGGGGCAGTATTATAGTAGTTATATTCCGGTACATAGGGGCAGTATTATAGTAATTATATTCTTGTACATAGGGGGCAGTATTATAGTAATTATATTCTTGTACATAGGGGCAGTATTATAGTAGTTATATTCTTGTACATAGGAGCAGTATTATAGTAGTTATATTCCTGTACATAGGGGACAGTATTATAGCAGTTATATTCCTGTACATAGGAGCAGTATTATAGTAATTATATTCTTGTACATAGGAGCAGTATTATAGTAATTATATTCTTGTACATAGGGGGCAGTATTATAGTAGTTATATTCTTGTACATAGGGGCAGCATTATAGTAGTTATATTCTTGTACATAGGAGCAGTATTATAGTAGTTATATTCTTGTACATAGGAGCAGTATTATAGTCGTTATATTCTTGTACATAGGGGCAGTATTATAGTAGTTATATTCCTGTACATGGGGGCAGTATTATAGTAGTTATATTCTTGTACATAGGGAGCAGTATTATAGTAGTTATATTCTTGTACATAGGGGGCAGTATTATAGTAGTTATATTCTTGTACATAGGGGGCAGTATTATAGTAGTTATATTCTTGTACATAGGGGGCAGTATTATAGTAGTTATATTCTTGTACATAGGGGGCAGTATTATAGTAGTTATATTCCTGTACATAGGAGCAGTATTATAGTAGTTATATTCTTGTACATAGGGGGCAGTATTATAGTAGTTATATTTTTGTACATAGGGGCAGTATTATAGTAGTTATATTCTTGTACATAGGGAGCAGTATTATAGTAGTTATATTCTTGTACATAGGGGGCAGTATTATAGTAGTTATATTCTTGTACATAGGGGCAGTATTATAGTAGTTATATTCCTGTACATAGGGGCAGTATTATAGTACTTATATTCTTGTACATAGGGAGCAGTATTATAGTAGTTATATTCTTGTACATAGGGGGCAGTATTATAGTAGTTATATTCTTGTACATAGGGGCAGTATTATAGTAGTTATATTCTTGTACATAGGAGCAGTATTATAGTAGTTATATTGTTGTACATAGGGGCAGTATTATAGTAGTTATATTCTTGTACATAGGAGCAGTATTATAGTAGTTATATTCTTGTACATAGGGGCAGTATTATAGTAGTTATATTCTTGTACATAGGAGCAGTATTATAGTAGCTATATTCTTGTACATAGGGAGCAGTATTATAGTAGTTATATTCTTGTACATAGGGAGCAGTATTATAGTAGTTATAGTCTTGTATATAGAGAGCAGTATTATAGCAGTTATATTCTTGGACATAGGGGGCAGTATCATAGAGAACCTTGTCTTGTACTGACCCGTGTTGTGGTAATTGACATTCTCTGAGCTGATTGTGGGATTTTGGCTGAGGTTTCGTCTATGTCCGTGCCGTGGCGTCTCCCCTCCCTCGGTATGAAGACTCGGGTTAGACTGCGTCAGGGGAGGACTGGGGGCTCTTTGCATTGGTACAGATCCAGCAGGCATTCTCCTACAGATGACAATAAGGATTAAGTGAGTCCATTGTAGCAGTTGAACGCTTCTGAGACTCATGCGCTTTATTCACTACCTATGGGAGAGACACTATAGTGGATGGATGACGAGTACTTGGGGGTAACATAGGTGTTCTTACCGGGGATGAGGGGGGAGGTCAAACTGTTGTAGCCTTGGGATGTCTTCGGACTCATGCAGCTCATCTCGGGGGGACGGGGTAAGTGTAGCCGTGGACTGCTGACCGTAGGACTGTGCTGGAGAAGAAGCTTCCCCACGAGGGGGTGGAGGAGGACAATCTTCTGGAATGTTCTCCATCAAATACGTCCTTTCTGGTAACGGTGGGCACCATTCTTCTGTCTCAGAACTGTGGAAAAATGATTAATTTTGATTCTGATTTTTGGAAAGAAATGAAATAAAATTGAATGACTTCAAATCGCCATAAATCGGGAGCTTTACGCAATATTTCCAAATAGCTAGTAGATCACGTCCTCCTCCGCAGTTTAATACAATCATTATTTGCAGTCTTTTAACCGTAATATTCCCAGGACAATTAATACCTTCATTTCTTTTTTTTTTCCCCCTGTTTATTGGATGTAATGTGAGTGACAACCGGCAATATTCACAGATATAAGCGTCCCCCATAGGAATATCCGACTTATTATTGTGTTTATTACATGTTGCGTCCGCGGTTTACAGACAGCAGCGTCTTAAATCAGCGCAATTATAAACAAACATGAGCGTGCGCCAGAAACCTGCTGGCTCGCTGCCGCCTGACAGACACTGAGCAGAAGCTCGGGCTGCAAGAGCCGGCGTGTGCGGAGGAAAACTTACTTCATCTCCAAGTCAGAGTCTTCATCCTGGAAGTGATTCAGCTCGTTGGCTGGAGGAGGAGGAGGCAGCACTTCTGTCCAATTCAGAGACGGCGTCTTCACGGGTTTTCCCATCGACTTCTGTTTAACAGGTTTAGTGACTGGAACAAAATAATATGTATATACAAAGAAAAGCTCCTCTCAAGGGACGGGATAAGTGCATAACGAATATATACTTATACTCTGTAATTATTGTACCAGAATTCTGCCCCAATTCATTATTCACAGCGGGAAAATCTTATAGCAGTTAGGGGCAGTATTATTTTTATGTATAAGAATATAACTGCTATAATACTGCCCCTATGTAGAAGATTATAAGTACTATAATACTGCTCCTATGTACAAGAATATAACTACTATAATACTGCTCCTATGTACAAGAATATAACTACTATAATACTGCCCCTATGTAAAAGAATATAACGACTATAATACAGCCTCCTATGTACAAGAATATAACTGCTATAATACTGCTCCTATGTACAAGAATATAACTACTATAATACTGCCCCTATGTACAAGAATATAACTACTATAATACTGCTCCTTTGTACAAGAATATAACTACTATAATACAGCCTCCTATGTACAAGAATATAACTGCTATAATACTACTCCTATGTACAAGAATATAACTGCTATAATACTGCTCCTATGTACAAGAATATAACTGCTATAATACCGCTCCTATGTACAAGAATATAACTACTATAATACCGCCCCTATGTACAAGAATATAACTACTATAATACCGCCCCTATGTACAAGAATATAACTACTATAATACCGCCCCTATGTACAAGAATATAACTACTATAATACCGCCCCTATGTACAAGAATATAACTACTATAATACCGCCCCTATGTACAAGAATATAACTACTATAATACCACCCCTATGTACAAGAATATAACTACTATAATACTGCTCCTATGTACAAGAATATAACTACTATAATACTGCTCCTATGTACAAGAATATAACTACTATAATACTGCTCCTATGTACAAGAATATAACTACTATAATACTGTCCCTATGTACAAGAATATAACTACTATAATACTGCACCTATGTACAAGAATATAACTACTATAATACTGCCCCTATGTACAAGAATATAACTACTATAATACTGCTCCCTATGTACAAGAATATAACTACTATAATACTGCTCCCTATGTACAAGAATATAACTCTATAATACTGCTCCTATGTACAAGAATATAACTACTATAATACTGCCCCTATGTACAAGAATATAACTACTATAATACTGCCCCTATGTACAAGAATATAACTACTATAATACTGCCCCTATGTACAAGAATATAACTACTATAATACTGCTTCCTATGTACAAGAATATAACTACTATAATACTGCTCCCTATGTACAAGAATATAACTACTATAATACTGCTCCTATGTACAAGAATATAACTACTATAATACTGCCCCCTATGTACAAGAATATAACTACTATAATACTGCTCCTATGTACAAGAATATAACTACTATAATACTGCCCCTATGTACAAGAATATAACTACTATAATACTGCTCCCTATGTACAAGAATATAACTACTATAATACTGCCCCTATGTACAAGAATATAACTACTATAATACTGCCCCCTATGTACAAGAATATAACTACTATAATACTGCTCCCTATGTACAAGAATATAACTACTATAATACTGCCCCTATGTACAAGAATATAACTGCTATAATACTGCTCCCTATGTGCAAGAATATAACTACTATAATACTGCCCCTATGTACAAGAATATAACTGCTATAATACTGCTCCCTATGTACAAGAATATAACTACTATAATACTGCCCGCTATGTACAAGAATATAACTGCTATAATACTGCTCCCTATGTACAAGAATATAACTACTATAATACTGCTTCGATGTACAAGAATATAACTACTATAATACTGCCCCTATGTACAAGAATATAACTACTATAATACTGCTTCGATGTACAAGAATATAACTACTATAATACTGCCTCTATGTACAAGAATATAACTACTATAATACTGCTCCCTATGTACAAGAATATAACTACTATAATACTGCCCGCTATGTACAAGAATATAACTGCTATAATACTGCTCCCTATGTACAAGAATATAACTACTATAATACTGCTTCGATGTACAAGAATATAACTACTATAATACTGCCCCTATGTACAAGAATATAACTACTATAATACTGCCCGCTATGTACAAGAATATAACTGCTATAATACTGCTCCCTATGTACAAGAATATAACTACTATAATACTGCCCCTATGTACAAGAATATAACTACTATAATACTGCCCCCTATGTACAAGAATATAACTACTATAATACTGCCCCTATGTACAAGAATATAACTACTATAATACTGCTCCTATGTACAAGAATATAACTACTATAATACTGCTCCTATGTACAGGAATATAACTACTATAATACTGCCCCTATATACAAGAATATAACTACTATAATACTGCTCCCTATATACAAGAATATAACTACTATAATACTGCTCCTATGTACAAGAATATAACTACTATAATACTGCTCCTATGTACAGGAATATAACTACTATAATACTGCCCCTATATACAAGAAAGTAACTACTATAATACTGCCCTCTATGTACAAGAATATAACTACTATCATACTGCCCCTATGTACAAGAATATAACTACTATAATACTGCTCCTATGTACAAGAATATAACTACTATATTACTGCCCCCTAAGTACAGGAATATAACTACTATAATACTGCTCCCTATGTACAAGAAT
This sequence comes from Phyllobates terribilis, assembly GCF_046119375.1. Taxonomy (NCBI): domain Eukaryota; kingdom Metazoa; phylum Chordata; class Amphibia; order Anura; family Dendrobatidae; genus Phyllobates; species Phyllobates terribilis. The sequence continues at coordinate 308,315,064 of NW_027362772.1, forward strand.
ATCACTACTATAATACTGCTCCTATGTACAAGAATATAACTACTATAATACTGCCCCTATGTACAACAATATAACTACTATAATACTGCTCCCTATGTACAAGAATATCACTACTAATGTCCTTCCTTCCTCACCTTTGGGTAAATTCACATGGGCAGGAATTGCTGCAATTTTTACATTTGCAGAAGTAAAATCTGCTGAATACTTGGGAAGTAGATGAGAGTTTACAATTCTTATCCGCATGCTCAGGACTTCTCCGTGCAGACAATGATGTGTAGTGCATATCTTCTAAGTCTTAACATGTGTATTTTCACTGCGGATTTCACCCCTTTTAATGTAGTAAGGGGTAAAATCTTGCAGATTTGAGGCAGCATCAACGTGGAATACGCATCTGGATTTATCCTAAATGTAATTCTGTATCTGAGTAAAAGTAAAGCCGTATTAATACCATTTTCTGCCTTGCTCCGCTCGGGCTGTGCATACAGGATTCCTGACGTCCCGGCTTGAACGTTCCAGGCATTGTCCTCGGATTCTGGGGAGTGCAGGTTCTGACCCCCATAGGGCACAACAGGCGTGGTGGCGTAGGGAGTAGTGTGCGGCGAGTACACTCCATTAAATGTCCTCATGTCATCACTGGTGGGGTCAATGGTGCTATAGATTGGTCCATCCGAAACTCCAGTCCCAAATTTCTCAGTCTGTGCGATGTAGTTAGAGATCCCGGCATCTGCCCAAACCGGAAAAGATTTGAAATTCTAAATAATTTCTTGTATTTGCTCCAATTATCAATAATGAGATGAGACTATTCTGTGATCGGAGCACTGTGCTGTGTGAATGGTTCTCTGAATTAATACAAAACACCAACAGAGCGGAAATGAGATTTTCTCTATCATAATAAAGAACGACTATTGGAAAACTCATATGATCTTTGCTCCAACATAAGTCATTACGTTCTCATCCATGAATGTTTAGTAAAAATGCAACAAACTGTCCGGACAGCAGAATGCAATTGGTCACTGCAGTAATCATTGCCAGCCAGTCATTTCATGGTCATCAAGGTGAGAACAATGCAGGTACCGCAAAGGGGTCTACGCCGCCGCTTACCATTGTAGTATCTCTCTGAGGGGTTGTGGTTTCCAGGGCAGCAGTTCACTGAAGCCTCCTTAGGTTTGCCATTTCTCAGGAGATTGGTTGCAGGCCAGGAATCCGCCAGCCAGGGGTAACTGGATGCACTTGTTGCCAACATACCAGGCCTATAGACAATGACATATTTAGGGAACCGCAATGGGATCTGAAATCACGCTTAGCCCACTCAGTATATAATGAACTAAAGCAGACAAAGTATGGGATATTACATAACTGTTATGAATAACCCTTTAAGGCCCGAGGTGTATATATGATTCATATATAAATCAGACGTACAGTCACTCTGAACAGTCAATTTCGAGCAATTTATGCTATTTACAGTGCATCTTACTTGCTCTATTCATGTAAACCTGAGCTGTACAGCTGATATGTATAATGTACTGCATATAATGTGTTCATACATAATCTCTCACCTGGCTGTTATATGACTGGAGCCCTCCGTGTGTGGAAAAGACACTGAAAAAAAATATACACATAATACTTAAATACAAGATGAATATATCTACAGTCAGGACAATGATTGGTGCAAGTGGACGGTTACCTGCTGGGGTGTAGGCGAAGGAAGCTGCAAGAGAAAGGCGAGGAATCCATTAGTGTCATCTGGTGCCGATGGGTCATGTCCATCAGTTTGACTATTTTGGGCTCACTTACCTGTATAATGGCTCAGCTCTTTCCTTTTCTTCCTGCGGCAGTATATCCAGACGCTGAAGCACATTAATATTACCCAGCATGCCCCACCAATGCCTGCAATGAACGCTGGCTGCTTCACAACATCCGTGATCTGCTCGGTCAGACTGACGCTATCTCCAGTGTTAATGGAGACGTGATCGGAGGAGGGTTCTGGGGTGAAACAAGAGATAAGGGTATGACGGGCGACACCAAAAGGCTCAGACGTTTGTCTTAAGGGAGGAATACGTACTGATCTGGATGGTGATTGGCTGGCTCTTAACTCCAAATCCGGCGCTTGTGGCTGCGGCAACTTCAACTCGGTAGAGAATTCCGGGGACCAGGCCCCGTATGAGCGTGCTGTGCAGCGTGCCGTCCACCGTCCGGTTCATGTGATAACGAGACTCGTTTCCTAAACACCAAATCTGTGAAAGAGAATGGACATGTGTGTGAGACCCCGGGGCAGGAAGACCCTGAGGGTAGAAAGATGTCAGTGTGTAAGATCTCGGGGGTAGGAAGATGTCCGTGCGTGAGACCCCGGGGCCGGAAGATGCCCGTGTGTGAGACCCTGAGAGTAGAAATATGTCAGTGTGTAAGACCTCGGGGGTAGGAAGATGTCCGTGCGTGAGACCCCGAGGGTAGAAAGATGTCAGTGCGTAAGACCTCGGGGGTAGGAAGATGTCCAGGCGTGAGACCCCAGAGGTAGGAAGATGTCCGTGCGTGAGACCCCGAGGGTAGAAAGATGTCAGTGCGTAAGACCCCGGGGGTAGGAAGATGTCCGTGCGTGAGACCCCGGGTGTAGGAAGATGTCTGTGTGTGAGACCCTGAGGGTAGAAAGATGTCAGTGTGTAAGACCTCGGGGGTAGGAAGATGTCCGTGCGGGAGACCCCGGGGGTAGGAAGATGTCCGTGCGGGAGACCCCGGGGGTAGGAAGATGTCCGTGCGAGAGACCCCGGGGGTAGGAAGATGTCCGTGCGCGAGACCCCGGGTGTAGGAAGATGTCCGTGCGCGAGACCCCGGGGGTAGGAAGATGTCCGTGCTTGAGACCCCGGGGGTAGGAAGATGACCCTGTGTGAGACCCCGGGGGTAGGAAGATGATCCTGGGGGTAGGAAGATGTTCGTGTGTGCAGAAGAGGAGTAATGCAGCACCTGTGATGGTGACCTGGAGTCACACTGTGCTGGCCTCGGGGGCTTAAGACCTGAATCACACATATCGCTGGTTCCATCTGATTGTGGGGGTCTCCCTGCCGGGGCCATGTGCAATCAGTTACATCAGATCAACATTGACACGTGGACTGAAATCAGCGGGCAGCTATGGCATGGAGGGATTTCCAGCACCACCACCACACTCAGCTGGGACCCCTGATCTGTCCTCTTAGCCCCTCCGTGCAGACAGTTTCCACAGCAGTAACATGCAGAAAGCAGCCATGTCTGAAGCATAGGACGACAATGACCGCCTGTGTCCGCTCATCGCTGCACTCACCCGATAGTCCTGGATAATGCCGTTCTGATGCTCCACGGGGGGAGGCTCCCATGTTATACTGATATTTGTGCTGTTACTGGTGCCGACGGTCACAACAGCAACAGATTGTGGCGGAGCGCTGGGGACTGTGAATTACAGAAGACATGGAGAGATGAGAAGAACACTGCAGAAAATAAAGATGGCGGCCAAAATACCGATCACCCACTGTGCCCACCGCCCCGCCACCCCTAGATACCATCTGAAAACCCACATATAAGGAGCAGTGCGGCATAAAGCTGTCAGGCACGGAGGTAAATTAGTATATTACAGAATATCAGCAGCTATAATTTATTATATACGGTAATAACACCGTAATATATGGCGGTGATAACGTGTAGCCAGTAATAGGATCACAAAGATGTCAGTGTATTGAAGAATTACAGAGCGAGCACAGCATCTTATTATACAACGTGTATTACATCGTAGAGTTGTATTCTATTATAGATCAACTGTGCTGTTATACCGATATATGACATTAATACTATGATAGCGAATGATCGCACTATCCCAGTATAGTGCACAATATATGCCATAATACTATATTAGTGTGATACGTAGTGTATATTACCGTATGTATTAGTGCGATACGTAGTGTATATTATATATACAGTGCCTACAAGTAGTATTTAACCCCCTGCAGATTTAGCTGGTTGACACATGCGGAATTAACTTGGCATTGTGACATTTGTACTGTAGATCAGCCTGGAAGTGGGAAATGCACTGCAGCAAATATTGTTTTTGTTTTTTTTTTGTTGTTTTTTTAAAACGTTAAAAGTTAATTCAGAGTGTCATTTATTATTCAACCCCTCAAACCACAAGAATTCTGTTTGGTCCCCCTAAAGTATTAAGAAGTAGTTCAGGCACCAAGAATAATGAGCTTCACATGTGTGGATTAAAGATCTCTTTTGCCAGCCTTTTCTGACTATTGAAGACCCTCCCCAAACTTGTGAGCAGCACTCAGACATGGTCAACATGGGAAAGACAAAGGAGCATTCCAAGGCCATCAGAGACAAGATCGTGAAGGGTCACAAGGCTGGCAAGGGGTACAAAACCCTTTCCAAGGAGTTGGGCCTACCTGTCTCCACTGTTGGGAGCATCATCCGTAAGTGGAAGGCTTATGGAACTACTGTTAGCCTTCCACGGCCTGGACAGCCTTTGAAAGTGTCCTCCCGTGCCGAGGCCAGGCTTGTCCGAAGAGTCAAGGCTAACCCAAGGACAACAAGGAAGGAGCTCCGGGAAGATCTCATGGCAGTGGGGACATTGGTTTCAGTCAATACCATAAGTAACGTACTCCACCGCAATGGTCTCCGTTCCAGACGAGCCCGTAAGGTACCTTTACTTTCAAAGCGTCATGTCAAGGCTCGTCTACAGTTTGCTCATGATCACTTGGAGGACTCTGAGACAGACTGGTTCAAGGTTCTATGGTCTGATGAGACCAAGATCGAGATCTTTGGTGCCAACCACACACGTGACGTTTGGAGACTGAATGGCACTGCATACGACCCCAAGAATACCATCCCTACAGTCAAGCATGGTGGTGGCAGCATCATGCTGTGGGGCTGTTTCTCTGCCAAGGGGCCTGGCCATCTGGTCCGCATCCATGGGAAGATGGATAGCACGGCCTACCTGGAGATTTTGGCCAAGAACCTCCGCTCCTCCATCAAGGATCTTAAGATGGGTCGTAATTTCATCTTCCAACAAGACAACGACCCAAAGCACACAGCCAAGAAAACCAAGGCCTGGTTCAAGAGGGAAAAAGTCAAGGTGTTGGAGTGGCCTAGTCAGTCTCCTGACCTTAACCCAATTGAAAACTTGTGGAAGGAGCTCAAGAATAAAGTCCACATGAGACACCCAAAGAACCTAGATAACTTGGAGAAGATCTGCATGGAGGAGTGGGCCAAGATAACTCCACAGACCTGTGCCGGCCTGATCAGGTCTTATAAAAGACGATTATTAGCTGTAATTGCAAACAAGGGTTATTCCACAAAATATTAAACATAGGGGTTGTATAATAATTGACCAACACTTTTATGTTTAAAATTTAATAAAATTCAACTGAGCAACATAACTTTTTGGTTTGTAAGATTTATGCTTCTGTTCATAAATCCTACTCTCGTTTGCAGTTTGAAGGCTCGAACTTATTTGCATCTTATCAAACCAGCTAAATCTGCAGGGGGTTGAATACTACTTGTAGGCACTGTATATTCGTGTGCTACGTAGTGTATATTCCTGTATATGAGTGTAATACATAGCGTATATTATCGTATACATTAGTGTGATGCATAAGGTTTATTACTGTATATTAGTGTAATACGTTGTGTATATTACTGTATATATTAGTACAATGTTAGTGTGTGATTACCGTATATTACGGTATATATTAGTGCACTATTGCAGCACAGCACATTATACTGCTACATTATAATCCTGTACAATTTTGCATGTGAACTGATCCCCCATCATCCTGTTTTCTGACACTTTGATCTCCGTCTCCCACCCACGTTCTCCCGGCTGGTTCTCTCGCCGTCTCGTGCTGCGACCGCTCGTCTGACGTTATTATTTAGGTTACGGTTTGTGCTTGAGATACTTTGCTTCCCCGGAGTGTGAGGTAAGGGCACCGTCACTTTCTACGCCCCCCGGTCGTTACATACCTACGCTGTTAGGTCGGCACATTCCTGAGGATGAAGCTCACAGTCTAATGCGGATATGACTGACGATGTGACGGGATCTCGGGTGGTCACACGCGTGGGCGCCGGGCCCATATTATACCTGCGCACACGTTATAGTAACCCTGTGTGCACAGTAATGGCTTCACCGCCTCCCGATACTAAGTCCAGGCTCCCCAAGTCTCCGGACACGGTGTGCGACAGCAGCATGTCCTGCTCTTACCTTCCTCGGGGGTGCGCACCAGCAAGATGTCGCTGTCCATGCCCTGGAACTCGTCGAAATAGGGGCGGATTTTTATTTCGTACTCTGTGCCTCTCTTCAGGTCCACCAGGATGGCGGTGCGCTCGGTCGGAGACTTCACATCTTGCACCACCCAAATGCTGGACTTGGGCCTGTACATGACTCTGTAGCCCTGGACGAACTGAGCTTGGCGGTCAACCTGCGAGCGGTGAGAAGGTTACGGTAAACACGTGATATATATACCATACATCTATATATAAGTCCGTATATACACGTTACACGCATATACTCATGTGCACGTGACGTGCTACAGCCTTCAGCCTCTGTGCTGACGGCAGCCGGGCAGTCACTGTGCTCCAGGGGGATTATCGCCCTCCGGGACCCCCTGATATATGCCGCTTTGTGCATTTTGCGCAATCTCTCAATACACAAGAAATGGCGGCTTTAATTCCCCTCCCGCCATCATGGGTGGCAGGACGCGGCCACTGTGATGACCGGCAATCAGATCTGGAGATATTTTATCACAGCGGATTTCTTTGCGCCTGTAATTAATGGCCGCAGTAATGAATCCCATCAATAGACGAGGCGGTCGTTGGCGGAGGTGCGCCGGGAGGTTTTTGGCGCCGCTTGCCAGGCGCGACGAGTAGTAATGGCGGCCTCCAAGCATCTTACTACAATGCCATAATACAACATAGAAACAGACGGAGAAATATCGGAGCACAGAACGGAGGCGTCCGTCTACCCAAGTGATCTGCAACCGGCGGCTGTCTAGATGCTACAGAACTACTACTCCCAGCAAGCGCATGGAGTTCTAGCTTTACATTTACACAAAGTGACACAAGTATAGCACAAGCAGCAAAAAAAGTGTGGACGGCAGCGGGGCACCAGGGCCACCTGTCATACAGGGGGTCGTTCATGTGACTGTCGCCCCAAACATACCAGATACATCGCCCGCGTCACCCTACATGTGAGAAAAGTGACGACCATTAAATGAATGTGCGGGTGACTGACCGTCCATGTGACCTGCACCGTGGAGGAGGTGAGGATGATCGGCTTCTGGAGCTGAACCACGACCTCCCCGAGCTCCCGCTGTACCTGCCGATGGTCGACGCCTTGACGCGTGGGACTGATGTCTGCAAAATACAGGAACATAGTGAAAGTCCGTATAGGAGAAAGAAATGGTGGAATAAAAATAATACCGTCAACCCGACTCACCCTGCGTGCGCACAGGCTCCGATATTGGACTGGGATCGCTGAGGCCATAAGAATTCATCGCTCGAATGATGAAGAGATAAATGGTGTTTGGGTTCAGACCGATGACCGTGTGTTTCTCCATCCTGACATTGTCCGCTACCGTCTGCCAGGTACTGCCCGCTGACTGGCTGCAGCGGGGAAAACGAGAAATCATTAATGTAGGAACAGACAGAAATCATTGTGTTATGACTGTCATATACCAGAAAAGGAGCAGTATTATAGTAGTTATATTCTTGTACATAGGTGCAGTATTATAGTAGTTATATTCTTGTACATAGGAGCAGTATTATAGTAGTTATATCCTAGTACATAGGGGGCAGTATTATAGTAGCTATATTCTTGCACATAGGGGCAGTATTATAGTAATTATATTCTTGTACATAGTAGTTATATTCTTGTACATAGAGGCAGTATTATAGTAGTTATATCCTAGTACATAGGGGGCAGTATTATAGTAGCTATATTCTTGCACATAGGGGCAGTATTATAGTAATTATATTCTTGTACATAGGGGGCAGTATTATAGTAGTTATATTCTTGTACATAGGGGGCAGTATTATAGTAGTTATATTCTTGTACATAGGGGGCAGTATTATAGTAGTTATATTCTTGTACATAGGGGCAGTATTATAGTAGTTATATTCTTGTACATAGGAGCAGTATTATAGTAGTTATATTCTTGTACATAGGGGGCAGTATTATCGTAGTTATATTCTTGTACATAGGGGCAGTATTATAGTAGTTATATTCTTGTACATAGGAGCAGTATTATAGTAGTTATATTCTTGTACATAGAGGGAGTATTATAGTAGTTATATCCTAGTACATAGGGGGCAGTATTATAGTAGCTATATTCTTGCACATAGGGGCAGTATTATAGTAATTATATTCTTGTACATAGGGGGCAGTATTATAGTAGTTATATTCTTGTACATAGGGGGCAGTATTATAGTAGCTATATTCTTGCACATAGGGGCAGTATTATAGTAATTATATTCTTGTACATAGGGGGCAGTATTATAGTAGTTATATTCTTGTACATAGGGAGCAGTATTATAGTAGTTATATTCTTGTACATAGAGGGCAGTGTTATAGTAGTTATATTCTTGTACATAGGAGCAGTATTATAGTAATTATATTCTTGTACATAGGAGCAGTATTATAGTAGTTATATTCTTGTACATAGGGGGCAGTATTATAGTAGTTATATTCTTGTACATAGGGGGCAGTATTATAGTAGTTATATTCTTGTACATAGAGGGCAGTGTTATAGTAGTTATATTCTTGTACATAGGAGCAGTATTATAGTAATTATATTCTTGTACATAGGAGCAGTATTATAGTAGTTATATTCTTGTACATAGGGGGCAGTATTATAGTAGTTATATTCTTGTACATAGAGGGCAGTGTTATAGTAGTTATATTCTTGTACATAGGGAGCAGTATTATAGCAGTTATATTCTTGTACATAGGGGGCAGTATTATAGTAGTTATATTCTTGTACATAGGAGCAGTATTATAGTAGTTATATTCTTGTACATAGGGAGCAGTATTATAGTAGTTCTATTTTTATACATACAGGGCAGTGTTATAGTAGTTATATTCTTGTACATAGGAGCAGTATTATAGTAGTTATATTCTTATACATAGGGGCAGTATTATAGTAGTTATATTCTTGCACATAGGAGCAGTATTATAATAGTTATATTCTTGTACATAGGTGCAGTATTATAGTAGTTATATTCTTGCACATAGGAGCAGTATTATAATAGTTATATTCTTGCACATAGGTGCAGTATTATAGTAGTTATATTCTTGCACATAGGAGCAGTATTATAATAGTTATATTCTTGTACATAGGTGCAGTATTATAGTAGTTATATTCTTGCACATAGGAGCAGTATTATAATAGTTATATTCTTGTACATAGGGGCAGTATTATAGTAGTTATATTCTTGTACATAGGAGCAGTATTATAGTAGTTATATTCTTGTACATAGGAGCAGTATTATAGTAGTTATATTCTTGTACATAGGAGCAGTATTATAGTAGTTATATTCTTGCACATAGGAGCAGTATTATAATAGTTATATTCTTGTACATAGGTGCAGTATTATAGTAGATATATTCTTGTACATAGGAGCAGTATTATAGTAGTTATATTCTTGCACATAGGAGCAGTATTATAATAGTTATATTCTTGTACATAGGGGCAGTATTATAGTAGATATATTCTTGTACATAGGAGCAGTATTATAGTAGTTATATTCTTGTACATAGGGAGCAGTATTATAGTAGTTATATTCTTGTACATAGGAGCAGTATTATAGTAGTTATATTCTTGTACATAGGGAGCAGTATTATAGTAGTTATATTCTTGTACATAGGAGCAGTATTATAGTAGTTATATTCTTGTACATAGGGAGCAGTATTATAGTAGTTATATTCTTGTACATAGGGGGCAGTATTATAGTAGTTATATTCTTATACATAGGGGCAGTATTATAGTAGTTATATTCTTATACCTAGGGGCAGTATTATAGTAGTTATATTCTTGCACATAGGAGCAGTATTATAATAGTTATATTCTTGCACATAGGTGCAGTATTATAGTAGTTATATTCTTGCACATAGGAGCAGTATTATAATAGTTATATTCTTGTACATAGGTGCAGTATTATAGTAGTTATATTCTTGCACATAGGAGCAGTATTATAATAGTTATATTCTTGTACATAGGGGCAGTATTATAGTAGTTATATTCTTGTACATAGGGAGCAGTATTATAGTAGTTATATTCTTGTACATAGGAGCAGTATTATAGTAGTTATATTCTTGTACATAGGGGGCAGTATTATAGTAGTTATATTCTTGTACATAGGGGGCAGTATTATAGTAGTTATATTCTTATACATAGGGGCAGTATTATAGTAGTTATATTCTTATACATAGGGGCAGTATTATAGTAGTTATATTCTTGCACATAGGAGCAGTATTATAATAGTTATATTCTTGCACATAGGTGCAGTATTATAGTAGTTATATTCTTGCACATAGGGAGCAGTATTATAGTAGTTATATTCTTGTACATAGGGGCAGTATTATAATAGTTATATTCTTGTACATAGGGGGCAGTATTATAGCAGTTATGTTCTTGTACATAGGAGCAGTATTATAGTAGTTATATTCTTGTACATAGGGGCAGTATTATAGTAGTTATATTCTTATATATAGGGGGCAGTATTATAGTAGTTATATTCTTGTATATAGGGGCAGTATTATTGTAGTTATATTCTTGTACATAGGGGGCAGTATTAAAGTAGTCATATTCTTGTACATAGGGGGCAGTATTATAGTAGTTATATTCTTGTATATAGGGGGCAGTATTATAGTAGTTATATTCTTGTACATAGGAGCAGTATTATAGTAGTTATATTCTTATACATAGGGGCAGTATTATAGTAGTTATATTCTTGCACATAGGAGCAGTATTATAATAGTTATATTCTTGTACATAGGTGCAGTATTATAGTAGTTATATTCTTGCACATAGGAGCAGTATTATAATAGTTATATTCTTGTACATAGGTGCAGTATTATAGTAGTTATATTCTTGCACATAGGAGCAGTATTATAATAGTTATATTCTTGCACATAGGTGCAGTATTATAATAGTTATATTCTTGTACATAGGGGCAGTATTATAGTAGTTATATTCTTGTACATAGGAGCAGTATTATAGTAGTTATATTCTTGTACATAGGAGCAGTATTAATAGTAGTTATATTCTTGTACATAGGAGCAGTATTATAGTAGTTATATTCTTGCACATAGGAGCAGTATTATAATAGTTATATTCTTGCACATAGGTGCAGTATTATAGTAGTTATATTCTTGCACATAGGAGCAGTATTATAATAGTTATATTCTTGTACATAGGTGCAGTATTATAGTAGTTATATTCTTGCACATAGGAGCAGTATTATAATAGTTATATTCTTGTACATAGGGGCAGTATTATAGTAGATATATTCTTGTACATAGGAGCAGTATTATAGTAGTTATATTCTTGTACATAGGGAGCAGTATTATAGTAGTTATATTCTTGTACATAGGAGCAGTATTATAGTAGTTATATTCTTGTACATAGGGAGCAGTATTATAGTAGTTATATTCTTGTACATAGGAGCAGTATTATAGTAGTTATATTCTTGTACATAGGGAGCAGTATTATAGTAGTTATATTCTTGTACATAGGGGGCAGTATTATAGTAGTTATATTCTTATACATAGGGGCAGTATTATAGTAGTTATATTCTTATATATAGGGAGCAGTATTATAGTAGTTATATTCTTGTACATAGGGGGCAGTATTATAGTAGTTATATTCTTGTACATAGGAGCAGTATTATAGTAGTTATATTCTTGTACATAGGGAGCAGTATTATAGTAGTTATATTCTTGTACATAGGGAGCAGTATTATAGTAGTTATATTCTTGTACATAGGAGCAGTATTATAGTAGTTATATTCTTGTACATAGGGAGCAGTATTATAGTAGTTATATTCTTGTACATAGGGGGCAGTATTATAGTAGTTATATTCTTATACATAGGGGCAGTATTATAGTAGTTATATTCTTATATATAGGGGCAGTATTATAGTAGTTATATTCTTGCACATAGGAGCAGTATTATAATAGTTATATTCTTGCACATAGGTGCAGTATTATAGTAGTTATATTCTTGCACATAGGAGCAGTATTATAGTAGTTATATTCTTGTACATAGGGAGCAGTATTATAGTAGTTATATTCTTGTACATAGGAGCAGTATTATAGTAGTTATATTCTTGTACATAGGGAGCAGTATTATAGTAGTTATATTCTTGTACATAGGAGCAGTATTATAGTAGTTATATTCTTGTACATAGGAGCAGTATTATAGTAGTTATATTCTTGTACATAGGGAGCAGTATTATAGTAGTTATATTCTTGTACATAGGAGCAGTATTATAGTAGTTATATTCTTGTACATAGGGAGCAGTATTATAGTAGTTATATTCTTGTACATAGGGGCAGTATTATAGTAGTTATATTCTTGTACACAGGGGCAGTATTATAGTAGTTATATCCGTGTACAATAGGAGCAGTATTATAGTAGCTATATTCTTGTACATAGGGGGCAGTATTATAGTAGTTATATTCTTTTACATAGGGGCAGTATTATAGTAGTTCTATTCTTATACATAGAGGGCACTGTTATAGTAGTTATATTCTTGTACATAGGAGCAGTATTATAGTAGTTATATTCTTGTACATAGGGAGCAGTATTATAGTAGTTATATTCTTGTACATAGGAGCAGTATTATAGTAGTTATATTCTTGTACATAGGGGGCAGTATTATAGTAATTATATTCTTGTACATAGGAGCAGTATTATAGTAGTTATATTCTTGTACATAGGGGGCAGTATTATAGTAGTTATATTCTTGTACATAGGGAGCAGTATTATAGTAGTTATGTTCTTGTACATAGGGGCAGTATTATAATAGTTATATTCTTGTACATAGGGGGCAGTATTATAGCAGTTATGTTCTTGTACATAGGAGCAGTATTATAGTAGTTATATTCTTGTACATAGGGGCAGTATTATAGTAGTTATATTATTGTACATAGGAGCAGTATTATAGTAGTTATATTCTTGTACATAGGGGGCAGTATTATAGTAGTTATATTCTTGTACATAGGGGGCAGTATTATAGTAATTATATTCTTGTACATAGGAGCAGTATTATAGTAGTTATATTCTTGTACATAGGGGGCAGTATTATAGTAGTTATATTCTTGTACATAGGGAGCAGTATTATAGTAGTTATATTCTTGTACATAGGGGCAGTATTATAATAGTTATATTCTTGTACATAGGGGGCAGTATTATAGCAGTTATGTTCTTGTACATAGGAGCAGTATTATAGTAGTTATATTCTTGTACATAGGGGCAGTATTATAGTAGTTATATTCTTATATATAGGGGGCAGTATTATAGTAGTTATATTCTTGTACATAGGGGCAGTATTATAGTAGTTATATTCATGTACATAGGAGCAGTATTATAGTAGTTATATTCTTGTACATAGGAGCAGTATTATAGTAGTTATATTCTTGTACATAGGAGCAGTATTATAGTAGTTATATTCTTGTATATAGGGGCAGTATTATTGTAGTTATATTCTTGTACATAGGGGGCAGTATTATAGTAGTCATATTCTTGTACATAGGGGGCAGTATTATAGTAGTTATATTCTTGTATATAGGGGGCAGTATTATAGTAGTTATATTCTTGTATATAGGGGGCAGTATTATAGTAGTTATATTCTTGTACATAGGGGGCAGTATTATAGTAGTTATATTCTTGTACATAGGGGGCAGTATTATAGTAGTTATATTCTTGTACATAGGGGGCAGTATTATAGTAGTTATATTCTTGTACATAGGGGGCAGTATTATAGTAGTTATATTCTTGTACATAGGAGCAGTATTATAGTAGTTATATTCTTGTACATAGGAGCAGTATTATAGTAGTTATATTCTTGTACATAGGAGCAGTATTATAGTAGTTATATTCTTGTACATAGGTGCAGTATTATAGTAGTTATATTCTTGTACATAGGAGCAGTATTATAGTAGATATATTCTTGTACATAGGGGGCAGTATTATAGTAGTTATATTCTTGTACATAGGGGCAGTATTATAGTAGTTATATTCTTGTACATAGGAGCAGTATTATAGTAGTTATATTCTTGTACATAGGAGCAGTATTATAGTAGTTATATTCTTGTACATAGGAGCAGTATTATAGTAGTTATATTCTTGTACATAGGGAGCAGTATTATAGTAGTTATATTCTTGTATATAGGGGGCAGTATTATAGTAGTTATACTCTTGTTCATAGGGGCAGTATTATAGTAGTTATATTCTTGTACATAGGAGCAGTATTATAGTAGTTATACTATACATTTCAGAGGAAGCTATTCAGTACCATGGTGGTGATTAGATATAGCCACCTGCTCATTATTACAATGTACATTTGCGGTCTTGTTTAATTGGTGTAAGACAGTAATATAATTTATGTGACAGACCACCCCGCGTACAGTACACAGCAGCACATGAGAAGACCCTGGATTGTAAATGTGTTGTGGGGCATGGGATGTTGTGCAGCAGAGTGTGATTTATGACCAGACATTAGTGAACATTACTACTTTCTTCATAGTAGGTTTTGGGGTGGGGGGGTGGACATTGTTACGTTCTCACAATCGCCCCCAATCCTTCCGCGCTGCGGACCACCCTCCTGATTTATGGCAGAATTTTTCATTGCTGACTAAACAGTTCACAACCTGTATTCTCCATAAATCTCTGGACAGAACAAAGTGGATGTGTCAGACGCCCCGGAGTGTGGACGCGGCACCCACTTATTGCTTCCTAAGAAAATGTTTGCAGAACCGGTGACCCAAAACTCGGGTAGAACGGCCGCAGATCCTGCAATCGCCTCCTATTTTACTGAGCTAATATTACAACCATAAAATAGTGAAGACTCCCAATGTGGAAATGAAAGGAAAACAGAGAGGTTTAGAGATAAATGTCTGATGGCTTCCATACAATGTGCTGACCGCAGACAGGCCGTGCGCTCCTGGACATGGGGGCTGAGGCCATGACCGAGTGTAACCATCATTTTGTAAGCGTTTTTTATATATTATAGATGGCGGATAGTGTTACTGATCGGTGTGAGTCCGGGGTCCTGAGACCCCCCACTGATCTGTCGAATCACTGCTCTGAAGTCCACAGCTGTCACATGAGCTGAGCGCAGCGCAGCGCGGTGCAGGGGTCTCGTCATTCACTGAGCGAGAGGTCCTAGCACAACCATACAAATGATACCCGTCTGGTGGAAATCCAAAGTCCCGAGCAAAGAGAAATCAAGCATTGACAACCCTCCGAGTACTTTCACACGCCCCAGGATCATTTGCATGTGGCTTGGAAGCTTGATTTCTCAGAGCTCGCAGATGGGGATCACTACAAGACAGGTATCTTTTGTCGTCTAGTGCTATGACTATCCCATCAGTTTCAGTAGTAAAGTTATTCTTTAGCCGGCGCTTTACATGTTGCACGAATCAGAACAATGCAGCGATTCGAGTGATACTGGGAATAGTCGTCGGGTTCCTTTTACCTGAAGGCCTCGATGATGTAGGAGGACACCTGCATGCTCCCGGACTGAGGATGCGGCTGCCATGTTAGAGTCACGCTGTTTTTACTGACGTCAGTGACCAGAGGTTTGGACGGGGACCCGGGCACCAAGCTCGGCTCCGCTAGCTTCACGTGTACCGGGGAACCTTTTTCTTCAAAGACATAATATAATAGGATAATGATTAAAATACCAGGTAGCAGCTGGTGATCTTATTCCTGAGGCCGCTGCCTGAACCCCAGAGATCCCGGTGCAGGGCTGGGGGGCTTCATGCAGGATTGTGCCTCTGGGTTAGTTGATTTCAGACTGGGTCGTGTATGTTTTGGACCACCCTCATTACCTTGCACCTCCAGGTATCCGCTCCAGGTGGTTTCTCCAGTGGAACTTGTGGCGACACAGACATAAGCACCGGAATCCATCACCTGAAATGTAACAAAGGATGAATAAGTCCGAGAGCGCAATGTGAATCTCATCGCACGATCATAAACGCAGGTTATAGGAACTTTACGTGTTGCTTCCCCTGTGCTTTACTACAGGTTTATTTCACTCCCCACCTGCCCCTTGTGACTTTTCCTTAGTAACCTGGAAAATGACTGAAGGGAAATATAAAACCGGAGATCAGAAAAAGCAAACAGAAGTGACCTGACATGCCCGGCCCTCCGATGCAAAGCAGCGGGCGCAGGCTTCTGCTACAGCAAGCAGCCCCCCGCCACTGTCGGAGCCCACGCTCCCTGCTTTCAGGGACTTGAAGTATAATCCACGGAAGCCGCCTGTGCTTCTTCCACACCGCCTGGTAAAGTTCTGCTCTGGACGCTGCCGTCTCCTCTTCCATGAGTCATTGCAGGCTGATGAACCCGTCCTCCTGCGGGACCAATAACTCATAGCAGTCCTCCAATCCACCTGACAAGCCTCATTTTTTTTTTTCCCGGGCGCAGAGCTGCAGTCGCGCCGATGTGATGCTATTAGCTGCACAGGGGACACGGGAGTTGCATTAACCTTCTGACTCCAACACAACGAAGGAACAAAAATAAGCTGAGGATTTCACTCCCTGCTGAATCCGCACATCAATTTTTAAGCAAATATTTAGCGTGCACGCCATGTTTTCTAAGTTATTCATGAGTAACCTCCATTTTACCCTGCAGCACGAATCCGGGGAGCTGCAGCCTGATCTAAAGCTCGTGCATCGCGCCTTCCTTTGGACCAGACTTTAAGACATGCCAAGGCCTTTTCTTGCTTTTAATGGCACGTGCTTTTTTTTTTTGCTGCTCTTTTACTATTTACTTTTTCCTTGCGCATAAAAAAAATAAATAAAAAAATTAGCATCCATTTGTGTAATGTGCGATTCGGGGGATCAGCAGGCGATGATCACGTCTCCTCCGGGAGGTTGCAGGTCCGGCTTATCCCTGTTTGACGCTCCGTCCCCGGAGGCCGCCGTCTCCGCTCAGCGGCAGGAGCTTTCTATTTTTACAAGACCCGAGCGATGATTTCTGACCTGTTCGCTGTCGGAGCGCGAGGGACTCGCAGCAGCTCCGTCCTGTCAAACAGCGCGGGGTGTAATGAAACGCCCCCCCGACTAAGCCGGAGAGGCTCTCATTGGGATAGGTAGTGAGTGGTCTTGTACTTTGATCACCTGACCGCTAAGGCTTGTGATTGGCTGCAGCGGTCAGGAAACTGGAAAGGGTTGTGATCAGATGTGATGACGCCATTGCGTCCTGTTCAGGAAACGACCACCCGAGCAGCTGGCCCTGCAGCGATGGATTCGGTGGCATATATTCTTCTATAATGTTCTCTGCGTATTGATAAATGCCGCTATAAAGTCACATAGTGGCACCGACTCCTCTGCCCCTGACGGCGGCCACGTCTCGTCCCTTTAACATTTCAGCCGTAGTTGTGTTAGAACCCGTGGCCGTCCCCTCCCATCATGGAGTCACTGGTGCGGGGTGAGGCCTGGGATTAGTACGGACGGCTGCACCTGTGTGCCGGCAGGACGGGGGGCCGATCAGGTGCACATACCTGTCCCAGACACAAGAAGGAAAACAAACATTCCCCGCCCCCCGCTGCCCCACATAAAAGGGTCGGCTGCCGCCGCGCGCCGTCAGCACTAAAGCGTCGTCCATATTTGAACAAGCATCAAACGTCTCAGATGTGACAGGAGCTTTGTCACTCCGGGGCCACGAGGTCGGGGGAAAATGTGCAGGATCTGAAGATGATGAAGATTGTAGGAAGTTCACACGAGAAAAGGGCAAAATTACCATGAAATGTCTCCGAAACACACACGGAAGGAACAAAGAAGAGATGGAAGAGCGAAGGATGGACAGAGGTGAAAGATCCGGAAGAAGAAGAATGGAGAGAAATGGAGACAGCAGAGGATAATCAGGAATCCTGATAATCGTGTAGTGTGAAAAGGCTGACGATCGCCGGCGAGCAAACCACACGCTCATTCATAGGGTGCGATGATGATTGTGCAGGCTGAAAATAATTGTTCTCAGCAGCACATCGCTGAGTGTAACCAGTATGTGCTGCCGAGAACATCATGTTCTATGCACACAGTATGATCGCACAGAGATCTGCGGCGGGCAGGGCTATTAAATGACTGCAGATCCGCTCGTCTACATATTATCGGCGGTCGTTTAACGGTAATAGATCGGCAGGTGAAAGTGCAGCAAAAGGAAGAGCGAGAAAGAGAGAAAAGAGGGAGGGATGGAGAGACCGATACGAGAGGGATAGATAGATAGTCTCCCTCTTCTATCTGTCCGTCCGTCTCCTGTCGACCTACATATCAGACAGACAGGCGGCTATTAATGACGGCAACTCTATCTCCCTGTAACAATATTTCCCGTTCTATGACATTACTGGATTTGCACTCTGTGTTTTTCTTCAGCCGCCATCGTCTTCGCTGCTTGTAAAATATTAAACGCTTTCTCATCAGATCAGGAACAGCTACAGTAAAATCATTTGCGAGCTCAGTATTAAAAATGTATGTCCCGTGTCTGCCGCCGCAGCAGCAGCGTGCCGGGGCAATCAGAGTTCAGAGACTGACAGCCGGCAGCGGCCCCCGCAGACACGGCCCCCCCAGTATATAAATAACAAGCCATCATTACAATATCAGGAGCCACATTCCTCGGCCCCACGGTCAGCGCTGCTCCGCCACCGCGATCCCCCCCGCATGCAGGAACGAGCCTCGAATACACAGAAGCGGCTGCGATACCGGTCACACAATTACACCAGACCACAATTACACCAGCACATGGGACGCCTGCGCCGTCAGCACATGGGACGCCTGCGCCGTCAGCACATGGAACGCCTGCGCCGTCAGCACATGGGACGCCTGCTCCGTCAGCACATGGGACGCCTGCTCCGTCAGCACATGGGACGCCTGCTCCGTCAGCACATGGGACGCCTGCGCCGTCAGCACATGGGACGCCTGCTCCGTCAGCACATGGGACGCCTGCTCCGTCAGCACATGGGACGCCTGCGCCGTCAGCACATGGGACGCCTGCGCCGTCAGCACATGGGACGCCTGCGCCGTCAGCACATGGGACGTCTGCGCCGTCAGCACATGGGACGCCTGCTCCGTCAGCACATGGGACGCCTGCTCCGTCAGCACATGGGACGCCTGCGCCGTCAGCACATGGGGCGCCTGCGCCGTCAGCACATGGGACGCCTGCTCCGTCAGCACATGGGACGCCTGCTCCGTCAGCACATGGGACGCCTGCGCCGTCAGCACATGGGACGCCTGCTCCGTCAGCACATGGGACGCCTGCGCCGTCAGCACATGGGACGCCTGCTCCGTCAGCACATGGGACGCCTGCTCCGTCAGCACATGGGACGCCTGCTCCGTCAGCACATGGGACGCCTGCTCCGTCAGCACATGGGACGCCTGCGCCGTCAGCACATGGGACGCCTGCTCCGTCAGCACATGGGACGCCTGCGCCGTCAGCACATGGGACGCCTGCTCCGTCAGCACATGGGACGCCTGCTCCGTCAGCACATGGGACGCCTGCTCCGTCAGCACATGGGACGCCTGCGCCGTCAGCACATGGGACGCCTGCGCCGTCAGCACATGGGACGCCTGCTCCGTCAGCACATGGGACGCCTGCGCCGTCAGCACATGGGACGCCTGCTCCGTCAGCACATGGGACGCCTGCTCCGTCAGCACATGGGACGCCTGCGCCGTCAGCACATGGGACGCCTGCTCCGTCAGCACATGGGACGCCTGCTCCGTCAGCACATGGGACGCCTGCTCCGTCAGCACATGGGACGCCTGCGCCGTCAGCACATGGGACGCCTGCGTCTATTTATTAGCAGCGTTTGACAACTATTACAAGCACAAAATCCTGTGCAGAAAAAAGAAAAGGATGAGATGCCGGATTATCAGGTTGTGGATGAGAGGAGATGTCAGACTGACCTGTAGATGGGAGATCTGTAATGTGCCGTTATCCAGCACGCTGATCCGGGGGTCACTGCCCCCAAGTCTCTGTCCGTCTTTCAGCCAATGAGTGCTGGGCAGGGGGTTCCCGGTCACATGACACTGCATCTGAACAGCCGAGTCCGCAGCCAAGGTTTGGTTGGAGGGTCCGCGGCGGATTATTGGCGGAACTCGATCCGACGTGGCTGAAAACATAGAAAATAAAGTCACCCAGCTTTTCCCAGACCCTGCATACCCCACTAATACAGTTATATCCCCAGTTACTATACTGCAGGGAGTCAGGCCCTGAATGAGCTGCAATGGTATAATGTACACCGTCACTCAGCTTTCCCTATGTATATGTGGCTGCACCCCCATCTCCATAAGGGGTGATGAACCGTGTAAAATTTGTATGGGGGACAAGTAGCCGTCACCCAGATTTCCCAAATAACACCGTCTGCAGAAAAGCTTTGTACAGGGTGAGATATCAATTCCTGGTTCTCACTGATTAATATCTGCTCACTCAGCGAAATAAACACCGAGGAGACGTCGCGATCAATGATTAATCAACGATCTGTTATACGACAAGCGACGGCCCCAGGAATCTCCGTTAATGGTGTTGGTTTAACAAACTGTCCGTGAAGCCGCCCTGATCTACAGCCGGGGAGGAGGACTCATCCATCAGCGCTTTCTCTGCCACCTAATGAAATCGTCTTCCGTGGGCAATAATTAATTAATTACTTTCTGAGACTTATCGGCAATTGTGGGAAACAAGAAGAAACATTCTCATTTTATCGTATGCTCTACTTTGTAGAAACTTGAATAGTGATCGGGGTGCAGCGACAAAGTGAAGAGTGATCGGGGTGCGGCGGCAAAGTGAAGAGTGATCGGGGTACGGCGGCAAAGTGAAGAGTGATCGGGGTGCGGCGGCAAAGTGAAGAGTGATCGGGGTGCGGCGGCAAAGTGAAGAGTGATCGGGGTACGGCGGCAAAGTGAAGAGTGATCGGGGTACGGCGGCAAAGTGAAGAGTGATCGGGGTACGGCAATGAAGTGAAGAGTGATCGGGGTGCGGCGGCAAAGTGAAGAGTGATCGGGGTGCGGCGGCAAAGTGAAGAGTGATCGGGGTGTGGCGGCAAAGTGAAGAGTGATCGGGGTGCGGCGGCAAAGTGAATAGTGATCGGGGTGCGGCGACAAAGTGAATAGTGATCAGGGTGCGGCGGCAAAGTGAAGAGTGATCGGGGTACGGCAATGAAGTGAAGAGTGATCGGGGTGCGGCGGCAAAGTGAAGAGTGATCGGGGTGTGGCGGCAAAGTGAAGAGTGATCGGGGTGCGGCGGCAAAGTGAATAGTGATCGGGGTGCGGCGACAAAGTGAATAGTGATCAGGGTGCGGCGGCAAAGTGAAGAGTGATCGGGGTACGGCAGCAAAGTGAAGAGTGATCGAGGTGCAGCAATGAAGTGAAGAGTGATCGGGGTGCGGCGGCAAGGTGAAGAGTGATCGGGGTGCAGCGACAAAGTGAATAGTGATCTGGGTGCGGCGGCAAAGTGAAGAGTGATCGGGGTGCGGCGGCAAAGTGAAGAGTGATCGGGGTGCGGCGACAAAGTGAATAGTGATCAGGGTGCGGCGGCAAAGTGAAGAGTGATCGGGGTACGGCAGCAAAGTGAAGAGTGATCGAGGTGCAGCAATGAAGTGAAGAGTGATCGGGGTGCGGCGGCAAAGTGAAGAGTGATCGGGGTGCGGCGACAAAGTGAATAGTGATCAGGGTGCGGCGGCAAAGTGAAGAGTGATCGGGGTACGGCAGCAAAGTGAAGAGTGATCGAGGTGCAGCAATGAAGTGAAGAGTGATCGGGGTGCGGCGGCAAGGTGAAGAGTGATCGGGGTGCGGCGGCAAAGTGAAGAGTGATCGGGGTGTGGCGGCAAAGTGAAGAGTGATCGGGGTGCGGCGGCAAAGTGAATAGTGATCAGGGTGCGGCGGCAAAGTGAAGAGTGATCGGGGTACGGCAGCAAAGTGAAGAGTGATCGAGGTGCAGCAATGAAGTGAAGAGTGATCGGGGTGCGGCGGCAAGGTGAAGAGTGATCGGGGTGCAGCGACAAAGTGAATAGTGATCTGGGTGCGGCGGCAAAGTGAAGAGTGATCGGGGTGCGGCGGCAAAGTGAAGAGTGATCGGGGTGCGGCGGCAAAGTGAAGAGTGATCGGGGTGCGGCGGCAAAGTGAAGAGTGATCGGGGTGCGGCGGCAAATGGAAGAGTGATCGGGGTGCGGCGGCAAAGTGAAGAGTGATCGGGGTGCGGCGGCAAAGTGAAGAGTGATCGGGGTGCGGCAGCAAAGTGAAGAGTGATCGGGGTGCGGCGGCAAAGTGAAGAGTGATCGGGGTGCGGCGGCAAAGTGAATAGTGATCAGGGTGCGGCGGCAAAGTGAAGAGTGATCGGGGTGCGGCGGCAAAGTGAAGAGTGATCGAGGTGCAGCAATGAAGTGAAGAGTGATCGGGTGCACAATAGGGTTACGTACACCTGGATCTTTCATCAGTATACTGCCTGTGTATGATGCGTATTGTGGATCTTATGGGGACTGTTCACATTGATATATAAAATATCCATTTATTTAATTGGATGTGGATAGAAAGCGAAAGAGCCTGGGTCACAGGACCCTTCTCTGGGTGCTCCCGCCGTAGCCCGTCCGGCGCCGGTACAGTCTGAGAAGCCAAAACAATGACCTGTAAATATCCTGTCCGGCTGGTAAATGACACCACATACGAGGCCGCCCATCGCCGATTCTGCCTTCGGGCTGCAATTGTTTTGTGCTCATTATCCACCATCCAGTAATCCATCCCGCCCTGGCGCCAGCGCCACTCCAGATCCGTATATCTGAGCGCCTGTCCCCCGGAGCGCTATACTGATAGCGAATAGCGGAATAGTCTTATTGAGCGGACATGAAGCGAGGAGGACACAAATTGCTGCGCTGACACAAAACACCGACATCCTGAGCTTTGTTACACCGGACGCACATTATAGATGAGGGTTACACCGCCGTGTAGACAGGGTAAATGTCCCGCGGCTCCTGCTGACAGCCGGCACCTTTCATGCACAGCGACAACCTCCAGCGCAGGGGAATACAATATCCCCCAGCCAGCGACTATAAGAAGCAAGGCTACGACTCGTGTGGAAATGGCTTTGGGGTCATTGCCCTGACTTATAGGACTTGGGGACCCTCGCAACCACTTCAGGAGAAGGGGGCACCATAAAATGTAACACTACTGATGAACGTCCGTCCTCGTTACTATCACCCCCTAGAGACGTCCTCTCCCATCTTACCATCCTCCACCTCCAGGAGAGCCTTGGCCAGGATGCTTCCGGCCACACTGATGGCCTGGCACATGTAGTAGCCGGAGTCTCCCGTCTGGACGTCTATTATGGTCAGTTCTCCACTGGGGGAGACAGAGAAGCGTCCTACGGTCTGAGGGGGCTGGCTGGGGAAGAGCAGGATCTGGAAGAGAAGAGGAGACATTTATGTGCAATGTAGAAGAAGCTGGATGAGCATGAAGCCGGCAGACGTGTGGGGGCCGCACAGCCGGACCCCACGACCTCAGCCGTGACTTATGTATCTGGAGCAGCTTTATCTAATGACCCATCCATTATTTATAGCAACTTAATCTGCAGTTTGTGCTTCTTCCCCCCTCCTGGGTCTTGTAAAAGCCGCTGCCGGGGAAGAGACATTTTACTTTATATTTCCTACAGTCCGTATTGTGGAACGAGGCGTAAATTCTGGGAGCCATTAATAAGGGGGACAGACGTTTCCCTCCACCTAGACAGACAGCATCGGTTTTCTAAATCACTAATATAGGTTAAAAAAAAAAGACTCCGGTCCATTAAGGCCAAACTTCCTCTACCTGCTATACATTGTCTGTCGCTGGATTATTTATTACCCACAATGCCATTTGTTGTGAGAAGCCTCGGAGCCGTCTATAGGTCATAGTGTCGGCCATTACTGCCTCTTGTGGTCAGCATTCCACAGTCCCCCTGCTCTGACTGTAAAGAACCCTTTCCTGTTTAGGTGCCGGAATCGCCTTTCTTCCATCCGTAATGAGTCCCCCTGGTCCTTAGTATGGTCTGTGGAAGGAATAAGGCCCCCTGGTCCTCAGTATGGTCTGCGGAAGGAATAAGTCCCTCTGGTCCTTAGTATGGTCTGCGGAAGGAATAAGTCCCTCTGGTCCTTAGTATGGTCTGTGGAAGGAATAAGTCCCTCTGGTCCTTAGTATGGTCTGTGGAAGGAATAAGTCCCCCTGGTCCTTAGTATGGTCTGTGGAAGGAATAAGTCCCCCTGGTCCATAGTATGGTCTGTGGAAGGAATAAGTCCCTCTGGTCCTTAGTATTGTCTGTGGAAGGAATAAGTTCCCCTGGTCCTTAGTATGGTCTATGGAAGGAAGAAGTCCCTCTGGTCCTTAGTATGGTCTGTGCAAGGAATAAGTCCCTCTCGTCCTTAGTATGGTCTGTGGAAGGAATAAGTCCCCCTGGTCCTTAGTATGGTCTGTGGAAGGAATAAGTCCCCCTGGTCCTTAGTATGGTCTGTGGAAGGAATAAGTCCCCCTGGTCCTTAGTATGGTCTGTGGAAGGAATAAGTCCCCCTGGTCCTTAGTATGGTCTGTGGAAGGAATAAGTCCCCCTGGTCCTTAGTATGGTCTGTGGAAGGAATAAGTCCCTCTGGCCCTTAGTATGGTCTGTGGAAGGAATAAGTCCCCCTGGTCCTTAGTATGGTCTGTGGAAGGAATAAGTCCCCCTGGTCCTTAGTATGGTCTGTGGAAGGAATAAGTCCCCCTGGTCCTTAGTATGGTCTGTGGAAGGAATAAGTCCCCCTGGTCCTTAGTATGGTCTGTGGAAGGAATAAGTCCCTCTGGTCCTTAGTATGGTCTGTGGAAGGAATAAGTCCCCCTGGTCCTTAGTATGGTCTGTGGAAGGAATAAGTCCCCCTGGTCCTTAGTATGGTATGTGGAAGGAATAAGTCCCCCTGGTCCTTAGTATGGTCTGTGGAAGGAATAAGTCCCCCTGGTCCTTAGTATGGTCTGTGGAAGGAATAAGTCCCCCTGGTCCTTAGTATGGTCTGTGGCAGGAATAAGTTCCCCTGGTCCTTAGTATGGTCTGTGGAAGGAATAAGTCCCTCTGGTCCTTAGTATGGTCTGTGGAAGGAATAAGTCCCCCTGGTCCTTAGTATGGTCTGTGGAAGGAATAAGTCCCCCTGGTCCTTAGTATGGTCTGTGGAAGGAATAAGTCCCCCTGGTCGTTAGTATGGTCTGTGGAAGGAATAAGTCCCCCTGGTCCTTAGTATGGTCTGTGGAAGGAATAAGTCCCCCTGATCCTTAGTATGGTCTGTGGAAGGAATAAGTCCCTCTGGTCCTTAGTATGGTCTGTGGAAGGAATAAGTCCCCCTGGTCCTTAGTATGGTCTGTGGAAGGAATAAGTCCCCCTGGTCCTTAGTATGGTCTGTGGAAGGAATAAGCCCCCCTGGTCCTTAGTATGGTCTGTGGAAGGAATAAGTCCCTCTGGTCCTTAGTATGGTCTGTGGAAGGAATAAGTCCCTCTGGTCCTTAGTATGGTCTGTGGAAAGAATAAGTCCCCCTGGTCCTTAGTATGGTCTGTGGAAGGAATAAGTCCCCCTGGTCCTTAGTATGGTCTGTGGAAGGAATAAGTCCCCCTGGTCCTTAGTATGGTCTGTGGAAGGAATAAGTCCCCCTGGTCCTTAGTATGGTCTGTGGAAGGAATAAGTCCCCCTGGTCCTTAGTATGGTCTGTGGAAGGAATAAGTCCCCCTGGTCCTTAGTATGGTCTGTGGAAGGAATAAGTCCCTCTGGTCCTTAGTATGGTCTGTGGAAGGAATAAGTCCCCCTGGTCCTTAGTATGGTCTGTGGAAGGAATAAGTCCCCCTGGTCCTTAGTATGGTCTGTGGAAGGAATAAGTCCCCCTGGTCCTTAGTATGGTCTGTGGAAGGAATAAGTCCCTCTGGTCCTTAGTATGGTCTGTGGAAGGAATAAGTCCCCCTGGTCCTTAGTATGGTCTGTGGAAGGAATAAGTCCCCCTGGTCCTTAGTATGGTCTGTGGAAGGAATAAGTCCCCCTGGTCCTTAGTATGGTCTGTGGAAGGAATAAGTCCCCCTGGTCCTTAGTATGGTCTGTGGAAGGAATAAGTCCCCCTGGTCCTTAGTATGGTCTGTGGCAGGAATAAGTTCCCCTGGTCCTTAGTATGGTCTGTGGAAGGAATAAGTCCCTCTGGTCCTTAGTATGGTCTGTGGAAGGAATAAGTCCCCCTGGTCCTTAGTATGGTCTGTGGAAGGAATAAGTCCCCCTGGTCCTTAGTATGGTCTGTGGAAGGAATAAGTCCCCCTGGTCGTTAGTATGGTCTGTGGAAGGAATAAGTCCCCCTGGTCCTTAGTATGGTCTGTGGAAGGAATAAGTCCCTCTGGTCCTTAGTATGGTCTGTGGAAGGAATAAGTCCCCCTGGTCCTTAGTATGGTCTGTGGAAGGAATAAGTCCCCCTGGTCCTTAGTATGGTCTGTGGAAGGAATAAGTCCCCCTGGTCCTTAGTATGGTCTGTGGAAGGAATAAGTCCCCCTGGTCCTTAGTATGGTCTGTGGAAGGAATAAGTCCCTCTGGTCCTTAGTATGGTCTGTGGAAGGAATAAGTCCCCCTGGTCCTTAGTATGGTCTGTGGAAGGAATAAGTCCCCCTGGTCCTTAGTATGGTCTGTGGAAGGAATAAGTCCCCCTGGTCCTTAGTATGGTCTGTGGAAGGAATAAGTCCCCCTGGTCCTTAGTATGGTCTGTGGAAGGAATAAGTCCCCCTGGTCCTTAGTATGGTCTGTGGAAGGAATAAGTCCCCCTGGTCCTTAGTATGGTCTGTGGAAGGAATAAGTCCCCCTGGTCCTTAGTATGGTCTGTGGAAGGAATAAGTCCCCCTGGTCCTTAGTATGGTCTGTGGAAGGAATAAGTCCCCCTGGTCGTTAGTATGGTCTGTGGAAGGAATAAGTCCCCCTGGTCCTTAGTATGGTCTGTGGAAGGAATAAGTCCCTCTGGTCCTTAGTATGGTCTGTGGAAGGAATAAGTCCCCCTGGTCCTTAGTATGGTCTGTGGAAGGAATAAGTCCCCCTGGTCCTTAGTATGGTCTGTGGAAGGAATAAGTCCCCCTGGTCCTTAGTATGGTCTGTGGAAGGAATAAGTCCCCCTGGTCCTTAGTATGGTCTGTGGAAGGAATAAGTCCCTCTGGTCCTTAGTATGGTCTGTGGAAGGAATAAGTCCCCCTGGTCCTTAGTATGGTCTGTGGAAGGAATAAGTCCCCCTGGTCCTTAGTATGGTCTGTGGAAGGAATAAGTCCCCCTGGTCCTTAGTATGGTCTGTGGAAGGAAT
Organism: Phyllobates terribilis; assembly: GCF_046119375.1. Classification (NCBI taxonomy): domain Eukaryota; kingdom Metazoa; phylum Chordata; class Amphibia; order Anura; family Dendrobatidae; genus Phyllobates; species Phyllobates terribilis. The sequence goes on from NW_027362772.1 coordinate 308,342,587, forward strand.
AAGTCCCCCTGGTCCTTAGTATGGTCTGTGGAAGGAATAAGTCCCCCTGGTCCTTAGTATGGTCTGTGGAAGGAATAAGTCCCCCTGGTCCTTAGTATGGTCTGTGGAAGGAATAAGTCCCTCTGGTCCTTAGTATGGTCTGTGGAAGGAATAAGTCCCCCTGGTCCTTAGTATGGTCTGTGGAAGGAATAAGTCCCTCTGGTCCTTAGTATGGTCTGTGGAAGGAATAAGTCCCCCTGGTCCTTAGTATGGTCTGTGGAAAGAATAAGTCCCCCTGGTCCTTAGTATGGTCTGTGGAAGGAATAAGTCCCCCTGGTCCTTAGTATGGTCTGTGGAAGGAATAAGTCCTGTGCCGTCCTCTGTACTGATCACACCGTATATTTGGAGACGTAGTCTACTAGTGCCCACATGTGAGCAGCCCCCTTTATGGAGCGTGGCCGGTCTGTGCTGATACTCAGTGGCAGAATATGCAACGCAAGCGAATTAGAAAAACCATAAAAGGTGCATTCACTGCCGCAGTATCAGGCGGGCCGCACTCAGACATTGACCACGTCACACCTGCACCCTCCTCTCGCCTGGGGCCTGTTCACACAATGCATCCATGGTGATTTTTTTTTTTTTTGCAACTTAAAAAAAAAAAAAATTGTGCCAAAAATAAAAAAAAGCGCCACAACTACACCATGTGAACGCACCCGACCCCTATTGTTTTTCTATATAGCAGGAGAGAGACTTTAGATTAGATTATCTGTCGTTACATGGGACTGCAGGAAAATCTTTTATTACAGTAGTTGTTTTTTCTGGACCACCGAGGCCTCGCCCCACATTATCGGTGCCCTCCTGGGTCCATCACAGGAGCAGATGGGTGCCGCCAGGACTTCTCCTGGATACACAAGGTTGTCTCTTCCCGGCTGTTTACTTAAAGGGACCTCAGCGTAAAGGCGCATTCCTCAGGGTCCCGGACCCCTCTCCCCCAGACTCTTCCCCGGTTTATGTGTCTCTCAGTCTGTTTATTTGTTCTGGTAATGGGCCTATTAATGGCAAAGTCATTACTCCTCAGGGGGATGGGACACGTCAGCGAGGTATCTGGTGGGCAATGATGAGAGTCATTATACATTTCTCATAATCTCTACTGTGAGGTTTTCAACATTTCCATTAAAAAAAGATTAAAAAAAATCCCTTTAATCCAGCATCCGGTAATTCATAGAGTCTACTAGTCCAATAATCCAGAATCTATCCAGGATCTACAGGAATCCCATCGTAAAATCGAAAAAAAATTTAAAGAAAATTCAGAAGCCAAAATGGTCTACATCCTCTAATCTGGCATTTGATAATCCAGAACCTCTCCTAATCTGAGAATTGAAGGATAATCTGGGATTTCAAGAGCAAAAGCAGAAACGAATCAGAACGACAGGTGATGGCGGCAGATTTTAGGATTCGGTTCCTGGATCTTTCTGGATCTTTTCCACTATTATATTTTACCTACTGCGAGCGTCCAGTAATCCACAACATTCCATAATCTGGAGTCTCAGAAAAACCAGAGAAATAATTAATCGCGCCGATCTTCCCTGAAGAAACGTATTTGAAACATTTTGAGAATTTTTGGTAAACTGCTAAATCTCGGCCGCCGTCCACATCGATGTTATCTGTGCGGTTAAAAGGTCAGGAGACAGTAAACTGGCCCGACGTGACCGGGCAACGTGACCGGCGGGGTAAAGGCTCCAGCGCCTACACGACCTCTGCGGGGTAAAGGCTCCAGCGCCTACACGACCTCTGCGGGGTAAAGGCTCCAGCGCCTACACGACCTCTGCGGGGTAAAGGCTCCAGCGCCTACACGACCTCTGCGGGGTAAAGGCTCCAGAGCCTACACGACATCTGCGGGGTGAAGGCTCCAGCGCCTACACGACCTCTGCGGGGTAAAGGCTCCAGCGCCTACACGACCTCTGCGGGGTAAAGGCTCCAGCGCCTACACGACCTCTGCGGGGTAAAGGCTTCAGCGCCTACACGACCTCTGCGGGGTAAAGGCTCCAGCGCCTACACGACCTCTGCGGGGTAAAGGCTCCAGCGCCTACACGACCTCTGCGGGGTAAAGGCTCCAGCGCCTACGCGACCTCTGCGGGGTAAAGGCTCCAGCGCCTACGCGACCTCTGCGGGGTAAAGGCTCCAGCGCCTACACGACCTCTGCGGGGTAAAGGCTCCAGCGCCTACACGACCTCTGCGGGGTAAAGGCTCCAGCGCCTACACGACCTCTGCGGGGTAAAGGCTTCAGCGCCTACACGACCTCTGCGGGGTAAAGGCTCCAGCGCCTACACGACCTCTGCGGGGTAAAGGCTCCAGCGCCTACACGACCTCTGCAGGGTAAAGGCTCCAGCGCCTACACGACCTCTGCGGGGTAAAGGCTTCAGCGCCTACACGACCTCTGCGGGGTAAAGGCTCCAGCGCCTACACGACCTCTGCGGGGTAAAGGCTTCAGCGCCTACACGACCTCTGCAGGGTAAAGGCTCCAGCGCCTACACGACCTCTGCGGGGTAAAGGCTCCAGCGCCTACACGACCTCTGCGGGGTAAAGGCTTCAGCGCCTACACGACCTCTGCGGGGTAAAGGCTCCAGCGCCTACACGACCTCTGCGGGGTAAAGGCTCCGCGGGTCACATTTTCTCTGTAAACACTTCAATATAGTCACTTCTTGGGTGGTTAATCTCTGACCTGACCGACGAGTCACCTTCTCCAATGACACCACATTAAAGGGTCCCATTGTCTACAAGTGCAGAGGATAAAGGACGGGCAGTCCAAATCCAAACCTGATCCTTCTGTTTTCACAAGAGATAAGATGCCACAGAGGAGTCTGGAGGAAAAGGACAGGAGTCTGGAGGAGGAGCACAGAGGAGTCTGGAGGAGGAGGAGGAGAGAGGAGTCTGGAGGGAGAGAAGGAGGATAGAGGAGTCTGGAGGAGGAGGAGGAGGAGGACAGAGGAGTCTGGAGGAGGAGGACAGAGGAGTCTGGAGGAGGAAGAAGGACAGAGGAGTCTGGAGGAGGAGGAAGAAGGACAGAGGAGTCTGGAGGAGGAGGAAGGAGGACAGAGCAGTCTGGAGGAGGAGGAAGGAGGACAGAGGAGTCTGGAGGGGGAGGAGGAGGAGGAAAGAGGAGTTTGGAGGGGGAGGAGGAGGAGGAGGAAAGAGGAGTCTTGAGGGGGAGGAGGAGGAGGAAAGAGGAGTCTGGAGGGGGAGGAGGAGGAGGACAGAGGAGTCTTGAGGGGGAGAAGGAGGACGACAGAGGAGTCTGGAGGGGGAGGAGGAGGACGACAGAGGAGTCTGGAGGAGGAGGAAGAAGGACAGAGGAGTCTGGAGGAGAAAGAAGGACAGAGGAGTCTGGAGGGGGAGGAGGAGGACAGAGGAGTCTGGAGGGGGAGGAGGACAGAGGAGTCTGGAGGGGGAGGAGGACAGAGGAGTCTGGAGGGGGAGGAGGACAGAGGAGTCTGGAGGAGGAGGAGGACAGAGGAGTCTGGAGGAGGAGGAGGACAGAGGAGTCTGGAGGAGGAGGAGGACAGAGGAGTCTGGAGGAGGAGGAGGACAGAGGAGTCTGGAGGAAGAGGAGGAGGACAGAGGAGTCTGGAGGAAGAGGAGGAGGACAGAGGAGTCTGGAGGAAGAGGAGGAGGACAGAGGAATCTGGAGGAAGAGGAGGAGGACAGAGGAGTCTGGAGGAAGAGGAGGAGGACAGAGGAGTCTGGAGGAAGAGGAGGAGGACAGAGGAGTCTGGAGGAAGAGGAGGAGGACAGAGGAGTCTGGAGGAAGAGGAGGAGGACAGAGGAGTCTGGAGGAAGAAGAGGAGGACAGAGGAGTCTGGAGGAAGAGGAGGAGGACAGAGGAGTCTGGAGGAAGAGGAGGAGGACAGAGGAGTCTGGAGGAAGAGGAGGAGGACAGAGGAGTCTGGAGGAAGAGGAGGAGGAGGACAGAGGAGTCTGGAGGAGGAAGAGGAGGAGGACAGAGGAGTCTGGAGGAGGAGGAGGAGAGACAGAGGAGTCTGGAGGAGGAGGAGAGACAGAGGAGTCTGGAGGAGGAGGAGAGACAGAGTAGTCTGGAGGAGGAGGAGGGACAGAGGAGTCTGGAGGAGGAGGAGGGACAGAGGAGTCTGGAGGAGGAACAGAGAAGTCTGGAGGGAGAGGAGGAGGACAGAGGAGTGTGGAGTTGGAGGGAGAGGAGGAGGACAGAGGAGTCTGGAGGGAGAGGAGGTTGCTTAAGATAGGTGACACTTCTGCAGTTGACACCATTACAGCACTGCTTACCTGGCTGCCTTCTTTCTGCCAAAACACAGCGGGCGGTGGGTTCCCTTTGGTCTCACACTGAAAGGTCACCGTGCGCCCCTGGACAACGATCTGGTCTCGGGGTCGGGTCACTAGCTGAGGGGGAACTGAAATGAGAAAGACGTAAGAGGAGAACTAAAGTGTATCTCAGCCGCATATACAGATGAGCAAGTAAACAGTCAGTATCACACAGGATAGGATTAGATACACGGCTCAGCAGACAGTATCACACAGGAGAGGATTAGATACACGGCTCAGCAGATAGTATCACACAGGATAGGATTAGATACACGGCTCAGCAGACAGTATCACACAGGATAGGATTAGATACACGGCTCAGCAGACAGTATCACACAGGATAGGATTAGATACACAGCTCAGCAGATAGTATAACACAGGAGAGGATTAGATACACGGCTCAGCAGACAGTATCACACAGGAAAGGATTAGATACACAGCTCAGCAGACAGTATCACACAGGATAGGATTAGATACACAGCTCAGCAGACAGTATCACACAGGATAGGATTAGATACACGGCTCAGCAGATAGTATAACACAGGAGAGGATTAGATACACGGCTCAGCAGACAGTATCACACAGGAGAGGATTAGATACACGGCTCAGCAGACAGTATCACACAGGATAGGATTAGATACACGGCTCAGCAGACAGTATCACACAGGATAGGATTAGATACACAGCTCAGCAGACAGTATCACACAGGAGAGGATTAGATACACAGCTCAGCAGACAGTATCACACAGGAGAGGATTAGATACACGGCTCAGCAGACAGTATCACACAGGATAGGATTAGATACACGGCTCAGCAGACAGTATCACACAGGAGAGGATTAGATACACGGCTCAGCAGACAGTATCACACAGGAAAGGATTAGATACACAGCTCAGCAGACAGTATCACACAGGATAGGATTAGATACACAGCTCAGCAGACAGTATCACACAGGATAGGATTAGATACACGGCTCAGCAGATAGTATAACACAGGAGAGGATTAGATACACGGCTCAGCAGACAGTATCACACAGGAGAGGATTAGATACACGGCTCAGCAGACAGTATCACACAGGAGAGGATTAGATACACGGCTCAGCAGACAGTATCACACAGGATAGGATTAGATACACAGCTCAGCAGACAGTATCACACAGGAAAGGATTAGATACACGGCTCAGCAGACAGTATCACACAGGAAAGGATTAGATACACGGCTCAGCAGACAGTATCACACAGGAGAGGATTAGATACAGGGCTCAGCAGACAGTATCACACAGGAGAGGATTAGATACACAGTTCATCAGACAGTATCACACAGGATAGGATTAGATACACGGCTCAGCAGACAGTATCACACAGGAAAGGATTAGATACACAGCTCAGCAGACAGTATCACACAGGAAAGGATTAGATACACGGCTCAGCAGACAGTATCACACAGGAGAGGATTAGATACACGGCTCAGCAGACAGTATCACACAGGAGAGGATTAGATACACAGCTCAGCAGACAGTATCACACAGGAAAGGATTAGATACACAGCTCAGCAGACAGTATCACACAGGAAAGGATTAGATACACGGCTCAGCAGACAGTATCACACAGGAAAGGATTAGATACACAGCTCAGCAGACAGTATCACACAGGAGAGGATTAGATACACGGCTCAGCAGACAGTATCACACAGGAGAGGATTAGATACACGGCTCAGCAGACAGTATCACACAGGATAGGATTAGATACACGGCTCAGCAGACAGTATCACACAGGATAGGATTAGATACACAGCTCAGCAGACAGTATCACACAGGAGAGGATTAGATACACAGCTCAGCAGACAGTATCACACAGGAGAGGATTAGATACACGGCTCAGCAGACAGTATCACACAGGATAGGATTAGATACACGGCTCAGCAGACAGTATCACACAGGAGAGGATTAGATACACGGCTCAGCAGACAGTATCACACAGGAAAGGATTAGATACACGGCTCAGCAGACAGTATCACACAGGAAAGGATTAGATACACAGCTCAGCAGACAGTATCACACAGGATAGGATTAGATACACGGCTCAGCAGACAGTATCACACAGGATAGGATTAGATACACGGCTCAGCAGACAGTATCACACAGGATATGATTAGATACACCATCAAGGAGACGGTATCACACAGGATAGGATTAGATACACATTTTAACAGGCAGTATCACACAGTAAGGTATAGCTGTGCCGAATACAGTATCACATGTGATCGGTTTAGATACGACTGTTTGGCATATAATATCATACAAGGCAGGCTTAGATACACTGGCTGGGATGCACGCTACCCTTGGAGAATATTGTGCAGCTCTCGGTCATTTCATGGCTGCAGATCTCTGTCTAATGAACACGAGAATTGATCTGCCAGGTATTGATTATCTGTGTTTGCGGCTCCATGATGGCCGGGGGCGGGGGGCAGTGGGCGGCGCGGGGGGACGGCGCGGGGTGATGGGAACCCATCCTGACAAGTGATGTTCATCCCGGGAACCCAACACTGAACATCGGATATTTTATGGCCAATTCTCTGCTCTTGCCCAGTGATGGGGGATCATTCATGACAATCATGATGGTTTACACTGTATCACTTTACGCCCAGAGATACATGATGCAGTGTAAAGAATGGTGGCTAATAATCGCGTCCCATACACCAGGATGTGAGCGTGTCCCCCCGCCGATGTATGGATGCAATACATGAAATCTTAATCATCCCCTGCTTTATGCTCATGTTCGGTCATAAGCCCCAACAAGCTCCGCTGCGTCTGTGGCTTCGCCATTGGTCAGGATGACGCGGGGGGCTTCATCATTCATTTTCTGATTACGTGGAAACCCAAATCCTGATAAACTTTCACTTTGCTTCTAAGAATTCACAGGTGATTAATACGGCGACATCAGGACGGCGCCCTCGGCTCCGCTCATCAGAGGCCGCAGCCACACGGGTTGTGACACGGCGACCTCGAGTGTTGCGGCTGATAAGGGGCCCGGGCATGCAGCGCACCAGCTGCCGAGAACAGCAAAGAAATACCAATAATGGCCAGCTGTCATCCGCATGGAAATTATTATGTACAGATAAAATCCCCTCTGCCTCCTGTCAGTCTTTACTGCCACTTCGGCATTATATTCATGAACCAGAAAGCTCAGGATGAACATGTCCTGCCTCGATTGTAAGGGGGTCGTGTCTACTTTTCTGAATAAAAGGGCGAATGGGCATATGACTAGCTAGAGAAAACAGACAAATGGAGACCGACACCTAAATGGACCACCTGGAGCCCACCCACATGAAATGAGATGAAATGGATACTCACAGAATGGGCCGACTGGAGCGAGGTGAACACATGAAATAAAAGAAAGCATGAGATGAGTACACCGCGCGTGAAACACGGAGCTACAAACTATACACCGCTCCGTGGCGCGGCCAGCAGGTCGGGGGTTAATCTGATAATGATTCCTGCGATCCCACGATGTGGAGATCTTACCGTGGACGCTCAGGGAGCCCGAGGCCTCGGATTTGCCGACGCTATTCTCTGTGATACAGGTATACGTCCCCTCGTCCTCCGCCGTCACCCGGGAGATCCGCAGAGTGCTGTCGCTGCGAACCTCGTACCTGCAAACCACAGTCATCAGCTGCAACAATGTATCACGGCTCAGCGTAAAGTGACACATTACCGGGAACCCGTCACCTGATTCACGCTCCTCAACCCACGGGCGGCATGAATCCGAGCCGGGCTCCGACGTCTCAGAGAAAATACAATTAGAAGATCCGGCCGGGAACCATAGAGGGACGAGACCGGTCCAGTGTCCACCCAGCGCCGCCGCAGGTGATTGACAGGTCTGGTTAAGTGCACACATGGGTGAGACCTGTCAATCACCTGGAGCAGAGCAGGGAGAAGCCGACGGGGCAGGGCACGACTAGTCTCGTCTCTCCCTACGGTCCCTGACGAAGGACTAGTCTCGTCCCTCCCTACTGTCTCTGGCGCAGGACTAGTCTAGTCTCTCCCTACAGTCCCTGGCGCAGGACTAGTCTCGTCCCTCCCTACGGTCCCTGGCGCAGGACTAGTCTCGTCTCTCCCCACGGTCCCTGGCGCAGGACTAGTCTCGTCTCTCCCTACGGTCCCTGGCACAGGACTAGTCTCGTCTCTCCCTACGGTCCCTGGCACAGGAGTAGTCTGGTCTCTCCCTACGGTCCCTGACGAAGGACTAGTCTCGCCCCTCCCTACTGTCTCTGGCGCAGGACTAGTCTAGTCTCTCCCTACAGTCCCTGGCGCAGGACTAGTCTTGTCCCTCCCTACGGTCCCTGGCACAGGAGTAGTCTCAACCCCCCTTACTGTCCCTGGCGCAGGATTAGTCTCATTTCTCCCTACACTCCCTGACGCAGGACTAGTCTCGTCTCTCCCTACGGTCCCTGGCGCAGGACTAGTCTCGTCTCTCCCTACGGTCCCTGGCACAAGAGTAGTCTCGTCTCTCCCTACGGTCCCTGACGCAGAACTAGTCTCGTCTCTCCCTACGGTCCCTGGCACAGGAGTAGTCTCGTCCCTCCCTACGGTCCCTGACGCAGAACTAGTCTCGTCTCTCCCTACGGTCCCTGACGCAGAACTAGTCTCGTCTCTCCCTACGGTCCCTGACGCAGGACTAGTCTCGTCTCTCCCTACGGTCCCTGGCGCAGGACTAGTCTTGTCACTCCCTACGGTCCCTGGCACAGGAGTAGTCTCGTCTATCCCTACGGTCCCTGGCACAGGAGTAGTCTCGTCTCTCCCTACGGTCCCTGGCACAGGAGTAGTCTCGTCCCTCCCTACGGTCCCTGGCACAGGAGTAGTCTCGTCCCTCCCTATGGTCCCTGACGCAGGACTAGTCTTGTTTCTCCCTACGGTACTCTGACCTCCCATACCACCAGGGACTCTGACCACCCGCACCTCCAGCGACTCTGACCACCTGCACCTCCAGGGACGCTGACCGTCCACACCTCCAGCGATACTGACCGCCCGCACCTCCAGGTGACACTGAGCACCCATCTATTCTCTCCAGCTACAGCGGCTATTTAGCTCTGCTTAACTAGTGAACATGCATCCAGTCTCTTCAGTACTGCCCTGTCCCCTTGTCCATGCTTTACACTGCAGCTCTGCTCTATTTTGTGGACAGCTGTGATCAATGACTCCAGCTCTGCAGCAATGAATCTTGAAGTCTGTAACACGTTTCCCATCTCACTAATGACTTAATCTGCTGCTTTGTCCCCCATGCTTTACACCGCAGCGCGGGCTCATTGGGGCACAGTTCTGATCACTGACTGTAGCTCAGGCTCAAATGTCCTTGACAACTCTGAGAAAAAGACAATTAAATGTAGACTGCGAGAAGTGAGGCTCAATGTGGAGGGGCGATTCTAAAATATTGGGGGGCTGCAGATCTGAATAAAAGGTGTAGGTAATAAAATGGATGAATCAGTGCAGTTATAATCACCTTCCGCGGGGTAACTCCCCCTCTTCTTTCCGCCAGCGAGCGGTGGGCATGGGGTCTCCCTGAACCTCACACTGAAAGTCCACGACATCATCCGCTAAGACCACCTGGTTTATGGGTCTTCTCACAAACGTGGGACGCTCTGCGGGGAGAGTGTGGATAAGAAAACAGGTCGTAGCCCCCAGACTATAGAAATACGCGGCTTATTCCCGTGTGTATTAGTGCAGCACAAGAATGACTGGGCAGCGAGGGTTAATCAGAGGAGGAGGAGGACAGAGGAGTCTGGAGGAGGAGGACAGAGGAGTCTGGAGGAGGAGGACAGAGGAGTCTGGAGGAGGAGGACAGAGGAGTCTGGAGGAGGAGGACAGAGGAGTTATTCCCATCGGGAGCGGCAGGAATGTGATTTTCTCTCTTGTGGTTTAATCCTCAGGATAATTAGTCTCCGTTCTCCTCCCACAGAACAAATGTCTCTGGTTCTGCGCGATCTGCCGCCACTGACACTTCTCGCTCCGCCATTCCACACACTGGAACGTACCAAAGACCACCAGCTGCGCCGGCTCGCTGTCTCGCTCGCCCACCATATTGGTCGCCACACACACGTACATCCCTGCATCCGTTTTTCTGGTGTTGGAAATCATCAGTTTTCCTCCACGGATCTGAAATATAAAGATTAATGAGAAGCAGCAAAGAAACAAGTATCAAAAAAATCATCGCATGTATATAGTCCAGGCATCACGGCCCCTCGAGATCTCACCGTGATCCGCTCGTCCTTGTCACTGATGCGGACATTCTCCTTCTTCCAGGATATGGTGGGCTCCGGGTGGCCCCTGGGTGGGATGCACTCCATTACTGCAGGTTCTCCTGCTGCCACCACCACATCACTGGGAGCCTGGCGAAAGTCATCCCTCAGGACTGGGGAAAGAAAGACGCGTCATTATGGAAAGAGGCATCAGCGTCGTCACCCCCATCTATCAGAGGACCACCGATTACATGTACTGATACAGGACCCCCATCTATCAGAGGACCACCGATCACATGTACTGATACAGGACCCCCATCTATCAGAGGACCACCGATTACATGTACTGATACAGGACCCCCATCTATCAGAGGACCACCGATTCCATGTACTAATACAGGACCCCCATCTATCAGAGGACCACCGATTCCATGTACTAATACAGGACCCCCATCTATCAGAGGACCACCGATTCCATGTGCTAATACAGGACCCCCATCTATCAGAGGACCACCGATTCCATGTACTAATACAGGACCCCCATCTATCAGAGGACCACCGATTACATGTACTAATACAGGACCCCCATCTATCAGAGGACCACCGATTACATGTACTGATACAGGACCCCCATCTATCAGAGGACCACCGATTACATGTACTGATACAGGACCCCCATCTATCAGAGGACCACCGATTACATGTACTGATACAGGACCCCCATCTATCAGAGGACCACCGATTCCATGTACTAATACAGGACCCCCATCTATCAGAGGACCACCGATTCCATGTACTGATACAGGACCCCCATCTATCAGAGGACCACCGATTCCATGTACTAATACAGGACCCCCATCTATCAGAGGACCACCGATTCCATGTACTAATACAGGACCCCCATCTATCAGAGGACCACCGATTCCATGTACTAATACAGGACCCCCATCTATCAGAGGACCACCGATTCCATGTACTAATACAGGACCCCCATCTATCAGAGGACCACCGATTCCATGTACTAATACAGGACCCCCATCTATCAGAGGACCACCGATTCCATGTACTGATACAGGACCCCCATCTATCAGAGGACCACCGATTACATGTACTGATACAGGACCCCCATCTATCAGAGGACCACCGATTACATGTACTAATACAGGACCCCCATCTATCAGAGGACCACCGATTACATGTACTGATACAGGACCCCCATCTATCAGAGGACCACCGATCACATGTACTGATACAGGACCCCCATCTATCAGAGGACCACCGATTACATGTACTAATACAGGACCCCCATCTATCAGAGGACCACCGATTACATGTACTGATACAGGACCCCCATCTATCAGAGGACCACCGATTACATGTACTGATACAGGACCCCCATCTATCAGAGGACCACCGATTACATGTACTGATATAGGACCCCCATCTATCAGAGGACCACCGATTACATGTACTGATATAGGACCCCCATCTATCAGAGGACCATCGATTACATGTACTAATACAGGACCCCCATCTATCAGAGGACCACCGATTACATGTACTGATACAGGACCCCCATCTATCAGAGGACCATCGATTACATGTACTGATACAGGACCCCCATCTATCAGAGGACCACCGATTACATGTACTGATACAGGACCCCCATCTATCAGAGGACCATCGATTACATGTACTGATACAGGACCCCCATCTATCAGAGGACCACCGATTACATGTACTGATACAGGACCCCCATCTATCAGAGGACCACCGATTACATGTACTGATACAGGACCCCCATCTATCAGAGGACCACCGATTCCATGTACTAATACAGGACCCCCATCTATCAGAGGACCACCGATTACATGTACTTATACAGGACCCCCATCTATCAGAGGACCACCGATTACATGTACTGATACAGGACCCCCATCTATCAGAGGACCACCGATTACATGTACTGATACAGGACCCCCATCTATCAGAGGACCACCGATTACATGTACTCATACAGGACCCCCATCTATCAGAGGACCACCGATTACATGTACTGATACAGGACCCCCATCTATCAGAGGACCACCGATTACATGTACTGATACAGGACCCCCATCTATCAGAGGACCACCGATTACATGTACTGATACAGGGCCCCCATCTATCAGAGGACCATCGATTACATGTACTAATACAGGACCCCCATCTATCAGAGGACCACCGATTACATGTACTAATACAGGACCCCCATCTATCAGAGGACCATCGATTCCATGTACTAATACAGGACCCCTATCTATCAGAGGACCACTGATTACATGTACGGATACAGGACCCCTATCTATCAGAGGACCACCGATTACATGTACTGATACAGGACCCCCATCTATCAGAGGACCACCGATTACATGTACTGATACAGGACCCCTATCTATCAGAGGACCACCGATTACATGTACGGATACAGGACCCCTATCTATCAGAGGACCACCGATTACATGTACTGATACAGGGCCCCCATCTATCAGAGGACCACCGATTACATGTACTGATACAGGGCCCCCATCTATCAGAGGACCACCGATCACATGTACTGATACAGGGCCCCCATCTATCAGAGGACCACCGATTACATGTACTGATACAGGGCCCCCATCTATCAGAGGACCACCGATTACATGTACTGATACAGGACCCCTATCTATCAGAGGACCACCGATTACATGTACGGATACAGGACCCCTATCTATCAGAGGACCACCGATTACATGTACTGATACAGGGCCCCCATCTATCAGAGGACCACCGATTACATGTACTAATACAGGACCCCTATCTATCAGAGGACCACCGATTACATGTACTAATACAGGACCCCCATCTATCAGAGGACCACCGATTACATGTACTAATACAGGACCCCTATCTATCAGAGGACCACCGATTACATGTACGGATACAGGACCCCTATCTATCAGAGGACCACCGATTACATGTACTGATACAGGGCCCCCATCTATCAGAGGACCACCGATTACATGTACTGATACAGGGCCCCCATCTATCAGAGGACCACCGATTACATGTACTGATACAGGACCCCTATCTATCAGAGGACCACCGATTACATGTACGGATACAGGACCCCCATCTATCAGAGGACCACCGATTACATGTACTGATACAGGACCCCCATCTATCAGAGGACCACCGATTACATGTACTAATACAGGACCCCTATCTATCAGAGGACCACCGATTACATGTACTAATACAGGACCCCCATCTATCAGAGGACCACCGATTACATGTACTAATACAGGACCCCTATCTATCAGAGGACCACCGATTACATGTACGGATACAGGACCCCTATCTATCAGAGGACCACCGATTACATGTACTGATACAGGGCCCCCATCTATCAGAGGACCACCGATTACATGTACTGATACAGGGCCCCCATCTATCAGAGGACCACCGATTACATGTACTGATACAGGACCCCTATCTATCAGAGGACCACCGATTACATGTACGGATACAGGACCCCTATCTATCAGAGGACCACCGATTACATGTACTGATACAGGGCCCCCATCTATCAGAGGACCACCGATTACATGTACTGATACAGGACCCCTATCTATCAGAGGACCACCGATTACATGTACTGATACAGGGCCCCCATCTATCAGAGGACTATCGATTACATGTACTCATACAGGACCCCCATCTATCAGAGGACCACCGATTACATGTACTCATACAGGGCCCCCATCTATCAGAGGACCACCGATTACATGTACTCATACAGGGCCCCCATCTATCAGAGGACCACCGATTACATACAGCCAGGGCTGAAAGTGTTGGTATCCTTGATATTATTTCTCTCGGACAATTATCACGTCTGATCTGTTCACAAGACGCTTAATCATGGCTTAATCACGTACATTTTGGTAAATCGTAGTCTAGTTTTTTTATGTGGCACACACATTGCAAAGATCGAATCAACTTCTCCCCTTTTTATCTGGTTTCAGTTGTGATTTTCATATTGCCCCCAGGCTGTTACTTGCCAAAGGTGAGTTTGAACAAGCATCACTCGCTTGAAACAAACTTGCTTACCCACAATTTTGGAAAGGTGCCAACAATTTTGGGGTTTTGTGTGAAATTATGTCCAATTTGCCTTTTTTTTCTGTTTTTTTTTGTGTTGTTCTAATACACACAAAAGGAAATAAACCTGTGTAACTGCAATAATGAGAAATACTTCATTTTCTGAAACAATTTCAAGGGCGCCAACACTTTCGGCCATGACTGTATACTAACCCCGATGTAATGCCATCAGACACATAATAGCAGCCCTCTTTGGCATAGGAGTACCACCACTGCAATGAAGGTACTCCCACCTCTGAGTACCCCCTGGCACAGACGCTGTGACCCTTCCTATCTCCCCGCACACAGGCCCATCCGTCCCCCCATCCGTCATGGCCGCTGATAACTGATGATTTATTCCGGACTTGTGTTTGTTGAGGATTCTCCACAGTTTAGGAGAAGATTCATGACTTTCATTTAGGTGGTGACACTTTAGAAAAATCTTATTAATCAAGCCGGCGTCTTCTGGACAGATGTTAATTATTTAGCTGTACCCCCCCCCCCCCCCCTCACATCACTGTACCCTGATATAAGGGAGGCGGGGGAGGGTCGGATCACAGACGTCCCCCAGATGTCGCCCTCCCCGCGGCAGCCATATCCCTCAGAATTAGGACTTTTCTTCATACCATTAGTCTCTGACTGGTGACAATACCCAATGGTCGCCATTCTGGCGCTCTGAAGTGGTCACCCAGCTTTTCACACATCTTGATTACCATTATCCTCTAACATCAGAGAAAGGGGGTACAGACCCTTCTGCCACATAGGGGGACACCCAAAATGTCATGTGATGATTGGTATTAACCCATGACAACCTGCATGTAAGCGCTGGGACCGCCAGTTGTACAGTCTGCTCTCTCATATGACACAGGGGGGAGGAGGGGCAGAAGTCTGACAGACAGCAGTCCCATGTAAATCCTCACATGTTGCTTTGTGTTTGCAGTTAACAGATGCATTTTCATTAACTTTCATTGTCAGGAGAGGCGTCTGACCTCTGCCCCGTGCAGGGGACATCTGCCACACCGGGGGTCACATCCACCCCACGCCCAGGACTGGACCGGTCACCGCACATCTGTCTACAATCGTCTGACGGACAAATCATCCACATCACTTAGCTAATGAGTCGTCTGCAGCAGTCAGCACTGAACTATATTACCTCTGATGGCCGACACGATGACATGGGGGCGCTGACACTACTGCCTCATGGGAAGGAGGACCAGCAGGGGCTGCCACAAGTCAATGCTGCCAACGGGATCCCAACCTGTACTGGAGCCCCCCAGACAGTAAGGAGCCCCTCTGGTGGGAACAATCTCCTCACAGCTTCCTGATCCCAACTGGGACAGAACTGGGGGCCTTATTTCAGGGGCCCAGTGAGAGTCTCTTATCATGGGGAGATTGTCATCAGTCCACCCCCCACGGTGTAAGAAAAATCTCGGTGTCCAACTCCATTGTAGCAGATTTCCTGCCGGTGTCCCCCTCCAGTGTAGCAGATTTCCTGCCGGTGTCCCCCTCCAGTGTAGCAGATTTCCTGCCGGTGACCCCCCCAGTGTAGCAGATTTCCTGCCGGTGCCCCCCTCCAGTGTAGCAGATTTCCTGCCGGTGACCCCCCCCAGTGTAGCAGATTTCCTGCCGGTGTCCCCCTCCAGTGTAGCAGATTTCCTGCCGGTGACCCCCTCCAGTGTAGCAGATTTTCTGCCGGTGACCCCCTCCGGTGTAGCAGATTTCCTGCCGGTGTCCCCCTCCAGTGTAGCAGATTTACTGCCGGTGTCCCCCTCCATTGTAGCAGATTTCCTGCCGGTGTCCCCCTCCATTGTAGCAGATTTCCTGCCGGTGACCCCCTCCAGTGAAGCAGATTTCCTGCCGGTGTCCCCCTCCATTGTAGCAGATTTCCTGCCGGTGTCCCCCTCCAGTGTAGCAGATTTCCTGCCGGTGTCCCCCTCCAGTGTAGCAGATTTCCTGCCGGTGTCCCCCTCCAGTGTAGCAGATTTCCTGCCGGTGTCCCCCTCCATTGTAGCAGATTTCCTGCCGGAGTCCCCCTCCATTGTAGCAGATTTCCTGCTGGTGCCCCCCCTCCAGTGTAGCAGATTTCCTGCCGGTGTCCCCCTCCAGTGTAGCAGATTTCCTGCCGGAGTCCCCCTCCAGTGTAGCAGATTTCCTGCCGGTGTCCCCCTCCAGTGTAGCAGATTTCCTGCCGGTGTCCCCCTCCAGTGTAGCAGATTTCCTGCTGGTGCCCCCCCTCCAGTGTAGCAGATTTCCTGCCCGTGACCCCCCCCAGTGTAGCAGATTTCCTGCCGGTGACCCCCCCAGTGTAGCAGATTTCCTGCCGGTGTCCCCCCCCAGTGTAGCAGATTTCCTGCCGGTGACCCCCTCCAGTGTAGCAGATTTTCTGCCGGTGACCCCCTCCAGTGTAGCAGATTTTCTGCCGGTGACCCCCTCCAGTGTAGCAGATTTCCCACCAGTGTCTTCTTCAGTGTAGTAGATTTTGTCCCCTCGGTATAGCAGATTTCTTGTTGGTGCCCCCCTCTTTATCCCCCATTATAAAGCGCTCTCGTGCTATAATAATAAATTGAATTATTTAGGCCGCCGCCGTCACCATGAAGCAGATACGGCTTTGTGCCTACAATATAATTGTTCATTAAAACAAATGACGCCTTCTCCATCCGCAGACGCCACGCTGTCAAAGAGCAGGACCTCGAAAAAGTGATTAATAAGATTGTCGCCTTCCCGGCAAATTCCGTGCAAGTGAAATTTCATCGGCGTGACAGAGAAACATGAGTTTAATTCTGCGCATTAAGCGCTGAGGATCCGGATGAAGGACGCGCCGAGGAGTCCAATTAGGTTAATTGAAAGGATTGTACAGTCATGGCCAAAAGTTTTGAGAATGACACCAAAATGATATTTTCCCATGATCTGCTGGCCTCTGGTTTTTATTAGTGTTTGTCTGATGTTTCTATCACATACAGAAATATAATTGCAATCATATTATGAGTACCAATAGGTTATATTGACAGAATGAGTTAATGCAGCAAGTCAATATTTGCAGTGTTGCCCCTTCTTCTTCAAGACCTCTGTAATTCTCCCTGGCATGCTCTCAATCAACTTTTGGACCAAATCCTGACTGATAGCAGTCCATTCTTGCATAATCAATGCTTGCATTTTGCCAGAATTTGTTGGTTTTTGTTTGTCCACCCGTCTCTTGATGATTGACCACAAGTTCTCAATGGGATTAAGATCTGGGGAGTTTCCAGGCCATGGACCCAAAATCTCTATGTTTTGTTCCATGAGCCATTTAGTTATCACCTTTGCTTTATGGCAAGGTGCTCCATCATACTGGAAAAGGCATTGTTGGGCGCCAAACTGCTCTTGGACGGTTGGGAGAAGTTGCTCTTGGAGGACATTCTGGTACCATTCTTTATTCATGGCTGTGTTTTTAGGCAAGACTGTGAGTGAGCCGATTCCCTTGGCTGAGAAGCAACCCCACACATGAATGGTTTCAGGATGCTTTACAGTTGGCATGAGACAAGACTGGTGGTAGCGCTCACCTCTTCTTCTCCGAATAAGCTGTTTTCCAGATGTCCCAAACAATCGAAAAGGGGATTCATCAGAGAAAATGACTTTGCCCCAGTCCTCAGCAGTCCACTCCCTGTACCTTTTGCAGAATATCAGTCGGTCCCTGATGTTTTTTCTGGAGAGAAGTGGCTTCTTTGCTGCTCTCCTTGAAACCAGCCCTTGCTCAAAGAGTCTCCGCCTCACAGTGCGTGCAGAAGCACTCACACCAGCCTGCTGCCATTCCTGAGCAAGCTCGGCACTGCTGGTAGTCCCATCCCGCAGCTGAAACAGTTTTAAGATACGGTCCTGGCGCTTGCTGGTCTTTCTTGGGCGCCCTGGAGCCTTTTTGACAACAATGGAAGCTCTCTCCTTGAAGTTCTTGATGATGCGATAGATTGTTGACTGAGGCGCAATCTTTGTAGCTGCGATACTCTTCCCTGTTAGGCCATTTTTGTGCAGTGCAATGATGGCTGCACGTGTTTCTTTAGAGATAACCATGGTTAACTGAAGAGAAACAATGATACCAAGAACCAGCCTCCTTTTAAAGTGTCCAGTGATGTCATTCTTACGTAATCATGACTGATTGATCGCCAGCCCTGTCCTCATCAACACCCACACCTGTGTTAATGGATCAATCACTAAAACGATGTTAGCTGCTCTTTTTAAGGCAGGACTGCAATGATGTTGAAATGTGTTTTGGGGGTTAAAGTTCATTTTCTGGGCAAATATTGACTTTGCAAGTACAGTAATTGCTGTTAAGCTGATCACTCTTTGACATTCAGGAGTAGATGCAAATTGCCATTACAAAAATGAAGCAGTAAACTTTGGAAAAATTACTATTTGTCTCATTCTCAATACTTTTGGCCATGACTGTACTGGAGACGGCAGGGACGCAGCACCATTAAAGGGGATGTCCAGGATTAGAAAACGTAGCAGCTTTAACCAGCGCCACACCTGACCATGGGTGGTGTGTGGTGCTCCAGCTCAAACCATTCACTTTAAAGGGGTTTTTCGACAAAGTACATTTTAATCAATAGATCTTGGAATAATAATAATAATTTCCACAACTGAATGTGTTTAAAAAAATGTTCCTGTGCTGAGATAATCTTATAAATGTGCTCCTGCTGTGTACTGTGTAATGGCCGTGTCTGACCGTACAGGAACATGGTCTGATCGTACCACATCTCCTGGGCAGGGGGGGACGTAACAGAGTATACAGACAGGACGGCCGGGGGAGCGCAGCTGATTCTTCCTTTGGAGGTAAAACATTTTTTTAAAAAACGGGCAAGGAAATGTTTTATCTCACAAAAAGAATCATTTGTGATCCCCTGCTGTCCTGTCTGTATACTCTCATGTGATCCCCTGCTGTCCTGTCTGTATACTCTCTTTTGCTGTATACTCTCTTTTGCTTCCTCCCCTGCCCAGGAGCTGTGGTACAATTGCATATGGAGGTAGCTTCTCCTACTAAGCACCTGTTCACACCTATTTCTTGCATTGGAAGTGCAGTCAGTTTTTTCTGTTGATAATTATTGTCAGCGCCCTTCTCCTGACAACTTTGTTGTCACTGATTGTGGGGGCACCTTTCTCCTGATGACCGGCCTGGCACTGATTGTCAGCGCTCTTCTCCTAACAACCTGACTGGCAGTGATTGTCGGTGTCCTTCTCCTGATAACCTGACTGGCAGTGATTGTCGATGTCCTTCTCCTGATGACCTGACTGGCAGTGATTGTCGGTGTCCTTCTCCTGACGACCTGACTGGCAGTGATTGTCGGTGTCCTTCTCCTGACGACCTGACTGGCAGTGATTGTCGATGTCCTTCTCCTGACGACCTGACTGGCAGTGATTGTCGATGTCCTTCTCCTGACGACCTGACTGGCAGTGATTGTCGGTGTCCTTCTCCTGATGACCTAACTGGCACTGATTGTCGGTGTCCTTCTCCTGATGACCTGACTGGCAGTGATTGTCGGTGTCCTTCTCCTGATAACCTGACTGGCAGTGATTGTCGATGTCCTTCTCCTGATGACCTGACTGGCAGTGATTGTCGGTGTCCTTCTCCTGACGACCTGACTGGCAGTGATTGTCGGTGTCCTTCTCCTGACGACCTGACTGGCAGTGATTGTCGATGTCCTTCTCCTGACGACCTGACTGGCAGTGATTGTCGATGTCCTTCTCCTGACGACCTGACTGGCAGTGATTGTCGGTGTCCTTCTCCTGATGACCTAACTGGCACTGATTGTCGGTGTCCTTCTCCTGATGACCTGACTGGCACTGATTGTCGGTGTCCTTCTCCTGATGACCTGACTGGCACTGATTGTCGGTGTCCTTCTCCTGATGACCTGCCTGGCACTGATTGTCGGTGTCCTTCTCCTGATGACCTGCCTGGCAGTGATTGTCGGTGTCCTTCTCCTGATGACCTGACTGGCAGTGATTGTTAAGGTCCTTCTCCTGATGACCTGACTGGCAGTGATTGTCGGGGTCCTTCTCCTGATGACCTGACTGGCAGTGATTGTCGGTGTCCTTCTCCTGATGACCTGACTGGCAGTGATTGTCGGTGTCCTTCTCCTGATGACCTGACTGGCAGTGATTGTCGGTGTCCTTCTCCTGATGACCTGACTGGCAGTGATTGTCGGTGTCCTTCTCCTGATGACCTGACTGGCAATGATTGTCGGTGTCCTTCTCCTGATGACCTGACTGGCACTGATTGTCGGTGTCCTTCTCCTGACAGCCTGACTGGCACTGATTGTCGGTGTCCTTCTCCTGATGACCTGCCTGGCACTGATTATCAGAGCGCCCTTCTCCTGATGACTGGTCTGGCACTGATTGTCGGGGCGCCCTTCTCCCAGCTACCTATGTGGCACTGATTGTCGGGGCACCCTTCTCCCAGCTACCTATGTGGCACTGATTGTCGGGGCACCCTTCTCCCAGCTACCTATGTGGCACTGATTGTCGAGGCACCCTTCTCCCAGCTACCTATGTGACACTGATTGTCGGGGCACCCTTCTCCCAGCTACCTATGTGACACTGATTGTCGAGGCACCCTTCTCCCAGCTACCTATGTGACACTGATTGTTGGGGCACCCTTCTCCCAGCTACCTATGTGACACTGATTGTCGAGGCACCCTTCTCCCAGCTACCTATGTGGCACTGATTGTCAGGGCACCCTTCTCCCAGCTACCTATGTGGCACTGATTGTCGGGGCACCCTTCTCCCAGCTACCTATGTGGCACTGATTGTCGAGGCACCCTTCTCCCAGCTACCTATGTGGCACTGATTGTCGGGGCACCCTTCTCCCAGCTACCTATGTGACACTGATTGTTGGGGCACCCTTCTCCCAGCTACCTATGTGACACTGATTGTCGAGGCACCCTTCTCCCAGCTACCTATGTGGCACTGATTGTCAGGGCACCCTTCTCCCAGCTACCTATGTGGCACTGATTGTCGGGGCACCCTTCTCCCAGCTACCTATGTGGCACTGATTGTCGAGGCACCCTTCTCCCAGCTACCTATGTGGCACTGATTGTCGAGGCACCCTTCTCCCAGCTACCTATGTGACACTGATTGTTGGGGCACCCTTCTCCCAGCTACCTATGTGACACTGATTGTCGAGGCACCCTTCTCCCAGCTACCTATGTGGCACTGATTGTCAGGGCACCCTTCTCCCAGCTACCTATGTGGCACTGATTGTCGGGGCACCCTTCTCCCAGCTACCTATGTGGCACTGATTGTCGAGGCACCCTTCTCCCAGCTACCTATGTGGCACTGATTGTCGGGGCACCCTTCTCCCAGCTACCTATGTGACACTGATTGTTGGGGCACCCTTCTCCCAGCTACCTATGTGACACTGATTGTCGAGGCACCCTTCTCCCAGCTACCTATGTGGCACTGATTGTCAGGGCACCCTTCTCCCAGCTACCTATGTGGCACTGATTGTCGGGGCACCCTTCTCCCAGCTACCTATGTGGCACTGATTGTCGAGGCACCCTTCTCCCAGCTACCTATGTGGCACTGATTGTCGGGGCACCCTTCTCCCAGCTACCTATGTGGCACTGATTGTCGGGGCACCCTTCTCCCAGCTACCTATGTGGCACTGATTGTCGAGGCACCCTTCTCCCAGCTACCTATGTGACACTGATTGTCGGGGCACCCTTCTCCCAGCTACCTATGTGACACTGATTGTCGAGGCACCCTTCTCCCAGCTACCTATGTGACACTGATTGTTGGGGCACCCTTCTCCCAGCTACCTATGTGACACTGATTGTCGAGGCACCCTTCTCCCAGCTACCTATGTGGCACTGATTGTCAGGGCACCCTTCTCCCAGCTACCTATGTGGCACTGATTGTCGGGGCACCCTTCTCCTGACGACTGATCTGGCACTGATTGTCGGGGCACCCTTCTCCGGTTTGGCACTGATGGACCAATCATCAGACATTGAACATTTGCCTAACACTATCACCCGAGGGGAATAAATATTTCATCCCATCAGCAGATTTACCAGCTCAGAGATATTACATTAAAGACTAATTCCAATATGTTTCTGTTGTTTTTTTCTTCACCTTTTCGGCTTGATGCTGCGGGCGCGTCAGACACATTGTCCGCATTGTTCTCCTGGCAGGGATGGAATGTTCAGAAATCAACCTCATGTTACAAAGTAACAGTGCTGTAACCACGGCAACAAGCAACAGCCCCCCCCTAATGATCAATCGCTATCCGTATAAACGACTTAAGGGCAATTTTTTCCCTCCCTTCTCGTTTCTTCCGTACATTTAATGGCCGTCATTTGTGCTCATCAGAGGAAATATCCCAATTCTGCAGTGGGGGGACATTCTGTCGCTGTAGCGTAATCAACCTTAAAGTAAAGTACATGGAGCAGCGCTCTCCAACCTGCGGCTGTGCTAACACTACAACTCCCAACATCACTCTGAAGACATTGATATTTCCTGCTGACTTGTAGGATGCTCGCTCCACCGAGGACCGGTCAGCTGGAAATGACGGGTGTGTACCCGATGCCGTGTGCAAGACCCCACGTGTGTATCGTATTATAAGACCCCGCAGATTCCTGCAGAGGATGAATAGGCGCCTCGGGGGTCACCTCGGAAGGAGCGGTGTGTCAGCATGTCACCAATGTTCCTCCTTGTAATTGAATTTCTGGAGGATGATTGACCTCCGCCGCTATCAGATGGGGTCGTTCGATGGATTTCATCAGAGCGTGGGAACGTGGCGGCTGAACACGTGGAATATTATGGTGTGAACGGGGACGTGTCCGCTCCACCTCTGACCGACACACGAGGCTCGCCCAGCGGCCGCACCACCGCCATTGGAATCAGCCTGGACCCAATCGGTTTTCATTCCTCATTTATTTATAAAGGATCCTTTAGATTTCTGCTATTTTCCACAGGTCTGACAGAGCCGAACCGTCTGCAGCTCAGGCTTCGTTCACAC
This sequence comes from Phyllobates terribilis, assembly GCF_046119375.1. Taxonomy (NCBI): domain Eukaryota; kingdom Metazoa; phylum Chordata; class Amphibia; order Anura; family Dendrobatidae; genus Phyllobates; species Phyllobates terribilis. The sequence goes on from NW_027362772.1 coordinate 308,366,276, forward strand.
CGGCGCATGAGGCTTCACGAGAAGAGCTGTCAATGGCTCGGGAAGAAATAGCGCAGCCTCAGTCTCTGGGGGCGTCAGGCGCAATGAATAGGGCCTTCGTTACAGCTCTCATGGGGTGGGCACCCAGCTTTCCCAAAGCCTAGGGATAGGAAGGTAAGGGATGTAAAGAGTCATACTCGTCATTCAGGTCCCTAGGAGTCAGAATGGTGGGCACCCAGCTTTCCCAAAGCCTAGGGATAGGAAGGTAAGGGACGTACAGAGCCATAATCGTCATTCATGTCTCTAGGAGTCATACTGGTGGGCACCCAGCTTTCCCAGAGCCAAGGGATAGGAGGGTAAATGACGTAGTGAGCAATACTCGTCATTCAGGTCCCTAGGAGTCAGAATGGTGGGCACCCAGCTTTCCCAGAGACTAGGAATGGGAAGGTAAGGGACGTACAGAGCCATAATCGTCATTCATGTCTCTAGGAGTCATACTGGTGGGCACCCAGCTTTCCCAGAGCCAAGGGATAGGAGGGTAAATGACGTAGTGAGCAATACTCGTCATTCAGGTCCCTAGGAGTCAGAATGGTGGGCACCCAGCTTTCCCAGAGACTAGGAATGGGAAGGTAAGGGACGTACAGAGTCATACTCGTCATTCAGGTCTCTAGGAGTCATACTGGTGGGCACCCAGCTTTCCCTATAGGAGGCTAAGGTACATAGTGAGCCATTCTCGTCATTTAGGTCCCCAAGATTCAGACTGGTGGGCACCCAGCTTTCCCAGAGCCTAGGGATAGGAAGGTAAGGGACACAGCGAGCCATACTCGTCATTCAGATCCCTAGGAGTCATACTGGTGGTCACCCAGCTTTCTCAGGAACAGATAGTGCTAAATAAAAATAACATGACGCAAGGACCATGCACAAGAGTTAAGAAGATCACAAAGCTGTAGAGATCCCCTGTGGATTCCTGCAGGAATTCTCCTGTGTTTTTCATAGTATTAATGACACAAGGGGGCGCTGTAAAGTGGCAGCCGGGAGCAGATAATGGCTAAAGACAGGAAATACAATACAAAGAAAATGGTCTGTTGAGTAATTGGAGATGATCTATAGTAACTACAACTCCCAGCATGGCCTGACCTCACAGGTGGCAGACCCCCAATGTGCAGGAGGAGTGGGGGGTTACAGCGAATACACAGCGATCTCACATAATAACTCGGATTACAGTATAATATTTATCAGGCTGTGAGACGCCTGGAGTCATCGCTGCCTATAATAACCCAGACCAGAATAATCAATACTGGAGGCTGCAGCGTCCGGGGCTTATACATAACAAAGACGACGGCCTCCTCCTGCCAGAAGAAGCCTGCAGCGACACCAAGGTCTGCTCCATCTGCAATAGTAAAACACACAACAGCACCGAGGACGCAGAGGCAGCAGGAGCCTCGCTCATAATTCTGACCAATAAAAACCAGTGCGCTCCTCCCTGTGGCGCTACAATTTGCTGACCTTGCAGCTTTAGTTGTGTGCGGAGAAATCATGCATTTTACAGTAATTCATGACTTGTGGATAAACGATTAACGTCTCTGCTCCGCAATCGTCTACGGTTCAAGAAAAAAACAAAAAAAACTTGAGAAAATTGAAATAAAAAATGGCAAAACTTTCAGGAAACTCCGGTGTATGGTGTCCGCCATGTTACTGAAGCAGACAGGGCAGACGGACGTACGGACGACGCTCAAATCCGCCCTGAGCTTTCGTTGCAGATTTCAGCATATTTATGGCCACCTGACAAAACTAGAAAGCCGGCATCTGAGCAGCCGCGGCCGACTTCTTGGCGTTACTACTGCAAGCCATGTCATGGCCGCTCGTATCACTGGAGGGACGAGGTGCGGATATCACACTCCGATCAATACGGCACATTCTAGGGGAAAAACCTTCATTAGTGAGCTCAGATAACAGATGGATGCCCGGGACCCCAGGGGACACGGCCTCTGATGAGCTACACAGGAGTCAATGAAAGCTGCGAGGCAAAGGATTCCACCAGTGAGCAGTATATATATATATATATATATATATATATATATATATATATATATATATATATATATATATATATATATATATATATATATACACACAGAGAGGGAATCTGATCGGTGGTGTCGGCCATTGTTTCTGGGTTGACCAGATCGGTGGTGTCGGCCATTGTTTCTGGGTTGACCAGATCGGTGGTGTCGGCCATTGTTTCTGGGTTGACCAGATCGGTGGTGTCGGCCATTGTTTCTGGGTTGACCAGATTGGTGGTGTCGGCCATTGTTTCTGGGTTGACCAGATCGGTGGTGTCGGCCATTGTTTCTGGGTCGACCAGACGGAGCCAGTTCTTAATATCCGCAATAAAAAAACTCCTACAAACACTCTGGAGTGACTACGAGAGTCGTGAAAGTGGAAGAAACAAAAACTTATTTTAGGACTTATTAATAAAAACTGCATTGGCCATTTGCAATGTCACCCAGCTTTCCATAGGGCCTGAGCGGCACAGAATGCAGCCCCCCCCTGGGTGATCAGCGCCGCACGTCCCGGTGATGGCGCCAGGGTCAAACGTCACAGAATCTTCTGGCGATTTATCTACAAGCCCAGATAATGGAGCGGCAGCAATAATCCAAATACTGGGAGTTATAATCCAGGGGCTGATAACGCGCACTACACGTCCCTCCAGGAGAAGCACCTGCATCTATTCACTGCAATAAAAATAAATTATTAAACCGATTGACTCCGTGAATGTCGTCTTAAATAAACAGCGCGAGGGTCTCAGATCAGAGGGATTCCTCCTGCGGGGATGAGGACCCCGGGCACGTGTGGACCTGACTTCATCTGCTCCGTCCTATTCATGTCACAGCGCCATTGTCTGCTGCGGTTTCTTTTGAAAACAAAACCTCTCCCAGATCAAAGGGGGACGGGTGCAGAGCGAAGCCCCTCGAGGGGCTGCAGGGCAGAAGTGGGGTCTCATCTCCACTGCAGGGGTGGAGGGGGTCTGACCATCACAAGGTAAAGTGGAAGCTCTGGACCTCTGCGCTGTGTATCAACAAGCCACGGCGTGTACAACATTTCATCAAAGAGAAAAACAAAGCAAGAAATACACAGACCCTCAATAACAGGACTGCAGGCACCCCGACAATCGGAGCAGGGTAATGACGCTGACACTCGGGATACAGGATAACGACGCTGACACTCGGGGTACAAGATAATGACACTGACACTCGGGGTACAAGATAATGACGCTGACACTCGGGGTACAGGATAACGACGCTGACACTCGGGGTACAAGATAACGACGCTGACACTCGGGGTACAAGATAACGACGCTGACACTCGGGGTACAGGATAACGACGCCTACACTCGGGGTACAGGATAACGACGCCTACACTCGGGGTACAGGATAACGACGCCTACACTCGGGGTACAGGATAACGACGCCTACACTCGGGGTACAGGATAACGACGCGGACACTCGGGGTACAGGATAACGACGCCGACACTCGGGGTACAGGATAACGACGCCGACACTCGGGGTACAGGATAACGACGCCGACACTCGGGGTACAGGATAACGACGCCGACACTCGGGGTACAGGATAATGACCCTGACACTCGGGGTACAGGATAATGACCCTGACACTCGGGGTACAGGATAATGACGCTGACACTCGGGGTACAGGATAACGACGCTGACACTCGGGGTACAGGATAATGACGCTGACTCTCTGGTATAGGATAATGACGCTGACACTCGGAGTACAGGATAATGACGCTGACACTCGGAGTACAGGATAACGACGCTGACACTCGGGGTACAGGATAATGATGCTGACACTCGGGGTACAGGATAATGACGCTGACACTCGGGGTACAGGACAATGACGCCGACACTCGGGGTACAGGACAATGACGCCGACACTCGGGGTACAGGATAATGACGCCGACACTCGGGTTACAGGATAATGACGCTGACACTCGGGGTACAGGATAATGACGTCGACACTCGGGGTAAAGGGATAATGACGCCGACACTCGGGGTACAGGATAATGACGCTGACACTCGGGGTACAGGATAATGACGCTGACACTCGAGGTACAGGATAATGACGCCTACACTCGGGGTAAAGGGATAATGACGCTGACACTCGGGGTACAGGATAATGACGCTGACACTCGGGGTACAGGATAATGGCGCTGACACTCGGGGTACAGGATAATGACGCTGACACTCGGGGTACAGAATAATGACGCCGACACTCGGGGTACAGGATAATGACACTGACACTAGGGGTACAGGATAACGACGCTGACACTCGGGGTACAGGATAACGACGCTGACACTCGGGGTACAAGATAAAGACACTGACACTCGGGGTAAAGGGATAATGACGCTGACACTCGGGGTACAGGATAATGACGCCTACACTCGGGGTAAAGGGATAATGACGCTGACACTCGGGGTACAGGATAATGACACTGACACTAGGGGTACAGGATAACGACGCTGACACTCGGGGTACAGGATAAAGACACTGACACTCGGGGTAAAGGGATAATGACGCCGACACTCGGGGTACAGGATAATGACGCTGACACTCGGGGTACAGGATAATGACGCTGACACTCGAGGTACAGGATAATGACGCCTACACTCGGGGTAAAGGGATAATGACGCTGACACTCGGGGTACAGGATAATGACGCTGACACTCGGGGTACAGGATAATGACGCTGACACTCGAGGTACAGGATAATGACGCTGACACTCGGGGTACAGGATAATGGCGCTGACACTCGGGGTACAGGATAATGGCGCTGACACTCGGGGTACAGGATAATGACGCTGACACTCGGGGTACAGAATAATGACGCCGACACTCGGGGTAAAGGGATAATGACGCCGACACTAGGGGTACAGGATAACGACGCTGACACTCGGGGTACAGGATAACGACGCTGACACTCGGGGTACAAGATAAAGACACTGACACTCGGGGTAAAGGGATAATAACACTGACACTCGGAGTGCAGGAAAATGATGCTGACATCTGGGGTAGGGGGTGATAATGCTGACATTTGGGGTACAGGCTACTGACACTTGGGGTGGCGGGGGGCTTTCTGGGGGCAGGGCACTGGGCACACGTTGGACGCCTCGTCTCCCATTTCTCGCCCTCTGATTGTTTCACATGTTGAGCGTGAAATCTTAATCCCATTACCGGATGACTTGTAATTGCGAGTGGTTAAATGATGACGGCGAATCCCTGAAGATAAGGAGGATTACTTTCATCTATTAATAAGAAGACGTGAAGGGAAAGAGAGGAGAACAATCACCGGGAGAAGGATCCGGGTAATCGGCGTCCGGTCACGAGAATGCCTTCGATTATGGGATGTCTCCGATCTGTCACAAAACAAAGATCTGCAACTTTCCAATATAATTACTGTTACAACTGTAAGATCCTTGCTTGCTGTGAATAAATAGAAGCTACAAAACTGTGCAGACCTAATGCTTTTCACAGCTGAGGTTTTGCTGCAATGTGAAAAAATTATGAATTTTCAGTCTCTAAAATACAAACAATATTTCCATTCACTGACAGCAAGCAGAAACCTTGAAGCACAAAGTATCTTAGAAAATGTCATTGTTCGGTGCATGTCCGCAGCTATGGAGGGTTTCCTGCGTGGAATTGGCGCAGGAGCGACGTATAATGTATTCATGGCGGTGTGCGATCCCGGCTCCGAGCAGCAGGACGTCCGGGGCATTCAGCGGAGCAGCTGCTGCCCGCCGGGGCCATGCCGCCTGTTTGTTTAGTTTCCAATTACAATCCACTTTTCCTGGTAAATACGTTCAGCATCTCCAGATGATCGCCGCTCTGATCAAGACGGGAAGAAGCAAAAGGAAGATTCTTTATTTCCAGCCCAAGCGACGTACGGGGAGCAGGGCCCCGACTCTGGCCCCCGGGGACATGGGACCCCGAACTCTGGCCCCAGGGGACATGGGACCCCGAACTCTGGCCCCCGGGGACATGGGACCCCAAATTCTGGCCCCCGGGGACATGGGACCCCGAACTCTGGCCCCCGGGGACATGGGACCCCGAACTCTGGCCCCCGGGGACATGGGACCCCGAACTCTGGCCCCCGGGGACATGGGACCCCGAACTCTGGCCCCCGGGGACATGGGACCCCGAACTCTGGCCCCCGGGGACATGGGACCCCGAACTCTGGCCCCCGGGGACATGGGACCCACACTCTGGCCCCCGGGGACATGGGACCCACACTCTGGACCCCGGGGACATGGGACCCACACTCTGGACCCCGGGGACATGGGACCCACACTCTGGCCCCCGGGGACATGGGACCCACACTCTGGACCCCGGGGACAAGGGACCCACACTCTGGCCCCTGGGGACATGGGACCCAGACTCTGGCCCCCGGGGACATGGGACCCACACTCTGGACCCAGGGGACAAGGGACCCACACTCTGGACCCCGGGGACAAGGGACCCAGACTCTGGACCCCGGGGACAAGGGACCCCGACTCTGGCCCCCGTGGACAAGAGACCCACGCTGCTTGGATCTGTAAATCTTCATCGTCATGTAATGACGAGCTCTCTATTCTCCATTATTCGTCTGAGTTTCAAATTCTAAGTTTTCAAAATCTCTGCTTGCCGTCTGATCACCTCCTCTGCGCTTCACTCACAGGGGATGCGTTATTAGCATTTCTTTTATAATCCGGCAGCCGGATTATCAGGACCCCCGTGCAGCGGATGTTTGAATTTATATGGGATTGTAAGCTCTTGTGGCGAGGGACCAATACTGGGCTCTCGTGCAGCGCGGTGCCGACCTTGGTTATAAATACTTCCAATGCGTCAACGCCCCGGCAGCGCTGACAGGCTCCACATCAGACTGAGCCCGTTTATCTTGGATATCGTCCACAGTCCAGATCCTCATATTTCCAAGTCTTCAGACAATGCCATAAAGTAAAGAGAAGCCGCTGGAGATCCTGAAGTGCCGGCGTGGTAGACGTTCTGGCACGGCCCCGGCACAGGCCCGCCGCTGCGTGACACGTGTGGCTGGTTGGCAACAAAAAGCAAAAACTGTCGCAGAAGGAGAAACACGATACTGAAATGTATCAGGTTGGAAATACGAAGTGCAAACATCGTCCCCCGAGCCAAAGTCACTGATCTCCGAACATCAGAACCTTCCTGTTCCTCTACAGTCCAGGGAAGGGGGTGAATCCAGGGAAGACCAGGACATTCCTGTGATCCATCATAAGACGATCCTGAAATTCTATCGGTCAGGCACAGAATTGATGTTTGGGATCATATAATGATCTGGAGAGAGATTTTAGCTCTGGAGTAAAAATTCTTTTACCTACTCTGACTACAACTGACAGCAGACTAGTGTGAGCCGCAGCCACCTCTGTGCGAGCCGCAGCCACCTCCGTACGAGCCGCAGCCACCTCCGTACGAGCCGCAGCCACCTCCGTACGAGCCGCAGCCACCTCCGTACGAGCCGCAGCCACCTCCGTGCGAGCCGCAGCCACCTCCGTGCGAGCCGCAGCCACCTCCGTGCGAGCCGCAGCCACCTCCGTACGAGCCGCAGCCACCTCCGTGCGAGCCGCAGCCACCTCCGTGCGAGCCGCAGCCACCTCCGTGCGAGCCGCAGCCACCTCTGTACGAGCCGCAACCACCTCTGTACAAGCCGCAGCCACCTCTGTGTGACCCGCAGCCACCTCTGCACGAGCCGCAGCCACCTCTGCACGAGCCGCAGCCATCTCTGCACGAGCCGCAGCCACCTCTGCACGAGCCGCAGCCACCTCTGTACAAGCCGCAGCCACCTCTGCCCGAGACGCATCCATCTCGGTATAAGCGACAGCCACTCTGTGTGACCCATGGCCACCTCTGTACAAGCCACAAAAACCACCTCGGTATAAGTTGCAGACACCACCTTTGTGCAAGCCATAACAACCTCTGTGTGTGATTCGCAGCCTTCAGTGTGATCCGCAGGCATCTGTGCGTGATCCGCAGGATCTGCAGGCCTCTGTGCGTGATCCGCAGGATCTGCAGGCCTCTGTGCGTGATCCGCAGGATCTGCAGGCCTCTGTGTGTGATCTGCAGGCTTCTGTGTGTGATCTGTGTGATCCGCAGGCCTCTGTGCGTGATCCGCAGCCTTCTATGTGTGATCCGCAGCCCTCTGTGCTGATCCGCAGCCTTCTATGTGTGATCCGCAGCCCTCTGTGCGTGATCCGCAGCCTTCTATGTGTTATCCGCAGCCCTCTGTGTGTGATCCGCAGCCCTCTGTGTGAGCTGCAACCACCTTTTTCCCTTTTATCTCCATCCATCTGTATCTCTTTCAGCAGATTTCATGCTTCAGATTTAGGATTATCATGTCAGATGCACAAATGTTACTATGGGATGTAACCCAATATCCCCCAGAAGTCATCCCGCCACCTTCAACCATCCTGGTACAGTGCGATCACCCTGCTTGTTACCCCAGGGGGTGCTTTACATGTCCCTACAAACCGCCCATAAATCTCATGGCCTCGTATTAGGTTTCCAGTACTATGTCTGATCGGGAAAAGCCTCCAGCGCTGGAACCGGAGACAGATTATTTACACGGATTTTACGGATCTCCACGTTATTGACACTCAGGTTACAGGGGCGAGGCGGGCGAAGACGAGAAACAAACGAAAACTGGGCTAGGCAGGCAAAGACGGGAAACTAACGAAAACTGGGCTAGGCGGGCGAAGACGAGAAACTAACGAAAACTGGGCTAGGCGGGCGAAGACGAGAAACTAACGAAAACTGGGCTAGGCGGGCGAAGACGAGAAACTAATATAAACTGGGCTAGGCGGGCGAAGACGGGAAACTAAAGAAAACGAACGACTGCAAGACTGGACTGCGACTCTCACATGAATTCATGTTCATTTGTGCGACATAATATTCATGTTTCTTCGTTATATGGATTTCTGAAAGCCGGGAGACACCGCTGCGATCAGAAGATTTACCATTCAGCACCCTACGACTTGCAAATATCACTTTGTGCAAATTCTCAGCCTCATGCGTCACAGACTCGATGGGGTCAGTAAGATCAGAGCGAGTGCACGGTTAATAAACGCTTCGATCCCATCGAACTCGTCCGCCACCGCCGCGCAGAGTAACTCATCACCTGTAGGATGGATGATACCGGCCGGCGTCGGAGCAGGTGACAGGCACGCATCATAATACACAATGCTCCTCACCCCGCAGAGATACAGACTCCTCACACAGGTCGTCTAGGACGGGTATTATTATGTGACACGTCCATTACTCTCCAGGGACCCTGGACAAGGACTGTTTATTGGTTTCTGGTCCAGTGGGATCCAGCAGGACAAAGGCCACAGATGGAGAGCAACTTCCTTTCACCACCTGTTAACAGCAAGTTTAGTCTTTAAAGTGACCATCCCCCTCCTCCATCCACAACACAAACACAGGACTATGAGGGCTGGGGGGTCTGCACCGCTGTGACTTTAAATAATGCAATCAATCAGTCATCGGTGACAAGGCCGGTGTCAGGGGTAGGAAGGAGGGGGTCCTGGTACAGAAACACAAGCACTGGAAACGGTAACAAATCCCAGAAAATATCTAACACATAATACAAAGCCCTCGACCCGCCGCACAGCCGATACCGCCACTCATGTGTCAGCGACAAAGGCGAAAGCCGCTGCCAGACTCCTCTGTCCTCCTCCTCCTACTCCTCTATCCTTCTCCTCCTCCAGACTCCTCTGTCCTCCTCCTCTTTCCTCCCTACTCCAGACTCCTCTGTCCTTCTCCTCCAGACCCCTGTCCTTCCTCAAGGCTCCTCCCCCTCTGTCCTGCCGACTCCTCCTCCTTTGTCTTCCTCCTCCTCCAGACTCCACTGCCCTCCCTCCTCCCCCAGATCCCTCTTTCCTTCCTCCAGACTCCTTCTCCTCTGTCCTCCTCCAGACTTCTCAGTCCTCTACAGGCTCTTCCAGACTCCTCTGACCTCCTACTTTGCCCTCCCTCCTCCTCCAGACTCCTCTATCCTCCTACTTTGCCCTCCCTCCTCCTCAGTCCTCCTACTTTGCCCTCCCTCCTCCTCCAGACTCCTCTGTCCTCCTCCTTTAGACTCCTGTCCTCCACCTCCTTTTTCCTCCAGACTCCTCTGTCCACCACCTCCTTTTTCCTCCAGACTCCTCTGTCCGCCACCTCCTTTTTCCTCCAGACTCCTCTGTCCGCCACCTCCTTTTTCCTCCAGACTCCTCTGTCCGCCACCTCCTTTTTCCTCCAGACTCCTCTGTCCGCCACCTCCTTTTTCCTCCAGACTCCTCTGTCCGCCATCTCCTTTTTCCTCCAGGCTCGACTGTCCGCCATCTCCTTTTTCCTCCAGACTCCTCTGTCCGCCACCTCCTTTTTCCTCCAGACTCCTCTGTCCGCCACCTCCTTTTTCCTCCAGACTCCTCTGTCCGCCATCTCCTTTTTCCTCCAGACTCCTCTATCCTCCCTCCTCCTCCTTTGTCCTCCAGACTCCTCTGTCCTCCTCCTCCTTTGCCCTCCCCTCCTCCTTCAGTCCTCTGCAGGCTCCTCCAGACTCCTCTGACCTCCTACTTTGCCCTCCCTCCTCCTCCAGACTCCTCTATCCTCCTACTTTGCCCTCCCTCCTCCTCAGTCCTCCTACTTTGCCCTCCCTCCTCCTCCAGACTCCTCTGTCCTCCTCCTTTAGACTCCTGTCCTCCACCTCCTTTTTCCTCCAGACTCCTCTGTCCGCCATCTCCTTTTTCCTCCAGACTCCTCTGTCCGCCATCTCCTTTTTCCTCCAGACTCCTCTGTCCGCCACCTCCTTTTTCCTCCAGACTCCTCTGTCCGCCACCTCCTTTTTCCTCCAGACTCCTCTGTCCGCCATCTCCTTTTTCCTCCAGACTCCTCTGTCCTCCTCCTCCTTTTTCCTCCAGACTCCTCTATCCTCCCTCCTCCTTTTTCCTCCAGACTCCTCTATCCTCCCTCCTCCTCCTTTGTCCTCCAGACTCCTCTGTCCTCCTCCTTTAGACTCCTGTCCTCCACCTCCTTTTTCCTCCAGACTCCTCTGTCCGCCACCTCCTTTTTCCTCCAGACTCCTCTGTCCGCCATCTCCTTTTTCCTCCAGACTCGACTGTCCGCCATCTCCTTTTTCCTCCAGACTCCTCTGTCCGCCACCTCCTTTTTCCTCCAGACTCCTCTGTCCGCCACCTCCTTTTTCCTCCAGACTCCTCTGTCCGCCATCTCCTTTTTCCTCCAGACTCCTCTATCCTCCCTCCTCCTCCTTTGTCCTCCAGACTCCTCTGTCCTCCTCCTCCTTTGCCCTCCCCTCCTCCTTCAGACCCCTCTATCCTCCTCCTCCTCCAGACTCCTCCTGTCTTCCTCCCTCAGAATCCTTTGTCCTCCCTCTTCTTCTATCTTCCTCTGTTCTCCTCTGCATCTTCCTCCAGACCCTTTTCTCCTCCTAACTCTGTGTCCTGAAGACTCCTTTGGCAGAAACTTATTTCATGAAGAATAAAAGGATTAACCATTGGAAATTCAACAAGTCAGATCCTTCTCTCCCCTGGCATCATCTGTCCCAGAAAAGTTGGGAGGCCCCCACAGAAATTAGACTCTCGGCCAATACCACAGATATCTGGGGACTAAGAGCTACTGTTCGAAACGCATCCGTGAGCCTCTGACATAGAGCTTTTTTACTATGGAAGTTTTTAATTATTCTAATAAATGTTGTTTTTAATCCACAATTAATTTTTCCGGATAAGTGGTGCTGGACTTCTTTCACCTTTGGATATCTGGGGGTTCGGTAGACTTTAGTCTAATGTGGTTTTTGCTACCTAATCTAAGGGCAGAAACTTTGATTCCAGCAATGTGTTACTTACTGAGCCGCTTGCTATAGTTTTAATAAAATCACTGTTTTATCAGCAGATTTTCATTAAAGGACTAGTTGGCCTGCTGTCGGGTAGTCCTCAATATTCATGAGCTCTGTATAACCCCGCCCCCAGCATTGGTTGTCAGATTTCTACATAGGCCAGGTGGTAGGGGCAAGGCTATATAGAGAAAGCAGACTATCAGTGGTGGAGGGTGGGGTTATGCAGAGAAAGCAGCCAATCAGTGGTGGAGGCGGGGTTATACAGAGAGAGCAGACAATCAGTGGTGGAGGGAGGGGTTATACAGAGAAAGCATCGGTGGTGGAGGCGGGGTTATACAGAGAAAGCAGCCAATCAGTGGTGGAGGGAGGGGTTATACAGAGAAAGCAGCCAATCAGTGGTGGAGGGAGGGGTTATACAGAGAAAGCAGCCAATCAGTGGTGGAGGGAGGGGTTATACAGAGAAAGCTGCCAATAAGTGGTGGGGGTGGGGTTATACAGAGAAAGCGGACAATCAGTGGTGGAGGGCGGGGTTATACAGAGAACGCAGACAATCAGTGGTGGAGGGTGGGGTTATACAGAGAACGCAGACAATCAGTGGTGGAGGGTGGGGTTATACAGAGAACGCAGACAATCAGTGGTGGAGGGTGGGGTTATACAGAGAACGCAGACAATCAGTGGTGGAGGGTGGGGTTATACAGAGAACGCAGACAATCAGTGGTGGAGGGTGGGGTTATACAGAGAACGCAGACAGTGGTGGAGGGTGGGGTTATACAGAGAACGCAGACAATCAGTGGTGGAGGGTGGGGTTATACAGAGAACGCAGACAATCAGTGGTGGAGGGTGGGGTTATACAGAGAACGCAGACAATCAGTGGTGGAGGGTGGGGTTATACAGAGAACGCAGACAATCAGTGGTGGAGGGTGGGGTTATACAGAGAAAGCAGACAATCAGTGGTGGAGGGTGGGGTTACGCAGAGAAAGCAGCCAATCAGTGGTGGAGGCGGGGTTATACAGAGAAAGCATCGGTGGTGGAGGCGGGGTTATACAGAGAACGCAGACAATCAGTGGTGGAGGGTGGGGTTATACAGAGAAAGCAGCCAATCAGTGGTGGAGGCGGGGTTATACAGAGAAAGCAGACAATCAGTGGTGGAGGGTGGGGTTATGCAGAGAAAGCAGCCAATCAGTGGTGGAGGCGGGGTTATACAGAGAAAGCAGCCAATCAGTGGTGGAGGGAGGGGTTATACAGAGAAAGCATCGGTGGTGGAGGCGGGGTTATACAGAGAAAGCAGCCAATCAGTGGTGGAGGGAGGGGTTATACAGAGAAAGCATCGGTGGTGGAGGCGGGGTTATACAGAGAAAGCAGCCAATCAGTGGTGGAGGGAGGGGTTATACAGAGAAAGCTGCCAATAAGTGGTGGGGGTGGGGTTATACAGAGAAAGCAGCCAATAAGTGGTGGGGGTGGGGTTATACAGAGAAAGCATCGGTGGTGGAGGGTGGGGTTATACAGAGAACGCAGACAATCAGTGGTGGAGGGTGGGGTTATACAGAGAACGCAGACAATCAGTGGTGGAGGGTGGGGTTATACAGAGAAAGCGGACAATCAGTGGTGGAGGGTGGGGTTATACAGAGAAAGCGGACAATCAGTGGTGGAGGGTGGGGTTATACAGAGAACGCAGACAATCAGTGGTGGAGGGTGGGGTTATACAGAGAAAGCAGCCAATCAGTGGTGGAGGGTGGGGTTATACAGAGAAAGCGGACAATCAGTGGTGGAGGGTGGGGTTATACAGAGAAAGCGGACAATCAGTGGTGGAGGGTGGGGTTATACAGAGAACGCAGACAATCAGTGGTGGAGGGTGGGGTTATACAGAGAAAGCGGACAATCAGTGGTGGAGGGTGGGGTTATGCAGAGAAAGCGGACAATCAGTGGTGGAGGCAGGGTTATACAGAGAAAGCAGCCAATCAGTGGTGGAGGGTGGGGTTATACAGAGAAAGCAGACAATCAGTGGTGGAGGGTGGGGTTATGCAGAGAAAGCGGACAATCAGTGGTGGAGGCGGGGTTATACAGAGAAAGCATCGGTGGTGGAGGGTGGGGTTATACAGAGAACGCAGACAATCAGTGGTGGAGGGTGGGGTTATACAGAGAAAGCGGACAATCAGTGGTGGAGGGTGGGGTTATACAGAGAAAGCGGACAATCAGTGGTGGAGGGTGGGGTTATGCAGAGAAAGCGGACAATCAGTGGTGGAGGGTGGGGTTATACAGAGAAAGCAGCCAATCAGTGGTGGAGGGTGGGGTTATACAGAGAGCAGACAATCAGTGGTGGAGGGTGGGGTTATACAGAGAACGCAGACAATCAGTGGTGGAGGGTGGGGTTATACAGAGAAAGCAGACAATCAGTGGTGGAGGGTGGGGTTACGCAGAGAAAGCAGCCAATCAGTGGTGGAGGCGGGGTTATACAGAGAAAGCATCGGTGGTGGAGGCGGGGTTATACAGAGAACGCAGACAATCAGTGGTGGAGGGTGGGGTTATACAGAGAACGCAGACAATCAGTGGTGGAGGGTGGGGTTATGCAGAGAAAGCGGACAATCAGTGGTGGAGGCGGGGTTATACAGAGAAAGCAGCCAATCAGTGGTGGAGGCGGGGTTATACAGAGAAAGCAGCCAATCAGTGCTGGAGGGTGGGGTTATACAGAGAAAGCAGCCAATCAGTGGTGGGGTTATACAGAGAAAGCAGCCAATCAGTGGTGGAGGGTGGGGTTATACAGAGAAAGCAGCCAATCAGTGGTGGGGGTGGGGTTATACAGAGAAAGCAGCCAATCAGTAGTGGAGGGTGGGGTTATACAGAGAAAGCAGCCAATCAGTGGTGGGGTTATACAGAGAAAGCAGCCAATCAGTGGTGGAGGGTGGGGTTATACAGAGAAAGCAGCCAATCAGTGGTGGGGGCGGGGTTATACAGAGAAAGCAGCCAATCAGTGGTGAGGGTGGGGTTATACAGGGAAAGCAGACAATCAGTGGTGGAGGGTGGGGTTATACAGAGAAAGCGGACAATCAGTGGTGAGGGTGGGGTTATACAGGGAAAGCAGACAATCAGTGGTGGAGGGTGGGGTTATACAGAGAAAGCGGACAATCAGTGGTGGAGGGTGGGGTTATACAGAGAAAGCGGACAATCAGTGGTGGAGGGTGGGGTTATGCAGAGAAAGCAGCCAATCAGTGGTGGGGTTATACAGAGAAAGCAGCCAATCAGTGGTGGAGGGTGGGGTTATACAGAGAAAGCAGCCAATCAGTGGTGGGGGCGGGGTTATACAGAGAAAGCAGTCAATCAGTGGTGGGGGTGGGGTTATACAGGGAAAGCAGACAATCAGTGGTGGAGGCGGGGTTATACAGAGAAAGCAGATAATCAGTGGTGGAGGCGGAGTTATACAGAGAAATCAGCCAATCAGTGGTGGGGGCGGGGTTATACAGAGAAAGCAGCCAATCAGTGGTGGGGGCGGGGTTATACAGAGAAAGCTGCCAATCAGTGGTGGGGGCGGGGTTATACAGAGAAAGCAGCCAATCAGTGGTGGGGGCGGGGTTATACAGAGAAAGCAGCCAATCAGTGGTGGGGGCGGGGTTATACAGAGAAAGCAGACAATCAGTGGTGGGGACGGGGTTATACAGAGAAATCAGCCAATCAGTGGTGGGGGCGGGGTTATACAGAGAAAGCAGCCAATCAGTGGTGGGGGCGGGGTTATACAGAGAAAGCAGCCAATCAGTGGTGGGGGCGGGGTTATACAGAGCTCAGCATTTAGAGAATTGCTTGATCTGCAGCAGAGAAAAGAGTTTTTAATCAAAACTGCTGCAGGCAGGCCAGTCAGTGACACATCGCTGGAATCAGGGTCTCTTGCCGTATATTATGCTGTGCTCAGATGGGGTTACAGATTCCTTTAATTGATGTAGGAAAATTACGTGTCAGGGTTTGACTGACTCTATAGTACCATAAGTCCAGGTGCGGCCCTGACCTGACAAACAACGTTTTATGATTCATTCTACTATTTCTAGTAAGAATAGTTCTAATATTTCTGCTCCGCGAAGGAAATGTCTCGTTTCCTGTCCGAACGACGTTTATTTTCTACATTGGACCAAGAAACAAAAAAAAAAATTGCCGGATTTGACTATTTTACGTTATCATCCATATGAAGATGACAATGGCTCGTGACAATGGCATCTCCAGATCACACGAGGCTCTTAAAGGGGCACCAAAGACGTCGGCGGGGGGGGAAGCATCTGCGCTAAACTAATATTTACAGGGAGAGTAAACAAATCTGGTGATGTCACAATCAGCGATGTGTGCAGCAAACACCAGTAATGAAGTCCATTCAACAGAGAAGGGTCCTCGAGTCGCCTCCATCATGACGAATGTGTTTGTAGCAGCGTTCTCATGTTTACCGGATACATATAAGGCGTCACCAGAAGCCTCCCCAATGATGGGGGTAGTAATCGCAGCGCTGATTCGCTACAGTTCACACAGACAATTGTAGTGATGATGATCTAGGGCACCACAATGATCAGACGCAGATCTGACTCCACCATTCTGCATCGATGAGCTGGGTGCATTGTATATGGAGGAGTCGTTCCTTGCCAGCAAGCAGAGGACGGCAGACACGTTGCGCGCAGGAGGAAGCGGCGCCACCCTTCTCTCTATATATATATATATTGTCGGACATATGTTTCCTGAAAGTGAATTCAGGGAAGTGTGCGCCAAACAATGGAGAAAGACTGCTGAAGAGCAGAAAGGTCTCCCGAGAAGGGGTCCGGAGACCCCAATATTATAGAGAAGAGCAATCTGTGAGCACACCTATGATAAAAAGTGACTTCTCCGGAGTGGACATGTCGGGCGCGGGGACAGGGATGAATGGACTCCGCAGCCCGGATCTTATTTCCTTGGGGAATATCTGACAACAATAACTGCAGTTTATCTGACTGGAGGGGAAGTTTATACAGAGAGGGGGGTAGAGGCGGATACCAGACATACGGCCATTATTACTCTGTACAGGAGTGTTAGTAATGGGGGCAGTGACTGTCGTCACTGTGCGTGAAGAGAGAAGTTGTCACCGATAAATTACACAACAGATGATGGTATATGTGATGTGAAAATGTCATGGTCATTGAAAAAAGGTCTCCAGAGGCGACACTAGATGTAAAGCGAAGTCACAACGGATGGGATGCCGCATCGGAAACCAACATCATCACTGCCCAGAAGATGGGCGCTGGCAGTAAGGAAGGTGGAGGCTGGGAGGAGGCATGGCACAATGGACAGTGAGGAAAGGAGGCAGTGTCTGTAATATGGGGGTATAGGAGAGATTGGCATCATTGAAGGGTGGATGTAGGGAGGATTGGGGGGTTATAGAAGGTGGGCAATTAATTAGGTGAGAAGTGGGTTGTATAGGAGGGAGTGGGGTGTAGAGGATGGTTGAGTGGGTTATAGGCAGGTATCAGGGAGTTATAGTAAGGGATGCAGGGTTATACAAGGGGGTATGGTTATAGGAGGGTATAAGAAGAGTTGCGGTGCTGCAGTAGGTGTGGAGGGGCTATAAGAGGGGGTATGGTTATAGGAGGGTATAAGAAGAGTTGCGGTGCTGCAGTAGGTGTGGAGGGGCTATAAGAGGGGGTATGGTTATAGGAAGGTATAAGAAGGGTTGCGGTGCTGGGGTAGGTGTGGAGGGGCTATAAGAGGGGGTATGGTTATAGGAGGGTATAAGAGGGGCTGCAGTAGGTGTGGAGGGGTTATATGGGGGGACAGGTTAGTATGGGAACCACACCACAGACAGATGATTGTGAGACGCGCCGGCCTCGCAGACATGACTCAGTGTCCTGTGACTTTCCGTCCGGTACCTGCTCCCATTATTATAATCGGGTTTTATTTCACGCGGCCATAGACCTTTCATTGAGAAATTAATTTACATCACATTAATGAGTTTATAGTTGATGCAAAACTCATGACGACCGGAGGAGACAACGGGGAAAATGTGCGAACAGAGAACTCACTGTGGACGCATCGTACGGGGCCGCGGTCACATAAGGACAAGAAAGACGCCAAGGAAAAGTCTTAATAAATGTCATTATATCAAAGAACATAATGAGGAGATGACCGGGAAACGTCAGCCCCCGAGACACCTCTCCGGAGGTCTCCACCACTAATGGCCACCATTACAGCTTCCCTAGTACGGAGGGCTTCGCTCACATCTCGTTATGGGGGCATCGCCGGCTGTATACCTCTGACGGAAAGATGTAACATATCCCATGTATAGAGCGTCCACAGTCACTGTGGTTCAAGAACCAGGAGGCTCAGGATGAGGAGATCCTACCCACAAGAGGGACGGAAGTGGATGTGATTATCCATGCTGCATCTGTGATACAATGTTATAGCTCTATATTGTGTCTTAAAGGGAATCTGTCAGCAGGTTTTGCCATGTAATCCGAGAGCAGTCTGATGTAGGGGCAGAGACCCTGATTCCAGCAATGTGTCACTTACTGGGATGCTTGCTGTAGTTTTGATAAAATCCCTGTTTTTTTCTCCTGCAGATCTAGCAGTTCTCTGAAAGTCTTCTAGTGATAAAACCCACTGTCGTCAGCGAATTATCAAAACTACAGCAAGCAGCCTAGTAAGTGACACGTGGCTGGAATCAGGGTCTCTGTCCTTACTTTATGCTGCTCTTAGATTAGGTGGTAAAAACCTGCTGACAGATTCCCTTTAATCAATAGAGGAGGAATGGGGACGATCTGCGGTGTCGATGAGGGATCTTTAAAGGAGCAGCACAGATAATAAACAGACAGCCCCCTTATTAACAGATGACTACTCACTTTAATAGCTTTGCCAGTCCCCGTCTCCATCACAGCTAACATAGAAGGGGGCTGGCTGACTGCTCATTTCTCCAGCCATCTTCTATGTATCTGCAATGCTTAGTCGGCCCGTCCGCGTCTACACATGGGCTGTGATGGAGAAGGGGTCTGGCTTGGCTACTGAACTGATCAGTCCACCAGCCCCCTTCACTGAACCCAGAACCAGGGCTGAAGTGGAGAACCCCGTTATCTAATGTGTAGATTATTGGGGGGGGGGGTTCTTTCTAATAAGCTCATGGAGGAGGGGGATATATTGTATATAATGTTTATTAATTTTTTTTTTCTAACTTTTGCCATTTTTATATTTTTATTTAAAAAATCTAAAATAAATTTAATAAAGATTTTACAGAGGCGTACTAATTTCTACATCCCTGGAATAATGCGGATCCGTCACCGCCTGTACTTCATGTCCCGGCATAAAGAGCCACAATTAGATCTGCCAAAGGCGTTTCAAAGCCGCGTCCCCCACCCGGGGTGCATGTATATAATCGGCAGCCGCCGGACCCCGTGCTGTAATTAGAGGAAGAACTTCCAGCAGCATGAAGTGAATGTTCTGCGGTGAAACCCGCAGAGCGCAGAAATCCAGAGGACGGGCAGAGAAGTCACCGTCCTTAAAGGGCCAGGTGCAGCTACCCTCCGCATGCACAGATGTGGTAGAGCTCTTCTCCATGACAGATGTGACCTGTGTGGGGGGCAATTACCTACAGTAATGTTAACATCTTCAGTTCATTCATCACTGGCTTACAAATGGGGGCGCTATTGCATTGATGTCTATGCAAGAACTAGTTTCTCCGAATGGTGGTGAAAAGAGGTGCTGCAGCAGCACATTCCAAAAAGATATGATGGGAGTCTCCTCATATTACTCATCTCTGATTCCTGCTGTATAGAGCTGCAAAACTCAGAAATCCCCTAGATCTGAAAGTGCAATGGTACCTCCTCCTCAAGGGGGCTAGAGTCTCTCTATAAATGATAATCCCGCTCTCTAACTCCAGATCTATCCCTATAAATGATAATCCCGCTCTCTAACTCCAGATCTATCTCTATAAATGATAATCCCGCTCTCTAACTCCAGATCTATCTCTATAAATGATAATCCCGCTCTCTAACTCCAGATCTATCTCTATAAATGATAATCCCGCTCTCTAACTCCAGATCTATCTCTATAAATGATAATCCCGCTCTCTAACTCCAGATCTATCTCTATAAATGATAATCCCGCTCTCTAACTCCAGATCTATCTCTATAAATGATAATCCCGCTCTCTAACTCCAGATCTATCCCTATAAATGATAATCCCGCTCTCTAACTCCAGATCTATCTCTATAAATGATAATCCCGCTCTCTAACTCCAGATCTATCCCTATAAATGATAATCCCGCTCTCTAACTCCAGATCTATCTCTATAAATGATAACCCCGCTCTCTAACTCCAGATCTATCCCTATAAATGATAACCCCACTCTCTAACTCCAGATCTATCTCTATAAATGATAATCCCGCTCTCTAACTCCAGATCTATCCCTATAAATGATAACCCCACTCTCTAACTCCAGATCGATCTCTATAAATGATAACCCCACTCTCTAACTCCAGATCTATCTCTATAAATGATAATCCCGCTCTCTAACTCCAGATCTATCCCTATAAATGATAATCCCGCTCTCTAACTCCAGATCTATCTCTATAAATGATAATCCCGCTCTCTAACTCCAGATCTATCCCTATAAATGATAATCCCGCTCTCTAACTCCAGATCTATCCCTATAAATGATAACCCCACTCTCTAACTCCAGATCTATCTCTATAAATGATAATCCCGCTCTCTAACTCCAGATCTATCCCTATAAATGATAATCCCGCTCTCTAACTCCAGATCTATCCCTATAAATGATAACCCCACTCTCTAACTTCAGATCTATCCCTATAAATGATAACCCCACTCTCTAACTTCAGATCTATACCTATAAATGATAATCCCGCTCTCTAACTCCAGATCTATCCCTATAAATGATAACCCCGCTCTCCAACTCCAGATCTATACCTATAAATGATAATCCCGCTCTCTAACTCCAGATCTATCCCTATAAATGATAATCCCGCTCTCTAACTCCAGATCTATCTCTATAAATGATAATCCCGCTCTCTAACTCCAGATCTATCCCTATAAATGATAATCCCGCTCTCTAACTCCAGATCTATCCCTATAAATGATAACCCCACTCTCTAACTTCAGATCTATCTCTATAAATGATAATCCCGCTCTCTAACTCCAGATCTATCTCTATAAATGATAATCCCGCTCTCTAACTCCAGATCTATCTCTATAAATGATAATCCCGCTCTCTAACTCCAGATCTATCTCTATAAATGATAATCCCGCTCTCTAACTCCAGATCTATCCCTATAAATGATAATCCCGCTCTCTAACTCCATATCTATCAATATACATAACCCCACTCTCTAACTCCAGATCTATCCCTATAAATGATAACTCCGCTCTCTAACTCCAGATTTATCCCTATGAATGATAACCCCGCTCTCTAACTTCAGATCTATCCCTAGATATGATAACCCCGCTCTCTAACTTCAGATCTATCCCTATAAATGATAACCCCACTCTCTAACTTCAGATCTATCCCTATAAATGATAACCCCACTCTCTAACTTCAGATCTATACCTATAAATGATAATCCCGCTCTCTAACTCCAGATCTATCCCTATAAATGATAACCCCGCTCTCCAACTCCAGATCTATCCCTATAAATGATAATCCCGCTCTCTAACTCCAGATCTATACCTATAAATGATAACTCCACTCTCTAACTCCAGATCTATACCTATAAATGATAATCCCGCTCTCCAACTCCAGATCTATCCCTATAAATGATAATCCCGCTCTCTAACTCCAGATCTATACCTATAAATGATAACTCCACTCTCTAACTCCAGATCTATACCTATAAATGATAATCCCGCTCTCTAACTCCAGATCTATCCCTATAAATGATAACCCCGCTCTCCAACTCCAGATTTATCTCTATAAATGATAACCCCGCTCTCTATAATCGCAGCTGTATAACCGATCGACGCAGGCGGCGACTCGAAAATGAAAATAAGGCGATTTGCAGAACTCAATGAATTTAAAGTGATAATTTATCTTTGCTCTTCCTTTCCGGCTGAATACAAATTTAAAGGGATAGCGCATCAATTTCACCCACCAGTGGAAATACTGATTAATTACATGTAAATCTCCAGTGGCTGAGGTCTCTTACACGGTCTAGAATCACAGCTTAGAGTTATCTCCAGAGATAGGACGGATGAGGAACAGAAGTGAAATCATCTGCTGGGTCTAGGAGAAAATATCTGCATTCGTGGACTTCAGCATCAAGCACAGTACGGCGGCATCACACACACACACAAAATACTTTAATGAATTAAAGACTTCCAGACACATTCCCTCATTCACCACTTTTAAAAAAAAAAAAATCCCATGCGGGTCCGACGTAGTGCACTGAATCCGACGTACAAAGCCAATGGAGACTCGTTCTGAAAGATTTGCAAACAGCCACATCCGGGTCACACTGCGCTGTGCGAGACCCGGCGACTCTGAACAGAGGTGACGTCATTGAGTTACTGACGTCGCCGGTCTTCAGAGTCGCGGGTCCCGGAAGTGGCTGTTTGCAAAGCCTATGGAGTGTCAGAACAAGGCCCAATAGGATTTGCACGCCAGATTCAGTGGACTACGTCAGACCCGCGTGGGAACATTTTTTTTTTTAATAAAGTGGTGAAGAAGGGAAAGTGTCTGTTTTATTTCTGTGTTTTGTGTGCATGTTCTTTTCAGCTTTCCATTCACTGGACTACGCTGGATTCACTGGACTACGCCGGACCTGTGTCGGATTTTTTTTTTTTATAAAATGGTGAACCAGGGAACGTGTGGGGCAGTGTTTATTTTATTAAAGTATTTTTTTCTGTGTTTTTATGTTTTTTTTTGTAGTACTGGGCTAGTAACGAGGGTGTCTCTCCATTACTAACACCAGGGCTTGACGGCAGCTGTTTTTGGACAATTCACAGCTGACATTAACCCCAAGCACCATTACCCCGATTGCCACCGCACCAGGCCAAATCGGGAAGAGCCGGGCAAAGCGCCAGAATTGGTGCATTTAATGTGATGCATCACTTCTGGGGCGGCTACGGGCTGGTATTTTTAAGCTGGGAAGGGCCCAATAACAAGGGACCTTCCCAGCCTGATAATAACCAGGGACCTTCCCAGCCTGATAATAACCAGGGACCTTCCCAGCCTGATAATAACCAGGGACCTTCCCAGCCTGATAATAACCAGGGACCTTCCCAGCCTGATAATAACCAGGGACCTTCCCAGCCTGATAATAACCAGGGACCTTCCCAGCCTGATAATAACCAGGGACCTTCCCAGCCTGATAATAACCAGGGACCTTCCCAGCCTGATAATATCAGCTCACAGCTGTCTGCTTTACCTTGGCAGGTTTAATATCAGCTCACAGCTGTCTGCTTTACCTTGGCTGGTTTAATATCAGCTCACAGCTGTCTGCTTTACCTTGGCTGGTTACAAAAAGTGGGGGATCCTACATCGTTTTTTTCATTTATTTATTTATTAGGTTAATAGATGTACAATAAGCTCCACATGCATGGCTGTGAAATAATATATCTAGCTATTATCTATCTATCTATATCTTTATATAGAGTTTCTTTCTTATTTTTCAACTAGCTTTATAAGCTACCAATAGCCATCATTGCGGAACAAAAACACAGGTGAAAAACGCATCAAAAACATGTGTATTATCCGCTGCGTTTTTTCCTGCCAAGAGATGTAGAAATGGTGCAGAAATTTCTGCATCCAAATATTCAACGTGTGCACATAGCCCAACGCTCCTGTGAGGGTCCGGGGTTGTTGCCAGGAAGAGCAATAGGGTGACTGGAGCCTATAAGATAGGGGATAACTTACTGATCACTGGGGTCTGATCACTGGGACCCCCAGTAATCCCGAGAATGGAAGGTGCCTCTGCCCGCTCCATTGTCTAAGGGATTGCTAAAAATAATGGATCGCTGTTCTCAGCTTTCGTCAGCAGTCCCATAGACAATGACTGTAACAAGTGAACACCACTCCATTCCTGGGATTGCTGGGGACCCCAGTGGTGAGACCCCCATAGATCAGCTAGTTATCCTATGGGTAAAGTAGAACTTTCAGTTCTGGGAATACTCTGTGTATTGAATTATGTTTGGTTGTCTTGTAAGGATTTCCCTGCACTGCCCCCAGAGGGGGAATGCAATACTGCATATTACAGTGTAACACACAGAAGTGTGGGGTCCTCCAGACTCCGTTTTCTGCAGCTTTTCTCTAGTATAGGGGTATTTGAAAAGGTTTCTTCTTTTATAAATTGTGCAGAAAGAGAAAAGCAAAAATCCAAAAAAAATGGTCAAAGTAGCAAAAAAAACAAAAACAGAAAAACCCAATGATGGTGAATATTAGTGAGAATATAAAAGAGAAAGCCAAGCAAGAAAAGGAAGGGAGAAAGCAAAAAATGTAAGAACATTAAAAATCTTAAAAATTAAGAGATCTGAGAATGGAAGGAACCGAGAAGCAGACAGACGACATTAGTCATTAAAATAAAAAAAAATAAAAGAGACATTTGCGACGAACAAGACCTCATTTAAAATCACTCTGCCATTTCTCCGTGCTGAGATGAGAGCACTTTAACACTGGGAGGTCCGAGCGTCCGAAGTCTCCCCCCACCTCTAATGACACGGCTAAGGAGAGCGCTCTATTAGGAGCTCTGAGAACTGTCTCTGAACCCCATGATTCTTCATTAATACGTCCAGGTCTTTGGGAAAGATGCGATGTTCGTTAATTATCCGCGGTGACGAATCTGGAACCCCCAAAATAAATCTGTATAATGTCTGCTAAGCACATCCAAAAATACTCCGAAAAATGGAAAATCAAGCCCCCCGCCACGACTGGAGCTCACTGGAGAAGCCGCCATTACTCCCCGTCTAGTAGACTCCCCGGCTTCGTGCCGCTCCAGCTTGAACGTCTCTTGTCTGCGTAATGGAGTAAAAGTGACAGAAAATCAATGAATAATTCCCATTTATAATAGCGGACGGTGGAGCGCGGCCTCCGCAACTAAAATGTGAGGCTGCCCTCTAAAGAGCTTCCTCCAAGGTGGCGGCCACGTAATCCACCGTCTAGGCTCATTACACGTATCGCGGAGGTATGAGGTGCGATGACCTCGCTGCTGAACAATATGGCTGCGACGGGGAGAGATAAATCCCGCTGACCGGAAAGGTGACGGGGGATGACACCGCCGAGGTCCAGCTCTTAGGAAGCCTTTTCTGAGTTTGCGCCACCTTGGAGGCCGCCCGGCGCCGCAGTCACGTTTACTGGACATGATCCATTTCCTAAGCAGACAATTAGAATTGTCGCAGTGCGTTCTCCATCGCGGCTTCCACGCTCCGACGCGTTTTATGTCATTCAATAAAAGCATTGGCGGCCTGATCAGCGGATTTCTGCCCTCCCAGAAGCGGCGTCTCAGTGATGGCGCAGTCGCCGCCGCAGTCTTTGTATAGATGTAGATATGGGCGGCCATTATGGCGGATTTGCTGAGTCAACGCTGCGTCTAGTAATGGTTCTCTGTATAGAGCGAGGAGTCAATGGAGCGCGGAGAGCAACGGTAAACACAATTAGCTGCAGAATGGAGGGTTTTATCGTGGCCGTAAACGCAGAGCGAGAAGTAAATCATGAGAAGGCACAGCGCCATTACCACCACCACCACCACCATCATCCGCAGCAACACAGAGCCAGGGCAGAGAAAGAACGGAGGCGTCTGCAGAGGTGACGGCAGAGATACAGATGTAGCAGAGCTGAACGGAAGATCTCCAAACACACACTGAGCGCCGCTGAGCCCGAAAGGGTGTAATTATGGCCTAACGTAGGAGATGTCACCTGCAGTCCTATGTAACACCACAGAAAACACAGTGATAACTCTCTGAGTACAGATACTGTGTAATCTGTGATGTTACATAGGACTGCAGGTGACATCTACTACATTATCTGTAGTCAGAGAGTTATAACTGTGTTTATCGGTCATGTTACATAGGACTGCAGGTAATATCACCACAGATATCACAGTGATAACTCTCAGTGTACAGATCATGTAGTAGATGTCACCTGCAGTCCTATGTAACACCACAGATAACACAGTGATAACTCTCTGAGTACAGATAATGTAGTAGATGTCACCTGCAGTCCTATGTAACACCACAGATAACACAGTGATATCTCTCTGAGTACAGATAATGTAGTAGATGTCACCTGCAGTCCTATGTAACACCACAGATAACACAGTGATAACTCTCTGAGTACAGATAATGTAGTAGATGTCACCTGCAGTCCTATGTAACACCACAGATAACACAGTGATAACTCTCAGTGTACAGATCATGTAGTAGATGTCACCTGCAGTCCTATGTAACACCACTGCTAACATATAACCTATGCACATACAGTAAGCAGTTGCAGCAGGGCAGGTTGCATGATGACACTATTATACACAGTTCTTCCTTTTTGTGCCGCTGATTATGATTTTTAGGTCTTGGACCATTTGACGTTATAACCGCAGGGAGAGAAGAGGGCGACGCGCAGTATATCGTGCACATCCATCGCCCGTCAAGGCCCATTAGTGATACCTATGACCCCCAGAATCCTCCGTCCTACAGATATAACCCGGGAGATGCTTCTCTGTTATTATCTTAAGACAATAAAAATCCAATTGTTCGCGTCACTCAGCCGGGGAGAGGTCAGACGCTGCACAGGGACAGACCCCCACAGGGACGGACCCCCGGCGACAATGGCGACCTGTGACCTCCGCCCCAGCTGATGGATTGCAGCTCCTGGTCTGTTGAGATCCGCAGACAGATAATCTGACAGGTAAACTCTAGGAGGAAGAGGGTCATTAGAGGATACGCTGCACAGACGGGCGGATATTTCGGATTTTACGCCATTAATACGCCATTTCCTAAGTTCTATTATCACCTGATCGCTAACGATGGCTGACCAGCGATATCTCATGTCCTCTGGGCTGAGAACGAATCTTTCGCCATTTATTATAATGACTTTTGTCTAATTCGCTATTTGACAATTGTGACTTTTCCGCGTTTTGCCGGTGAGACGATCGGTGGATCTATCACTCAGCTCCTCCCGTCCTGTCGGCCTTTTTTTTTCTCGGATTCTTCCTCCCGTCTCCATCTAATAAACATTTACCCATCTCCCGGCGATTTCAGACATTTTGTTCCTGATCTGATTTATGTGATATAAAATTTCTCATT